>NC_135372.1:142527498-143163498 GCF_049243985.1 Paroedura picta
GCTGGGTTCGATTCTGTGCTCCCCCACATGCAGCCAGCTGGGAGACCTTGGGCTAGTCACAGCCCTGATAAAGCTGTTCTTACCGAGCAGTGATATCAGGGTTCTCTCAGCCTCACCTCCCTCACAGGGTGTCTGTTGTGGGGAGAGAAATGGGAAGGCTGTAATCCGCTTTGAGACTCCTTTGGGTAGAGAAAAGCGGCATATAAAAACCAACTTCTTCAGTAATCTCAGGGCTCTCTCAGCCTCCCCTCCCTCACAGGGTGTCTGTTGTGGGGAGAGGAAAGGGAAGGCGACTGTAAGCCGCTTTGAGCCTCCTTTGAGTAGGGAAAAGCGGCATATAAGAACCAACTCTTCTTCTTCTTCTTCAGTAATATCAGGGTTCCCTCAGCCTCACCCGCCTCACAGGGAGGGAGGAAGGAAGGAAGGAAGGAAGGAGGGAGGGAGGGAGGGAGGGAGGGAGAAATAAATGGTTGATTGTACCCCCCTGTTTTCTTTTACCAGCATAACCAACTCGCCCGTTTCCCAATCTTACCAGCACACCATGGGAGCATCAAATTGGGCTTTGTTCTCTTCCCCCGTGTTACGCTTCAACCTTTCTGCTTCTGTTGCCTAACAAGCAAAACATATCCCTTCTCCAACAAAACAAATCGAATACAGGATTTCCAAACCTTTTGACAACCTGATGCTAATTACATTTACTCCGAAGCCAGTCCCACTGTTTGGCGCCAGCGTTTTCTTGTGGTTAAGAGCAGCAGCCTCAGATCTGGAAAGCCCGGTTTGATTTCCCAGTCCTCCCTGTGCAGCCAGCCGGGAGACCTTGGGCTAGTCACAATCCTGTTAGAGCTGTTCTGACAGCAGTTCCACGAGAGCTCTCTCAGCCAACCCCAAATCTCCAGGAGTTTCCTGAGCTGGATCTGGCAACCCTAACCCTCTCATCCCTGAATGGTGGCCAGAAAAGAGCTGAGAACGTGTGGCCCCAGGTAACCCAGAAACTAGGATGGCAGAGTTTATTTATCCATCTATGCATCCATCCACCCATCCCCACCCACCCAGCCACCCATCTCTCTCTCTCTCCATCCATCCATCCATCCATCCATCCATCCATCCATCCATCCATCCATCCATCTGCTTGCCCGCCCGCCCGCCCGTCTCTGTCTGTCTGTCTGTCCATCCATCCATCCATCCGTCCATCCATCCCACCTCTGTCTCTCTCTCTATAATTCCACCCACCCACCCACCCACTCACCCATCCATCCATCCATCCATCCAACCACCCACCCTGTCCATCCATCCATCCATCCATCCATCCCACCTCTCTCTCTCTCTTTACCTATCTAACCACCCACCCACCCAAACCCACCCTCTATCTATCTATCTATCTATCTATCTATCTATCTATCTATCTATCTATCTATCTATCTATCTATCTATCTATCTACCTACCTACCTACCTACCTACCTACCTACCTACCTACCTACCTACCCACCTACCCGTCTTCCCACACATCCCCCCTCTCTTTTTCCATCCATCCATCCATCCAACCCACCCATCTCTATCATCTATCCATCCATCTATCTAATTAATTAAGTTGACATTCAAGTCAAGACTCCCACATCCTTGTTCAACGCCCTGACGAATACAGCAAACCATCTTCTGGAGGAGCGATTCACAGGGCATCTTTGCAGCAGAATGTCCCTCCTGCATGCTGGTGGTTCCCAACTCATTCGTTGCTTTGGGACCGTGTTCCCGTATTCTTGCCCCATTGTGTGACCCTATTATTTATTTATTTTGAACATCTGCTACCCTCAACCCGACTCACAGCAACCATATCGCCGTATCTACGCCACTTCTAAGCATCCATGTAGAAATAATGTTCGGAGCGGCATTAATTTTTCAGCAGGAAACATTCGGAAGACAAAACCAGCGTGAAAATAACGGGTTTCCTTTACATAATGACAGAGTCAACCCAGGCTGGAGGTTTTCGAGACAAACCAGCCAGGATGAGGACTCTGATCGCACCTCAAGGAAGGAACAGGGACAGGCACAGGCTGAGAAATGCAGCCCAGTTTGTGGTTCGCAGCAAAACCAGGAACCAAAATATTCACTGAACCGAACCAGGAGGCTGTTTCAGGAAGCGAAGGTCCGTGGCTCATGGCCTTCTAAACTATTTCCTTTCAACGGGCTTTGCGGAAAGCCCCAAATGCAGCTGGGTGGGTGGGGAGGTGCTCCTGACATGCAGCTGTTTGGGGCTGTCTTGTGCGGTCCCTTTACAACTTGAAGCGACTGCACTCCCTTTAAAGTTTAAAGGGACTGCACGACGGAGCAGTTCAGGAAGTACGCCTACCCACCTTGGCCAGGACGCAACTGGCCATCGCGTCCCAAGCCAGGAATCTGGGAGTCATCGCTTGATGGTCCTGAGACTCTAGACTTTGGCTCCCCCAATATTCCAACCAACCATCTGCTTCATTCAACCTTCCATGCAATTCCATGGGGTGGTGCTGTGTCCAAAATGGTAATTCACATGTGGACTTCACGGCCAGAGGAAGTGGTGGTGGGTACAAGCACGGACAGCTTGAAGAAGGGACTGGATACACATGGGGAGCAGAAGCCAATAAGTAGCTATTAGCCACATGGCACAGATGGAGCATTCTGTCTAGGGCAGGGATGCTCTCTCTTCTTGGTGCTTGGGGAGAGAACAGTGGGAGAGCCTCTGGAGTTCTGGCCCCGTTGGTGGACCTCCTGGTGGCTCACAGTTTTGGCCACTGTGTGACACAGAGGGTTGGACTGGAGGGGCCACTGGCCTGATCTAACATGGCTCCTCCTATGTCTGGGGCAGGGATGCTCTGACTTCTTGGTGCTTGGGTGACCACAGTGGGAGGTCTTCTGGAGTTCTGGCCCTGCTGGTGGACCTCTTGATGGCCCCTGGGTTTTGGCCACTGTGAGAGACAGAGTGTTGGACTGGAGAGGTCGTTAGCCTGATCCAACATGGCTTTTCTTGTGTTCTAATGTCTGGGGTAATGATGCTCTGTATCCTTGATGTTTGGGGGGCACCAATGGGAGGTCTTCCGGAGTTCTGGCCCTGCTGGTGAACCTCCTAAGGGCTCCTGGGCTTTGGCCACTGTGTGACCCAGAATGTTGCACTGGAGGGACCATTGGGTTGACCCAACATGGCTTCCCTGATGTTCTTATGTCTGGGGTAGTGATGTTCAGTATCCTGGGTGTTTGGGGGGGGGGCACAGTGGGAGGACTCCTGGAGTTCTGGCCCTGCTGGTGAACCTCCCGGTGGCCCCTGAGTTTTGGCCACTGCGTGACACAGAGTGTTAGACTGGATGGGCCATTGGTCTGATCCAACACGGCTTCCCTTACATCCTTGTGGTAGCCCCCAGTCATTAAAAAATCTAGCAATATCTGTTCAAGGAAAAATCTGCTGGCCTTCCATCTCCACTGAGGGAGCCTTTTTTTATTTATAAGCATATAAAAACAACAACAGCTAGAGACATTTTTAAGGGTGGATTTGACTTGACACTTAACGGTTCTGTCCTCCCTCCCCCCAGTGTCCCTGCAAATATTTTCCCAAGCGGATTGCTAAAATGCATTTGTAGAGAACTGCAAATTTCAGTCTCTTAGTAGCTAGTTGAAAGGGGGGAGGGAACTGAGAGCTTAACCTCCCCTCCCCCCTCCCCCCTCCCAGCTACGGCTCCATCTGTTTCCCTTTCACCTGCTTTCTAACCTCTGGGGAGGAAAGGCATTATTTCTCTGGCGAGTCCGCTGACAACAGCACTTTAGTTTGGAAAAATGGCCCATGGGGGAATGGGCCGCATCGGATGCTGTGGAATTTGCAGCCATCTCTCCGGCAGTGAAATGGGTCAAAGCAAATCAGAATGCTGGGAGACCCCCCAGTTTCTCTAGCCACGACTTTCAGAGGGGACAATCCTGGTTTCCTGGCCTGGTGTCTTTTCTCAGAGCATCACCCATCAAACAGGTGGGTCTGCTTGCAAGGTGGTTGTGTCTCGTGGACAAAATCCCAGCGATGCACCGAAGATGGCAGCTGAGTGTGGGAAAGTTTGACGGGTCTGCATATGGTGAAAGGAAGCAAGAGCAAGCGCTCCCCCCCCTGCCCTGTAAGCCTCTGCTGCTCAAACGCCTTCCTGACAGTAAATAGAAGCTGATCCAGCTGGCAAACAGGCTCCAATTATAAGTCACTTCAGACTCATTCACACGTGCCGCTGAATCAGCACAAGGCTGTACAACCCAGCAGAGATGGGTGTCTTTTATATGGGGGTGCATACTATGCTATGAGGCATTTAAGATGGCTTTTTAGATACCCTAGGATCCTAGAGTGGGAAGGGGCCACGCAGGCCATCGAGTCCCTCAAGCATCCAGGAGAAGGATCTGTCCAGCCGCTGTTTGAAGACGGCCAGTGAGAGGGAGCTCCCCACCTCCTTAGGCAGCCCCTTCCACTGCTGAACTAGACTCCTAGAATCCTAGAGGGGGAAGGGGCCATGAAGGCCATCTAGTCCCACCCCCTGCTCAATGCAGGTTCAGCCTCCAGCATCCAGGAGAAGGATCTGTCCAGCCGCTGCTTGAAGACAGACAGTGAGGGGGAGCTCCCCACCTCCTTAGGCAGCCCCTTCCCCTGCTGAACTAGACTCCTAGAATCCTAGAGTGGGAAGGGGCCATGCAGGCCATCTAGTCCAACCCCCTGCTCAACACAGGATCAGCCCTAAGCATCCTAAAGCACCCAAGAAAAGTGTGTATCCAACCTTTGCTTGAAGACTGCCAATGAGGGGGAGCTCTCCACCTCCATTCTACTGCTGAACTATTTTCCTGGTGAAAAATTATTTCCTGATACCATTCTACACATAGTTTAAACCCATTCCTGTGAGTCCTCTCCTCCGCTGCCGACAGGAACCTTTCCCTGCCCTCCTCCAAGTGACAACCTTTCAGACACTTCAAGAGAGCCATCTTGTCCTTCTCAACCTCCTCTTCTCCAGGTTGAACATCCCCAAGTCCCTCGGCCTTTCCTTAAAGGGCTTGGTCCCCAGGCCCTGGATCCTCCTCGTCACTCTCCTCTGCTCCCTCTCCGTTTTGCCCACGTCCTTCTTGAAGTGAGGCCTCCAGAACTGCCCACAGGACTCCAGGTAGGATCTGACCAACGTGGTATCCAGTGGAACTAGGACTACTTGTAATTTTGATGCGATGCCTCTGTTGATCCAGCTCCAGACAGCCTTTGCCTTCTTTCCCACCGCATCACACAGTCTGCTCCTATTTAGCTGACAGTCCACAAGGGCCCCAAGATCTCATTCAGAAGAGTCTCTCCCACCCAGTCTGCCTGCTTCTCATTATCGTGATCCAGATGTAGAACTCCGCACGTCTCCTTATTGAATTGCATCTCGTTCTCATTCACCCGCTTTTCCAGCATGTTCAGATCTTGTTGAATTCTACCTCTATCTTCCGAGGTGTTCGCTGCTCCTCCCAGTTTGGTGTCATCTGCAGATTTAATGAGGAGGCCTTCCACCCCCTCATCCAGCTCATTCTTTGCAGCAAAATCCTTGCAGTGTTTATGCACACAAACCCACCCCCTCAACCCCCCCCACCCTTGATCATTTGAGTAGGAGGGGAAAGTGGCAAGATGGCTTCATGGATGACGCTCTAGGGATTTCCCCTGGTCTCTATGGTCTTTACCATTTAGAAATTCCTAGGGGGGTTTCTGAGAGCATTAACCAGAAGTAATATCCTTTCCTCCTGAAAATCCCCAGCCACCAATTCTGGATTTCCCAGAAGTTGCTTGTACAGGTAGGTCTGCGAGCTCCGGGGTGGGAAATACCTGGAAATTTTGGGGGTTGAGCTTGATGAGGGGGGGTTATGGAGAGGAGGCACCCCTTACCTCTGGGGGAACTGATCTTGGCTGCCTGGAACTCAATAGCAGCTACTCTCCAGGTGCTACCTGGGGGTTGGCAGCCAAAGGCACAGGGTTGTGAATCCCACCCCCCTTTACACACACACATTCTAAAGCAGGGGTAGTCAAACTACAGCCCTCCAGATGTCCATTGGACTACAGTTCCCAGAAGCCCCTGCCAGCGAATGCTGGCAGGGTCTTCTGGGAATTGTAGTCCATGGACATCTGGAGGGCCGCAGTTTGACTACCCCTGAAGGGTCTCCATCTTTTCCAGATCTGGGATCGGCAGAGCTGCAAGCACACGACAGGAATTTCACGTGACATCGGAGCCACGTGATAGGAAGAGGCGGGGCCCGAATGATGACATCACAAGACCTTGTAGGGGATTGTGCCATGTCTGAACTCCCCAACCACGTTTTGTTGATCAGCACTGCCCCTTGTGGCCAGTAGTAGGAGGGCAACCTCCGAGTCCCAGCCCAGGCAGTCAGGAAGAGCAAACCGTGGGGAGGCAGACTCCCTGTACAAACCGAGGTTTGTTTCCAGCTTGACCAGAGCGCGTGACACAAATCACCCTCCATTTGATGCCCCACGGGCATCTCTGCTCTGCCACCTGCTGTTTCCAGGCAACTCCAGAACCATGCGGCCCCCGTTTCCTCCTCCTCCTCCCTCCTCGTAACATTTTGCAAGGGAAATGTGGTGCGACATTTCTGCTGACGGCTGCACGGCGTGAACTTCCCGGTTCCCGAGACGGAAGCTCGGCCATGCGCAGCCCCCTGACCCATTGGCAGCCATAAACGTTCTTGCACGAAACAAAAGAAAATCAAGCCAGGCTGCTACTTGACTTTTCCCGAGAAACGGTTTTTAAAATCACGCCGGCTGTGTTGACGGGGCCGGGGGTGGAGTGGAGAGAAACAATTCTTTTGTACGGGGGACGATCAGGTCTCTCCCCCTCCCGTGAAATCACCAATGTAGAACGAGAAAGGAGAGAAAGCGTCTACTGGGAACCACGGAGTTACTGTCAGGAAACTGTTCCTATGACAACCCTAAATCCCCAAACCTGGTTATCCTCTTTCATCAAAACTTGCAACAAATCACCGAAAAGCAAAGGAGGGTGGGGGGGGGGGGAGAATGGGTTTTTTTTTAAACAAATGGAATGTAAGAGAGATCAATAGAGACACGAGCGCAGAAGAGGATTTCACTCATTGTTTCTGTTTAATTAAAACCTAGTCCCCGTCATCCGCAGACCCCGTCAAAACGGGTCTAGATGGCTCCTTCCCAAGCCCGATCTGCTCTGCCGCGCTGCTTTTCTTTGAGGAAGGGCTTGGTACAACCACGCTTTATAGAACTCTGCTTATTTGATTTTCTGGTCTGCATCTCTGACAAATTGCGATGCCTGCTTTGCCTTTTTGCGAGCGTCTTTAAAAGAAAAGAGGAGACGTTTGATTTGCTCACGTTGACATTTTCCATCCTGACTTCCTCAGATTCTGCGTGGGCAGAGTCTGAATATGCAAAGAGGGGCAAAGCGCTAGGGCTGCTCCAAACAATAAAGTCGTTTTATTATGATGAGAAACAAATTTGTATAGGGGAGGGGGGAGAGAGAGAGATGCCTAACTGCCTAACTGCCCTGTTCTGCAGTCATTCTTTCTGTTCAGGAGGCAAACAGGGAGGAATTGGTTGGCCACTGTGTGAGACAGGATGCTGGGCTAGATGGATCACTGGTCTGATCCAGCAGGGCTCTTCTGAGGCTCTTAGGAAGGCCCCAGCCTCTCTGCCCTCTTGTTGGACAGGATGCTGGACTAGATGGACCCTCCATGGTCTGACCCAGCAGGGCTCTTCTGGTGCTCCTTGGAAGGCCTCGGCCTCTCTGCCCTGTTGTTGGCCTTCCAGAGGAACTGGGTGGCCACTGGTTGAAACAAGAGGCTGAACCAGATGGACCCTCACTGATTGGAGCCAGCAGGGCACCTTTAATGATTTGATGGAGGCCACAAATGTGACCAGATCCAGGTTTTTTCTGAGAGTTTCTCTGGGATGAAAATGTTCCCACTATGTTCTATTGCCAGCCTCCAGATGGGACACAAGAGCAAACAGATTGGCCACACGGTAACGAACCTTGAGAAAATCCCAAGAGAGGCAAACAATAGTAAAGAATGTAGATTGTAACATTGTTTGTTTGTTTGTTAATTACATTTATACACCGCCCTCCCTGGAGCCTGATCCAAGAGTCTTTCCAGAATCCTAGAGTGGGAAGGGGCCACGGAAGCCATCTAGTCCTGCCCCCTGCTTTGGGCAGGATCAACCTCAAGCATCCGGGAGAAGGATCTGTCCAGCCGCTGCTTGAAGACGGCCAGTGAGGGGGAGCTCCCCACCTCCTGAGGCAGCCCCTTCCATGGCTGAACTAGACTCCTAGAATCCTAGAGTGGGAAGGGGCCATAGAGGCCATCCAGTCCCACCCCCTGCTCAGTGCAGGATCAGCCTCAAGCATCCAGGAGAAGGATCTGTCTGGTCGCTGCTTGAAGACGGCCAGGGAGGGGGAGCTCCCCACCTCCTCAGGCAGTCCATCCCACTGCTGAACTACTTGGACTGTGATTTCCCCCCCTGGTTTCTAGCCTGCACCATTCCACACATAGTTTAAACCCATTCCTGCAGGTCCTCTCCACTGCTGCCAACAGGAACTGCTCCTTGTCCTCCTCCAAGTGACAACCTTTCATATACTTAAAAAGAGCTACCGTCCCACCCTCCAAGCTCCTTTTCTCCAGGCTGAACAGTCCCAAATTCCGTCCCATTGGGGTCCCTTCTTCCCCAAGCCCCACCCTCCCTAGACCCCACTCCTGAATTCCCAGGCATTTTCCAGCATCGAGCTCCTACGTCTTCTCCCAAATTCATAAACAATTCATCGACCTACGAGCCATTCGTGGATAGCCATCAGTCATCCGCGGTTGATTTCAGACTGCCAGCCCTTTAATTGTTATTGAGCAAATATTGAATTTGATTCTGCTGTTTTTATTGTCCGCACTGTTTACACAGACTGTGAATGTGAGCCACCTTGAGTTCACTTCCTCGGGGGGAAAAGACAGCCAAGAAACAATTTAACAGACAAATATGAGCGATCTTAGATGCAGAGCACAAATCACATAAATGAACGGAAGCAAATGCTAAAAGCTAAACTACCAATGCGATTCATGTTGGGACTATAATTTTATTTATTTCTTGAATGTCTATACCACCCTCCCATAGGCTCAGGGCGGTTTACATAAAGCATCATGAATTTGGACTTGGCTTGGTCCTGAGTCCCTCCAGAGAAACAGAGCTGCAGAGTAACAGAGCATCTTGAAAGTATTCAGTACTTAGATATCTTTGTGGATGAGGCAACGGTCCAGACTCACAGTACTGGGAAAGATTACTTTCAAATATATATCTGATGCATCTGCTTCAGTCTCCTTCCTGAAGCAGTGCACAAATGCTTAAAAAACAGTTACAAACAAATACATTGCAAGCCTCTATAGCTGGGCTTCAAGCAGACTACATGCCCATACATGAGCAGATGCTGAGAGCAGCAAGCCTAAATGGCTGTTACTTGCTTGCTTCTGCAAAGTGCACACTGAAGCAGAAGAAGCAGGATGAGAGTGGGAGCCACGTTTATACAAAGGGAGTTCCAGACCATGTAGCTTACAATCGCCTTCCCTTCCTCTCCCCACAATAGACACCCTGTGAGGTAGCTGAGCTCTGACAGAATGGTCCTGTGAGAACAGCTCTCAGAGAACTGTGATTGGCCCAAGGTGACCTGGCTGGCTGCATGTGGAGGAGCTCAGAATCAAATCTAGCTCTCCAGATTAGAATCTACTGCTCTTAAACAATGTAGCAATGTAGCTAGCTCTAGCTCTTCTACTTCAAGCCAATATGGCCACTCTGTGGAACAGGGATGCCAGACTCCAGCGGGGACCTGGGGATCCCCTTGGAATTGCAGCTCATTTTCAGACTACAGAGATCAGTTCCCCTGGAGAACATGGATGCTTTGAAGGGTGGGAACTGTGGCATTGTACCCCACTGGGATCCCTGTCCTCCCCCAGCTCCACCCCACATCTTCAAGAGGTTCCCAATCTGGAGTGGCAACCCTACCACTGCCTTTAGACACACACTGTTGGTCAGGGGAGACCTGGCAACCTAAGTGAAAACTGAGACCAAACTGGAGGAGAGAGTGATAGTCCTGGGGAGAAATATTAAAAAGAAAAACATGCTCTTTCTGCATGTCTGTTCTCTGTTCTTGGTGTTTGGGAGGCAAGAGTTGGTGGGGGGACTTTCAGAGTTCTGGCCCTGATGGTGGACCTCATGATGCCCCTGTGCATCACAGCGCTTTGGGCTGGATGGTCCATTGGCATAATCCAACATGGCTTCTCTTATATTCTTAAGGATGAATGCAGGGCAAGGCACTTCTGCTTAATCACTTTCTATGAAAACCCTGTGGCTGGGTGGGCCAATTGTGGCTCTCCCGATGTCCATGGACTACAATTCCCATGAGCCCTTGCCAACAGCATGTTCTCTGTGGCTCTCCAGATGTCCATGGACTACAATTCCCACAAGCCCTTGCCAACAGCATGCTCCCTGTGGCTCTCCAGATGTCCATGGACTACAATTCCCACGAGCCCTTGCCAACAGCATGTTCTCTGTGGTTCTCCAGATGTCCATAGACCACAATTACCATCTTGGCTGGGCTCATGGGAATTTTAGTCCATGACTATCTGGGGATCCACAGTTTGTCCAACCCTGCCCTATGGGGTTGACATAAGTTGGCTACCCTTTCCGCACACGTCTGCGTTCCTTGCTCCAAACTCTCTTGGTGAGTTGCCTATAACTGGTTTCCACTCTCTTCCTGTCACATGACTATGGTATTACAAGAGTTCCTGTCCTGTGCTTGTAGCTTGGTTGCTCCCATGCTCCTTGGGTCACAGATCTAGGAAGGCTGAAGTGAGATCATTCTTGTGCAGGAGATTTGAAACATTTCCATATTTAATTGAAACATTTATATCCTGCTCCTCTTGGATGGCAAGCTGTGTACATGTAGTGATATCACAACACTGCACAACAATTAGTTCCTTTATTCTTCCTCCTTTCTGTTGGACTTGTAATCAGCAAGTAATTGGGTGAAATCAACCTTGAAGGGCTGTTCTTAACCTGCTTAAACAGCTGAGCTGTACTTGTGTGCTCACAGTGAGTGGTCACAGGTGAGGTTGCAATGGAAAACTCCCAAGCACATGTCCTAGAGGTTTCTTTTTTAAAGGTGGGCTCCCACATACTTCCTCTTTCTTCAGGAAGTGAAGATCTGTGCGTGAAGCAAGGAGCAGCAGCCAATAAGGCTCTCAGCTCTCCATCTGCATGTAGTCTGCCTGAGCCAGCCATAGAGCCTTGCAATGTGGTTTCTTTGTAACTTTTAAGCTTTTTTACTCTGCTTCAGTAAGGAGACTGAAGCAGATTAATATCTTTTTTGTAAATAATCTTTCCCAGTAAAGATTCTCTCTTTTAAATGTCAAAGTGATGTGCATCTGGATCTAATAACGACATACTTTGAAAACACTCTGTTACTCTGCAGCTCTAATTTTCTGGAGGGACCTAGGATCAAGTCCAGTCCAAAAGTCACAATACTTCTTTTCCTCCTCCTCCTCCTCCTCCTCCTCCTCCTCTTCCTCCCTCTTCCTCCTCCACCTTCTTTCTCCTCCTCCTTTGCCCCATGGTGGAAATTACACCTGAAATCCAGGTTGAAAAATTCCAGGTGATTTGGGGGTGAAGCTTAAGGAGAACTGGATTTGATGAGGACTGGGACCTCAGCAGGTCATATGGCCACAGACTCCACACTACAAAGCTCCCATCTTCTTCAAGTCAGAAGATCTCTGCAGCCTGGGTGTCAGTTGCAATTCCAGGAGATCTCCAGGCTTCACCTGGAAGCTGGCAGCTCTGGAACTCAAATCAGTCAGGTTGATGCAGCAGACTTTATGGCTGTATATTCTGAGCACGGCGTTATTAAAAAAAAAAACCCATCCCCAATAATTCAACACCTCCTTAAGAACACGATTCATAGGCCAGGTGTCACAATGGAGTTCCTTCCTGTTTCCTTTTTGGGTTCTGTCAAAGTACTCCTTGTGATCAGTGTACACTCATTAAAATTAATTAGCGAAAGCAATACATTATCAACTCTTGTTAATTTTAATTCACTGAGCGCAATTTAATTCTAATTCGGATAGGCCTGCATCCCTAAAAAAAAAAGAAAGAAAAAAAGAAAGAAAATATATTCTAATTCAAACAGTGAAGGTTTAACTGCACTGGCAAGTTTGAATATTCATGAAGAGTAAATGAATATTCAGACTGGAGCTGCAAATTTGAAAGCTGCTATTCCAGGGATAGGCAGTCGGAAAGATAAGCAAGAGCTGCATACCAAAATCCTAATATAGTAGCCCAGAATTGCTAGATATGCCCTTTCCTAACACCTGTGCCCTCACTTGCTCTCTCTCTCTCACACTCTCTGTGTTCTCCCCTTTTCTACCTTCATCTGTTCTTCAAAAGCTAACCACTGAGACCAGACCAATCCAGCACAACCCCTAGGGGGCACCTGGGGATCTTCCGCGATTACCAGACTGCCCAGGACTGCTTCCGCATGAGGGATTTGCCCCTGATCACCACTTGTTTGCACGTGGGGCTAATTCCTGCTTCCTGATGAAATCGGGCCTGGTCGGTGGGGATACCAGGCCTGACCCGACTCAGGCCCTCAGTTAGCCGGAGCAAGGGAACGCTACTAAATTATTATTTCTTCGTATTTCTTAACTGCCACTCTCAGAAACAACTCGCGGCGGGTTACAATAGAAAACCCCAATACATAAAAACATAAAACCCTTAAAAAAAACAAATAACAACGTAATCCAGCGATGACAAACAATTCTCCGGGATGGCAACAATTCTTGGTTCTGGAGGGAACTCAACCTGGCCTCAACCAAAGACCAAATGTTGCCCCAATTTCAAGAAGGGGAAAAAGAGAGATCTGGGTAACTATCAACCCATCAGCTTGACGTCTATTGCTGGCAAAATTTTAGAACAAATCATCAAACTCTAGGATTCCATGATTCTGACAAGAGCTGGCGTATTCCAGCAGTCTATCCCCCAATGAAAACCATTCTGGCCAGGGGGCCCAACCATGCCTTGAAGCTGCAACCATCTTTCCTGAGGTGACTCCTTTGTCCTTTTATCTCAAATTGCTGTCTGTTGTGTCTTCCATCTCCCCAGTCCTTGGGAGCTTGTTGCTCCTCCCTGCCATTTCTTGCTGGAGAGAAGTCCTGCCTATTGACTTGATCCAACAGATCCGTTCTGCTGGCAACACTTTCCCCTCCCTAGGCACTTTGGGGCTGAGCGTGGAGACTTCCAGACAGCAAAAATCATCTGCCTTCGTTGCTCCCTCTAGGAGGTCCCTCCCCGCTAGAAACCCCACACTTTCTAGGCTCCACCTCCCCAAAATCTCCAGGAATGACCCAAATGGGAGTTGGCAACCATCATTTGCGACAGCCATTGATCCCTCCCTGCAGGTCATAGAATCATAGAATCATAGAGTTGGAAGGGGCCATAGAGGCCATCTAGTCCAACCCCCTGCTCAACGCAGGATCAGCCCTAAGCATCCTAAAGCATCCAAGAAAAGTGTGTATCCAACCTTTGCTTGAAGACTGCCAGTGAGGGGGAGCTCACCACCTCCTTAAGCAGCCTATTCCACTGCTGAACTACTCTGACTGTGAAATTTTTTTTCCTGATAACTAGCCTATATCGTTGTACTTGTAGTTTAAACCCATTAATGCGTGTCCTCTCCTCTGCAGCCAATGGGAACAGCCTCCTGCCCTCCTCCAAGTGACAACCTTTCAAATACTTAAAGAGGGCTATCATGTCCCCTCTCAACCTCCTTTTCTCCAGGCTGAACATTCCCAAGTCCCTCAACCTATCTTCATAGGGCTTGGTCCCTTGGCCCCAGATCATCCTCATTGCTCTCCTCTGTACCCTTTCAGTTTTATCTATGTCCTTCTTGAAGTGAGGCCTCCAGAATTGCACACAGTACTCCAGGTGTGGTCTGACCAGTGCCATATACAATGGGACTATGACATCTTGTGATTTTGATGTGATGCCCCTGTTGATACAGCCCAAAATGGCATTTGCCTTTTTTACCGCTGCATCACACTGCCTGCTCATGTTTAGTTTACAATCCACAAGTACCCCAAGGTCTCGTTCACACACAGTGTTACCTAGAAGCGTATCCCCCATCCAGTAGGCATGCTTTTCATTTTTCTGACCCAGATGCAGAACTTTACACTTATCTTTATTAAATTGCATCTTGTTCTCATTTGCCCATTTTTCCATTGTGTTCAGATCTCGTTGAACTCTGTCTCTATCTTCCGGAGTATTTGCCAGTCCTCCCAATTTGGTGTCATCTGCAGACTTGATGATTAGTCAAGATGTTCTCACCTACTACAGCATCCTTATATCTCTGTGACATGTAAACGAAGCTGCCTACATCTGTAAACATCCACACTGAGCCAACGAAAGAGCAACATGAGCTCAGCGAATCAAACATCCCTCATCCTTCCATGCCCCCGGTCCTCCTCTTTTCCTCCCTCCCCTCGATTTTTAATCTCTCCCCATGTTGGAAATTTGGCTCGTGAACTCCTTTTGGCTTCAGGAGAAGTGTCCAGGATGCGGGATGTTGGCAGCCAGCTGTGAGTCGAAACAAGGAAGAGGCCTTTGGATACAAGAAGAGTGGAGAGCTTTGAGCAGCTCACGAGCCGAGACGCAGCAGAATCCTTCGTTCCCTGAAGCGACGAGGATGGCCTGGAGCACTTTCTGCTAATTCTGCCCAGCGTAGGGATCTTCGACCCTTCCTGTCAAATTCAGACCCTGCACCTGCCGTTCAGGCCTTTTATTGTCGTCGCCTGTGCTCCTAGGCCTTGACGGATGTCTGGAAACTTCAGCCCGTTCAGTCTTCAGTTGATCCTCTTAGAATCATAGAATCACAGAGTTGGAAGGGACCTCCTGGGTCATCTAGTCCAACCCCCTGCACTGTGCAGGACACTCACAACCCTATCGCTCACCCACTGTCACCTGCACCCCCTTGAGCCTTCACAGAATCAGCCTCTCCGTCAGATGGCTCTCCAGCCTCTGTTTAAAAATCTCCAAAGATGGAGAACCCACCACCTCCCGAGGAAGCCTGTTCCACTGAGGAACCGCTCTAACAGTCAGGAACGTCTTCTGAGACAGAATTTCCTTTGCATTAATTTCATCCCATGGGTTCCGGTCCGTCTCTCTGGGGAAAGAGAGAAAAACTCTGCTCCATCCTCTACCTGGCAGCCTTTTAAATACTTGAAGATGGTTATCAAATTCTCTCTCAGTCGTCTCCTCTCCAGGCTAAACTCTTGAAAAAGGGATGGGGGGGGGGGCAGCTCACGGGGAAATATAAAAGAAGCTATGGGCGCCATTTTGTGGCTGGCTCCGCCTCCTGTGGCCACCATTTTGGGCCCGTGCCCAAATTGCTCTGTGGCAATTCCAAAAATGCCTACAGTTTCAGAAATGGGGAGAGGGGGCTGCCCTAGACCGAGGGACAGAATCAATAGGCCTGTTTCAATAACCAAGATTATTGGCCGTTCGGTCACTCTCAGCCTAAGCTGCCTCACAGTTCTCCTTGTGGGGGGAAACAGGGAACAGAGAAGCATGTATGTTGACCCAACTTCTTGGACAAAGGGTGGCATCAAATTGTGCTAGAGAGCTTCAACATGGAGGTTGCACTAAGCCAGGGGTGGCCAAACGGTGGCTCTCCAGATGTCCGTGGACTACAATTCCCACGAGCTCCTGCTGCAGGGGCTCATGGGAATTATAGTCCATGGACATCTGGAGAGCCACCGTTTGGCCACCCCTGCACTAAGCTGTCACAGTTATCAGCCACAGAGACTTGTCCTCCATAAATTCATCCGTTCTCCTTTGTGAGCCGTCAGTGATTCTCCCCCACCTCACTGGTTTCTAAAGCAGCTGTTTGCTTTTCTTCTGCTTCTTCTTGGAATATGCAGGATCTGAAATGTGCATGATTCAGGAGCTTACAGAGAATATCCTACAGAGGGCATCAGAGGAGATGTGTAGTTAGTATAAGATTAGGAACTTCCCTGTATATTTCAAATCCTCTTCTCCAGTGTCCTGATTGGCTTATTGGTGACTTCCTGCTCCTTTTGAGCTCACTTCCTCTCTGCTTGCCTCCAGAACAGACTGCGCGAATGCAGAACAACAGTTAGACAGTCGGATTGTAAGGCTCTCTCTCCTCTTTCTACACAATGTTTGTTTCTCTTCATCATAAAACTATTTTATTATTTCGAACAGTCTGATGTTCCATCCCCTTTACATATTTAAGCTCTGCCAACACCTGCTGGGAAGAGGTACCAAACAACATGCAAGGATGATCAGAGACAGATGTGGGGTGGCAGCCACTGTTCGTGCCCTTACACCAGGTGCATTTGGGGTTTTATACGAAGTACAGCCTGCTGCAGCTTGCAGGTCTTGTTGTTTATCATATGGATGCTGCAGATATTGCCATGGGGCAGATGGATGTACTGTGTTCGAAGTTGGCCATTAGATAAAGGCTGGCCAAGCTACTCCCTTTCGGTTGCCTCCTCCTTGACCTCTTACCCCTGCTCAAGAAGATGGCGGGTGAAAAACTGCGACTTTCAATAGAGTAACCAGAAGCAATGTCACCGAGTCATAGGACAATCTAGGATTCACCCCAAAGTCTATGGTTTTTAACCACAGGGTTTTAGGTGATTCCTAGAGTGCACCACCATGCAGTGATGTCATTTCTGATTACACCAGGGTAAAGCAAAAGGGTGATAAAACAAAAGAACAATAATGCCAGTTTTTCCCAAGCTGTGGGTTGGGACCCAAAATTGGGTCATGAAACCTTTGCAAGTGGATTTCAGGTCAGCCCTCCATAATGACCAGCCCCGCCCCTTCCATTCTTCTCTTTTGTACCTTGGAAACCAAGAACTGACCCTGGCAACAGTATCCTGGCAACAGTATCCTCCATGTCATGCATTTGCTGTCCTCCCCACACACACGGCATATACATGTTAATCAAGCAAAATGTGTTATAAGAACATCAGAAGGGCCCTGTTGGATCAGACCAGAGGTCCATCCAGTCCAGCCTCCTGTCTCACACAGTGGCCAACCAGTTCCTCTGCAGGGCCAGCAACAGGGCAGAGAGGCCGAGGCCTTCCTAAGGACATCAGGAGAGCCCTGCTGGGTCAGACCAGGGGTCCACCTGGACCAGCATCCTGTCTCACTCAGGGGCCAGCCAGTTCCTCTGGAGGGCCAGCAACAGGGCAGAGAGGCCGAGGCCTTCCTAAGGACATCAGAGGAGCCCTGCTGGGTCAGACCACGGGTCCATCTAGTCCAGCCTCCTGTCTCATTCATGCATATTCTCCTGAAATCATTAAAACCCCTTTCCATCCAAAAATAAATAAGGAAGGAAGGAAGGAAGGAAGGAAGGAAGGAAGGAAGGAAGGAAGGAAGGAAGAAAGAAAGAAAGAAAGAAAGAAAGAAAGAAAGAAAGAAAGAAAGAAAGAAAGAAAGAAAGAAAGAAAGAAAGAAAGAAAGAAAGAAAGAACTGTAACTAGCCCAACATCACTCAACAGACTTCATATGTCTCAAAGTGGCTTCCAATCGCCTCCCCTTCCTCTCCCTGCAACAGACACCCTGTGAGGTCAGTGGAGCAGAGAGAGCCCTGACAGCTCTGCAAGAACAGTCCTAAGAGAACTGTGACTGGCCCAAGGTCACCCTTCTGGCTGCATGGGGAGGAGGTGGGAATCAAACTCAGCTCTCCAGATTAGAAGCTGCCACTCTTAACCAGGACACCACGCTGAGTGTACAGGGCACCAATTCTATCAAATAATATTGCAAGGAGAGCAAGCTTCAGAGGTGGGTGAGCAGGGTGAGAACGGTCAAGTTCCCAATTCTGGTCAGGTTCCCAATTCTGTGCTAGGAAATTCCTGGAGGGTGAAACCTCGGGAGAGGCAGAGTTTGGGGGACGGAAGGACCTCTGTGAATAAAACGCAGCCGAATCGATCCTTTTCCTCCAGAGGAATTGGACTTGAAATTCTAGGAGATCTCCAGGACCCCCCTGGAGGGTGACAACCCGAGCTCCAGCACTTGTCTTCTTGGCTCTGATTCTGTGAGCGAAAAAGGGAATGAGAGGGGGAGAGATTAAGGAGGGGAAAGGGCATCGCGAGGAACTTCAGTTCTGCAACTAAGACTTAACACACTTTCGTTCCTACCTGCAAATATCAAAAGTTCAGGGAAGTGGCTCACCTTGGGGCGGGCAGAGCTGCTGGAGCTGTGCCCTTTTCTCATTTTCTTTTTCGAGAGCCGAATCCTTGTCCTGCGGTGCGGAACTAGACGGATGGCAGGACGCCTGTGTACCTGTCACACATTTAAGGACAGCGGAGGAGACGAGATGTTCAGCCCCGGAGGCTGTTTTGACATGTGCAAGTCTTTTACGGTAGATGTTGCATCCCTGATTTTGGGATGCTGAGGCTGAGGAACAGAGGGACAGTCCATGTGATGGGGGTGTTGGACAAGGATCTGGGAGATCAAGGTTCACATACCTACTCGCTGGGTGACCTTGGGCAGTTCTCCTTCCCTGCCAGGTCTGTCTCACACTGTGAGTGGACAATTAGTTCCTCTGGAGGGCCAAACACAAGGAAGAGTGGCTGAAGCTTTCATAAAAACATCAGAAGATCCTAGTTGGATTAGACCAGTGGTCCTTCTAGTCTAGCCTCCTGTCTCACACAGTGGCCAACCAGTTCCTCTGCAGGGCCAGCAACAGGGCAGAGAGGCCGAGGCCTTCCTAAGAACATCAGAGGAGCCCTGCTGGATCAGACCAGGGGTCCATCCAGTCCAACCTCCCGTCTCACACAGTGGCCAGCCAGTTACTCTGGAGGGCCAAGAACAGGGCAGAGAGGGTGAGGCCTTCATACAAACATCAGAAGAGCCCTGTCGGGTCAGACCAGGGGTCCATCCAGTCCAGCCTCCTGTCTCACTCAGGGGCCAGCCAGTTCCTCTGGAGGGCCAGCCACAGGGCAGAGAGACCGAGGCCTTCCTAAGGACATCAGGAGAGCCCTGCTGGGTCAGACCAGGGGTCCCTCCAGTCCAGCCTCCCGTCTCACTCAGGGGCCAGCCAGTTCCTCTGCAGGGCCAGCCACAGGGCAGAGAGGCCGAGGCCTTCCTAAGAACATCAGGAGAGCCCTGCTGGGTCAGACCAGGGGTCCCTCCAGTCCAGCCTCCCATCTCACACAGGGGCCAGCCAGTTCCTCTGGAGGGCCAACAACAGGGCAGAGAGGCCGAGGCCTTCAAAAGAACATCAGATCCCAGTTGGGTCAGTCGAGGGTGGGTCCATCTAGTCCAGCCTCCTGTCTCACACAAGGGCCAACCAGTGATGGAGTGGTGTTTTAAGGAAATGATTGCAACCTTCTAATGGATTGTACAGTTACTGACTTTGATCTGGCTTCTCCTCCGTGTTGACCTGTGATCCCCCTCCCTCAAGTTTTTCTCTGGCTCAGGAACAGTTCATCATCCATACCAAACGGCCTTGAAAACAAATTGCTCTTTTGCACAGATGGATGCGTTGATTCCATAAAAACTGAAAACAATGGAAATTCAGCTCGCACCTGATCTTAATTTATAGAGACTTCAGTTATTTCTAACATGGAAATCGTAGCTTTGTTACAATGTGCATAAAAGAGGGTTTTTTTTAAATGGACTCGTATAATCTTAGCAAGCAGGAAACAGAGGTGTCTGCCTTCTGTACAGGGTTGCCAAATCTGTGTTGGGATATTCCTGGAGATTGGGGGGGGGGGGGTGGAAACTGGAGAGAGCCCTGAGATTACTGAAGAAGAAGAAGAGTTGGTTCTTAGATGCTGCTTTTCCCTATCCGAAGGAGGCTCAAAGCGGCTTCCAATCGCCTTCCCTTTCCTCTCCCCACAACAGACACCCTGTGAGGGAGGTGAGGCTGAGAGAGCCCTGAGATTACTGAAGAAGAAGAAGAGTTGGTACTTAGATGCCGCCTTTCTCTACCCGAAGGAGTCTCAAAGTGGCTTCCAATTGCCTTCCCATTCCTCTCCCCACAACAGACACCCTGTGGGGTGGGTGAGGCTGAGAGAGCCCTGATATCACTGCTCGGTCAGAACAGTTTTATCAGTGCTGTGGCGAGCCCAAGGTCACCCAGCTGGCTGCATGTGGGGGAGCGCAGAATCGAACCTGGCATGCCAGATTAGAAGTCCGCACTCCTAACCACTACACCAAACTGGCAGCCCAATCCCATCAGACCTTGGAAGCTAGGGCTGACCCCGCTTAGTATTCGGATGGGAGACCTCCGGGGATTTGGGTGGCCGTTCCTCCAAGGACCACTAGGGGTCATAACACAGAGGCAGGCCATGGCAAAATACCTCTGAACATCCCTCGATTGGCTGACGGACAATCCTTGTGTCTCCTGGTTACACGACACGGGCCATATGAGAAAGAAATAATAAAAATTTTCCTTAGCCCAAGGACTGTGCTAAGAGAAGGGTCTTAACCATATTTTAAAAGACCAACAGGAAGGACCATAGAGACCACAGTTAATGCCTAGACATTCTGCAAGGGGGCAGGAAGGAGGCCCTCTCTGTGATCTTCTTGTCTCATTTGCACTTCTTGTAGTAGTGCTTTCTCCTCCCCTCCCCCTTCCAGTTTATACTTAATACTGGGCAGAGGGCTTAAGAAGTTTTCATGTTTAATTCTTGAAGAGTAGGTACACTGTACTTGTTAGCTACAATACTGAAATGGGGGTGGGGTGGGGTGGGGTGGGGAGTTAAGACAAGCGGAGACAAGGGCCCCTCATTTCTTCCTCCAGAATTAAAAGAACTGCCTCCCATGCTGATCGCTCAGCCTCTCCTACCTCACAGGGGATTAATCTGCAAGTGGGTGGGCAGGCAGGCGCGGTGGGGGTGGGGGGTCAGGCATTCAGGCTGGGGAGCCGAGACAAGCGGAGACGAGACAGCAGCAGCCACCCACAGAATGAGGCAAATCTCTGCTGCGAGAAGTGTGGATTGTGGAGCACAGTCACCTTAAACCTTAAAAAAAAAAAAAAAATCTTGCAACCAGGAACTAGGAATTCTTTGAACTGGAACCCAGCCAATCAGGGACAGACTTCCTTGTTACAGCATTGGAGCCACGAGGCAGCAACAAGTTATTTTGGGGGAAACAGAGAGCTGCACCTTTACTCATGCCGATTTTTCAAATATCGAGGGTTATATCCACTCCAGGATATCACGGGGGGAAAGTAAAGTCGGACTTTTCCCCTGCTGCTTCAGCCCAACATGGCTACATACCTAAATCTTTGTGAAGGAGGATACTTAATTAAAGGGACCATGGACCAACTCAAGCAAGAGCTCCAAATTTTGGCAAACATCCAGTGCAGATGGTGCTAAAGCTACTCTCCGTTCCCACTGATCACCAAGATCGTCTGGTAAAAAAAAGGGAGGGGGGGACAACGTCAATTTTGAGCCTCAGTCCCTTAGCTGGTATTGTCAACCAACCAGGAAAAGAACATCTGGCACAGCTGGGATTCTTCCTCCTTTCCCTTTTTCATCCCTGAATCACAATGTTTTGTTTGAGAAAGACGCACCATTCGTGGCCAGACTGTTTTGAGTAACAGCTCTGGTATATTTTGAGAACAATCGCTCGCAGTTAGCGTGCATGCCTGAACGACGCGCACTGCACATCTGCGCTAATAAGCCAGCGTGTTGCGCACCCAAGTCGTGGAACCGTATTTGGAGAGGGCTTGGATGCTTTGCTGTGAATCTCCCCGCTCAGATTTCACTTTCCCCTGCTGGGAAACGAACTCGCAAATCTTTATCTTCACACCGTCTTCTGCTTCCAAACACTGAATATTCCCCATTAAAATGTTTGCATGTTGCAACAGATGTGCCAGTTCTGTGCACTTAGGCAGGTTGTGAGGGGGTGGGCAGAAGGGACTGTGTCAGTGCTGGGCTCTTGTGGCCCTTTCTTGCATGCCCGGGGAAATGCCAATCACCACTTTGGGGTAAGAAGAGAAGAGCTGGTTCTTATATACCGCTTTTCTCTACCTGAAGGAGTCTCAAGGCGGCTTCCAATCGCCTTCCCTTTCCTCTCCCCACAACAGACACCCTGTGAGGGAGGGGAGGCTGAGAGAGCCCTGATATTACTGAAGAAGAAGAGTTTGTTCTTATATGCTGCTTTTCTCTACCCGAAGGAATCTCAAAGTGGCTTCCAATCACCTCCCCTTCCTCTTCCCACAACAGACACCTTGTGAGGTGAGTGAGACTGAGAGAGCTCTGACAGAACTGTTAGGTCAGAACAGCTCTATCAGTGCTCGATCACCCAACTGGCTGCATGTGGAAGAGTGCAGAATCTAACCCGGTTCACCAGATTAGAAGTCCGCACTCCTAACCACTACACCAAGCTGGGTCTCTAGGTTTTTGAGTAAGGAGGTGTATTTCTTCCAGGCCAGACTGGCCAGGGATTCTGAATAATTTGGAGGGGAGGGCATCATCGGGCATGGAATTGGAGTCACTGTGGGTGGGCAGGTAGTTGTGAAGTTCCTGCATTCTGCAGGGTGTTGGACTAGATGACCCAGGAAGTCTCTTCCAACTCTATGATTCTAGGATTCTAAATCAAGCCTGAACTCTCCTGGAAGCTGCAAGGACTCAACCAAGGTCACTGTACTTGGTCCCAGCATGAGAAGACGAGAGTCACCAGAAAAGACAAATATGCTAGGATAGAGGGAGATCCAACTGGAGGCAGACAGACGCCATGAAGGTTATCAAGACCTGAACAAGGCTGTTGCATGGGGATCCACAACAGCCAAGTTCTCCTTTTGGCTTTGCTCCATGCCCCTACCTCAGATGCTTATAAACATCACAGCAACACTTCCAAATAAATTCACAACGGCTCCCATCCCAGTATCTTTTATTAGCCTGCGTGCTTCCATATATACCACTACCTGGCAGTTGGGGCTGGGAAGGAGTATCGTTTCTCTTGCTCAGTTGCCTGGAGACGATTCTCACCATAGATTATTTTGACTTAATTCTCAATGTCTTTTGGAGGACTTTCATTCTTTGGGTTCCATAAGTCAGATCGTGCTTCATATGGTTGACAGCAATTGACTCACTGGGAAGGGGACGTAGGTTGGTGGCAGAGCCTCTGCTTGGCAGGCAGAAGGTCCCAGGTTCAATCCCCAGCATCTCCAGTCCAAAGGACCAGCAGTAGGTGATGGGAAAGACCTCTGGCTGAGACCCTGGAAAGCCCTAAAGTGGGTCTGTAGCTCAGTGGCAGGGCCTCAGCTTGGCAGGCAGAAGGTCCCAGGTTCAATCCCCAGCATCTCCAGTCCAAAGGACCAGCAGTAGGTGATGGGAAAGACCTCTGGCTGAGACCCTGGAAAGCCCTAAAGTGGGTCTGTAGCTCAGTGGCAGGGCCTCAGCTTGGCAGGCATGCCAGAAAAGGGGTCAGCGAGACCATGGCACTCGCCATGGCACTGATAAAACTGTTCTGACCGAGCAGTAATATCAGGGCTCTCTCAGACTCACCCACCTCACAGGGTGTCTGTTGTGGGGAGAGGAAAGGGAAGGCGACTGTAAGCCACTTTGAGACTCCTTCGGGTAGAGAAAAGCGGCATATAAGACCCAACTGTTCTTCTTCAGTAATCTCAGGGCTCTCTCAGCGTCCCCTCCCTCACAGGGTGTCTGTTGTGGGGAGAGGAAAGGGAAGGCGACTGTAAGCCACTTTGAGACTCCTTCGAGTAGAGAAAAGCAGCATAGTACCAACTCTTCTTCTTCTATAATGCTAAATGAAGTCTTATCTGCCCCTCTGGATCCCCCAGGCTCAAGAAACCTGAAAGTGGCAGTACACCCTCTAGCTGCAGCTGTAGCGGCACCATAGTGCCAGAGATTTCGAGTGTGCTGGTCTCTGGTTTCAGCTCTCTGCTGGAAGGAAGCACAGATGAGCTGACAGGAAGGCAGGGAGAATTATTATCCAAAAAACAGAAAGCCAAGGAGACAGACAGAATACTAGGTCAGTCCAGTGAGTCAAGGGTTTGTTCAGGCACCCCAAGGGCATTAGCAGAAGGAACAGGTCACAGGTGGCATCCACAACGCAGGCTTCCTGGCCCCAAGTAAATATAAGTTGTCAAGCAGCCTCTCTATAATGACTCACAGGCTTCTGCAGTCAGCAACTGTATGGCTAACTTGGCGCCTTTTAGATTGGAACTCTCTTTGAGCAGGTAGCCGGTTCAGGTGAGCCAGGTGAGCTGACAAGACAGGTAGCTGCAAGTAGAGGCTGGGCAGAGGAAGGAGGAACTCCTGCAACCACTTTGGAATCTAAGTCCTGGTTTGTCTGCAGCTCCATTCCCTTCTGCTGGTCAGAGCTCTCTGTCTGTTGAACATCTGGCTGAGCTAAGCACTAAACCAGCCGAGGCTTGGGTGAAGCTGGGAGGTCCTGGCATAGCAATTCATCCAAGGAGTCCTCCCTAGCAGGACTTGGGCTCACAACAGTGAACCAGCGATTGTGTCTCCTTAAATATCATGCCAAAATAAAGTGAGGGATCCCCCACCCCATTCCAGGCCCGCACACCATATTGATTGACTTCACTTTGCTCCAGAGCCAGTTAAAACCAGATTCAGGGGCTGTCACCCGGGTGGAGGGTTGAGGCAAGCCATTTTGTTTCTAGCTGCCCAAAACCTTCTGGCTGCCTTGAGGTCTGACTTCAACATCCCTGGAGCCCACCCAAGCCAGAGTCCTGCTCTTTAATCATTCTGTCCGCTCTAAGCAAGGTCGGGTCACCACAATTAAATGAAGGCTGTTCCAGCTGATGGAGCCGGCTGAGAACTCACTCCCTAACAAGAGGCGCATGAGGGCTCTGACATGTGCATGAGCGCACAGGCGCGCCCCCCCCCACCACCACCACACAAACAAACAAAACAAAGCCCCATGTAAATTCGTTTAATTAAAACGCACTTGGTAAAGGTCCCTGGTCCCGTTATTCTCATTTGAATTTCGTTCAGCATTCCTCATTCAAAGGGATATTTTTTTGACCTTTAAAACCTTCAGCATGGGACCCTGCAGCTCTTCGCCTCTCTCGGTACCCAAGGGTCCCTCGGAACAGCTGGCTGGGGACGGGGTGAACTTGCTGGGAGGGAGGCCCCAAATAAGCCTGATGCTCCTCTATGACCCAGAAGGGACATAGGAAGGATGGGGAAGTGGGGGTAACAATGCTCCAGTTTGGAGGCAAAAACTCAATGGTCGAATTAGTTTCCACCATAAAGTTCTGCCCCCAAACCAGAGTGTCACCCCCACAATGTGCCTACATTACCTCCAGATCAATACACATGGAGCATTTATTCCAGGCGTCCTTCCCTGTTTGTGGGGGTAAAGGTAAAGGTAAAGGTATCCCCTGTGCAAGCACCGAGTCATGTCTGACCCTTGGGGTGACGCCCTGTAGCGTTTTCATGGCAGACTCAATACGGGGTGGTTTGCCAGTGCCTTCCCCAGTCATTACCGTTTACCCCCCAGCAAGCTGGGTACTCATTTTACCGACCTCGGAAGGATGGAAGGCTGAGTCGACCTTGAGCCGGCTGCTGGGATCGAACTCCCAGCCTCATGGGCAGCGCTTCAGACTGCATGTCTGCTGCCTTACCACTCTGCGCCACAAGAGGCTCTCTATTTAGTGGGGGTAAATTCCCCCCAAATGGGGAGATCCTGCCTCCACCAGGGGGGGGGAAGGTGGTCCAGCATCCCTACGGCACCTCTTCCCTCCCTAACATTGTTGTCACGACCCTGCGATGCTCATCTGATTCTGGTCACAGAAACAACCTCAGGCAGTCTTTGAGCTCGAAGCCTAAAAAGAGGTTTTATTAGTCCCTCAGCGCCGAAACGGGCAAACCATCACAAGAGGCAATCATTGTTAAAGACACGGAACGCGCAAGACACGGGGAGGTGTTGTAGACTTTCCCTCAACTGCTTTCCTGCCAGGTTCTTTTCCCCAAGGAAGAACCTGCATTTCCCAAAAGGAAAGTGACTCAAAGACATTCAAGTGCTGCTGGGATATTACCCAGGCCTCCTGTAAAGATAAAACGAAAGGAAACACGCCAGGGACCCAGGGATCAAGGAAGAGGGAGGATAAAGAGGAATTACAACCTTGCGGACCCGCCCTATGGTAGGCCATCCTATGGAAGATCTCAACCACATTTTACCACTTGAGAACTGTGCTAAGGGATGGCGGCTGGAGCAGCAGAGCTATGGAGGTGGGGGTGTTGTACCGCACCGCCATCTTGATGTTGTTTTCATATTGTTCGATTGTGTTAATTGTGGTTGGGGGGCGTTTAATTGCTGATATACTTGGATTGTCCCTCTACTCTTTTCATTGTGAGCCTGTCAGGAACCGGGCAGAAGACACCCAAGGAACAAGTAACTTGAACAAGTAACTCTCCCGAGACCATTACTGTAGTGAAGTCCAAAAGGAAACTTGAAAAGGAAACACGTAGTAATGGGTTTAAACTTCAAGTACAACGATATAGGCTAGATATCAGGAAAAAGTTTTTCACAGTCAGAGTAGTTCAGCAGTGGAATAGGCTGCCTAAGGAGGTGGTGAGCTCCCCCTCACTGGCAGTCTTCAAGCAAAGGTTGGATACACACTTTTCTTGGATGCTTTAGGATGCTTAGGGCTGATCCTGCGTTGAGCAGGGGGTTGGACTAGATGGCCTCTATAGCCCCTTCCAACTCTATGATTCTATGATTCTATGATTCAGCAGACTAATGCAGAAAGGTATCAACAGGCAAAGTTCGATGAACAAACTCTTTGGCAGAGACAAGGGATCAATAGCACTAACGGGGTTTTTACACCTGGGGTTGAATAAGGGAGGGGGGTGAGGGATGCAAAAGGTGGGAATTACAATCGTTCTCAGGAGAGCCATCTGGCACCTACTTTGGGTCTAAAGAGTTACAAGTGTTGAGACTTCACAGCGCGTAGCAACGTCAGGAAGCGATAAGGGGTCCTGGAGGAGAGACTCTTTGGAATGCAAAGGGAGGGAGAGGGAAAAAAGGTGATTTATGGGTATAGCATTTAATGGCCAATAGTCCAGGAGTGCCCGGAAGAATATAAGTGAAATGCGGGTCAGGAACCGGGGTTCATAACAGAGCCGCCTTGAGTCGGCAGTTGCCGGGAGAGGTGGGGTATAAATGAATGAATGAATGAATGAATGAATGAATGAATGAATGAATGAATGAATGAATGAATGAATGAATGAATGAATGAATGAATGAATGATCCATGGGTTCAGGGGCAGACACAGATACTGGACGTGAATTGAGCTCTTTCTTGTGACTCAAGCACGTTTCAAGAAGAAATTAGACTGAACCCAAAAAGAACCCCAAACCCCCAAACTTATATATTTGTCTTTCAATTTCTATTCCACCACTCCCAAAATGGCTTTTGGCATTTAACAAAGCTCTCCCCACAATAAACCCCATAAAAACAGTCATTAAAACTCCCAGGTTACAAGTCCCCCCCTTGATGGCGAAAGAATTCTCTCCTCCTCCCCCCTGCTCAACAGACCTTCCGATGCAGTGCCCGAGGGGGACCATCTTCCTTCTGTCGAAAGTAAAGGGGAGGGGAGGGGGTGGGCAACAGGGATCCCCCCTCCCTTTTTGTGTATCATTTACATTCCTGCCGCCAGACATAACAATCCTAACTGGAACACGTTAACCGCCAATCTGAGAAGTTACAGACAGCAGGATCTTCCTGCTTGTGCACGCTATTGATCAGATTTGCTTCAGAATGATTGGATCCTGCAGTCGGGATCTAGCTGCCCATTGGCTATTTGCAGCGCCCACCCTGCCTCGGACTTCGAGCTCGGCCGGCCTGCAAACAGAAGTCACAACTATGGGAAAATACGTAGTGCAGAGGGAGACCGTCTGATTGATGGCGTGGCACTGATGGGTCACTGTGACAATTGGTAGGAATAGTTCTCTTCCTGATGCCACTGGCCAAACTGGATCACCAGACCGCTGTGGCTGCAGCATATGATTGCCACCTCTGGGTTGGGGAATTCTGGGACATTTGTGGGCGGAGCCTGGGGAAGGCGGGGTTTGGGAGGGGAAAGCCCCTCCACATGGATTTGATGTCACAGACTAATCCATTTCTTTTGAGGGCCGGATCTGACGTGAGCGTTAGTTTGTCAGGTCTGGCCACGTGTGCCCTAAAACATAATTGACAAAAAGGAAAGGGGGCCGCGCCAAGGCAAATCGAGGACGGGAAAACAAAATGGCACCGGAGGAGAAGAACCTTGAATAATCGCACAACGGGTTCAAAGGACAGAAAAGATGCAAAAGGAGATTCCACCTAAATCAGTGGTTTTCAACCTTCCTAATGACACGAACTTTAAATGCAGTTCCTCATGTTGTGGTGACCCCCAACCATAATATTATGCCAGTGTTCTTTCACAGAAATAAAACTGAAACTAGCCAATGGCATGAAGATTCATGGTTCAGGATTGCATATAAATTGTTGTTTTTTTTTCTTCCAGGGTTTCTCAGTTCAGCTCTGCCTCTTGTCCCACCAAGCCAATCTCGCTCTTTTCCGCTGCTCCAGACAGATGAACTCCATCTCAATCTACTCCGCAAGGCTGTTGTGTGGATGGTGCTCCCCCGGCCAAGCTGCTTGCCCTGCCGCGACCCCTGTGGAAGAGTCGTTTGACCCCCAAAGGGGTCAAAAGTACTAGAAAGCACTTCCTGATGGGGAGGTCTGTCCCTCGATGGAATATGCGGCCTCGGAGGGTGGCGGAGTCCTTTGTTGGAAGGTTTAGGAGGGTGTGGTTTTTATGGCCTCAAGAAGGTGGGGGGCTGGACTGGTCTCTTCCAGCTCTGTCTGATTCCGAATGGGAGCTGGATTATCCTCTAGATCAGGGGTAGTCAACCTGTGGTCCTCCAGATGTCCATGGACTACAATTTCCATGAGCCCCTGCCAGCAAACGCTGGCAGGGGCTCTTGGGAATTGCAGTCCATGGACATCAGGAGGACCACAGGTTGACTATCCCTGCTCTAGACCCCGGTCTCGGCCCCTCCCTCTGATATGGGCACAGGGCGAAAACGTCAGTTCAAGTCTACCCTATTATTCAAAGATCACATAACCCAAGCTCAGCGGTTACCCAGAGGTAATCACAGTCACAACTTGGAAAGGAGATTAACAAGGAAGGCTCAGCAGGAGAAGACAACAGCCAGTCATCTCACTTGCTTGTAAAGCTCATTTCTGGGATCGCCATGAGCCGACTGCAGCTTGACCCCCCTTCATGCACACCAAGTCGCACCGCAGGTTTGGCAGAACAGTTGCTCTTGGAAAGGGCAGGGCCTTTAATGTCGTGGCCCCAAGTCTCTGGAACAACTGGCCCAAACCAGTCGGTCAGGCAATCAGGTGTGTGGGAGCATGGGGGCATTATGTCTGCCGGGGAGACCTGCAGAGGCATGCCTCTCCCTGGAAGGCCATGTGAAGAGAGGGAGAAGATGTGTCTGCAGGGGAGACCTGCAGAGGCATGCCTCTCCCTGGAAGGCCATGTGGAGAGGGAGAAGATGTGTCTGCAGGGGAGACCTGCAGAGGCATGCCTCTCCCTGGAAGGCCATGTGGAGAGGGAGAAGATGTGTCTGCAGGGGAGACCTGCAGAGGCATGCCTCTCCCTGGAAGGCCATGTGGAGAGAGGGAGAGAGAGAGAGAGAGAGAGAGAGAGAGAGAGAGAGCGAGGAGGGGTCAGAGGACAGCTCCCAGATGAAGTCACAGAGAGGCATCACAATCAAGGAGAGAACACTGATACATCCTTTTCTCCCAAAGATAACCGTGTTTGACCTTGACAGGCAAGAAGAGGACTTGGCGAGAACTTTGCCCTGAGCCTCCAAATTCCCCGATTCCGCCTGATCGATTCCTAGCTGGCAGCTTCCCACTAGGATCAAGCATTTTGTTAAAAAATACCCTTTGTCTGGGTTTTCTCCCCGCAGGAACTTGGTTCTCCCCCTCCCGCCCCTTTCCGTTCCTCTGCCTCCTGTGATGTTCTCTGAGGCAGCCTGGCCAACACCTCTTTGAAATTCCTGTCCCGTCCTCCGCCGGAGCGTCCAATTTCGTCTCTCCTTTTTATCATGAAGCTCAGAGCTCCAGGACGGCACCTCTGGCTCACTCATGTCAGTGGCAGCATCCTTACAAGAAAACAAGTGTGTGTGTGTGTGGGGGGGGAACCACCCTTGCAAAAGGCAGCTGGGGGAGAGCCCAAAAGAAAGTCCCGGGTGGGGATTGGAAGAACCGGTCGGATGATTTCATCCCTCTGCTCTGTCCCCTTGACGGATCCCTGAATAGAGAGGTCAACTGTCCACTTGAATCATAGAATCATAGAGTTGGAACGGCCCTCCTGGGTCATCTAGTCCAACCCCCTGCACTACGCAGGACACTCACAACCCTCTCGCTCACCCACTGTCACCTGCCACCCCCCTTGAGCCTTCACAGAATCAGCCTCTCTGTCAGATGGCTCTCCAGCCTATGTTTAAAAATGTCCAAAGTCTCCAAATTGGGGACCCCTGGCTGGAGGCTGACACCCCTAGGTGTAAGCTCTCCCTTACAGACCATTTATGCACTGGCCCCAACTACCGGGCCTCGGCTCCCTCTCCCCCCCTCCCCCCCCCCACAGTAAGAAACTTCCCAGGCCACAAACAAATCAGCCACAAAAGCGGCCGATTAGCTTGCGGCCCGGCAAGCTTCTTTTTGTGTGGGGGGGGAGAGGGAAGCAGGGCCACGCATGCACATTTGCACCATGCGCGGCTGCAAACGTGCCTGTGTGACAGTCGCATGCATGCAGCGCATGCACGGCATGCACGGCATGCGCAGCTGGGTGATCGCCCTCCCTGCCGCCGCCGGTCTACAGCCTTAAAAAGGTTATGGACCGCTGCTGCAGTGCATAAACGGTCACAGTGATGTAAATTAGCATACGAAGTATTTACAGAGCTGCTGTTCAACTACTGAAGAATGAACACAGATCTCTATTGAAGCAGATCTCTGATGGATCAAAGTCAGAATTGTCTACTCAAGACAGAGAGTAGCTCTCCAGGGTCTCAAGCAAAGGTCTTTCACATCACCTCTTAATTGAACCTTTTAACTGGAGATGCTGGGGACTGAACCAGGTATTTCCGCATGCCGAGCAAATACTCTGCCAGTGAGCCACAGCCCCTCCCATACAAACATGGCTCACAAGCACCCTCCTTTCCTCTCCCACAAAAGTTACCAAGTGAGGCAGGTGAGGCTGAGAGAGCTCTGTGAGAACTGAGAGTGGACCCAAGGTCACCCACCCACCCATGTGGAGGAAGAGTGGGGAATCTGTCATGTGTCTTATCTTGTTCCTGTCGTATTGGTTATTTTCTCCCAGTCTGGAGATGTATTCCTTCAAGGTGCCCCTCTTTTCTCCCTGCTACCGGCCTTCCTTTAGCTCTAGCTTCATTCTTTCTGTAGTGCTAATTCCGTACCTCATGTCCCTGGCAAGAATGCATAACAAGTCCGCTGGCCGGCTTCACACCTGGCCTAAAGCCAGAAGAACTGTCTCCTAGTTTCGCACTCTGATAGATCAAACACAAATTATGTGGGAAAGTAACTTCGGACCCAACACTCTGGTCAAGGGGGGCCTGGGGTTCGAAGAGATACCTAGCCTGATCACAGAATCATAGAATCATAGAGTTGGAAGGGGCCATAGAGGCCATCTAGTCCAACCCCCTGCTCAACGCAGGATCAGCCCTAAGCATCCTAAAGCATCCAAGAAAAGTGTGTATCCAACCTTTGCTTGAAGACTGCCAGTGAGGGGGAGCTCACCACCTCCTTAGGCAGCCTGTTCCACTGCTGAACTACTCTGACTGTGAACATTTTTTTCCTGATATCTAGCCTATATCGTTGTACTTGAGGTTTAAACCCATTACTGCGTGTCCTCTCCTCTGCAGCCAACAGAAACAGCATCCTGCCCTCCTCCAAGTGACAACCTTTCAAATACTTAAAGAGGGCTATCATGTCCCCTCTCAACCTCCTTTTCTCCAGGCTGAACATTCCCAAGTCCCTCAACCTATCTTCATAGGGCTTGGTCCCTTGGCCCCAGATCATCTTCGTCACTCTCCTCTGTACCCTTTCAATTTTATCTACGTCCTTCTTGAAGTGTGGCCTCCAGAACTGCACACAGTATTCCAAGTGTGGTCTGACTAGTGCCGTATACAATGAGACTATGACATCTTGTGATTTTGATGTGATGCCCCTGTTGATACAGCCCAAAATGGCATTTGCCTTTTTTACCGCTGCATCACACTGCCTGCTCATGTTCAGTTTACAGTCCACAAGTACCCCAAGGTCTCGTTCACACACAGTGTTACCTAGAAGCGTATCCCCCATCCAGTAGGCATGCTTTTCATTTTTCTGACCCAGATGCAGAACTTTACATTTATCTTTATTAAATTGCATCTTGTTCTCATTTGCCCATTTTTCCATTGTGTTCAGATCTCGTTGAACTCTGTCTCTATCTTCCGGAGTATTTGCCAGTCCTCCCAATTTGGTGTCATCTGCAAACTTGATGAGTAGTCCCTCCACCCCCTCATCTAGATCATTAATAAATATGTTAAAAAGTACCGGGCCGAGCACCGAGCCCTGAGGTACCCCGCTACTCACCTCTCTCCAGTCTGATGAAACACCATTGACAACAACTCTTTGAGTGCGGTTCTCTAACCAATTCCCTATCCACCTAACTATCTGAAAATCCAGATTGCAGTCCTTCAACTTATCCATCAGAACATCATGGGGAACCTTGTCAAAAGCTTTACTAAAATCCAAGTAAACGACATCAACCGAATTTCCAACCGAAATTGATCTCCTTTTGTATCTTGTTTTTGACAATGTTTCTCGGCTGCATATTCTCCTGCTGGTGCTGCCTTCTCCTAAATAAAGGCTTCCTTAGGTTTTCCCAGTGACTGGGCCTCCTATATGAGCCATTGGCTGGCTTCTTCCGGCCCTTTCTTGCATGCCCAGGGAAATGCTGATCTCCACTTCAGGATCAGCAGGCAAATTTCCTACAGGCCAGACTGGCCAGAGATTCTTGTGCGTTTTTTTGGGGGGGGGGGGGGAGGCATCATCTGAGCATGGGACTCGGGTCACTGTAGGTGGGAAGAGAGTTGTGAATTTCCTGCAGGGGGTTAGACTAGATGACCCTAGAGGTCCCTTCCAACTCTATGAGTTTGTGATTTTTTGGAACTGCACTCTCGGGTCATGACAGAATCCAACCTGGTTCTCCAGATTAGCGTCCATTGCTCTTAACCATGCTGGCTCTCTTAATTTATTTTTTAAAATGCGTTTCTCGTGACCAGATTCCTGTTTGTTTTTTCCTCCAAATTGTGAGCCAGAGATGCTTACTTTTCCTGCACTGAAAGGGACCATGCATGGGACTTCTGGGTTAATTTTTGCAAGCCTCCCCCCCCCCCAAAAAAAAGAATATCAGTCCAGACAGCTGAGCTTTTCTTTCCGCCTGCCCTTGGCCTGCTCTCAAATAGATTTCTCATTGTCTGTTTTCCGCACAGCTTGCTGGTTCTATCCCGTCTCTCCAGGGGCGGCGTTTTCTGCCCAACATCTGGAGCTTCCAGAATTGCTACAGCAACTGCAAAGGCCTCAGTTGCTCGGGCGGGAGAGACTCACGCTATTTAATATGTATGCAGGGTCCGCAGCGCCCAGCCAAAATATTCAGTTTGCCAGTGATAATTAAAAGCAAGATCGGCAGTGAAATAAATGGCTGTTTGCATCCAGGTTTATATGCCGAATCTCCCACCTTGAAAACCCTTCCTTTGGCCTCCCTTGGCCATAATCTCCCAGCCTCCAAATGTCCATTGTCTGTCCTCCTTTAAATAAATCCATTGGGAAACTTCCTCTTAGGGAAGGGGCTATAACTCAGTGGGAGAATCTCTGCTTGGCATGTCGAAGGTTCCAGGGTCAATCCCTGGCCTCTCCGATTAAAGCGTCAGTGGAGTTTAGATATGCAGAGCATCAGTTTGCTTAAAAGAATAAAATGGTTTCATTTAGAAGAGAAGACAATTTGAACAGAAAGAGAGAGAAGAGAGAGAGAGATATTCCTAACTGTCTAACTGCCCTATTCTGTGTTCAATTCTGATGACCATTCAGGAGGCAAGCTGGAAGGAAGTATGCTCAGAGGACCATGAAGTCTCCAGTGAGCCAGTCAAGACACTGAAAAACATCAGCAAGTTCCTAAATGAACTATGCTCAATACAAGTCTCCTTCAATGCCCCCTGCAGGACATTCTTCATATGTTTCTGAATCATGCACACTGCAGATCTTGCCTGTTCCAACAAAGAGACCAGTTTATAAAGTGAAAAGACTTCCACCTGAGGCACTGGAGAACTGTGGGCAGGGGCCTCGACTCAGTGGAACAGCCTCCGCTTGGCACGCAGAAAGTCCCAGGTTCAATCCCCAGCATCTCCAGTTAAAAAGACAAGGTAGTTGGCCATGGAAAAGACCTCTGTCTGAAGCCCTGCAGTTGGGAAATTCAGAATTAATTAAAGTTGGAACCTGGGAAGAGAATGGAAGGTCGTCAGGGGTGGGAACCTATAATAAGGTGACCACATTGTCCCACTTTTGGAGGGACATCTGGGGGTACCTGGCAAATTGTATTTATGTTGAAATTAAAAATATATATTACAATACTAATCTAGACAGCAGAGACATCTAAGAAGCAGAGACATCACCCTGCCAACGAAAGTGCATCTAGTTAAGGTTATGGTCTTCCCAGTTGCAATGTATGGCTGCGAAGGTTGGACCATAAGGAAGGCCGAGCGTCAAAGAATTGAGGCTTTTGAACTCTGGTGCTGGAGAAGACTCTTGCAAGTCCCTTGGACTGCAAGGCGAACAAACTGGTCAGTCCTAGAGGAGATCAGCCCTGCCTGCTCCTTAGAAGGCCAGATCCTGAAGATGAAACTCAAATACTTTGGCCACCTCATGAGAAGGAAGGACTCCCTGGAGAAGAGCCTAATGCTGGGAGCGATCGAGGGCAAAAGAAGAAGGGGACGACAGAGAATGAGGTGGCTGGATGGTGTCACTGAAGCAGTCGGTGCAAACTTAAATGCACACCGGGGAATGGTGCAGGACAGGAAGGCCTGGAGGATCATTGTCCATGGGGTCGCGATGGGTCGGGCACGACTTCGCCCCTAACAACAACAACAACGACAATATTAAATTCTGATGAGGATAATTTTGGGAAGCACTCCAGCACATCTGCAGCTGATCACACTCCTGACCAAAGCACCAGGATTTTCCAGCTCTTTCTTCGGCGCGTCTGCATAATATCCCCTCCCTCTTTTTTATTTCTCCTCTCCACTTCATTACAGCTCCAGAGCGATCACATACCCTCCTTAGAAGCCCAATTAGGCAATTAATCTTGAAGAGTTCTGCTGCACAATGGGCCGGCCGGCGTGATTAAGTTTCTCTCTTTAGCAGTCAAGTGCGATCCGGATTACGTTCGTCGCGGATTAGGTTTCTGACGGGATCAAAGGGTGCAGGCGTCCTACCCGCCTCTTTTCTTTCGCTGGCTTTAACACGCATGCGGAATCCCACATATGCTTCCCGGACACGACAAACATCCAGGAGTGGCTACTCAAGATCGAGATGCCAGAGATACAGACCCCTGTTGACACGACTATTACGGGGAAATATGCCTGTGCTTTAGAGCAGGGGTAGTCAACCTGTGGCCCTCCAGATGTTCATGGACTACAGTTCCCATGAGCCCCTGCCAGCTTTGCTGGCAGGGTCTCATGGGAATTGTAGTCCATGAACATCTGGAGGACCACAGGTTGACTACCCCTGCTTTAGAGCTCCAAATCCAGGTTAGGAAATTCCTGGAGACTGGGGGTGGGGGGGAGTCTGAGGAGCGGAGGGATTTAGAATCATAGAATCATAGAATCATAGAGTTGGAAGGGGCCATAAGGGTCATCTAGTCCAACCCCCTGCTCAACGCAGGATCAGCCCTAAGCATCCTAAAGCATCCAAGAAAAGTGTGTATCCAGCCTTTGCTTGAAGACGGCCAATTTCAACCAGGCATAATGGCCCCTTTCCAAAGCAGAGATTTTCTCCAAGGGACTTGAGCTCTGGAGAAAGGTTGAAATGCTACCTCTCCAGCCACCACTGGGAGATTAGCGACCTTTCTGTGTATGCACAGCTGCGAACTATTTTGCAGTATCTGCCTCCCCCTCCCCAGATATCAACACCCCCAATTGTTAAAAAATAATCACAGCAGATAAGCCCCACTGTATCAAGGACATAGAGTGTGAGGCCCTCATAAGAACATCACAAGGGCCCTGCTGGATCAGACCAGGGGTCCATCTAGTCCAGCCTCCTGCCTCACACAGTGGCCAGCCAGTTCCTCTGGAGGGCCAGCCACAGGGCAGAGAGGCTGAGGCCTTCCTAAGAACATCAGAAGAGCCCTGCTGGATCAGACCAGGGGTCCATCCAGTCCAGCCTCCTGTCTCACACAGGGCCCAGCCAGTTCCCCTGGAGGGCCAACAACACGGCAGAGAGGCTGAGGCCTTCCTAAGAACATCAGGAGAGCCCTGCTGGATCAGACCAGGGGTCCATCCAGTCCAGCCTCCTGTCTCACACAGGGCCCAGCCAGTTACTCTGGAGGGCCAACAACACGGCAGAGAGGCTGAGGCCTTCCTAAGAACATCAGAAGAGCCCTGCTGGATCAGACCAGGGGTCCATCTGGTCCAGCCTCCCGTCTCACACAGGGCCCAGCCAGTTCCCCTGGAGGGCCAACAACACGGCAGAGAGGCTGAGGCCTTCCTAAGGACATCAGGAGAGCCCTGCTGGATCAGACCAGGGGTCCATCTAGTCCAGCCTCCTGCCTCACACAGTGGCCAGCCAGTTCCTCTGGAGGGCCAACAACACGGCAGAGAGGCTGAGGCCTTCCTAAGAACATCAGAAGAGCCCTGCTGGATCAGACCAGGGGTCCATCCAGTCTAGCCTCCTGTCTCACACAGGGCCCAGCCAGTTACTCTGGAGGGCCAACAACACGGCAGAGAGGCTGAGGCCTTCCTAAGAACATCAGAAGAGCCCTGCTGGGTCAGACCAGGGGTCCATCCAGTCCAGCCTCCTGTCTCACACAGGGCCCAGCCAGTTCCCCTGGAGGGCCAACAACACGGCAGAGAGGCTGAGGCCTTCCTAAGAACATCAGGAGAGCCCTGCTGGATCAGACCAGGGGTCCCTCCAGTCCAGCCTCCTGTCTCACACAGGGGCCAGCCAGTTACTCTGGAGGGCCAACAACACGGCAGAGAGGCTGAGGCCTTCCTAAGAACATCAGAAGAGCCCTGCTGGATCAGACCAGGGGTCCATCTAGTCCAGCCTCCTGTCTCACACAGGGCCCAGCCAGTTCCCCTGGAGGGCCAACAACAGGGCAGAGAGGCTGAGGCCTTCCTAAGAACATCAGCAGAGCCCTGCTGGATCAGACCGGGGGTCCATTCATTCCAGCCTCCTGTCTCACACATGGTCAACAAGCTCCTCCAGAGATCCCACCCCAGTGCCTACAGGCCCAGGACTCACCCTGGTATTGCCTCTTGGCTCTGGGTTTCTGAAGCCTAGCTCCTCTGTATGTGGAGGTTCCCCTCATCCCTCTTGGCTGGTAGCCACCGATAGACAAATCCTCTATGAATCTCTGTAATCCCCTTTGAACGCTGTTCATTCCCGTGGCCCTCACTCCACCCTCTGGCAGCAAATCCAAGCACATGTCTGTCGCAAACACACAACTGACTTATGGTGACCTTGGCCAGGGGCTTTTAGAATCATAGAATGATAGAGTTGGAAGGGGCCATACAGGCCATCTAGTCCAACCCCCTGCTCTACGCAGGATCAGCCCAAAGCATCCTAAAGCATCCAAGAAAAGTGTGTATCCAACCTTTGCTTGAAGACTGCCAGTGAGGGGGAGCTCACCACCCCTTAGGCAGCCTAATCCACTGCTGAACTACTCTGTGAAATTTTTTTCCTGATATCTAGCCTATGTCGTTGTACTCGTAGTTTAAACCCATTACTGCGCGTCCTCTCCTCTGCTGCCAACGGGAACAGCATCCTGCCCTCCTCCAAGTGACAACCTTTCAAATACTTAAAGAGGGCTATCATGTCCCCTCTCAACCTCCTTTTCTCCAAGCTGAACATTCCCAAGTCCCTCAACCTATCTTCATAGGGCTTGGTCCCTTGGCCCCAGATCCTCTACGTCCTTCTTGAAGTGAGGCCCTGCTTAGCTTCTGAGCCCTGAGAGGCTGGGCTACCCCAGGTCACCCTCCTGCCCATAAAAGGCGCATTTCTAAAGCGAACACTTATATAATAGGTGTCTCTGCCCTGCTGTCAGTTGATATTTTTTTGAAGCTGTCTGGATCCGGATAAATTCACACGCCGCATCTGCAAAAGTCTTGTTCTTTCACCCTTTGAACGCTAATAAAAAGCGATGGCTTGAGGCTTGTCTTGCTCCGCTATTCCTGGCTCACCACACCTGCCCTGGAATTAGAAGGAAGCTGAACTGATTGGGATAAATACATTTTGCACATGCGCTTTTCTCACCCTGCCCCACGGGTCTGGCTTCTCTTTCTTCTCGATGGTAACTGAACAGAGCACAGTTTGAGTTCCAGGGACACCATTAAGAGCATCAAAGCTGAATTCTGGAGAGAGGCTTTCATGCACATTTTATTTTTACTTCTCATTCAACTTGGAGGACCGCCCCTCTTGGCCCAGCCATCTCGGGATGGTGGCCCCATTAAGAATATTTGAGTCCGGCGGCCCTGTTAAGGCCGTCTTGAGCCTGGCTGCCCTGTAAGGCAATCTTGGGCCTGAAGGCCCCATAATGCCCTCTTGAGCCTGGAGGCCCCATTAACACAAGCCCAGCTTAATTATGGGAATTAGCTTTTATTTGCTTGCAATAGAACAAATTTCGAGTCTGGTGGCACCTTTAAGACCAGCCCCGTTTTATTCTGGGGATCAGCTTTCGTATGCATGCAACAAAACAAAGCTCATGTCCAGTGGCACTTTTACATCCAAAAAGAAGAAGAAGAAGAAGAAGAAGAAGAGTTGGTTCTTATATGCCGCTTTTCCCTACCCGAAGGAGGCTCAAAGCGGCTTACAGTCGCCTTCCCTTTCCTCTCCCCACAACAGACACCCTGTGAGGTGGGTGAGGCTGAGAGAACGCTGATATTATTGCCCGGTCAGAGCAGTTTTATCAGTGCCATGGCGAGCCCAAGGTCACCCAGCTGGCTGCATGTGGGGGAGGGCAGAATCGAACCTGGCATGCCAGATTAGAAGTCGGCACTCCTAACCACTACACCAAACTGGCTCTCAGGTAGAACTCCGGGCATAAGCTTTGGTGTTCATGCTTAGTTCTGTGGCTTCAACCAGCCCAACGCCCCTCCTGAATCCAAGTTCCCACCGGCGGCTTATTTGCCAAAGTACAACCTGGCCCCAGACCCTGTGACGCCAGTCGTTCATCACGGCGTGGAACCGGGAGCTGGAGCCGAACCAGCCGCCCAATTCGGGCCGGGATCATCTGCTTTGATGTAAACGAAGGCTTTGATCACAGTAAATTCGGCCGGCAATTAGGTTTGAACGGTAGGTCTCAGCCTCCTTGGTGGCAGGGGGTGCAGAATCTTGGCCCGTCCACCAAGGCACTCTGCCCAAAGTTATCTTGTCTTCGGAAGCCTCAGATTCGAATCCAAAAGACAAACTCAATGAAAACTCCTTACAGCAGCTGTGGAGACATCCCAAGGGGAAATTTGGTCGCCTTGGCTAGAAAAATCCAGCTGGCTACAGGGCTGGGTATCTTCGTCCAAGGGAGATGAGCCAACCCAAAGGCCTTGCCAGGACATCGGCCTCCTGCACAATGCGAAGACCCGGCGTCCAGAAGGGCACGGCTCGGCCTGTCCTCCTCTCGGACAAACCGCGGTTTGTGCCGAGAGAGGAGATCTCTTGGCTGACGGGGATGGGAAATGCAGCCTTGGGTTGGAGCCAGTGAAAATGCAGCTGAAGAGCACCATTGCCAGCATGTCAATAATTCAAGCCAATGCAGCCCGCTGAGTCGTGAGAGATGGGAAACAGCTGGAGAGGCATCTGGGCCAAAGGTGGCACTTGTTGGCGAATCGGGGGAACCCGATGTGAATCGAGCCGAGGAAAGGAAGGGGAGGCGGCTGACAGCTGCTTTGAGACTCCTTTGGGCAGTGAAAAGTGAGGGCATAAAAAAACAACTCTTCTTTTCCTTGTTGTTCTTTAAAAAAGAGGGCGGGGCGGAACCCTGCCGGCACAGGACGATCTATTTCTCATCATTCGGTGTCTTTCTAGGGCCAGAAATTTATTTTTCTCTTATTTATCTGATTTGTAGACTGCCCCTCTCTGCAAGCCGGCTCGGGGCCCTTGACAGCATACGAAATCACGGACAAACATCCCTAAAACTATTAAGCCAGGCTGTCTTGTACACCTGGGAAGGGTTTCATTTCTTGGGTGATATAACCTGCCCCCTCTCATGTTCATGTTGAACTACTCACTCAAATGGCCAGTAATGTACCTGGAGGGGGTGGGAAGGGGAGGGCCCCCGGGTGGGCGTGTCCACAGCTCTGCTTCCCAACCCTATTCTGCACGATTGTAACACTTCTAGGGTTTCTCAAAGCCTGAAGAATATTTCAGCGGTTTCTCAGCGGTAAAAAAGTCGAGAAAGTTGAGAAAGGCTACATTAAATCCTTAAAGTCTAATTATCAATTTAAACAAAGTTACTCTAACAATTTACACTGGTAGGGGCACACGCTGTCTCCGATCCAATTCCAGATTCCCCCCTTCCCCCGGACGCAAAATCTTATAACTCTATAGGGAGGGGAAACTTTTGAATTTCCCTTCTCTTCTAATTCATTCAGGAGCATTTCCCCCCAGAACTGACACCTGAAGATTTTTTCCCCAATGGAACAATCATTTTTTTTTCCCCACCACCTACGCTGAAATTACAGGTGCATCAGTAAAATAACACACAATGGAACAATGGCTGTATTGCTTTTCAGCTCTCGGAAGAGACAAATTGCATCATGGGGGCAGCGGATAACGCCCGGAAAACAATGCTGTGTGGCTTAAAACAGGCATAGTCAACCTGTGGTCCTCCAGATGTCCATGGACTATAATTCCCATGAGCCCCTGCCAGCGTTCGCTGGCAGGGGCTCATGGGAATTGTAGTCCATGGACATCTGGAGGACCACAGGTTGACTACCCCTGGCTTAAAGGGCTTGGGGAGCTATCTGTGCACTGGATTTGTAACCCGTTCAGATTTTACAGATTCATCCTGTGTATTCTCCATGGCGTCTTCGAGACACAGGTACCAGGAGCGGTTCCCCTCCCATACACGAACAAAAGGCCCGAAACGGCATAATATTCATTTTGTAAGAATTCCTCTAACTTAATTGTTGTATGCTTTAAGAGGGAGAAAACCACATTAATTTTCCTTTAAAATACTTTAGCAGTACCTTGGGTGGGGGATTAATTTCGTTATTTGTTTTTATTAAAAACACGACCAAGCTTAAGGCAGTTTGCAGCCTAGATAAAACATGGAATATAAACACGTGAAACACAGAAAACTCCCAATTTAAAACCACAAATCAAGACTGTGAATAGAAATCAGCCCTAAAGGCTGTGATGGAGCAGAGTTGTTCTCTCTTGCCCCGGAGGGTCGGACCAGAACAAATAGGATGAAATTAATTCAAAAGGATTTTCAGCTAAACCTCCGGAAGAAGTTCCAGACAGTTAGAGCAGTTCCACAGTGGAACAGGCTTCCTCGGGAGGTGGTGGGTTCTCCTTCCTTGGAAGTTTTTGAGCAGAGGCAAGGTAGCCACCTCGCAGAAATGCTGATTCTGTGAACTTGTTGTTCTAGCTGATAGGTTATTGATATTTGTTATAATGATATCTGTTATATTGTTATTGTTATATTGATGCTGTTCTCTGTAAATGTTCTATATGTTTCATGTAAACTGCCCAGATCCGTAGGGAAGGGTGGTATAAAAATCTAAACAAACAAACAAACAAATAAATAAATTGTGAGTGGGTGGGCAGAAGGCATGCCCAGGGAAATGCCAATTACCACTTTGGCGCCAGAAGGAAATTCCTCCAGGTCAAACTGGCCAGGGCTTCTATTTTATTTTCTTCTTCTTCTTTTTTTTGGGGGGGGGGATATGGAATTGGGGTCCTTGTGGGTGGGCAGGTGGTTGTGACTTTCCCACATTCTGCAGGGGGTTGGATTAGATGACTCTGGAGGTCCCTTCCAACTTTACGATTCCATAAAAAACCTGGGAAAGACGTTCCAAACTGTGGGACGTCCGCTGAAAAGGCCCCTTCCCATGTAGCCCCCTCCAAAACAGGGGTCTTTGATTGACAGGGCCGTCAGAAAGGCCTGACCCTGTGACCAGGAATGTATGGCAGAAGATGGTCTTCCGCACGCCATCGTCCCAAACCCGGCAGGGTGTGAGATTTTGAAAGCACCCTTTGTCTGATGCCAGGGGAGTTAGATTCTTGAAAGTTCATACCTCAAAGCAGTTGCTGGTCTGTAAGGGGCTACTGGACACAAATCTAACTGTTCTACCCTCCGAAAACAAACAAGAGGAGCAGGTTATGTCTTTGCGCCATGGGATACAGGTACGCTGAATGAGAACTGAAGAGATCTCTAGCCCCTGCATCCATTTTTGATCATGTGGCCAGGCCTCTGACTTCCTTCACGCATGAGACCACAGAAGAAGTAGCTATGAAAGTCAGACGCTACATCTTTCGGTGTCACCAATCCCTTTGATCCTCATGTGCCCCCCCATCCTCCATCTCTTCCCATGCCTCCTTAGTTCTTAGCTCTGTTTTACTGACTTCCCTGGTCAAACCACTCCAGCCCAGACTGAGAGAGCCATACCAAAACCATGAGAGAAAATCTATAAAACCTGGCTTCCAGCCTTAACCACCATAATTAAACAGAAACAAAAAAACATGGATCTTGAAAAACAGCTCACAATAGTTCATCAGATGAGACAGGCAAGATGGACTTTCTAGTGAACTCCACACATGGAAAGCACTTGCTAATGAACAACATCAAGGCATAGGACTTCCTAATGAACTCTGCCCAGGCACAGGAAAAGTGCTTCATAATGGACTTGCTCATGAACTCCACCTAGACACAGGAATAGCACTTCCTACTGCACTTTCTATTGAAATCCATGACACAAGTAAATCACTAATGGACTTGCTAATGAACTCCACCCAAACATAGAAAAAGTGTTTCCTAGTCTAGTCCATCCCCAAATAAGACAGGAATGTGATGCATTACACAGAAACACAAACACAGAGAGTCAATAAAATGTCCAGCAACTTTTCACATACTCCACACTTGGGCATGGAAAGATCGGCATCTTGCCATGTCCTACCTCTGATGGTACCAGCAAGATCACAAGCAAAACGTCAGGGATTAAAACTACCAGATCACAGGCACACAGCCCAGAAAACCCACCAGCACCACGAGAGGACCATCTCTCCCACCTAAATAAACTGCCACCGAATCTCCTCTAGCCCCTGGCAAAGAAGCAACAATCCCACCCCCCAACCCACCCACCCCCCCAGACCCATGATGTGCCTACCTTGCGCTGACGCATCCCAGACGTTTGTTTCTGCTTCTGCTGTAAATGTAGTTTCTCCACCAGTGGCTTAAAGGATTTTCCCACAATAACCCACAAATCCCTTCCCCAGGGTGGCTAATCAGCTGCAGAATACATGTTGTCTCCAGCAGTTGCACATGATGTCCCAGCGGTTTCTCGCTGGCTGCAGGATTGGCCTGCCGCTCTGTAACCCTTCGGAGAAACCTCCGCAAGCCGCTCTGGCTGCCTTCATTTTTCGCCTGTTTCCTCCTCTGTCAGACGCGTTGCAGCCTCAGTGGAAACGGTGGATTTCGGCCCCTAACAGGGCTTTCTGTTTGCGGAGATTGGCACAAGCCATTTTTCTAACTTTTCCTCTTGCGAATAGCCATTTTCCAGACCGGCGTCTGTTGTAGTTCTGGTGTGAGTGAATGCTCCTGACCTTAAGCCCTGCCAAAAAGATCCTTAAGCTCAACCAAAAAGACAGGCCGGCTGGCGTGAAGCAGCGGCTACAGATCCTTCCCTGATTGTCCATGAGAGCCAGCGTGGTGTTGTTGTCAAGAGCGGCAGCCTCTAATCTGGAGAACTGGGTTTGATTCCCCACTCTCCATCCACAGGCAGCCAACAGGGTGACCTTGGGCCTGTCCCAGTTCTCTCACAGCTCTCTCGGCCTCATCTACTTAACAGGGCGTCTGTTGCGGGGAGAGGAAGGAAAGGTGAAATGTAAGCCTCTCTGAGATTCATCAAAGCCGGTTGGGTGAACCTGGGCTAGTCACAGTTCTCACAGAGCTCTCTCAGTCCCACCTACTTCATAGGGTGTCTGTTGTGGGGAGAGGAAAGGAGGGCGATTGTCAGCTGCTTTAAAACACACAAGGCCTGCTGGGTGACCTTGGGCCAGTCCCAGTTCTCACAGATATCTCTCAGCCTCATCCTCCCTCACAGGGCGTCTCTTGTGTTGAGAGAAAGGATAGGCTATTGTAAGCCGCTTTGAGTCACATGGGGCCTGCTGGGTGATTTGAGGCCAGTCACAGTTCTCTCAGAGCTCTCTCAGACTCATCCTATCTCACAGGGTGAAGAGAGGGAGGGAGATTGTCAGCTGCTTTGAGACACATGAATCCAGCTGGGTGCCCTTGGAGCGGTCACACTTCTGTCAAAGCTCTCCCAGCCTAACCTCCCTCACAGGGTGTCTGTTGCAGGGAGAGAAAGAGGAAATTATTATAAACCACTTTGAATAAAAAGCGGGGTACAAAACTCCCAGCTCTTCTTCTCTTCCTCACTTCGATTTCTCCAAATCTCCAAGTCTTATTTCTCAAAGAGAACAGATGGATTAAGAATTATCCATTGTTGTTCCATTTATAATCTGGATTCTGTCCAGTGGACTGGGCGTGCTCTGATTCTGAAAGTCATTTTAAAAATTCTCCGAGTTAAACCGGAAGGAAATATGAGTAGAACGTTGAGCAGGGGAGACCTCCTGAAATGAGAATTGCTCGCCTTTAATCTGGATACTAACTTTTTGTGCATTTCAAGCTGCATCTTTATTTATTTTTTTAATGTTAGTCATCAGATTTATATCCCACCCCTTCTCCCTCGAATGGCACTCGGGTCCACTAGCAGCATATAAAACACAACCGATAAAACTAATGCAAAAATAATATTTCAAATAATCCCCGTGTCCGAGTAAACTCCCCATGAGAGCCAGTTTGGTGTAGTGGTTAGGAGGTGGACTTCTAATCTGGCATGCCGGGTTCGATTCCCCGCTCCCCCACATGCAGCCAGCTGGGTGACTTTGGGCTCGCCACGGCTCTAATAAAACTGTTCTGACTGAGCAGGACTATCGGGGCTCTCTCAGCCTCCCCTCCCTCACAGGGTGTCTGTTGTCGGGAGAGGAAAGGGAAGGTGAATGTAAGCTGCTTTGAGACTCCTTCGGGTAGAGAAAAGCGGCATATAAGAACCAACTCTTCTTCTTCTTCAGTAATCTCAGGGCTCTCTCAGCCTCACTTCCCTCACAGGGGGTCTGTTGTGGGGAGAGGAAAGGGAAGGCGAATGTCAGCCGCTCTGAGACTCCTTTGGGTAGGGAAAAGCGGCATACAAGAACCAACTCCTCCTCCTCCGCCTCCTTCTTCTTATAAAAACATTTACAAACAGCAAAATAAAAATTAAACTAACCCTCACCCTCCAGCAGAGCGCTCCACCTGGCTGCCCCATTTTTCCTCCGCATGCAGCCAGCTGGGTGACCTTGGGCTCATGACAGTCCTGATAGCCCTGTTCTCACAGAGCAGTGATATCAGGGCTCTCTCAGCCTCCCCTCCCTCACAGGGTGTCTGTTGTGGGGAGAGGAAGGGAAGGAGACTGTAAGCTTCTTTGAGACTCCTTCGGGTAGAGAAAAGTGGCATATAAGAACCAACTCTTCTTCTTCTTCAGTAATCTCAGGGCTCTTTCAGCCTCACCTCCCTCACAGGGTGTCTGTTGTGGGGAGAGGAAGGGAAGGAGACTGTAAGCTTCTTTGAGACTCCTTCGGGTAGAGAAAAGTGACATAGAAGAACCAACTCTTCTTCTTCTTCTTCAGTGATCTCAAGGCTCTCTCAGCCTCACCTCCCTCACAGGATGTCTGTTGTGAGGAGAGAAAAGGGAAGGCGACTGTAAGCCGCTTTGAGACTCAGTCTGATAGAGAAAAGTGGGGCATAAGTGCCAACTCTTCTTCTCCTTTGGCGGTAGCGGCTACCACAGCACACAGATCTACCCTGCAGGACGAAGGGACGCTGTAGCAGTTTTGTGATTGGCTGTTAGGGCAGCTTTCTTGTGGCAGCCATTTTGTTTTTCTGCCCACCTTCACATGCCCAACTTCGCCGGCCCAAAAAAGCCAGTGGGGGGGGGGGGGCTATTTTGCGGACTGGACATTCGCTTTCTAGAAAAGAACCCTGGATTTCCGTGCCGTGAGGAGTCTCTGGGACTGGACAAAGATCCGCTTGCTAAAAAGCCTTTGGTGATTGAATTAACAACGTTTCCGTGTGCAAGGACTGACCCACTTTGCTGAATCTCCTTCCACATAGCACAGAAATCCTGGCAAGTCTTGTACGGACAGGAACGGGCAGTGAGAAGGGATTGGGCAAATCCCTTAAGAAAGATTTCGAGGGGCCATTTGGAGCCTCGCTCTTTCCTTAAAACGGCCGTTTTCCAGCCCCGCACAGACCTCCCAAGCTAGAGCTCGCCTCTGACAGGAAGATATAAAGATGTCAGCCTCAAATCACTCTCTTTTCCGGCTCCTTCCTCCACTTGGTTCTTGTTTTCCTGTTTTCCCTGAGATTGACAGGTGCCGGGAGTGGGCTGGCTTCCCTTGCCGCCTGCCGTTCTTGATCTTAAGACCCCTCTGAAGCACAGAGGTGATATTTCCCCGCTCCTGGTGAAGATGGAATATGTCAAGACCGTTCAGCGTGAAAAGCACCGACAGCAATGCTCTCCGTAGGCCCCGGAGAAACAGGATGACCTCCCACCCGCCGCTCTCCCAAATCTTGGAAACCACCACTCTCCCTCGCCTTGCGGTGCTCTCTGTGTCCTGCCCCTTTGGTCAGGACGATCCTGATTAAGGTTTAATTTATGCGCTCCTCCTGCTGCACCGTCCGCCGGCTCCTGATGAGATTCGCGGTTGTTTTAATCACAGTTCCCTGTTGCTTCCTGCCTTTCAGGCCTGGGATCAGAGGGGGAGCTTTCAGGGCAGATTTGCCCGCCCCGTTTGCATGCTCTGCCTCGTGCGTGCAATGCTCGTGCGCACAACCAGCATGCGAGAATTGTTCTCTCGGAGTTCGTAGAACGGCGGTGTGCACACACAAAAAAATCAGGTTTTTTTCAGTTGGGGTCTAGGGCAGGGGTAGTCAAGCTGTGGTCCTCCAGATGTCCATGGACTACAATTCCCATGAGCCCCTGCCAGCAAATGCTGGCAGGGGCTCATGGGAATCGTAGTCCATGGACATCTGGAGGACCACAGCTTGACTACCCCTGCTCTAGGGGACCTCCCAAAATTTTGGTATTCCTGGGAAACCCCGGGTCCAAACACCAGCATGGTATTCGGAATCTGGGATTTGTCAGAAATTGCAAATTTTGCATTTACAATAGATCTGAGAAGAAGAAGAAACATCTTTTTTTAAAGCCAGGGTCATCTGGGTTGCAGGAGTTGACACCTCCCTGCCACTGTGGCCGATCCGGAGCTGTCTCCCATTCCAGCTCAGTTTAAATTGAGCTGCAAACAGAGCCAGCCCTAACCCACCAAGGGGGCTGGCTCGATTTCAATCCCTCCCCCTTCAAAAAGGCAGGGAGCAAACTGGATCACTGAAACGACTTGCAGCCATTTTGGTCTTAGAGCGGGGAGTGTACGCCTGCCTGCTGTGATGCTGAATGGATGCCAGAGATTTAAAACCCTCCAGTTTGGCTCCTGCTGCTTGGTAAATTCCCCCTGTTCCTTAGAGCCTCAAAAGACCTTGGTGTCATCATTAAGAGCAGTGCCCTCTAATCTGGATAGCCAGGCTTCATTCCCTGCTCTTCCTCTACATGCAACCTGCTGGGTGAACTTGAGTTCGTCACAGCCCTGTTAGAGCAATCCTCACAGCCCTGTTAGAGCAGTTCTCACAGAGCAGTTCTGTCAGAGCTCTCTCGGCCCCATCAGCCTCACAGGGTGGCTGTTGTGGGAAGAGGAAGAGAAGGTGATTGGTAGCCGCTCTGAGGCTCCTTCAGGTAGTGAAAAGCAGGGTATAAAAGCCAATTTCAAAATGGGGGAGAGGCTTGAAAGCATGAACCTCCTGGCCCTACCTGGGGACTGAAGTCACATAGAGTTCTGAACAGAAGCTGGATAGAGTTAATCAGTAGAAAAATATTATTCTTGTCTGTTTTTCTTAGTTCTGATTTATTTGTAATCGTCACCTGTGCCAACTTCTAATCTGAGGAGCTGGGTTTTAATCCCCGCTCCTCCCCCACATGCAGCCAGCTGGGTGACCTTGGGCTGGTCACAGCACTGATAAAGCTGTTCTGACTGAGCAGTAATCTCAGGGCTCTCTCAGCCTCCCCTCCCTCACAGGGTGTCTGTTGTGGGGAGAGGAAAGGGAAGGCGAATGGAAGCCCCTTTGAGAGTCCTTCAGGTAGAGAAAAGCGCCCTATAAGAACCAACTTTTCTTCTTCAGATAACAAAAACCTTTTCATCAGTAGTAAAGACTGTTCAATAGATTAAAATGACAGAAAATGTACTCAAAATTGTGGGCTCATTATACATTCTAACAATAGGATAAATAGAATGGCATTTAGGAACATTCACCACCAAAGGAGGTCTCATAGACACAGAAGTAAATTTCAAATACTAAATAATCAAATATTTCACTAGAAAATAACTCAAGAATTATCATTAGATGATGAATACAATTCCAGGTATCTAAACGACAAAAAGGACAAATCATTTAACACTTACGAAGACACTAGTTATACTGTTCCAAAATTCTGCTCCGAGGGGGACTGGCAGTCAGTACAAAGATTCTTCAAGAGGACTCACAATCTAACGTCCGTAAATGCAAAAGTGAGTACACCTGAGTCACAGGCCTTAAAGTGCCCGCATCCAAATTATAAGAAACAGGAGAAGTCTACAGTAGAATTTAAGCACTTGGGTTGCAATGAATTCAATCTATGGGGGAAAAAATGAGGCTGAGCAAAACCAGGAACATCTACAGGGCCCCTGCTCCCTCCCTCCCAGAAATCTACCCTTGGACCTGTTTGCTTTGTTATGCAACCTTTGTTACAGTTATTAATGTTAATATTATTGTTGTTATGGTTATCTATGTTGTTGTTAGGTGCGAAGTCGTGTCCGACCCATCGCGACCCCATGGACAATGATCCTCCAGGCCTTCCTGTCCTCTGTCATTCCCCGGAGTCCATTTAAGTTTGCACCGACTGCTTCAGTGACTCCATCCAGCCACCTCATTCTCTGTCGTCCCCTTCTTCTTTTGCCCTCAGTCGCTCCCAGCATTAGGCTCTTCTCCAGGGAGTCCTTCCTTCTCGTGAGGTGGCCAAAGTATTTGAGTTTCACCTTCAGGATTTGGCCTTCTAAGGAGCAGTCAGGGCTGATCTCCTCTAGGACGGACCGGTTTGTTCGCCTTGCAGTCCAAGGGACTCGCAAGAGTCTTCTCCAGCACCAGGTTATCGATACGTTATGGAAAAACTAAGTTCCTTGTATTGTTCTACATTCTATGTAAGCTGCCCTGAGCCTCAGGGGAGGGTGGTGGGTGGGTGGATACATACATACATACATACATACATACATACATACATACATACATACATACATACACACTCTTGATCTGGTTCATCCTATCAGATTTTATTGGCATGAGACCAAAATATCTTATGTCCTCTAAGTCAGGGGTAGTCAACCTGTGGTCCTCCAGATGTCCATGGACTACGATTCCCACGAGCCCCTGCCAGCGTTTGCTGGCAGGGGCTCGTGGGAATTGTAGTCCATGGACATCTGGAGGACCACAGGTTGACTACCCCTGCTCTAAGTCATGGTTGCAGTCTCCCTTTGAGTTGATGGTGGAGCCAAGGAACAGGAAAACCTTGGATCACTCCACCAAACCACACTTCCAGTATTCATGTAGGGGAGAACCAGAAATCAGGCAAGTTTTAAACTTAACACCCAATGTGTGAGGATCGTGACGTCCCTCTTGGACACTGGCAGGGAATGGGGAAGTTAAGTTCCCAGATCTGGGCCTGGAAACTTCTCGAGATTTAGGAATGGAGGCTAGGTAGGTCATGGGACTCAGTGGGGGACAATGCATTAGGAGTCCGCCCTCCGGAGCAACCACATTCTCCAGTGGAACTGATCTCTGTAATCTGGAGCTGAGCTGTAATTCCTGGGGATCCCCAGGTCTCACCTGGAGACTGGCATCCCTAACTGTGTATGTGCTTTGTGCAGATTGTGGAGTAGAAGAGACAAAGAGTTGTTTTTTGATACCCTAGTTTCCACAACCCGAAGCAATCTCAAAGCAGCTTACAATTGCGTGCCCTTACTCTCCCCACAACAGACATCCTGTGAGGGAGGTGGGGCTGAGAGAACCGGCCCCCAAGAACTGGTCCAAGGTCACCCAGCTGTCTGCAGGTAGAGATGCGGGGAATCAAACCCAGCTTGCCAGATCAGAAGCCTGTAACCACAAGGGATCGTAGAATCAAAGAATCATAGTGTTGGAAGGGACCTCCAGGGTCATCTAGTCCAACCCCCTGCACTATTCATGACACTCACAAATTCCCATACCATCCCACAGTGGCAATTAGCAATTCCCAGGGGATGCAAGGAAGGGCCACAAGAGACAACAATGAGACAACAAGAACTACAGCTCCAGGCAACCGACATCACTTCCCCTGGACAAAATGGCCACTCAGAAGGTTAACTGTATGGCATTATACCCCATGCAAGTCCCTCCCTTCCCCAAGCCCCACCCTCTCCAGGCTCCACCCCCAATGTCTCCAGAGAATTCGTAAGCCTGCCTCCTACCTGCTACCCTCTTGGAAACCATCTCTCACCCTGCCCGGTTTTCTGTTGCCAAGCGCTCTCTTCCTATTCCTCCTCCCTCCCTCCTCGCAAGAATCATGATTAAGCCTGCATTTACACTTCCTTCATGCTGTCTCCTTTCAGTTTCCTCCTCTGGAGGCTAACAAAAGACAGAGGTGGGGAGATTTCAAAATCTCTTCTGAAGAAATCCTGCATCCGCTGGGCAATTCCCGCCGTATTGAAAGAGATAAACAAGCTTTGTTTTTCCATCATATAGCCTTGGCCCACCCTGAGTGTCGTTTCACACTCCCCCCCCACCTCACTTAAACATGATGCACTTAAACAAAGCATTTCTAAACATTATAAACAGATGATCGCCTGCTTTTAGCATGCTGGGTTTCTGCAATCTCTCCTGCATCTAGCTGTGTGGTTCACATTGGCCCCTTTATTGTTGGTATAAGCTGGTTTTTCACATCCTCGTCCCTTTGAAATGGAGGAAATGCAGTGATTGGAGATACAGAGATAAAAAAAATAAAAGTACAAAACAGATCGAATAGCATTGCTAACATTGTTCCGCTCATCTAGTTCATCTGCATGGCTTGTTATTTTCATCTGTGCTCGTTGATATTTATCTTGATTCCTTATCTGACTCTGTTCTGGTGTTATTTGGGAGTATTTTCCCCCCTGTGGGTATATTTTTAAGGATCCCCTCCCCCATTCTCTTCCTCCTCAGGGACAGGCCAAAATTGTGATTCCCTGCCTCGACATCTAAATTTGTATATCTGTTGAGATATTTCTTCGAGTTTTTGGTGGTCCTTGGTTTTCATCTTCTCGTATTTTACCCCAATTCTTCCCCACCAGGATTTCAACCGTCTGCTACGCTTTCCGTTGATGTGAACCCAAAAGGCCGTCGGTCAAATTGTCTCCTTCCAAGGAAATATTAAAAGTGCCTAAAAGTAAACATGCTGCATTAGGTAAAAATATAGTTAGTGGGTTAGGCCCAGGAGAAATTGGTAACTAGCAGAAGAAGAAGAAGAAGAAGAAGAAGAAGAAGAAGAAGAAGAAGAAGAAGAAGAAGAAGAAGAAGAAGAAGGGTTGGTTCTTATATGTCGCTTTTCCCTACCTGAAGGAGGCTCAAAGCGGCTTACAGTCGCCTTCCCATTCCTCTCCCCACAACAGACACCCTGTGGGGTGGGTGAGGCTGAGAGAGCCCTGAGATTACTGAAGAAGAATTGGTTCTTACATGCCGCTTTTCCCTACCCGAAGGAGTCTCCAAGCGGCTTCCAGTCACCTTCCTTTCCTCTCCCCACAACAGACACCCTGTGAGGTGGGTGAGGCTGAGAGAGCCCTGATATCACTGCTCAGACAGAATAGCTTTATCAGTGCTGTGGTGAGCCCAAGGTCACCCAGCTGGTTGCATGTGGAGGAGTGCAGAATCGAACCTGGCATGCCAGATTAGAAGTCCACACTCCTAACCACTACACCAAACTGGCGTGGGGCAGAAAGGGTTGGGTAATTTCTACCAATTATCCCTTCCTCCTGCAGACCTGATTTTGTCAGAATTTGCAAGATCACTTCTAGGGATCTGTGCCTTGGTTCAGCTCGGCCCGGCCCGGCCCGGCCCGGCCCGGCCGCCTTGGCGATCACTGAAGCCCAAGGCAGTGTGTAGGAGACCAGCACCAAGGCACAGAGAGAAGGAGGGGTGGCAGAGCGCCTGCGTGTGGCCGCTGGCTGGCACACCGCTGCTCCTGTTCTCTGCATCGTGGTGCTGGCCTCCTGCGCACCACCTCAGGCTTCGATGATCACCAAGGTGGCCAATTGTGGGTGATTCCACAGCACATGAAGAATGTCCTGCAGGGGGCAGCGAAGGCGATATTCAGGTTAGGGACTTCCTGGTAGTTCTTCAAAGAATCTCCTCCTCTGTCCTGATTGGTTCAGTTGGAGACTTCCTGCCTCTTTGAGCACACTTCCTCCCTGCTTGCCTCCAGAACGCAGTTAGTTAGACTGTTAGGACTATCTCTCTCCTCTCTTCTTTACAAACTTGTTTCTATTCTCAATAAAGCTATTTATTTTTTAAAGCATGTCTGATTTGCATATTTTAACTCTGCCAAGGGATTTGCCTCTGGTTTCTGGGAGTGCCCTCTTCCCCAGAGGCAGAATTTTGGGAAGATCTGTGGGTTGCAGAAGGGGGCAGGGAGCAGGCAATTCCTGTTTCATTTACAGGAGTGCCTTGCATGAGCAGGAAATTTAGTCTGGATCCAACCTGGTGTCTCTAATGTTGAGAAATAGTTACTAGTGATTTTTTCCCCAGACGGGTGCTGGAACACATTCTTTTAAAATATATTTGTTCCTTTCCTTGCATCTTGGCACAACTGTAGAATCCCATCTTATTGTGAAGGACAGCTCCCGCTCCATAGCTGTCAAAGCCTCTCAACCTGGACCCTGTGGGTTCTTGAGGCAACCAAGTACAAGAAACAGGCTTAAAAAAAAACAAAACCTAAAGGTTATTAATGTTGGCAGAATCTAAATGTGCATAGGAGATCACAGCACCAGGCATCTTAAAAGAACAAAATAATTCTATTCTGGAGAGAGAAACAACTTTGTATAGAAAGAGAGAGGTAGGTTTGATTCCCTGCTTCTCCTCCACATGCAGCCAGTTGAGTGACCTGGAGTTTGCCACAGCCTTGATAAAGCTGTTCGGACTGAGCAGTAAAATCAGGGCTCTCTCAGCCTCACCCACCTCACAGGGTGTCTGTTGAGGGGGAGCTCCCCACCTCCTCAGGCAGCCCCTTCCCCTGCTGAACTAGACTCCTAGAACCCAAGAGAGGGAAGGGGCCATGGAGGCCATCTAGTCCACCCCCTGCTCAGTGCAGGATCAGCCTCCAGCATCCAGGAGAAGGATCTGTCCAGCCGCTGCTTGAAGACCGCCAGTAAGGGGGTGCTCCCCACCTCCTCAGGCAGCCCCTTCCACTGATGAACTAGACCCATAGAATCCTAGAGTGGGAAGGGGCCATGCAGGCCATCTAGTCCCACGCCCTGCACAAGGCAGTATCAACACAAAGCATCCAGGAGAAGGATCTGTCCCCTTGGAACTCCGCAAATTGGGCCTCTTCCAACCAATCCAAATCACTCCACTGAAACGCTCCCTGGAACATGTAGTCCTCGGGGTCCCTGGATCTTTACAGCCCCCCCCCCATGTTCCCAGGTGTTTATGAGCAATGGGTGAATGTTTAGGCATGTTTTTTCCCCCTCCCCAGATTTCTCCAGCCTCCTTTATAAATAGCTGTGCCCTTTCGGCTCTGATTGGGAGTGTGTGTCACCATATGCGCGGCAAACTAATTAGCTTCTGAGAACTCCGGTTTGTAAACAGGAGCTGGTGTATTTATACAAATACGGCTGGCCGTTGTTCTCCAGTTGTTCTCCCCGAGGGCCATCCATGTGCGAAAATCCTTCCCCCCCAAACCCCCCTGGCCTTTCCCACATTACACACCCCTTCACTGGTGCTTTGTTTTCTTTCACGGTGCCAAATTCTATCATGGTAGGTTGTTCTCTCACCTTCCCCGCCAACACCTGGAGGGGGAATGATTTCCCAGTGGAGGTCTGAGCCATTAAATTTTAGCCTTTCAGTGCATTGTGATTTCCACTTAATCCTTTTTAGGCCAGCGTTGGAAATAAAATCTTCTTGCGGCCCGCTGTCAGTTTTCATAATTAAGGAGGTTAGGAGGGTCCTTCTGGACCATGCAGCCGTCTCTTATATGGTCTAGTTTTCTGTTCTCCGCAATGGCCAGTTAGATGGTTCCAGGAGGCCCATGAGTGAAGACATCTGAGGGATGGGTGGCTGAAGAAGAAGAAGAAGAAGAAGAGTTGATTCTTATATGCCACTTTTCTCTCCCCGAAGGAGTCTCAAAGTGGCTTACATTCGCCTTCCCTTTCCTCTCCCCACAACAGACACCCTGTGAGGGAGGGGAGGCTGAGAGAGCCCTGAGATTACTGAAGAAGAAGAAGAGTTGGTACTCATATGCCGCTTTTCTCTACCCAAAGGAGTCTCAAAGCGGCTTTCAATCACCTTCCCTTCCTCTCCCCACAACAGACACCCTGTGAGGGAGGGGAGGCTGAGAGAGCCCTGAGATTACTGAAGAAGAAGAAGAGTTGGTACTCATATGCCGCTTTTCTCTACCCGAAGGAGTCTCAAAGCGGCTTTCAATCGCCTTCCCTTCCTCTCCCCACAACAGACACCCTGTGAGGTGGGTGGGGCTGAGAGAGCCCTGATATCACTGCTTCATCAGAACAATTTTATCAGTGCCGTGGCGAGCCCAAGGTCACCGAGCTGGCTGCATGTGGGGGAGGAGTGGGGAATCAAGCCCGGTTTGCCAGATTAGAAGTCCGCACTCCTAACCACCACACCAAACTGGCTATCTCTGGCTGGTTGACTCTATCATAGAAACGCGAAGCCAGAAGGGACCCCAACAGTCTCCCTCCTCCCTTGAGAGCCAGCATGATCATAAAACAATACAGTTGGGAGTTACCTCCTGGGTCATCTAGTCCAACCCCCTGAACTATCTCGTGGTTAAGAGCAGTGGCCTGTGATCAGGAGAACTGGGTTTGATTCCTCACTCCACAGTAGATGACCTTGGGCCAGTCCCAGTTCTCTGTTGTGGAGGAGAGGAAGGGAAGGCAAGTGTAAGTGCCTATGAGACACATGAGGCCATCTGGGTGACCTTGGGCCAGTTCCAGTTCTCTCAGGGCTCTCTCGGCCACACCTACCTCCCAGGATGTCTGTTGTGGGTAGAAGAAGGGAAGGTGATGGGTTAATAAAATGCAGGGTACAAAAAAACAAAATAAAAAGCAGCTCTTATTCTTGATCCTGCAGAGTCCCACAGTCAGTGTGCCCAAGAAACAGACTCGAGTAAAGATAGATGTTTGATTGATTGATAGTTTAAAGACATTAAATATCAATTAACGTTACCTAAAATAGACTTTTCTCCTGGATTTATGATGGGGGAACCGGCAATTCTAGGAGACGACGGTTTTGCAAGGAGCAGGCAGCTCACACATTGATACGAGAGGAGAACAGAGCCAGAAATCTCAAGCAAAAGCAGACTTCATAAATTAGTCAAAGTAAAATACACACCCGCTTTTGAAACTAACCAGTCGCAATGAAGAAAATAAAGAGCTGAGATGGTTTTTAAAGAGGATTGAGTTTGGGGGTCAATAAAGATTTGATTGATTGATTGATTGATTGATTGATTAGAATCATAGAATCATAGAATCATAGAGTTGGAAGGGGACATACAGGCCATCTAGTCCAACCCCCTGCTCTACGCAGGATTGATTGATTGATTGATTGATTGATTGATTGATTGATTGATTGATTGATTGATTCATTCATTCATTCATTCATTCATTCATTCATTCATTCATTGATTTCCCACCATTCTTGACATGTGGCTCGGGGCGGGTTACAGAAATTGATCCCCAGTTACAATAAAAACCCCAATAAAATCCCATTAAAACACATACAACAATACATAAATCTTGGTGGTAAAAAAAAATCCACCCTAGTTACCATTCAATGTGCTAGGTGCCCTATACAGACTAATTGCATCTGACAGCCAGAAATTACCTGGGAAGAGAGTGTTCTCACATAGAGCCAGCACTGGCCTACTTCTGGTAAGCAAAGATTTCCGGGTAGGCTACTTGGCCTAACCATCCTTGCTTAAAGTGAACCAGAAATATAGATGAAGGCTTGCAGCTGCATTCCTTCTCGCACAGCGAAGGCCCCAACAGTAATAGGCAATACAAGTCTCCAAAGTAAGCAGGTTCAGAAAGCAAGAAATACTAGCTAAGTTGTCTAACACAAGAAAAGGTTACATTAGAACTGCTGACTCATGTTCAATGAGTCCATTTGGTGTAGTGGTTAGGAGTGCGGACTTCTAATCTGGCATGCCGGGTTCGATTCTGCGCTCCCCCACATGCAGCCAGCTGGGTGACCTTGGGCTCGCCACGGCACTGATAAAACTGTTCTGACCGGGCAGTGATATAAGGGCTCTCTCAGCCTCACCCACCTCACAGGGTGTCTGTTGTGGGGAGAGGAAAGGGAAGGCGACTGTAAGCCGCTTTGAGCCTCCTTCAGGTAGGGAAAAGCGGCATATAAGAACCAACTCTTCTTCTTCTTCAATGTGTGATCTACTAAGACTCCTAGATGCTTTTTGCACATGCTACTGCCAAGACAAGTCTCCCCCATCCTACATAGGTGTATTTGGTTTTTCCTACCTAAATGAAGACCTTTACATTTGTCCCTGTTGAATTTCATTGTATTCATTTTAGCCCACTTCTCAAGCCTTTCAAGATCATCCTGTATCCTGATTCTGTATTCTGTTGTGTTTGCCACCCCTCCCAGTTTAGTATCGTCTGCAAATTTAATAAGTGCCCCCTCTCTCTTCTCTCTTTGTATACAAAGTTGTTTCTCTCTTTGTAGAGATCTGCCTAATTTTTCTCTCTGCTCTTCACCGCTGGGCAAACCCAGGCCCTGGGGCAGGGTCAAAAGGTCTCTGGTCTCTGTGTAATCATCAGAAAGACAGGGCTTTGCAAACAGCTGACCTCGCAGGAAGCCTTGCTGTGTGAAGATAAGCTATACAGCAGGGGTAGTCAACCTGTGGTCCTCCAGATGTTCATGGACTACAATTCCCAAGAGCCCCTGCCAGCAAATGCTGGCAGGGGCTCGTGGGAATTGTAGTCCATGAACATCTGGAGGACCACAGGTTGACTACCCCTGCTATACAGCGTCTTGAAACTTGATAACAATGGGATGTGTACATAACTAAGCTTCTGCAAACCGCTGTGTCCGCAGATGTGTGTTGTAAAGTTTGCCCTGAGCTGTAAAACTGAATAAAAAGCTTACCCTGGTCCAGGAGCAAGCAACAAGCTCCGGGAAGCAAGCTCCAAAGCAGGCTAGTGTAGAGAGAGAAGAAAGCCTCCTGTCTGTCATTACTTCATCTCTTCACAAAGAGGGTTGCTGCTCTCCAGTTGGGACCTGGGATCCCCGGGAATTACAGCTTATCACCAGACTACAGAGATCAATTCCCCTGGAGGAAATGGCTGCTTGGGAGAACAGATTGTATTGCACCGTGCCCCACGGAGGTCCCTGTCCTCATAGAATCATAGAGTTGGAAGGGGCCACACAGGCCATCTAGTCCCACCCCCTGCTCAACGCAGGATCAGCCTGAAGCATCCAGGAGAAGGATCTGTCCAGCCGCTGCCTGAAGACGGCCAGTGTGGGGGAGCTCCCCACCTCCTTAGGCAGCCCCTTCCACTGCTGAACTAGACTCCTAGAATCCTAGAGTGGGAAGGGGCCACAAAGGCCATCTAATCCCACCCCCTGCTCAGTGCAGGATCAGCCTCAAGCATCCAGGAGAAGGATCTGTCCAGCCGCTGCTTGAAGACGGCCAGTGAGGGGGAGCTCCCCACCTCCTTAGGCAGCCCCTTCCCCTGCTGAACTAGACTCCTAGGATCCCAGAGTGGGAAGGGGCCATGCAGGCCATCTAGTCCCACCCCCTGCTCAGTGCAGGATCAGCCTAGAGCATCCAGGAGAAGGATCTGTCCAGCCGCTGCCTGAAGACGGCCAGTGAGGGGGAGCTCCCCACCTCCTTAGGCAGCCCCTTCCACTGCTGAACTAGACTCCTAGAATCCTAGAGTGGGAAGGGGCCACAAAGGCCATCTAATCCCACCCCCTGCTCCATGCAGGATCAGCCTCAAGCATCCAGGAGAAGGATCTGTCCAGCCGCTGCCTGAAGACGGCCAGTGAGGGGGAGCTCCCCACCTCCTTAGGCAGCCCCTTCCCCTGCTGAACTAGACTCCTAGAATCCTAGAGTGGGAAGGGGCCATGGAGGCCATCTAGTCCCACCCCCTGCTCAGTGCAGGATCAGCCTCCAGCATCCAGGAGAAGGATCTGTCCAGCCGCTGCCTGAAGACGGCCAGTGAGGGGGAGCTCCCCACCTCCTTAGGCAGCCCCTTCCACTGCTGAACTAGACTCCTAGAATCCTAGAGTGGGAAGGGGCCACAAAGGCCATCTAATCCCACCCCCTGCTCCATGCAGGATCAGCCTCAAGCATCCAGGAGAAGGATCTGTCCAGCCGCTGCCTGAAGACGGCCAGTGAGGGGGAGCTCCCCACCTCCTTAGGCAGCCCCTTCCCCTGCTGAACTAGACTCCTAGAATCCTAGAGTGGGAAGGGGCCATAGAGGCCATCTAGTCCAACCCCCTGCTCAACGCAGGATCAGCCTCCAGCATCCAGGAGAAGGATCTGTCCAGCCGCTGCTTGAAGACGGGCAGTGAGGAGGAGCTCCCCACCTCCTTAGGCAGCCCCTTCCACTGCTGAACTAGACTCCTAGAATCCTAGAGTGGGAAGGGGCCATGGAGGCCATCTAGTCCCACCCCCTGCTCAGTGCAGGATCAGCCTCCAGCATCCAGGAGAAGGATCTGTCCAGCCGCTGCTTGAAGATGGCCAGTGAGGGGGAGCTCCCCACCTCCTGAGGCAGCCCCTTCCACTGCTGAACTAGACTCCTAGAATCCTAGAGTGGGAAGGGGCCATAGAGGCCATCCAGTCCAACCCCCTGCTCAACGCAGGATCAGCCCAAAGCATCCAAGAAAAGTGTGTATCCAACCTTTGCTTGAAGACTGCCAGTGAGGGGGAGCTCCCCACCTCCTGAGGCAGCCCATTCCACTGCTGAACTAGACTCCTAGAATCCTAGAGTGGGAAGGGGCCATAGAGGCCATCTAGTCTCACCCCCTGCTCAGTGCAGGATCAGCCTCCAGCATCCAGGAGAAGGATCTGTCCAGCCGCTGCTTGAAGACGGGCAGTGAGGAGGAGCTCCCCACCTCCTTAGGCAGCCCCTTCCCCTGCTGAACTAGACTCCTAGAATCCTAGAGTTGGAAGGGGCCATACAGGCCATCTAGTCCAACCCCCTGCTCAACGCAGGATCAGCCCAAAGCATCCAAGAAAAGTGTGTATCCAACCTTTGCTTGAAGACTGCCAGTGAGGGGGAGCTCACCACCTCCTTAGGCAGCCTCTTCCCCTGCTGAACCTCCCCAGGCCTCAGCCCCAAATCTCCAGGAGAAGAAGAAGAGTTGGTTCTTAAATGCCACTTATCTCTGCCAGAAGGAGTCTCAAAGAAGGCGTTTCCTAACCTGGATCCAGCAACCCTCACCCTAGCCTGGTTCTCTGCAAAGTCGGTGGGAGTGTTACAGACATCAGACATATTGGCCGGAGATCCCCAGGCACCACCTGGAGGTTGGCAACCATGAGCGGGTACAGGGTTCCACTCATAACGCGCAACGCAGACAATACGGCTGAGTTGACACACAACCGGGGGGTGGGCAGCAAGCTATCGAGGGCGGCCGGAACCGAAACAACCTGCTCTCCCTTGGATTAATTCGCACATTTTCGGGATGAAATCTGTTTGCTGCCCAGAACCACAGATCTGCTTCCTCAGCTTGGGGCCTGTTGAAAGCCCTTCAAACAACTCGCTGGGCCTCAGCTGCCTCCTGTTGTGAAATATATATATCTATCTCCCCGATGTTTGCTTTGATCTAGGAAAAGCTTGAAATGCCTGCAAAACTGGCTAGCGTCAGCTGCTATTGAAAATTTCTCCTGCTTTGGCTCTAACGCGTTCGGGGTTTAGCAGTGGGTGGCTGTTGGGGGATCACCGGCTGCCTCCAGGTATAGGTGTCCACTTTGAACCTCTTCCTACACTCCATAGCTTCACCTGAGAGCGTCATTTCTCCAGTCTCCTCCAGATATAAGAACAGCAGAAGAGTCTTGCTGGATCAGACCGGGGTCTATCTGGTCCAGCTTCCAGCTACACACAGTGGCCAAGAAGATCCTCTGGACAGCCAACAACAGGGCATAGGGACCAAAGCCTTCATAAGAACATCAGGAGAGCCCTGCTGGATCAGACCAGGGGTCCATTTAGTCCAGCCTCCTGCCTCACAGTGGCCAACCAGTTCCTCTGGAGGGCCAACAACAGGGCAGAGAGGCCAAGGCCTTCCTAAGAACATCAGAAGAGCCCTGCTGGATCAGACCAGTGGTCCGTCCAGTCCAGGATCTCATCTCACACAGAAGCCAACCAGGTATTCTGTTGGGTCAACAACAGGGCAGAGAGGCCAAGGCCTTCATAAGGAGATCAGAAGAGCCCTGCTGGATCAGACCAATGGTAAATCTAGTCCAGCATCCTGTCTCACACAGGGGCCAACCAGGTTGAGGTCTTCAAAAAAACATTAGAAGAGGTCTGTTGGATCATCAGATCAGTGGTCCATTTAGTCCAGCCACCTGTGTCACATAGTCGCCAAATGGTTCCTCTGGAGGGTCATCAACAGGGCAGGGAGGCCAAGGCCTTCATAAGAACATCAGAAGAGCTCTGCTGGGTCAGACCACGGGTCCATCTAGTTCAGCTTCCTGTCTCACACAGTGGCTAAGCAGATCCTCTGGAAGGCCAACGAAAGGACAGAGAGGCCAAGGCCTTCTCCTGATGTTACCTCCTGGCTCTGGGATTCCCGAACGTGGAAGTTCCCTTTGGTTTGGCTGAGTCCTAGCACAAAAGTAGCCCTGCTTGGCCATCAGGGTTTAAACTGTGACTGTTTTCCGCTCAAGTGATTTGGATTTGCATTTTAAAGGGTTGACTTTTTCGTCTGTTTCTGCACTGAAATCTGCTTCTCCAGGCGCAAACTTGAATTGCCTGCAGAAGGAAGCCGCAGAAAAAACAGTTTTGTCTATTTAAGTGGGGTCTAACAGGGTCTAATTTGGGGTCATTCAGTGTGGAACTGGGTGCATTCGGGTTTTTCACTGCCCCCGCCATTTTGAGTCCTTTGGGCACACCAAGAAAATGTTGAAAAAGGCTGCTTTAGATGTGGTTTATGTCTGGTTTGGACGAGACAAGAAAGTAAAAAACTATTGTTTTCTTCAGATTTGCAAGAGCCTCTTGTGGCGCAGAGTGGTAAGGCAGCAGACATGCAGTCTGAAAGCTCTGCCCGTTAGGCTGGGAGTTCGATCCCAGCAGCTGGCTCAAGGTTGACTCAGCCTTCCATCCTTCCAAGGTCGGTAAAAAGCTTGCTGGGGGGTAAACGGTAATGACTGGGGAAGGCACTGGCAAACCACCCTGTATTGAATCTGCCATGAAAACGCCAGAGGGCGTCACCCCAAGGGTCAGGCATGACTCAGTGCTTGCACAGGGGATACCTTTACCTTACAGATTTGCAAGGTTTATGCCGAGCATTCCCTGCAGAACTCTAACGCGCTCGAGCTTATACTAGCTCAAATTCAAATTTCAAAAAACCTTTAATGGCCTATAAAAACATCGTCAAGATAGGGGTGGTTCATAATTATAATTGATAATAATTACACAGTCTAAATAAAACAAATAAGTGTAATAAAATAAGCAGCGACCAACAATCGAATCCTCCAGAATGCCCAGCAATCAGCGATTTCCACCAGCTGTAGATGCCCCTGTTCTAGAACTGTTTCTTGCCTTGCCTGTTTCTTATACTAGCTCTTAGGAAGACGATTGACAGAAGGATTTGCACTCCTGGAACATGCCGCTTTCTCCATGACGGAAGAGGGGGGATCTGGCTGCGTCTGGAGCCCGTGAGCTTGTGGCACAGAGAATTCTGCATTTCAGTGCAGACAAAGCCCTCAAAATGAGCCCAGCGCCTCAGCGTGTACCTCCTACAGCGGGCTAAAAATAACAAAAGAAGCTCAAATGCAGAAAGAAGGGAGCGACGAAGACTGTCTGCTGAGAAGGAGCCAGGAAACCGTGCATGGAGACAAACGGCGCATGGCGCAGTAACTCACAACAGCTTTGCTGTTATCTGAGCAAAGGGGCCGAGCTTAGACCAGAGCAAACGAACTGAAGCCACCAGAGCAAGAGAGATGACAGTGTGTGTGTGTACATTGTGCAAACCGATGAAGTATAGCAAGATCTCAGGAGAAGCCAGGTGGCCTTTTCCCATATAATCCCCCATGAGCGCGGAGATCTTCATAACACCTGTGACCTGCTCAGGGTCCCTGGCCTGAAAGAGGTGAAGTGGGCCTCGATCGGAGAGTTCGAGCGGCTAGCTCCTGGCTGTTCGAGCGGTCCGTGATTCTATGATTCTAATTCAAAAGAAATTCTGTCTCATCATCCAGAAGAGGTTCCTGACAGTCAGAGCGGGTTCGCAGTGGAACAGGCTTCCTCGGGTGGTGGCTGGTTCTCCATCTTTGGAAGTGTTTCAGCAGAGGCTAGATTAGCCATTCTCAACCTATATTTGGCCATAGAATCATAGAGTTGGAAGGGACCTCCTGGGTCATCTAGTCCAACCCACTGCACTATGCAGGACACTCACAACCCTCTCGCTCCTCCACTGTCACCTTCCTCCCCGTTGAGCCTTCACAGAATCAGCCTCTCCGTCAGATGGCTCTCCAGCCTCTGTTTAAAAATCTCCAAAGATGGAGAACCCACCACCTCCCAAGGAAGTCTGTTCCACTGAGGAACTGCTCTAACTGTCAGGAACTTCTTCTGGAGGTTTGGACGGAATTTCTTTTGCTTTAATTTCATCCCATTAGTTCTGGTCTGTCCCTCCGGGGCAAGAGAGAACAACTCTGCTCCATCCTCTCTATGGCAGCCTTTTAAATACTTGAAGATGGCTATCAGATCCCCTCTCAGTCGTCTCCTCTCCAGGCTAAACAGACCAAGCTCCCCCAACCTTTCCTCCTACGTCTTGGTCTCCAAACCCCTCACCATCTTTGTTGCCCTCCTCTGGACACGCTCCAGTTTGTCTGCATCCCTCTTCAACTGGGGTGCCCAAAACTGAACACAGGACTCCAAGTGAGGCCCAACCAGAACAGAGTAAAGTGGTACCATCACGGCTCCTTTAGGAGGTCTTCTCAGGTCCCAGGCCCCTGTGGTGGGCTGGCCACTTGCACACTGAGCAAGGCTAAGAGTGAATGAAGTATTTTCAACGCTACCATGTCTTATATAGATACGTGTGCAAGAGATTTCTAGAATATCCCACCAAGAGGAGCAGGTGTGTTCATTTGCTTCCTTGAATGCACTAATTCAAGCACGCACAAAGGAACAGATTGCGTTATTTCTTTTTCTTTCCCTTGATGAAGGTTGAACTTTCTAACAATTAAGGACGCCGTACATGACAAAAAAGAGGGCATTCCATCAGTTCAGTTATCAGGGCCCCACGTGAACCTTTGGGGCTCCCATTGTCACATTTCTTTAGTTTGTGGCCCCCTCCAAACGTGCCAGCGTCCCCCAGGAGGGCCATACAGCCACGGTGGGGAATGGTTGCCCTCTGTTACCATTCATATACTCTCAAAAGCCCACCCAGCAGTCTCCTCTTGTGAAAAGGTTCAAGTCTTCAAGGAGAGGGCGGTCCTATTTTGTCGCCAAGCCTACCACGGTGGTTAGACGGGCCGATGTGGATCCTTTCTTTCTCTTCTCGCACCAGGCAGAGCGGGAGAAATGAAGGGAACTCGTTAGTCCAGGGTAATGCCTCGGTTTGCGCCTCTTTCAAGAGGCACAAACCGACGATGTCATTAGAAGAAGAAGAAGAAGAAGAAGAAGAAGAAGAAGAAGAAGAAGAAGAAGAAGAAGAAGAAGAAGAAGAAGAAGAGTTGGTTCTTATATGCCACTTTTCCCTACCCGAAGGAGGCTCAAAGCGGCTTACAGTTGCCTTCCCTTTCCTCTCCCCACAACAGACACCCTGTGAGGGAGGTGAGGCTGAGAGAGCCCTGATATCACTGCTTGGTCAGAACAGCTTTATCAGCACCGTGGGGAGCCCAAGGTCCCCCAGCTGGCTGCATGTGGGGGAGTGCAGAATCGAACCCGGCATGCCAGATTAGAAGTCCGCACTCCTAACCACTACACCAAACTGGCTCTCTTGAGAGCCAGCATGAAGGGAAGATATTACGGCTGAAGCTCACTTACTTTGGACACATCCTGCGATCAGACTCGCTGGAGAAATCATTCATGCTCGGCATGGTCAGCGGCAACAGGAAACGTGGTCGCCAAAGGATCCACTGGCTCGACACGATCAAAGCCGACACAGGGATGACCATGAACCAACTAGAAGAAGCAGTCAGAGACAGGGGCGCATGGCGGAGACTTTCCTATAGAATCACCGAGGGTCGGACACAACTGAACGGATGACGTCATCATCATCATCATCGTCACTGCCTCAGTAGCTAGTCCTGATTGGCTACATGGCACCACCCCAGCCTTTGTAGACACTCTGTGATCCCCGATTGGTTGGGACAAGGCAAGGAAGCATTCCTTCCAAGATGACATTCAAGAGGGCGTTCCTTGCATGCGCCAGTCTCCCGGCGCACGCTTTGACCGTTGACCTGTGGTGGATTCAGCGCTCTCAACGTGCGGCATCCGCGTTGACCGTCCGACATTTCAGGCTGTCATTGCCATTTGCGCATGATGCATTCACTTTGGGGGCGTCTGGCCCCCCCCCCAGCACTGCATTACGTGCAGTCTGAATGTCCGACCACCTCCCCCCCGCCCCCACCCCCACCCCCACCCCCACGATCTATCCATTAAGAAGCAACTCAACTCCTTTTCATGCGCAGTTTCCTTCATGCTCCTCCTGATCCTTGTGCGACTGTCCCCAGGGTAATGTCTTTACTGAGGCTGCATTCTGTTAATGAACACCGGCAGATGGGAAATGGCATTCAGAGCTAAACCAGAAAGAGCAAAGGGAGCCAGGAAACGCAGGTAGCTGCTGTCGCAGCAGAGACTTCCCACTCCACTGCAGCTCCTCCCCCCCACGGACCTGCCAGTGAGGGATATGATGGTTCACGGGGGGAGGGGGGAGTTGCAAAGAGCATCCCAGCCCCCTTGACTAAGTCCTGCCAAAAAGGAAGGGGAAGCAGTGACCATGACATCTATTGGCGCAAACCAGTTTTTGAGTTCAGTTTGAGGTCAGCGATAGGGCTGACCTCAAGATTATCTGAGGGATGGCTTAGCATACTTTAACCCACAATGGACATGATGATTGTCCAGTGCCAGAATCATAGAATCATAAAGTTGGAAGGTACCTCATGGGTCATCTAGTCCAACCCCCTGCATTATGCAGGACAGTCACCACCATATTGTTCAAAGAGGGAGAACCCACCACCTCCCGAGGAAGCCTGTTCCACTGAGAAACCGCTATAACTGTAAGGAACTTCTTCTGGAGGTTTCGACGGAATTTAGAATCACAGAATCCTAGAGTTGGAAGGGACCTCCTGGGTCATCTAGTCCAACCCCCTGCAGTGTGCGGGACACTCACAACCCTCTCGCTCATCCACTGTCACCTGCCACCCCCTTGAGCCTTCAGATTGCCAACAGATAGGTGATCCCTGGCCCTAATGTAGTATGTATGGGAATGTTCAGCCTGGAGAAAAGGAGGTTGAGAGGGGACATGATAGCCCTCTTTAAGTATTTGAAAGGTTGTCACTTGGAGGAGGGCAGGATGCTGTTTCCGTTGGCTGCAGAGGAAAGGACACGCAGTAATGGGTTTAAGCTACAAGTACAACGATATAGGCTAGATATCAGGAAAAAAATTTCACAGAGTAGTTCAGCAGTGGAATAGGCTGCCTAAGGAGCTGGTGAGCTCCCCCTCACTGGCAGTCTTCAAGCAAAGGTTGGATACACACTCTTCTTGGATGCTTTATGATGCTCTGGGCTGATCCTGCGTTGAGCAGGGGGTTAGATTAGATAGCCTGTATGGCCCCTTCCAACTCTATGATTCTATGATTCTATGATTCTATGTTTGTCTGGTCTCAGCCAGGGCCTTTCAAGGGACGGACCAGAACCAACGGGATGAAATTGATTCAAAAGAAATTCCGTCTAATCCTCTGGAAGAAGTTCCTGACAGAGCGGTTTCTCAGTGGAATAGGCTTCCTCGGGAGGAGGTGGGTTCTCCATCTTTGGAGATTTTTAAACAGAGGCTGGAGAGCCATCTGACGGAGAGGCTGATTCTGTAAAGGCTCAAGGGGGTGGCAGGTGACAGGGGATGAGCGAGAGGGTTGTGAGTGTCCTTCATAGTGCAGGGGTTGGACTAGATGACCCAGAAGGTCCCTTCCAACTCTATGATTCTATGGTGATTCTTCTTCTTCTTCTTCTTCAACCTGATGCCCTCTGGTTGTATTTTGGGGGAGGGAGAAAGAGTTCATTTTGTTACATGTCTCCATCCCATGCATCAGCCATCTCACATCTCGCCTTAGTTGCCTCTTTTCCAAACTGACAACTCTTCAGCCTTTCCTCCCAGGGAAGGCGCTCCAACCCTCTAATTATCTCAGTTGCCCTCCTCTGTCCTTCCTCCAGCCCTGCAAGGTCCTTTTGGAGATTTAGTGACCACGGTCTTCCCAATGCGGCCCAGACCATATATCTCTCCGGGGGCTCCTGGTTACATTTGGCAGTCTGGCCTGCCCTAGGAAAGCAGGGAAGGATTTGACATGACGTCATTATCCTACATTTACCCAAAGGTCATCTTGGATCATTTGTTCTGACATTTCTCCCCCCGTCCCACCTGTCATTGCTAAAGATGTCACTGTGACAGATAGAGGATGAGGATTCTCTGTTATCAAGAGAATGTCAGGAGAAGAGCAGAGCTCAGGAGAGGGCACCAGGCCAGGGCACAGGAGCAAAACGTCAGAATCCAAGAAGCACCATCGTAAGCGAGGTTCCAGAGAATGCCAGAGGTCTGAGGCCAAAGGTTGACAAGTCCTGAGCTGGGAGACAAAGTCACGGGAAATGCAAGGGGGGAAGCAAGAGCACCAGAAAATGCAGTAAGAAGGAGAAAAAGAAGAGCTGGTTTTTATTCCTCACTTGTCACTGCCCAAAGGAGTCTCAAAGTGACTTCCAATTGCCTTCCTTTTCCTCTCCCCATCTCCCTGTGAGGGAGGTGAAGCTGAGCCAGTCCTGATGGGACTGGTCTATGAGAACAGCTCTAACAGGACTGTGACTAGCCCAAGGTCATCCAATTGTCTGCATGTGGAAGAACAGGGAATCAAACCTGACTCACCAGGTTAGAAGCCACTGCTTGTAACCACTAAACTAAGTTGTTGTTGTTGTTGTTGTTGTTGTTGTTGTTGTTGTTATCATCATTATCATTATCACTATCATCATCATCATACTCAAAGTGAGGTAGGTGAGGCTCAGAGAGCCCTGACAGAATTACTGTGTGAGAACAGCTTTAAGAGAACTGTGAATAGCCCAAAGTCACCCACCTGGCTGCAGGTGGAGGAGGAGTGGGGACTTAAAGCCAGATTAGAGGCCGCCTCTCTCAACCCCTACACCACACTGGCTCTGTTTGCCAGGAAATGACTCCCCCCAGAAATGAGTCCCAATTCAGGGTGCCCAAAGGAAGGTGAAGAAGGATCACACACAAGATCTGAAAAATAAGGTATAGATAATGTAAAGGAAAGACTTCTGATTGTATCGACAACAACTCTAAATAAAATAATAAAATAAATAAAAAGCTTATCCCTTTATGATTATAACCAAATCCTCTTTTTTCTGTTCTCTACATCTGAGAGCCAGCTCAGTGGACGCCTTTGACTGCAGTCTGTTTTATAGGAATGGCACATACTTCCCCCGTGGAGCTGCTGCTATAATCAGAGGAGTAGCATTAATGGAACAGCTGTGGCATGGAGCGCAACTGAACCTCCTCATACAGAGGCAGTCAGCCTCCGAATCTCAGTGCCAAGAAGGATCATATGGGAAGGCGTGACTGAGACCTGTGTGCAGGAGGGCAAAACAGTGGCCCTGAAAGAACTAGCCCCACCTGAGTTATTATTATTATTATCGTTATTAAATTTATTGCCCGCCACTCCCAGAACTGGCTCACGGTGGATTAAACATGTCCAGTAAAACCCCAATAAAACCCCATTAAAACGGACAGCAAAAATTACAATAAAAACAGATCAACATGGCAGTAAAACTTCCCCAACCTCCTTCTCCACATAAAACTCTAGGGGGAGATAAAGCGGGTCTTGATGACAATTAACTGCTGAGTGTGATTCTGCATCAGTCTCAGATCTAGAGTACAAGGGGGGTGGCTATTGTTGTCCAGCGTACTCCTACAGGGCTCTCCCGGGGCCTGTGATCACTGGTGTGGAGTCAGTATTGGATAGGACTTGGTCGAGGGCTTGGCCATCTGGTTGGTGTATCACTTGCCCAATGTCCCACAAGATGCCCTGTCGAGCCTCCTGGAGGCAATGACCACCTGGTCATTACTGTTTCCCAGGCTCACAGTCCATGCAGACGTGCTGTCCCTGGGACATGGCTCGGACGTGATGGTGACCATGGCAACATGGGGGCTCTCACAATTTGTTACCAGTCCTACCCATCAGGCCAGCTACACCCTGAATTAGATCTTTGGTGCTAGAAGAGAGGTGGATCTGGTGGTGGCCTCGGCCGTCCCATGGTAAGACCACTATGCCCTGTGGGCCTGGCTCATGACACCACTGCTTCTCTTTTTGGCCAATGTGTACATTTTAGCCTGCTTGCAAAAACTTATGGATCTGATTTGATTCTGGAATGTTCTGCAGGATCCAATGCTTCCTGGTGACTCGCTGACAGCGCTGGTGGAGGAATGGCAGTGCTGCCTGTCAGTGGCCATAGACAAGATTGCCCCTAGACGTCCTCTCTGTCCCCGCCTCATACAGGCTCCTTGGTATACACCGGAGCTCCAGGAGAGGAAGAGGGAAATGAGAAGACTAGAGAGAGTGTGGCAGAAAACTCACGTTGAGGTGGCAAGAACATCCTATCAGATGCTTATGAGGGCATATCAGAAGGCAGTGAAAGTGCCACGGAAATTGCATCTGTGAGCTCTCACCTGGCACAATTGTTTAAGGTAGCTCGATCTCTTAAAGCTCTCAAGGTGGGGCAAAACAATGTGAGCAAACTGGATCTCAGCTGTGAGGCATTAGCGAGCTTTTTGGCGGATAAAGTCTTGTCGCTCCACCGGGACCTTCTGCCACCAGGCTAGATCATCACTGCTAGTGGTTGTTGGCTTGCATAGTCCCCGTGGTGCATTGAGATGCAGCTGCTATTGGATGTGGGGATAGGAGATAGTTTTGTTGCCAGGATTTAACTGGGATATTTTAATGGGGACATTGTGTGCTGAGATCCTCCTGTGTGCTTCTCTGATGACTGGTCCACAGGGAGTCTATAGAATTACACTCTGATCCTGGGGCCGGAGGGCTGGTGAAGGATATAAATATTGGAGATTAATGGGCAGATGTATCCTTCATTGTGGAATGCCAAGATTAATGGTCTGACATATCCATAATTATGGGATGCTGAAATTAATGGGCTGACATATCCTTAATTGTGGGATGCTGAGGGTAATTAGCTGAGACATTGACTATACTCTCCATCCATCCATCCTCTCCCAATCGTGAAATCTTTCTCTCCTCCTCTCTCTAAGAGTTGGTTTCCATGCATGAAATGTGCTGGGTAAGGGCCTATTGTTCCTTGCTGACTTTTCTTTTTCCATGGCGGTGGGGAGGCTATATTCTGACAAGAACCCCCCACCGCCAAGGAGAACCCAAGTGGCTAAAGCAAGCGTCAGGAAACGAATTTGGCTCCTCAGCAGCGAGCAACGGGTTTGCAGAAGCTCTTGTGGGAAATAAGCCCAGCCAAGGCAAAATTGCTTTGCAGGGTCATTGCGAACGGGAGCCGCAAATGTTGAGCTTCGAGCCATCATTGAAATTCTGTTTTCCAAGCGATGCTCCGATCGTGGAGAGTCTGATTGAGTGTCGGCCTGGAGGTCCTCTTCAGAAAGGGGGGGGGAGGAGGAGGAGGAGGAGGAGGAGGAGGAAGAGGCAGGCAGCCCGGTTCACTGTAGGATGCTCTGGAGAAGAATTGCCAGGTAGGATGAGAGGAGTGGGAAGAACTGAGATCAAAGGAACTGGAGGGTCTGGGAAAGAGGGAGGGGAACTGGGGGGCTGAAAGGAAGGAAGAAATAGGAGAGTTGGTTCTTATGCCCGGCTTCACTGTATCCAAAGGAGTTTCAAAGCAGCTTACAGTCGCCTTTTCTTCGTCTCCCCACAACAGACAGCCTGGGAGGGAGGAGGCACTGAGAGAGCTTCCGACAGGACTGCTCGGTGAGAACAGCTCCATCAGGACTGTGACTAGCTCAAGGTCACCCAGCTGGCTGCATGTGGAGGAGCGGGGAATCAAACCCCCCCCCCCCAGTTTAAAAGCTGCTGTTCTAAACCACTACCGCAAATGGTGTTGTGGCTGCAGCATGAGATGGGATGCTGGCCTAGATGGACGCCTGGTCGGATCCAGCAGGGCTCTCCTGGTGTTCTCATGAAGGCCCCACCCTGTCCTGTTGTAGCCCCCCCCCCCCCCGAGGAGCTGGTTGGCCCCTGTGTGAGGCAGGATGCTGGACTAGATGGACCCTCCCTGGTCTGATCCAGCAGGGCTCTTCTGATATCTTTATGAAGGCCTCGGCCTCTCTGCCCTGTTGTTGGCCTTCCAGGGGAACTGGTCAGCCACTGGACCACTGGTTGGCTGGATTAGATGGACCCCTGGTCTGATCCAGCAGGGCTCTGCTGATGTCCTTAGGAAGGCCTCAGCCTCTGTGCCCTGTGGTTGGCCCTCCAGCGGAAGTGGTTGGTTATTGTAAGAGACATGATGGTGGAGTAGATGGTCCAGCAGGGCTATTCTTAACGTAAGCCTACCATTGTGTCCCAAGCTGGCTACAGTCCCACTCAGCCAGTGTTCACAGTGATTAGATGCTGGACCAGGCACAATGTGTCCCTTCGTCTTCCAAATCACCGCCTGTTTATTGTGTTGGAAGAAAAATAATCCCGACTTTATCTGCAAGATTCCACAGCTTGAGTTCTCTGAGTTGGCCCAGCCTTACGTACGACTCCTTCATGCTAGCTATTCGGAAAACGGAAAAGACAGATCTGCATTGGCCCACAACAGGCATCCGAATGGACCGAAGGCTGATCCACAACGCATCTCCCAGGCAGACCACAGTCACGTGGTTCTCTCAGCCTCACCTCCCTCACAGGGATATTGGAAGAAGGATATTGGAAGCTGCTTTGAGATTCCTTGATCTGAGATTCCTTGATGTAGAGAAGAGCGGCATATAAGAACCAACTCTTTTATTCAGTTATGTCAGGGCTCTCTCAGCCTCCCCTCCCTCACAGGGGGTCTGTTGTGGGGAGAGGAAGGGAAGGCGATTGGAAGCTGCTTTGAGACTCCTTCAGGTAGAGAAAATCGGCATATAAGGACCAACTCTTCTTCTTCTTCAGTAATCTCAGGGCTCTCTCAGCCTCTCCTCCCTCACAGGGTGTCTGTTGTGGGGAGAGGAAGGGAAGGCGAATGGAAGCCGCTTTGAGACTACTTCGGGTAGAGAAAAGTGGCATATAAGAACCAACTCTTCTTCTTCTTCAGTAATCTCAGGGCTCTCTCAGCCTCCCCTCCCTCACAGGGTGTCTGTTGAGGGGAGAGGAAGGGAAGACGAATGGAAGACGCTTTGAGACTCCTTCGGGTAGAGAAAAGCGGCATATAAGAACCAACTCTTCTTCTTCTTCAGTAATCTCAGGGCTCTCTCAGCCTCTCCTCCCTCACAGGGTGTCTGTTGTGGGGAGAGGAAAGGGAAGACGATTGTAAGCTGCTTTGAGACTCCTTTGGGTAGAGAAAAGTGGCATATAAGAACAAACCTCTGCTTCTTCAGTAACATCAGGGTTCTCTCAGATGTGATATTTAAAAAGTCTATTTATAACATCTATTTATTATCTATTCATCTGTCATCTGTGTGTGTGCGCGTTTGAAAAGCAAGGTGAAAGGTTCATAAAATGCGGGAAGTACAGAGTGAAACATTCCTATGTTAAAGCCCACTTGTAATCTAGACAATCACGGAATCCATTCTCAAGTCACTCGAAGCTACTTAACTCTTGTAACGGGGGCAGCGCAAGGTTTTTCTAGGGTAGGTACAACGTAGGCGAAACAATCCCCAGTCCCCGGAGGAAGTAGAAGAGAGGATGTCCTCTTAATGAATCCCAGTTCAGCTCTTTCACATTGGAATCTTCCTTTGAAGGCTTTTTTGAAATCGCTATTTGTTTGCTGAAGAAGGGTGACTTTCCGGTCAGTTGACAGAGGGTCCTGACCGATGGAAAACTCCTCCCTCTGGTGGCTGAACCACATTTATTTATTTATTTGATTTATAGACCACTACTCCCAACAAAGAGCCTATTGTGGCCCAGAGTGGTAAGGCAGCAGACATGCAGTCTGAAGCTCTGCCCATGAGGTTGGGAGTTCGATCCCAGCAGCCGGCTCAAGGTTGACTCAGCCTTCCATCCTTCCGAGGACGGTCAAATGAGTACCCAGCTTGCTGGGGGGTAAAGGGTAATGACTGGGGAAGGCACTGGCAAACCACCCTGTATTGAGTCTGCCATGAAAACGCTGGAGGGCGTCACCCCAAGGGTCAGGCATGACCCGGTGCTTGCACAGGGGATCCCTTTACCTTTACCTTTACTCCCAACAAGCTGGCTCAACGGATTTTACCTGCGGACTCTGTAAGGGATACACCAGATCCCTTATTTGTAGTATATAACACGCTGAGTCTGGCCTGAACAACTCCACCTCCACCTGTCCACTCGACTTTGCGTAAGGAATGCTGTGCAATTCCACCTTTCGTCCGGGATTGCGGGTTGGACTGGATGGCCTCAGGGGGTCCTCTCACCCGTATGCCAGCAAACAAACAAACAACAACAACAAAAGAAACAACATGGGCAAGGAGCAGCACTCCCATCGCATCTGCTGCGCCAAACACAAAAAGGTTAGCAAATGGATTGCTCCAGCCGGCTCGGGGCGTGATTAACCGCTCCAAGCAAGAAAGGCAGCTTGTGAGGTCATGTTACGTGAGGACGCTTTTAACACAATTAAGAAGCCAAAGGGTCCACGGCGTTGCTAGACAGCCGAAGATACCCACCCTTAAAAAGACAGCGTCCTTTCAGGGATGCAAGGGGGCACGGTCAGACCGAGAGAGCCGCCTGCCGGGCCTGGGAGGGAATGCCAGGGCGTATCGGTGGCACAATGAATCCGATAGAAAGCTTTTTTCCAGTTTGCGAACGGTTATTAGCCCTCTCGGAGGGACTGGAGCACAACAACACTGCCGGCTCAATCAGATAACCCCCCCCCCCAGCCGGCTCCATCCTTCAACCGCGGCCCGCCGGCTTGTTAGCCAAGCCGCCGGGGACCCCGCGCGGCTGATTCATTTGAACAAGGGAACCTATCTAAGAAATATCTGAAACATTTACGAGTTTATTAAAGGGAGGGGGGGTGGAGAGGGAGGGAAGGTCACGGAATCGCCGCCGGCGTGTTCCCTGTTCGAGGCGGGAACCCTTTTCCTCCCGCCTCGCTACAAACAACAGGGACGCAACGCGTGTGCGTGTCTCGATCTCGGTGCCACCGGAACCGTCCCTGCCGCGAGGAGTCATCCTCGTCCACGTCGGCTTCTGCGGCCTCGTCAGCCTCCCAGAGAATCCTCCCTGGTGGGTCTGGCTTGCCTGGTAATCAAATTAATTAGCTCTGGAGGAAGTGGGCCCTGGCCTCGCCTGGCGCATCGTCGCTGTACATGTGTACAGAATCCATGTCGGGGCCAGACCGGTCGGGGACGACTGTGGGGCTGAAAACACCAAGTGAGACAGCGGCTTGTGGCCTTTCTCCAAGCAGCCTTGCCCCCCCCCCACACACACCATCAACGGTCACAGATTAGGCCAAATCTGTAACTAGAATTATCCAGGTTTACGCAATGCTCTAAAATCCACATTGAATCTCTTTGCTGCTTGGAGCATTTCTTTTCCATTGGGAGAGGAGAAACAGAAATAGGGGGCTGGACCCCCATGGTCACTGATGGGAGTGGCGTGGCCAGGCTGGGAAACCCCTGGAGATTTGGGGGTGCAGCCTGGGGAGGGCAGAAGACCGCCAATGGGGGGGGGAATGGCACGGAGTCCCCCCTCCAAAGCATCCATTTTTCTCCCCAGGGGGATTCATCTCTGTAGTCTCGGGATTAGCTGTGATTCTGGGGATCCCCAAGTCCCGCCTGGAGGCTGGCATCCTTCTTGCCAGCTGTGGCTTGTGAGGTTCTGACAGATTTAGGGCTGCTGCCCCTGAGGAGTTTGGCAAAGAGAAGGAGATCAGCTGACCTTCCCTTCCTGGGAACAAATCCCTGAAGTCCGAGGAACAGTTATCATCCTGGGAGGACTCCAGGCCCCTCCTGGAGCCTTGGCAACCTAGGCAGAAATGAGTCACATGACCCCCCCCAGAGAACATCAGGTCTCTTTCCTGGGATCTGTTCTGTAGGACTGGCAAGTGCCTCTCCCTTTTGACAGGCTTCTCCCATTGCTGTAGCTTCAAGCCTGAGAGTCAAGCAGGTCCCCGGCGTGGCTCGCTTTACCCGGTGACACGCTGCGTGGTCTGGACGGTTGCATATTCACAGACCAGCTCCAGATTCCTCGGCTTGGGAGCAGGTGCGGAATTTGAAAGCTCTACTTTGGCATAGATGATGTCGTTGGGGTTCGGATTCTGGAAATAAAAATACAGTCTTTAGGGCCAGAGCAGGGAGCGTCCCGCAGTGCCTTAGGCGGTCAACCTGTGGTCCTCCAGATGTTCACGGACTACAATTCCCATGAGCCCCTGCCAGCGTTTGCTGGCAGGGGCTCATGGGAATTGTAGTCCATGAACATCTGGAGGACCACAGGTTGACTACCCCTGCCTTAGAAGCCTGGAAAGTCTGCAAAGTGTGACACCAGAGGCAGAATTTCCTTTTAAACAATTAGGTTCCTAGTCCTCATGGAGTCACAGCTATGACTGAGAGTGATTGTTGCCAGGGTTAGAATCAGAGACTCACAGAATCATCGAATCCTAGAGTTGGAAGGGACCTAGAGGGTCCTCTAGTCCAACCCCCTGCTCAATGCAGAAAAAACTCACAACTACCTGCCCACCCACAGTGACCCCAATTCCATGCCCAGATGATTCCCCCCCCCCTCAAGAAAACCGGAATCCCTGGCCAGTCTGGTCTGGAAGAAATTTGCCTATTGACCCCAAAGTGGTGGTTGGCATTTCCTTGGGCATTCGAGAAAGGGACACAAGAGCCAAGCACTGACACAATCCCTTCCTACCCACCTGCGCATAATCTGCCCAAATTTACAGAATCAGGAACTCCAGGGTTGCCAACTCCCTTGAGATCCCTGGAGGCATGGGACTGGGGCCTGCTGAGGGTAAAATTAGGGGAAGGGGATCTCAGCCAGGTATTGTGCCGTCAATTCCACCCTCTGGAGCAGCCCCACGCTCTAGGGGAACGGATCTCTGTTGCCTAAACTGTAATTCCAGGAGATCTCCAGGACTCACCTGGAAGCTCGCAACCCTGCGAACTAAAGATCTCCCCCAAACCAGGTGAGTATTTTACAGGATTAGTGATCAGGGGGTGGCTTTTCAGCTTAGCTCCTTGAGCTCTTCTATCAGAATATGTTTTACAGAACTGTCAAAATGAACTGAGTCCCACAAGGGATCGCAGAAAGGGAAACAAATTGGAATCCCCCTTTCCACCCCCGTGTCCCTCTCCTTATGCCCGAACCTCTCCGGGGATTACCCAAGTTCCTTTCTTCCCCCTCTTTGGTTCCCTCTCACGTTTGCTGCCCCCCTTGGTACATGCCCGACTCTCGTTTTTGGACTCCTTCCCCGCTTTTGCTTAATTTATGAAGCCTTAATATTCCACCTACCTGTATGTACTTAGCACCCCCTACTAGGTCTGTGTGGTTGGACTGGAAATGCTGCTTTCGTGATTGACAGGGGTCACTCACTTCGCACTTAGAGCACAATGACGGGAGAATAAATTATGCAGAAGCAGGGAAAGCTTGCATCATTCATACAAGTCATAAAACTCTTCTTGGGGCAGAATTGTGACTTTGTAAATGTTGTAAAAATGCAGTGTACACCCAGCTCTGTTTCCAGGGGTGGCCAAACGGTGGCTCTCCAGAGGTCCGTGGACTACAATTCCCATGAGCCCCTGCCAGGCAGGGGCTCATGGGAACTGTAGTCCATGGACCTCTGGAGAGCCACCGTTTGGCCACCCCTGCAAAAGCTGGTTCCTCCTCTGCCCTTTCCCCAGGCGTAGGCTTGCAACCTCTGGGTTGTGAAATTTGGGGAGGTTTGAGGAGGAACCTCCGTGGCATCTGTTGCCCTGCTGTCATTTCCGCCAGGAATCCTGGCCTCTGCAATCTGGACATTTATTGTCATTCTGGGGAGATATCCGAACTTGCTGGGGGAGGGGGGTTGGCACTCCTACGCTGGGCTGCAGGAACGGATCTTCAAGCACCTTTGTTGTTCCTACCTTGTGAGGCGTCCTTTCCTTTTCGGGCTGCAAGAATTCGGGCCTGCTGGGAAAGAAACAGAGAGAATGCAAATTACAGTCTAGGAAATTAAGGCTGCCACCTCTTAAGCAGGCCTTTAGCTCTCACTTGATGTGCAGCAATTAGCGTGTGACAGTGCTTAACGTGGCGCTGAGTAAAGATTCACCTGATTACTCGATGCCAGTGCAAAGGAAAAGCGAGCGTACCCTGGGCACAGATTGGACGTGCCTTGGCTGTAATTTGTGAAGGGGGCTTGTACAACCCAGTCAGCGTGGGCTGTGGGACAGAACAGGGCTAGCCTGGCACACACAGTTACATTGCACAGATCCTTAATGCCAGCTGGTGTAAAACCCAACTCCAGCTTGGTGTAGTCGTTAGGAGCGTGCCGGGTTTGATTCCCCGCTCCCCCACATGCAGCCAGCTGGGTGACCTTGGGCTAGTCACAGCACTGATAAAGCTGTTCTGACCGAGCAGGAATAATAGGGTTCTCTCAGCCTCCCCTCCCTCACAGGGTGTTTATTGTGGGGAGAGGAAGGGAAGGCGATTGGAAGTCGCTTTGAGACTCCCTCGGGTAGAGAAAAGCGGCATATAAGAACCAACTTTACACGCACCCGCCCCACATGGCAGCATGAATAGCGGGACAGACAACGAAATCTGCACCAATGCAGAATGAGTGTACGTCTCATCACCTATGTTGCCCTGGGCCCATAACCTTTTGGGTTTAATCGTAAAAAATATATTACCCTCAATATTTTCTACCATTAAACCCAAGACTTTCTGGGTTGGTTTCTGTGATCCAAGCAGGAGAGGTTGGCAACTGCAGAACTTTTGAGCAAATCCGTCTCCCTGGTGGCTCTTTGCGATCTGAGGGAAGCCATGGGGATGAATGGCCATGCTAGTGGAGAGGCTACAATGGGGAGGAGGAAAGGAAATCCTCTTGGTTTCTTCCATTGGCAGAAGAGGAAAGAAGACTGGCCTTGTTGGTAGAGTGTAACTACACAAAGGAGCGGAGCCCCAGCTGCTCAGCTTTATTGAGGAGAGAAAGAGCGTCAAATAAATGCAACAATAAAAGAACTGAAAGAGCTTTGTCAAGGGAGAATCCTAGTGGTCTAACTGAGTTGCAGTTTTTCTACATTCGTTCTGGAGGTAAGCAGGAAGGAAGGGCAATCAAAGGAGCTGGAAGTCTCCAATTAAGCCAGGAGGTTCCTATTCTAACTATGCTAAATACATTCCTCCTCTGATGCCCCCTGCAGGTTATTCTTCAAATGTGTTGCTGAATCAGGCACACTGCAGATCAGGCATAATCCAAACAGATGTCACTCAGTTCCTTCTCATTTCCACCTTTCCCCTGCACAGCAAATTTGCTCTACTTGGGCTCCATAACCCCAGAGATAAGAAGTAGAAGAGTTGTCTCCAAGCAGCTTCCGATCGCCTTCCCTTCCTCTCCCCACAACAGATACCCTGTGAGGTAGGTGGGGCTCAAAGAGCTCTGACAGAACTGCTCTAACAGTTCTGTCAGAGCTCTAACAGGACTTTGACTGGCCCAAGGTCACCCAGCTGGCTGCATGTGGAGGAGGAGCAGGGAATCAAACCCAGCTCTATAGATTTGAGGTCACTGCTCTTAACCACAGCACCAAGCTTAACCACCAAGCTCTTAACCACAGCACCAAGCATTTACTGCCGCAGACTGGACTGCTGGGGGGAAGGGAACCCAAGAAAGACGTGTGATCCTGGCATCTCCTGATCTCGGCACCCAAGGTCGTAAAGGCAGGAGGTTTTTGAGGCCGCTGTCAGGACTAGGGATGGAAGAGAAATTCTCGTATCTGTGGATCTGACTTGAATATCAGTATTTTCAATGGCTTCTTTTGTGTAGCAGTACCAGGAAATCTCAGCTGAACAGCCTGGCACTTATCATTCAATTAGGCGTGCATTTGTTAGCATTTCTGCTGTTATACATAGTCACTACTCTCTATTTCCCTCTTGCTGTTTAATTTTCTGATACCAACGTTTTTTTGTTCTTTTGTGGCTCGAGATGTCGTTATGGTCACTGGCTAGAGGCATTCTGGGGGGGGACGGGGGCTCAAATCAAGCATCCCCTTGTGGTCTGTTAATGGGTCATTAGGGATGCCAGCCTCCAGGTGGGGCCTGGGGATCCCCTGGAATTCCAGCTCATCTCCAGACTACAGAGCTCAGTTCCCCTGGAGAAAAGGGCTGCTTGGGAGGGGGGACTAGGGATGCCAGCCTCCAGGTGGGACCTTGGGATCTGCTGGAGTTACAGCTCCTCTGCAGACTTAAGAGATTGGTCCCCCTGGAGAAAAGGGCTGCTTGAGAGCATTATATTCCACTGGAGACCCTCCTTGCCCCAAATCCCACCCATTCCTGCCTCCACCCCAAATTCTACAGGTATTTTCCAACCCAGAGCTGGCAACCCTAATCGGAACAATTGGCCAATATTTCGTCAAGGGGTGCTAGCTGGTGAAAGATGATCTGTTAAGTATCCACGGGAGTTTAAAGGATTTAGCCTTTCCTAGCGGTAGGGAGGAGGAAGAGAGGTGCTTTGGTGCGTGACAATGAGCCAACGGATCAGGTCATGTTTGGGGCCTTAGATGAAATAGACTGGTTTCTAAAAGAGAGAAGAAGAAAAGGAATGCAGCCATTCGTGGGGCTGGAGGCGTGGCTCCGTTTACAGGAATATTCAGCCTCCTCCAAAGAACTAGAAAGAAAGCCTCATTTAAAACCCAGTTGATTTTCAAAGGACTAATATTGCTGCTTCTGGTGGGGTGGAGTGGGGAAGGAATCAAAACAATAGAGGATAATTCCAGCCCATTCCCAATAAGAAAGCAAAGAGAGAGAGAGAGATTTTCGGGGGGGGGGCACTTTTTAAGCCACCACAAACACTTTAATCATTAAATAAAACAGACAAACCAGACAGCTAAAAAAGATGCTAAAAATGAGCAGACAACAAATACAGGAGTAGCATCAAAGGATCCGATTTGGATTTCTGGAAGACAGACTCGGGGAGGGGAAGCAGGGACACAGATTCCAGACAGAAAAAGGAAATACTGATTCACGCAGAGAGTGAGGAATTAGCTGCCAGAGGTTGTGGTGATGGCCACAGGAATAAAAGGGCTGGAGGATAAATCTGTCAATGGTTACTTGGCAACTGAGGGGAAGCTCCACATTCAGGCAACATCAGGGGAAAACCTTGGCCTCTCTGCCCTCCAGAGGAACTGGCTGGCCCCTGTGTGAGACAGGAGGCTGGACTGGTCTGACCCAGCAGGGCTCTTCTGGTGTCCTTAGCTTCCTAAGCTTGGCCTCTCTGCCCTGTTTTTGGCCCTCCAGAGGAACTGGTTGGTCACTACATAACAAACAAGTACAGAAACCACCAACCAACCTGCAGCTTTGCTGGTGCACTTCTTTGTGGTTAGTAGTAATAGATAAATTTTATTGTATTGGCCAAAGGTCTTCACAATGAAGTGTATGTATGTATATGTGTGTGTGTGTATACATACACAAGAGCCTCTTGTGGCACAGAGTGGTAAGGCAGCAGGCATGCAGTCTGAAAACTCTGCCCATGAGGCTGGGAGTTCGATCCCAGCAGCTGGCTCAAGGTTGACTCAGCCTTCCATCCTTCCGAGGTCGGTAAAATGAGTACCCAGCTTGTTTGCTGGGGGGTAAACGGTAATGACTGGGGAAGGCACTGGCAAACCACCCCGTATTGAGTCTGCCATGAAAACGCTAGAGGGCGTCACCCCAAGGGTCAGACATGACCCGGTGCTTGCACAGGGGATACCTTTACCTTTAATACATACACACATATATATATATGTATGTATGTATGTATGTACGTACATACATACGCACATACATACATACATACATACATGCCAGAACAACAATATCAGGTAAAACTCCATTTGCAATTTAGGTACAGAATTTGAAGTTTAAAAGTCTTAGGATACCATATTTTCCTTGCTCATTACAGCTCTCACTTCCTGGCTGCAAGAATATAAAGAGCTAATCTGCCTGAAATGTATAGATCAGACAATAAAAACATCAATTTCTCCTTCTCAGACTTTGTGGCCACATCAGGAATTAACCTTACAATAAACTACTTCCTCGGCTCGCTATCTAGATCAGGGGTTGTCAACCTGTGGTCCTCCAGATGTCCATGGACTACAATTCCCATGAGCCTCTGCCAGCGTTGTTGGCAGGGGCTCATGGGAATTGTAGTCCATGGACATCTGGAGGACCACAGGTTGACTACCCCTGATCTAGTGGACAAGATAAGATGTAATGGGAGAGACCTTCAACTTTCTGGTTCCCGCAAATACATAGACACTGGGAGCTTGGTATAGAACTAGCCAAACCGTAAGTCTGTGGAACCTTAAATAGGGGAGAGCTAAACGTAATGGCATGGGGGTGATATTAGCTAAATAGAGTGTTCTTCTCTGGTCTGTTTTAAAGGATTTAAACCTCAGGGCTGTTTTTCTGCGGTTAGCAGAGCTTTTAAAAAACACTTTTAAAGCCACTTCACATATTTTACCTGGCCTATGAGGAGTAGGATATAAAATTTAAGTAGACTATTATTCATCTTTTTTTAGCAGACAGAAGAAGAAGAAGAAGAAGAAGAAGAAGAAGAAGAAGAAGAAGAAGAAGAAGAAGAAGAAGAAGAAGAAGAAGAAGAAGAAGAAGAGTTGGTTCTTAAAACAGCCAGCTGAAAAAGATTAGTGATTAATGGCAGATATGTTCCCAATGGTAGAACAGGGCAATTAAAAGAGACCTAACTCAGCACGGCCTGACATGTCTGGGTAGAAACAAATGGGGTTAATAACAGGTCTCTTAATTACACTGTTCTACCACTGGGAATGCATCTGCCATCCATCACTGATCTGGCCATTCCTATTCCCTCTACTATGTTTTTTGAACTGGAGTTGAACCCAAAGGTCTGATCCTACTGGATGGGGGATACGCTTCTAGGTAACACTGCGTGTGAACGAGACTTTGGGGTACTTGTGGATTGTAAACTAAACATGAGCAGGCAGTGTGATGCAGCGGTAAAAAAGGCAAATGCCATTTTGGGCTGTATCAACATGGGCATCACATCAAAATCACAAGATGTCCCATTGTATACGGCACTGGTCAGACCACACCTGGAGTACTGTGTGCAGTTCTGGAGGCCTCACTTCAAGAAGGACGTCGATAAAATTGAAAGGGTACAGAGGAGAGCAACGAAGATGATCTGGGGCCAAGGGACCAAGCCCTATGAAGATAGGTTGAGGGACTTGGGAATGTTCAGCCTGGAGAAAAGGAGGTTGAGAGGGGACATGATAGCCCTCTTTAAGTATTTGAAAGGTTGTCACTTGGAGGAGGGCAGGATGCTATTTCCGTTGGCTACAGAGGAAAGGACGCTCAGCAATGGGTTTAAACTACAAGTACAACAATATAGGCTAGATATCAGGAAAAAATTCTCACAGTCAGAGTAGTTTAGCCATGGAATAGGCTGCCTAAGGAGGTGGTGAGCTCCCCCTCACTGGCAGTCTTCAAGCAAAGGCTGGATACACACTTTTCTTGGATGCTTTAGGATGCTTAGGGCTGATCCTGCACTGAGCAGGCGGTTGGACTAGATGGCCTGTATGGCCCCTTCCAACTCTATAATTCTGTGATTCTATGATAACATAACAAACTCAGCCGGCTATTCTAGCAAGGCTCTTGAATGGGCTTGGCTTCGTCATTATGCTGCCTATTCACTGGATACTTTCATGATGCCGTTCACTAATTTGCTGCTCATTTACTCTCGCCTGACAGGTGCTGCCCGGCGATTTCCATTTCACTGTCCGAAGGAGCATGCATGCCCCCGAAACCTCACACCTTGAATAAAGCTTCGCTGGTCTCAAAGGTGCCCCTGGACCTGAACTCTGCTCACCCTCCATATGCAAACAGAAATGCTTTGCCACCGGCCCAGCGCCCCCCCCCCTTCGAGTAATGCAATAAAAACCGAGTTATGCAAAGCAGCAAAGCAGGGGAGGTTTTTTGGGGAGGACACTTGGCAGAAACCTCAGAACTTGCCATTCTTGGCACAGCCCTTGAATCCTTATTTAGGACTGCCAGTAGCCTGGAGAGGGGAAAGAAGTCCTGCCCTCTTTAATAGAGGCGTAATGGGATGTTATTTCCCAGGCAATGGCGTTTTGTTCCCTGCCATAAAAGTGTCCACTGGCTATTTCTACACATTAAGCCTCTATTAAAGGGTCAGGCCATTCCCCTTCGGGCTGTTGGCAGCCCTCCCTCCGCTCTGAACTGTGATTGTCATTCTGTCGGGGCACGGCGAGTTATCCTGCAGGACGATTCCCGTTGTCCCCTTTCCAGCCCGAAACTGCTTTGAGGGGCTCCGGCTTCTGTGAAGAAAGGAAGAGAATCCAGCAGGGTCCGCACCTGCCTGGGCCTACAGAAAACGGTGCGCATCTGAAAGTCCCGCTCTTAAAAGGAAAGCGAGCAGGGCTAATTCAAAGAGCTGGCAAAAGGCCCGCGCTGACTGATCTTCCCCTGCTTCAGAAGCAAGCCGGCCTGTTCCCACAGCGGGCCGCAGCTCGGTAAATAAGCCGCCTCTGGTGTTTGGAGCTGGGGCCACCGTTCCCCAGGTCTGGGGCATTGTCTACACGCCTCCGCCTTTGTCAGCCACACCGTTGTGAGTTAAGCACGTGCATCAAGCCTCGGCAGTACGGCACAACCTGATACAGACCTGGAGGCGTGGCGGATCCTCGAACGGCCTGCAGACGCTAGAGAGAAGAAAGGATGCGATTAGTGAAAGGGCGTTGTTATCCAGGGGGACCTCACCCCGCAGGAGGTTTGCCAGGCTGCAGTCAGAATCTTCTGCCATGGCGATTGTGATTGATCCGTTTATTGCCCTGCCTTGTCGGCTTGCGATCCACCCCATTTCCTGAGCTGCTTGGGACCCCAAGGACAAACTTGCTTTTGGTTCCCATCGCCTAGCTCAGGGGTAGTCAAACTGCAGCCCTCCAGATGTCCATGGATTACTATTCCCAATGGAGCTCTGGAAAAATGCTAAAGCTTCCCTGCTTTAGGATGCTTAGGGCTGATCCTGCGTTGAGCAGAGGGTTGGACTAGATGGCCTCTATGGCCCCTTCCAACTCTATGATTCTGTGATTCTATGACTGTGATGACGTCACTTCCAGAAGGGGCCGGAACCCATGTCAGCATGCGCAGGAGGCAGCGAAATTGCACCCAGGCACTTCCTCTCAAGTAGTGGCATCTGGTACTGGGAGCTGGGGGCTGTAGATCTTCCACCCCTAATGGAAATAAGGCTGACAGGTCCTGACTGGCCACCAGCTGGGGAAGAGGAAGCAGGGTCCCAACTGGCAGCCGGCAACCCTAAGTAGAAAGCTTGTTAACTGTACCCCACTGCAGAGTTTCCAAGACCTCAATGCCCCAAAGACTGAGGCTCTAAGGGCAGGACTTGGAGATGCCCCTTAGGGTGCCAACAGCCTGGAGAAAAATGCCCCTTTAACACACGCTTACAGTGTGGAAAGGGGGCTGCTAAACCTTTTCAGCTTGTAAATAACACCCTATCAAGCGTCTATCAAAGGGACCAGGTGCTTCCCCCATCCCTCCAGGCAGTTGGCAACCCTTTGCCCCATAGTGTAATGGTATTCGTGGCAGTGATGCCACACACCCCTCCCCCCCCCCCAGGAATCGTCCCTTACGGAGTTGGCACGGAGGTGCCGTCGCAATCCTGCGGTTTTGGAGAGACAGACGGTTTCCCGCACAAAATAAGGAACATGGGAATTAACTAGGCACTAAGTGTAAACTGTAGCGGAACGTTTAGTGCCGGATGATCGGCTCCCATCTGCTCCAGCCGACACGTGCGAGGATGACCCCAAACAGGAAGGCACGGAAGTCCTAAAACAAGCCGTCGCATGTGGGGAATCCGATCCATCTTTTTAAGGACCGGAAAGGTTGTCCTTCAGAGGAGGAGAGGAGACTGGTCGTCTGAGGTTTAAATTACCAGTGCGGAAATATCAGCGGGATTTTAAGGGAAACTATTGAGCAGTTGACGGCAGATTGGTGGAGGAGGGGGTTGGCCAGGGAGCAGGTGGGTATTCCCTGCTTGGGGGTGTTTAAGCAGGAGGTGGATGGTTATTTGTCAGAGATGCTTTAGGCCACCCTGCATGGGGCAGGGGGTTAGACTAGAATCAGAAGGTCCATAGAGGCCATCTGGACCAACCTGCTGCTCAGTGCAGGATCAGCCTCCAGCATCCAGGAGAAGGATCTGTCCAGCCGCTGCTTGAAGACGGCCAGTGAGGGGGAGCTCCCCACCTCCTGAGGCAGCCCCTTCCCCTGCTGAACTAGACTCCTAGAATCCTAGAGTGGGAAGGGGCCATGCAGGCCATCTAGTCCCACCCCCTGCTCAGTGCAGGATCAGCCTCAAGCATCCAGGAGAAGGATCTCTCCAGCCGCTGCTTGAAGACAGCCAGTGAGGGGGAGCTCCCCACCTCCTTAGGCAGTCCCTTCTACTGCTGAAATATACTCCTAGAATCCTAGAGTGGGAATGGGCCATGCAGGCCATCTAGTCCCACTCCCTGCTCAGTGCAGGATCAGCCTCAAGCATCCAGGAGAAGGATCTGTCCAGCCACTGCTTGAAGACGGCCAGTGAGGGGGAGCTCCCCACCTCCTTAGGCAGCCCATTCCTCTGCTGAACTAGACTCCTAGAATCCTAGAGTGGGAAGGGGCCACAGAGGCCATCTAGTCCCACCCCCTGCTCAGTGCAGGATCAGCCCAGAGCATCCAGGAGAAGGATCTGCCCAGCCCCCACTTGAAGACCACCGCCCCCCATATCTAGCCAGTACCATTCTACACATAGTTTAAAGCCATTCCTGTGGGTCCTCTCCTCTGCTACCCACAGAAACCGCTCCCTGCTCCCCACCGAGTGACAATGCTTGGTTGTGTCTGGTGTCAGGAACACGAGAGGCCGGCTCTGGAGCAGAACCTGTTTTTAGAGGGAAAGACCTAAAACAGGAAAACTGGAGCTCAGAGGCAGAGCTTGGCCTGCAGAAGGTCCCAGGTTCAATCCCCACCGTCTCCAGTTAAAAGGACCGGGCAGGAGGAGATGGGAAAGACCTTGGCCCAAGACCCTGGAGAGCATCTGCCGGCCTAAGTAGGCAATACTGACTTAGATGGGCCGAGGGTCCGATTCAGTTTAAGGCAGCTTCCTGTGTTTCGTGAGTTCAAGGACGGGTGTAGATTCAGAACACAGAGAGATCTTAGCTTGGCTCTTCGGGGCGTGATGTAAATATTTCCCCCCCCTCTTGTATATACATGCTCGTGTTTTTGTAAGGAAACGATCTAAACGGGCCCGTCTTCCCCGTTGTATTTATTTTATTTATTCCCAGACGATTTGATATGAAATTGAATAATCCAAACATGCTGATCGAGCTCATTTTGTTTATTTCATTCCAGACATTTAATTCCGGACTCAACGACTCAACCAGCAGCTGTGCAGACTGGGAAACACGCCCAAGACAAGCAGGCTCCCATTCCCCGGGCCCTGGCACTGGGTGGTCTGTAGATTTGGGGGTGAAGCCCGGGAGGACAGGACCCCAGTGGAGCACAGGGCCACCCTCCAAAACAGCCCTTTCCAACCTTTTAATCATGGAGGAGCCCCTGATATAATTGTTCAAGCTTCAAGAAGAAGAAGAAGAAGAGTTGGTTCTTATATGCCGCTTTTCCCTACCCGAAGGAGGCTCAAAGCGGTTTACATTTGCCTTCCCTTTCCTCTCCCCACAACAGACACCCTGTGGGGTGGGTGAGGCTGAGAGAGCCCTGATATCACTGCTCGGTCAGAACAGCTTTATCAGGGCTGTGACTAGCCCAAGGTCACCCAGCTGGCTGCATGTGGGGAAGCACAGAATCGAACCTGTCATGCCAGATTAGAAGTCCGCACTCCTAACCACTGCACCAAACTGGCTCTCCTGAGCCAAGGAGCCCCAGAAGTGATATCAGTTGGTCACACCTCTCTGCGGCGCCCCAGGAAGTGACATCATGACCTGTATTAACAGGCAGGTTTGAAGAGGACTGAAGGGGGAGAGACAGGAGGTGGTTTAAGGCCGGAGTGAATGTTCAGTCCCTGCCTTCTCCCAAGCACAGAAACCATGAGAGAACTCATGTTCGGGATTGGGAAAGGGAGCAAAGGAAATGCTGTTTCCATAGCTTGAGGCTGAGTCCATTAAAGCAGGAAGGGGAAGGCTGAAGACCCCCTCTGGAGCTCCAGCGGACCCCCAGGTATCCATGGACCCCTGGTTGGGAATCCCTGCTCCAAAGCATCCATTTTCTCCAGGGGAACTGATACCTGTTGTCTGGAGATAAGCTGCAATTCCAGGAGATTCTCAGGTCCCATCGAGGGGCTGGATTTGCTACCTCCAGGTGTGGCCTGGAGATCTCCAGGAATTACAGGTCAACTCTGGAGAACAGAGATCAGTTCCCTGCAGAAAAGGGCTGATGGGGTGGGGGGGGGATTCTATGGCCCACTGAGCTCCCTCCCCTTTTCAAACCCCACTCTCTCCAGGCTCCCCCTCCAACCCCCCCCAAGAACTCCCTTAGTGTTGGCAACCCAATCTGTGCCTCCTTGCAAGGACACCCGCCCTTATTGACTGTGCACAAAGGGATAACGGTGCTTGTGGAGGAACAGGCTGAAATCTGGTCCACTCACTTCTTTGTTTCTTTCTGCAGGAGTAAACTGCTCCGGAGAGTAAAAGAATAAGGAGAATACAGACTGCTGAGACAGCCACTGGGATCCTGTAGTCCATCCCTGAAAGACAAGGAGGCCATTTCCTTTAAACATTTATTTTGAAGAAAATGTTTACAAGCCTACATTTAGCACAGCACCAGATGGAGCAAGGGACTCCGTAAAAATCTGGGCACAAATGCAAAGCTGCTGTCCTTGTCAACAGGCACCAGTTAAGAACGTACAGTTTGCTATCAAGCTCCCTTTACCTCAAAGCCTTCTTCAGGCCTCCAGGTGAGCACAGCGGCAATGGCTGCAAGCCTTAGACCCCGGGTCAGAGAAGTATCCCGAGTCCCTCGGCCTTTCCTTGTAGGGCTTGGCCTCCTGGGATGTCAGAAGATGTCATGGTCCTTCTGTATAATGCATTGTTAAGACCTCACCTGGCGTATTGTGTGCAGTTCTGGAGGCCTCATTTCAAAAAGGACAGTCTTCAAGCAGCAGCTGGACAGGTCCTTCTCCTAGATGCATTTGGCTGATCCTGCATTGAGCAGGGGGTGGGACTAGATGGCCTTCACGGCCCCTTCCCACTCTAGGATTCTAGGAGTCTAGTTCAGCAGTGGAAGGGGCTGCCTGAGGAGGTGGGGAGCTCCCCCTCACTGGCCGTCTTCAAGCAGCGGCTGGACAGATCCTTCTCCTGGATGCTGGAGGCTGATCCTGCACTGAGCAGGGGGTGGGACTAGATGGCCTGCAGGGCCCCTTCCCACTCTAGGATTCCAGGAGTCCAGTTCAGCCGTGGAAGGGGCTGCCCAAGGAGGTGGGGAGCTCCTCCTCAATGGCCGTCTTCAAGCAGCGGCTGGACAGATCCTTCTCCTGGATGCTTCAGGCTGATCCTGCATTGAGGAGGGGTTGGCCTAGATGGTCTTTATGGCCCCACCCAACTCTATGATTTTATGATTCTAAGCAATGTCTTCTCCAATATGCTCTGGCCTGGGCACTGATACCACAGTGAGAGTCCCACTGGACCATCCCATTGACCAGAGAAGCTCTTCTGGGGGACACACAAGATGGAGCCTTTTTGGTGGCAGACCCCAGGAAGGCCCACCTGGCTCCATCCCTCTCGACCTTTAAGAGGCAGCCGACATCATTCAGTGATTTTAAATTAAATTAATTTTAAATTAGTGTATTTTCTTGTGCTTCACTGTGGTTCATACTGTGTCATAAGTTCTTGTGGAAAAGCGGCTAATGAACGTTTGTAATTAATTAATTACATTTCACTCTCACAACAACAATCCGGTGAGGCGGGTAAGGCTGGGAGGCAGAATGGTTAACCCCAGCTTAATCAGACAGCAGGCAGAGAAGCAGGGATGCCATCTTCCAGGTAGCCCCTGGAGTTCTTCCACTATCATAACTGTTCTCTAGACAACAAAAATCAGTTTTCGTAGGCAAAATGGCTGCTCTAGAGTTCGGACTCTGTGGCCTTGTACCCTCCTGAGATTCCTCCCAAGGCTCTGACCCAGAGCTGGAAATCCTACAGAGCATGGATTTGATCATAGAATCATAGAATCATAGAATCATAGAATCATAGAGTTGGAAGGGGCCATGCAGGCCATCTAGTCCAACCCCCTGCTCAACGCAGGATCAGCCCAGAGCATCCTAAAGCATCCAAGAAAAGTGTGTATCCAACCTTTGCTTGAAGACTGCCAGTGCGGGGGAGCTCACCACCTCCTTAGGCAGCCTATTCCACTGCTGAACTACTCTGACTGTGAAAAACTTTTTCCTGATATCTAGCCTATATCTTTTGGATCATATTCCAAAATACTAACCACAGGACACAACGGTCCTCTTTCCCCTCTAAGGTCACCGTTCACATGAACACAATGGGCTGTCTTCTACTGATTCAGTCCATCAAAGTCAGTTTTGTCTGCTCAGGCCGGCAGCCACACTCCAGGGTCTAAGGTGGGGGCTTTTCATGTCATTTCTGTTTTGTTTTTTTTATTTGGAGATGCTGGGGATCGGGCCTGGGACTTTAGAACATGAGAAGAGCCCTGCTGGATCAGGCCGGTGGTCCCCCAGTCCAGCATCCTGTGTCACACAGTGGCCGACCAGGGCTGGTTCTGCACTGGTTCTATTCATCCTGCTGAATAATAATAATAATAATAATAATAATAATAATAATAATAATAATTATTATTATTATTATTATTATTATTATTATTATTATTATTATTATCCTCTTCAAGACTGGAAATAACTGAGTTATCTCCGCTCCTGGGTATTGTGGGGGAAAGGTAGGGTCACCGCGGCTCAATCATGCATGTTGCAGAGGGAAAATTTAAAGCACCCAAAATCAAAATGGAAATCAAATTCAGTGTAGACGGGAGGGATTTATTCAGAGTGGGACTGGATAAAAGGCCCCGTGCAGACTCCACCCAGGTCCTTTGGAGGGCCACAACAGGTATAGAGAACAGAATATGAATGAACGGAATATGAAGAGTGTCCTGCAGGGGGCATCGGAGGAGATATATCTTTAGCATAGTTAGGGTGTTTCTGCACAAGGACCAATGTTGCCAATTGGTCCCACAAAGCGGAAACGCTATTTTTAAAAGTGCAATCTCGGCGTTACTCATACCTGCTTTTTTGGTGGAATCTAGTAGCATTCATTTGTTTTCCACAGGTTTCCGGTCTTGCAAAAATCGCTAGACAGGAAGTGATTTTTCCTGTGCTTTGTCCCGCCCCTGGCCATCAGTCAAACAACCAATGGGCGGTTGGTATCATGCTCCGGGAAAGCCCCTTTCCCTTTAAGAAAAGTTTTTTTCAAAAAAAAAAAAAACACATAATAATAAGCGTTAATTTGTTGCAACAGAGAGCCCCATTGAGCTGGCAGCTGGCGTATGAGCTGGTGATTCATCGTTGCCACGCTCCCTTGAGTGAAAAGAAAAATCCCGCCCCTGCACGGGTGCGATTTTCGGCCGAAAATTAAGGGAACTTGCAAACGGGGCTGTGTTGTGCTTGGGGACTTAGGGGAGCTTTAAAGCACTTCTGTGGAGGGACTGTAGCCGGAGAAGCCTCGCTGGGTGAATGAAGCCTCGCTGGTTCGTTGCTTTCTGCTCGCTCCGAGAAAAAAATGGCAGTCACTTTGCAGGAAGTTCGGAGGAGAGAGCCAGGAACCGCAACAGTGGGAATGCACAGGTCTTTTTCGCTAGTGTTGCAGATTGTTTGCAAGAGTGTAACGCTTTTCGGAGGGTGAATCCACTTTCCCCGATTTCCCTTTAAGCGCTACAACGAATCGCTTTTTGCAGGACTGTTTCAGGAGTGTGGCAGATTGTGTGCGACGTCTTGCGGAACTGCAAAGTAGTAGCGTTTACAATTTGCAACCTTTCTGCTACTTTGAAGTCATGCGGAATGGATCTTAGAATAGGAACCTGATATTATTATATTATTCAAATAAGCCCTTCCTGTGTCCTGATTGGCTCAATTGCAGGTTTCCTGCCTCTTTGTGCACACTTCCTCCCTGCTTGCCTCCAGAACAGGATGAATGGACAGGCAGGCTAGATCAATGAACAGAACAGGCGGACAATTAGGACTAATTCTCTCATCTCTCTATACACAGTTGTTTCCCCATCATAAAACTATTTCATTCTTTGAAGCAGACTGGTGCTAAGATCATCGTTGCATACCTAAACTCTGCCGACAGAAGAACCTCTGAAAAATGCCATATGAGTCTTGACCCTGAATTTTGACACTTTAGGGCTCTTGGGTGTTTGATGCTGGATATTTGAAAGTCAAATTTAGCCCGTTTAAAATGTGTGGGGAGAGCAGCATCTGTTTGGCATGCAAAAGCTCAATCCCCCGGCCTCTCCAGTTAAAAGTACCAGGTAGTAAGAGATCTAAAAGACTTTCACCTGAGACCTTGGAGAGTAACTCTGAGTAGACAGTACAGATTATGGAGGACCAAAAGGCCTGATTCAGTGTGGCAGCTCCATGTATGTCAGAGTATTTCTCTGCCGCCTTTTTACCCAAATAGGGTTTTCAAGGTGGAGAGAGCGTTCAAAACACTGGACATTAAGCTATTTGCGACATGAAAATCAAGTCCGTGTAAAATATTTAAACCATTCCAACAAATGTATAAACCAGGGGTGGTGAAACTGCGGCCCTCCAGATGTCCATGGACTACAATTCCCATGAGCCCCTGCCAGCATTCGCTGGCAGGGGGCTCATGGGAATTGTAGTCCACGGATATCTGGAGGGCCGCAGTTTGACTACCCCTGGTAAACACACACAACACCCTTACTAGGAAGGAGCGGGGGAGGTCTCCAATTTAGGGTGGAGGGGGATGGGAAATAGGATCGTCCACCCCAATCTCATCTGACCTTGGAAGCTAAGCAGCATCGGTACTTAGATGAGAGAGCACCAAGGAAGACTCTGCAGAGGAAGGTAGAGGAAAACTGTGCCTCTGAATGTCATTTGCCTTGAAAATCCTGGAGCCTGGCATGGACAAGGACCTCAAGTAGGGTAGAAGGCCACAGGGTTCACCCTCCAAATTATCTAGCTTCTCCTGGGGAGCTGATCTCTAAAGTGTAGAGATGAGCTGCAATTTTGGGAGGCACCCCAGTCTCACCTGGCAAGAGAAAACAACTCTGCTCCATCCTCCATACGGCAGCCTTTTAAATACTGGAAGATGGTTATCAGATCCCCTCTCAGTCATCTCCTCTCCAGGCTAAACAGACCAAGCTCCCGCAACCTTTCCTCCTACGTCGGTCTCCAAACCCCTCACCCTCTTTGTTGCCCTCCTCTGGACATGCCCCAGTTTGTCTCCATCCCTCTCCAACTGGGGTGCCCAAAACTGAACACAGAACTCCAAGTGAGGCCGAACCAGAGCAGAGTTTCTTTGAGGCTCTTCTTCCTCTTCAAACTCTGCAGCATGATCCCTTGCCAAGGTCTCTCCCTTCCCCCCCTGTATCCCACGCTCCTTTGGTTCCACCCCCGAATCTGGAATTCCCCAACCCCGAATTGGCCACCCACCTGGGGAGTGTCGTGGGACCCAATAACAGCTGGAGAGAAATGAAATGCCACTCACCGTACACAATCACCTCCGTTCCATCTCCACTTTGCAGGTCTTGTCCCCCTCCTGGTGCTAGCTTCACACAATAATAGGTCCCAGCATCCTCAGGAGTCACGTTACGGAGGAAGATGGTAAAGTCCGTCTTGGAGTATTTCTCTTTCCTTGTTGTTCTGCCTTGTTGTGCGTCATTCGGATAGATGAGCTTGCGACTGAGGTCTTCTCCCTTGAACCACTTCACAGGTCCTGGCTGAAGGACGTCTGGGACTGTGCATTCCAGAGTCAGAACCCCTCCGCTTTGCACGTGGATCGGGCCGCGTGGCTGCCACACGTGAGACCCTGGAAGTAAAGACCCCCGAGAGCTGTGTTAGCCCACCTAGGCTCTTCTCCCTGGAGCTCTCTCCTCAAACGTTCGTCGCCAACAGGTTTGGAGGGGTGGGGTGGGATTGGGGAGGGATCTCAGCCCTATAATGCCCCAGATCCCTCCAAAGCTCCTAATTTTCCCCAGGGAAGCTAGGGATGCCAGCCTCCAGGGGGGACAGTTCGTCTGACTACAGAGATCGGTTCCCCTGGAGAAAATGGCAGCTTGGGAGGGGGGACTCCATGGCCTTGTCCCCTCCTGTTGTCCCCGTCTTCACCAAGCTCCACTTCCAAATCTCCACGAGTGTCCCAGCCCAGCTCTGGCAACCTCCCCCACCCCCACCCCTTCTTATTTATTTTATATATTTATTTATTTTAATTAATTCATTTTTTAATTTATATACCGCCGCTTTTCCTAATAGATAAAACTGTTCTGACCAAGCACTGATATCAGGGCTCTCTCAGCCTCACCCACCTCACAAGGTGTCTGTTGTGGGGAGAGGAAAGGGAAGGCGAATGGAAGCCGCTCTGAGCCTCCTTCGGGTAGAGAAAAACGGCATATGAGAACCAACTCTTCTTCTTCTTCTTCAGTAATCTCAGGGCTCTCTCAGCCTCCCCTCCCTCACAGGGTGTCCGTTGTGGGGAGAGGAAAGGGAAGGTGATTGGAAGCCGCTCTGAGCCTCCTTCGGGTAGAGAAAAGCGGCATCTAAGAACCAACTCTTCCTCTTCTTCAGTAATCTCAGGGCTCTCTCAGCCTCCCCTCCCTCACAGGGTGTCCGTTGTGGGGAGAGGAAAGGGAAGGTGATTGGAAGCCGCTCTGAGCCTCCTTCGGGTAGAGAAAAGCGGCATCTAAGAACCAACTCTTCCTCTTCTTCAGTAATCTCAGGGCTCTCTCAGCCTCCCCTCCCTCACAGGGTGTCCGTTGTGGGGAGAGGAAAGGGAAGGCGAATAGAAGCCGCTTTGAGCTTTCTTCGGGTAGAGAAAAACGGCATATGAGAACCAACTCTTCTCTTCTTCTTCTAAGAACCCCTGTTGAAATCCAGTAAACCCCAGTACAACCCCCACTTTACAATAAACAACAAGCAGCAACAACTTCTAATCAATCGGTCCCCTCCCACCTTATTCAGCCAAAAGCCGAATCTTCTTCCACTGGGGAGTGGGTGCAGATCAACTAAACCGTGGGGAGGGGTCCTGGTTGGAAGGCCGGGGTACTGCCCTGGCCTCAGCCATACACCCGGTGGAAGAGCTCTGTCTTGCAGGCCCTGCGGTGGCTGTGGGGACCTGGAAACCATACCTCTTGGTGGACATCTATCAGAACCCTCCATAGGTCTCCCCCCCCCCCGATGCTCTTCCAGAACTATTTCAGCCTCCCCTTGCTGCTTTCCACCTTGAACACATCGGTGGGCCCATGAGACAGGTGTAACAGGTACTTCCACCCCAAGGTATGAACCGTAGCTTTGGACTCACCTGAGCCTTCCTCTGAAAGGACCAGAACGCCCAAAAGCAAGAACAGAAAGCAACTCCCAAGAGCCATCAGCAACGACAGCCAGGGGCCAACCACCAAGATCCTCAGGACCCCTTTCTCCAGTTCAGGTCAGTCTAGCCGGCGTTCTGGCAGGCTTGCAGCCCGGAATCAGCTCAGAAAGGGGAAAAGGAGAAGTTGGGACTAGAAACGGGGAGGAGTGTCTTAAAATCAGCAAAGGGGAGGGCAGAAAAAAGGAGAAGTTTCGTTGACGTCATGCGTGCCGTTTTAGCAGTCGTTGGGAGGGCTGCTTGGAGCAGGCAAAGAAAAGAGCAAGACCTGGGCTGTCATCAGGAAGGGCGGTCAAAGACCAGGTCTCTGGCCTGGGTGGGCCAGGGTAGCCGGACCGTGTCCCACCTCACAAACAGGCTTCATCTCCTTTCTCCCCCCCTCCCATTTTTGTAGCGAGGGAGGTAGATTAGATAACAGGATGGATAGGTAGGTAGATGATAGACAGATGGACAGGGAGATAGGGAGGGAGGGAGATGATAACAGCTCAGACTTCCCCAATTTTTTGACTGTCAAGAAACCCCAGAAGAGGCATGATCAGGCAGAATAGGGTTGGGAAGCATAGCCGTGGACACGCCCACCCGGGGCCCCTCCCCTTCCCACTCCCTCCAGGCCCATCACTGGCCATTTGGGGAGGTGGGGGAGATTGATTTGACCATATAGAAGAGTAGAAGAAGAGTTGGTTCTAATGTGCTGCTTTTCTCCTACCCAAAAGAGTCTCAAAGCGTCTTCCATTCGCCTTCCCTTCCTCTCCCCACAACAGACACCCTGTGAGGGAGGGGAGGCTAAGAGAGCCCTGAGATTACTGAAGAAGAAGAAGGAGATTTGGTTCTTATATGCCGCTTTTCTCTACCCGAAGGAGTCTCAAAGTGGCTTACAGTTGCCTTCCCTTTCCTCTCCCCACAACAGACACCCTGTGAGGTGGGTGAGGCTGAGAGAGCCCTGAGATTACTGAAGAAGAAGAAGAAGAGTTGGTTCTTCTATGCAGCTTTTCTCTACCCGAAGGAGTCTCAAAGCGTCTTCCATTCGCCTTCCCTTCCTCTCCCCACAACAGACACCATGTGAGGGAGGTGGGGCTGAGAGAGCCCTGAGATTACTGAAGAAGAAGAAGAGTTGGTTCTTCTATGCCGCTTTTCTGTACCCGAAGGAGGCTCAAAGCAGCTTCCAATCACCTTCCCTTTCCTCGCCCCACAACAGACACCCTGTGAGGGAGGGGAGGCTGAGAGAGCCCTGATATTACTGAAGAAGAAGAAGAAGAGTTGGTTCTTAAATGTCGCTTTTCTCTACCCGAAGGAGTCTCAAAGCGTCTTCCATTCGCCTTCCCTTCCTCTCCCCACAACAGACACCATGTGAGGGAGGTGGGGCTGAGAGAGCCCTGAGATTACTGAAGAAGAAGAAGAGTTGGTTCTTCTATGCCGCTTTTCTGTACCCGAAGGAGGCTCAAAGCAGCTTCCAATCACCTTCCCTTTCCTCGCCCCACAACAGACACCCTGTGAGGGAGGGGAGGCTGAGAGAGCCCTGATATTACTGAAGAAGAAGAAGAAGAGTTGGTTCTTAAATGTCGCTTTTCTCTACCCGAAGGAGGCTCAAAGCGGCTTACAGTCGCCGTCCCTTTCCTCTCCCCACAACAGACACCCTGTGAGGGAGGTGAGGCTGAGAGAGCCCTGAGATTACTGAAGAAGAAGAAGAAGAGTTGGTTCTTAAATGTCGCCTTTCTCTACCCGAAGGAGTCTCAAAGCGGCTTCCAATCGCCTTCCCTTTCCTCTCCCCGCAACAGACACCCTGTGAGGTGGGTGAGGCTGAGAGTGCCCTGAGATTACTGAAGAAGAAGAAGAGTTCATGCTTTCACAGGTATCTCACTGGCGGTCTTCAGGCAGTGGCTGGACAGACCCTCCTCCTGGATGCTTCACGCTAATGCTGCATGGAGCAGGGGGTGGGACTGAAGTTTTTTGTTTGGGGGTGGGATGGTGGGCCTGAAATGGGGGTCACTGTGGGTGGGCAGGTAGTTGTGAGTGTCCTGTATTCTGCAGGGGGTTGGACTCGCTGACCCTGGAGGTCCCTTCCAGCTCTGCAATTCTATAATTCTAAGTTCTGTCAAGTTGCAGCCGAACTATGGTGATCCCAACGTGGGGTTTCCAAGGCAGGAGAAAAGCAGAGGTACTTTGCAATGGCTTCTGCAGTGGCCTTTCCTCCGAGTGCTGATCCTGCTTCTCTTCCGAGATCTGGCAAAATCAGGCTACAACAGGCCACCTCCTTCCAGATTTAAAATATAAGAAAGTTTAATAAACGGATAAAAAGAGTACACATGGTCTACAACGTGTCGGGCTGTGCAAGGATAAAAAGAAACATTGAAGATAAGCAATCCTCTAGGCCAGGGGTAGTCTAACTGCGGCCCTCCAGATGTCCGTGGACTACAATTCCCAGGAGCCCCTGCCAGCGAATGCTGGCAGGGGCTCCTGGGAATTGTAGTCCACAGACATCTGGAGGGCCACAGTTTGACTACCCCTGCTCTAGGCCAGTGGTTCTCAACCTTCCTAGTGCCCCTTTAATCCAGTTCCTCCTGTTATGTTGACCCCCAACCATAAAACTATGCAAGGGTTCTTTCACAGAAATTAAACTGGAACCGACCAATGGCATGAAGATCCAGTGTTCAGGATTGGACAGAAATTGTTTTTTTCCCCCAGGGTTTCTCAGTTCAGTTCTGCCTCTTGTCCCACCATGCCGATCTCGCTCTTTTCCGCTGCTCCAGACAGACAAACGCTCTATCTCGATCTACCCCGCAAGGCTGTTGTGTGGATGTAGTGGGAGAGGAGCGATGTCGGCCACTTTGGGACCCCCTTGGAGAGAAGGGCTCTGACACGACCCCTGTGAAAGAGTCATTTGACCCCCGCAAAGGGGTCCCAACCCCCAGGTTGAGAACCACAGCTCTAAGACCTGAATTCTATCCTAATAATGATGCTGTTGGTAGGATGGGCAAGTAACTCTGGAAGGCACAGCACTGAAAAGTCCATCGTTACCTTGGTTCATGGAATTTGGAATTTTCTCACACGTGGTCAAGATGGAGTCCCTGGGTCAAGGTGTAGCCTTTCCTGGTTTGAGTTCACTCAAGTAGCAGAGTTTATGGTCTCTTCAGATTTTATAATCTTCCCTTGAGAATCTCTTCTCCTCTCGGGTCATAGAATCATAGAATAATAGAGTTGGAAGGGACCTCCTGGGTCATCTAGTCCAACCCCCTGCACTATATAGGACAATCCCAACCCTATCGCTCATCCACTGTCACCTGCCACCCCCTTGAATCTTCCCAGAATCAGCCTCTGTTTAAAGATGTCCAAAGTTGGAGAACCCACCACCTCCCGAGGAAGCCTGTTCCACTGAGAAACCGCTCTAACTGTCAGGAACTTCTTCTGGAGGTTTAGACGGAATTTCTTTTGCATTAATTTCATCCCATTGGTTCCGGTCCGTCCCTCCGGGGCAAGAGAGAACAACTCTGCTCCATCCTCTACTTGGCAACCTTTTAAATACTCGAAGATGGTTATCAGATCCCCTCTCAGTGATCTCCTCTCCAGGCTAAACAGACCAACCTCCCCCAACCTTTCTTCATACACCTTGGTCTCCAAACCCCTCACCAGCTTTGCTGCCCTCCTCTGGACATGCTCCAGTTTGTCTGCATCCCTCTTCAACTGGGGTGGACTTCAGGGTCCAATCCTGATCTTTCTGCCCTGTGAAAAGAAAATGCAATTTTGACTTTTGGCTTTCCCAGATTGTCTTCTTTAGTTGTGACATTCTAGCAATGGACCAGAGGGTGAATTTTTTGTTCCACGCAGGCCACGTCCGTGTGCCTAACCAAACACTGACGTTCTCTGTGCTTGGGGTTCGATGTCTCATGCCCTCAAAATCCTTCCTTTTGGCCTGCAATGAATTGACAGGCCTCTAGGACACATACAGAGTGCAGTCCCAAATTTTGGGATACTTGTACGCTTGCTCCACCATCCCCAGGGATTTTGCATCCCACGGTAACCGGCCTCCTAAGGCTACCCCGGAATCTCCTTCTGCTCAGGGAAGAAGCAGAGGAAACCTCAAAGCAGACCACTTCTGCATAGTCACAGCCGGAAGACACAACCGTCTCAAGATAATCGCTTCTTCCTTCAGGAACCCGAAAAGTGATGTTGCAAGAAACAGCACAGAAGGTCTCTTGCCAGCCTCCCGGATGCCTCCCTCAAGTCTCTCCTCCGAGCTGCCGCTTTCGTTCTCTCTGCTGCTGCTCCTGCTCTTACAAATTCTCGGTGAGTGTTTGAAATTATCCCTTTCCCAGGGCTCAGATTTCCAGCCGCAGTAAAGTCCAGGGCGGAATAAATATCAGGATAGAAATAGATTTGCACTGCCCGGCTTATTTAAGCATGAAAACCAGGAGGTGTAGATAGTGCCCAACTGTTTTATTCTGTCTAGGTCTCCCCACCCCAGGTGCCCCAGACTTCTCCCACCTGCTCTGGGGGATACTGCCCCACCCGAACCTGCACACGGGGCACAGAAGCACCCCAATTCACCTCTGGCAGATGAAGGGCCCTGGAGGGCCACTGATGGTGTTGAGGGTGGTCCAACCAAGATCCATCCCCAAGTGATCAGAGAGGGAGTTCCTGGAAGATGCATCCATCTGAGGAAGAGGGGCAAAAGGTCTCTAGAGCAGGGGTAGTCAACCTGTGGTCCTCCAGATGTTCATGGACTACAATTCCCATGAGCCCCTGCCAGGGGCTCATGGGAATTGTAGTCCATGAACATCTGGAGGACCACAGGTTGACAACCCCTGCTCTAGAGGACAAAAACAACCCCTCAATGGAGCTGGCAGGGAGAGCAGGATGGCGGAAGTGCCTTATATCATGCACTTAGTTATAGCTGTAACTTGCTTCTCTGCGTTCCTGGGCTGATTCTGCACTTACTTTGCAGAATTCACAAAAACCACGAAGTTGCACAGTTACTGATGGTGATTTTTCAAATATCAACGTTTATATCTACTGCTGGATATTGCAGGGGAAAGATAGGGTCACTATGAATCAATCATGCATGTCGCAGAGGGAAAATTTAAAGCTCCCCAAATCAAAATGGAAATCGAATTCAGTGTAGATGGCAGGGATTTAGTCGATCTGGGAGTGGAGAAAAAGCCCTGTGCAGACTACACCCTGCTGGCTCTTTTTGGTCTGCCCTGACATCATCCCCCCATTTTGGTGAGAGCCAGTTTGGTGTAGTGGATAGGAGTGGGGACTTCTAATCTGGCATGCCAAGTTCGATTCTGCGCTCCCCCACATGCATCCAGCTGGGTGACCTTGGGCTCAACACAGCACTGTTAAAACTGTTCTGACTGGGCAGTGATATCAGGGCTCTCTCAACCTCACCACCTCACAGGGTGTCTGTTGTGGGGAGAGGAAAGAGAAGGTGAATGGAAGCGTCTTGGAGATTCCTTCGGGTAGAGAAAAGCAGCATATAACCAACTCTTCTTCTTCTTCTTCATTTGTCTTGCAAATGCTATTTGTCCTTGATTAGGCCCCTGTTTACTTTCACAGCAAATTGTTTCGTCTTTCATATCCCCAGGACAACCCCACTAAAAAATGGATCTCGGGGGGGTGGGCATGGGGCGGGTGGAGGCTGATATAAGCCTGGTCTTGTCTTTGTGTGCCAGTCTTGGCAATGCATTGATCTGGTTTGCTTGCATTTATCCATGAAATCAAATTTTGCACCAAGTCATGTTACGCTATCGTGGCCATCTGCAGAAATCTCACACGGACCCCAAGCTCCCATGACCATCCCAGGCCCCAACAACCTCAGAGCCAGGGAGGATGAGGCCATGGATATATGGCAGGTGACCAGAAGACCTGTTTGGTGCCATCACAACATCCCCTTTAAGAGGGAGTGGGAGCATGAGGGTGGAAGCATGGGTGTCAGCTGGGTATAAAAGGACAGATAGAGGGAGTGCTCAGGGCTGGATGCAAGGAAACCAGATGACTGACGGAGGAGAGACAGAGACAGACAGAGACAGAGAGAGACAGAGATAGAGGAGGATGAGGAGGAGCAGTAAGTGGAGGAGAAGGAGAAGAAGAAGAAGAAGAGTCGGTTCTTGTTGTTGTTGTTATGTGCGAAGTCGTGTCTGACCCATAGCGACCCCATGGACAATGATCCTCCAGGCCTTCCTGTCCTCTACCACAGAGGACAGTGGGTTGGGGACCGGCTGGGGACTGGCAGGGCATTGGGCCGCGCCCGCAGGGACCGCGTGGGCCACGCCCACGAGCCGCGCCCGGCTGGGCCTGCGGATCGGGCCGCGCCCGCGGGCAAGCTTGCGGCCTGGGAAGTTTTTTACTACGGGGGGGGGGCGGGGAGAGGGAGCCGCGGCCCGGCGCCATGGCCTTTGCGGCCCGGCACCGGGCCGCAGCCCGCAGGTTGGGGACCACTGCTCTACCATTCCCCGGAGTCCATTTAAGTTTGCACCTACTGCTTCAGTGACTCCATCCAGCCACCTCATTCTCTGTCATCCCCTTCTTCTTTTGACCTCGATCGCTCCCAGCATTAGGCTCTTCTCCAGGGAGTCCTTCCTTCTCATGAGGTGGCCAAAGTATTTGAGTTTCATCTTCAGGATCTGGCCTTCTAAAGAACAGTCAGGGCTGATCTCCTCTAGGACTGACCGGTTTGTTCGCCTTGCAGTCCAAGGGACTCGCAAGAGTCTTCTCCAGCACCAGAGTTCAAAAGCCTCAATTCTTTGACGTTCGGCCTTCCTTATGGTCCAACTCTCTCAGCCATACATTGCAACTGGGAATACCATAGCCTTGACTAAACACACTTTTGTTGGCAGGGTGATGTCTCTGCTTTTTAGGATGCTGTCTAGATTTGCCACAGCTTTCCTCCCCAGGAGCAAGCGTCTTTTCATTTCTTTGCTGCAGTCCCCATCTGCAGTGATCTTGGAGCCCAGGAAAATAAAATCTGTCACTATCTCCATTTCTTCCCCATCTATTTGCCATATAAGGTCGGTTCTTATATGCCGCTTTTCCATACCTGAAGGAGACTCAAAGCAGCTTACAGTGAATGGCTGTGAATGGCATTGAAAAGCTGGAGGCCCTGGGTAGCCTGCTGAAGGGGCAGGGGTGCAGACAGTGGACGCTACACCCTTAAAGGGACCCCATCACTTCCTGATGGTCCCAGAGATGGAAGAGGGACCTTCCACAGCTCTGGAAAATAATGGTCTCTGCTGAGAAAGTCCAGCAGCGGCGAAGAGAAAGCAGAGGAGGAAGAGAACAGAAGCCCATAATATTCCTTGTCTTGCAGGTGCCAGAGCCCAGGAGCTGACAGTGCTACAAACCCGGGGACCCTTGAAGCTGACCGAAGGAGAGACCCTCCATCTCAACTGCACGTTGACCGGTTTCGGCCCACCAGGAAGCGTCAGGTGGTACAAAGGTTCGGACCGAGTCCAGGCTCCTGTTTACAACGATAAAACACCACCTCCGCCCCGAGTGGAGAGGGTCGTTCCTCTTTCAGATACGGACTACAGCATCCGCATCCGCAGTATCCTACCCGAGGACGCCGGGACCTACTACTGTGTGAAGTACAAGGCGGGATCCCCCGAAAGAGAATATAAAGTGGGAAAGGGCACTGAAGTTTTGGTGACTGGTGAGTACAACCCAGACCCCACTTGGGACCAAATGCACACTGGGCAGATAACGGGTGTGCCCCTTCCCTCTTCAAGACTGGCCTTTGAGAAAACTGAACTCTTGACATGCCCCAGGGCCTTTGGGGTGCAGCCCTTTGCTTTAGCACTTAGGGCCTCTCCTCCGCCACATCCAGGGAGGGAGCTGCATCCGGTTTGTCCTGGGTCTGTGCGGGTGAGTTCCACGCTCTGTGCAAAGCTGGGCAGTGAAGGCCAGATGCTGATATGGTGATTAATTTACCGGCCTTGGGAGGGCATGGATCCAAGGGTCAAAGTCAAAGATGGAGAGAATTGTCCCCATGGGAGAATTCGTCCAGCAAGTTGTTTAAAAATGTCATTCATTACCATGAAAAGTTCGTTTCATGGTTCGGAAATGACTTAGCTCGGTTTTTGTTTGTTTGTTTGTTTGCAAGGAGGTCAGGTCTGGGAAGTTTATCTCCCTCCTTCCCCCCCCCTCAACTAATATTAATGTTCTTGACCAATTCCTGACCTTACTTGACCAATCCATTGAGCGAATCAAACAGCCTAGCCAGGCTCTGGCTCCTTTTGTCCCTGTGTGTCGTTCCGTGGAGAAAAGGCTGTTTTTCTGCTTGTGAAAAAGAAGGACGCCGTGCGTCATTGGCTGCCTTCAGGTCACAGAAATCGTCCTGGCCTTCTCCGCACGCTGATTCCAGCCTTGGGGTTGAACCTCTGTGTGGAGGTGACCCTCGCTCATTTGGGGGTGGGGCCGCAAAGGAGGCCAAATAAGAAGGACTCTTCTTTGCTGGATTATATTTCTGTCTGAGTCCACGTCTTCCCTTTCAATCTTTCCCCCCCCCCACAAAGCCCCTCCATCTTCTCCTGTTTCCTTCCTGTCCAGTCACACAAAGGAGGAAAATCCCAACCAATACAGTGAAATAGGCTTCATTAGTCGTCTTGTTGTGGGTGGGCCAGGCCAGGCCGATCTCACCCGATCTTAGAAGCTGAGCAGGGCCAGCCCTGGTTCTTCGTGGGTTGGGGGACCACCAAGGCACTCCAGGGTTGTCGTGCAGAGGCAGGCAATGGAAAACTTCCTCTGCTTGTCTCTTGCCTTGAACATACTGTGGGTGGCCAGAAGTCGCTTTGACCTGCTGACACTCCCCCTCCCCTCCAAATGCCTTGTTGTGGCTGTGCAATGGCTTGCATTGTGGTGTCCGTGGGTCAAGCTCCATAGAATCATAGAATCATAGAGTTGGAAGGGGCCATAGAGGCCATCTAGTCCAACCCCCTGCTCAACGCAGGATCAGCCCTAAGCATCCTAAAGCATCCAAGAAAAGTGTGTATCCAACCTTTGCTTGAAGACTGCAAGTGAGGGGGAGCTCACCACCTCCTTAGGCAGCCTATTCCACTGCTGAACTACTCTTGACTGTAAAAAAATTTTCCCTGATATCTAGCCTATATCGTTGTACTTGTAGTTTAAACCCATTACTGCGTGTCCTCTCCTCTGCAGCCAGCAGAAACAGCATCCTGCCCTCCTCCAAGTGACAACCTTTCAAATACTTAAAGAGGGCTATCATGTCCCCTCTCAACCTCCTTTTCTCCAGGCTGAACATTCCCAAGTCCCTCAACCTATCTTATAAGGGCTTGGTCCCTTGGCCCCAGATCATCTTCGTCGCTCTCCTCTGTACCCTTTCAATTTTATCGACGTCCTTCTTGAAGTGAGGCCTCCAGAACTGCACACAGTACTCCAGGTGTGGTCTGACCAGTGCCGTATACAATGGGACTATGACATCTTGTGATTTTGATGTGATGCCCCTGTTGATACAGCCCAAAATGGCATTTGCCTTTTTTACTGCTGCATCACACTGCCTGCTCATGTTTAGTTTACAATCCACAAGTACCCCAAGGTCTCGTTCACACACAGTGCTACCTAGAAGCATATCCCCCATCCAGTAGGCATGCTTTTCATTTTTCTGACCCAGATGCAGAACTTTACACTTATCCTTATTAAATTGCATCTTGTTCTCATTTGCCCATTTTTCCATTGTGTTCAGATCTCGTTGAACTCTGTCTCTATCTTCTGGAGTATTTGCCAGTCATTCCAATTTGGTGTCATCTGCAAACTTGATGAGTAGTCCCTCCACCCCCTCATCTAGATCATTAATAAATATGTTTAAAAGTACTGGGCCGAGCACTGAGCCCTGAGGTACCCCACTAGTCACCTCCCTCCAGTCTGATGAAACACCATTGACAACAATTCTTAGAGTGCGGTTCTCTAACCAATACCCTATCCACCTATCTGAAAATCCAGATTGCAGTCCTTCAATTTATGCATCAGAACATCATGGGGAACCTTGTCAAAGGCTTTGCTAAAATCCAAGTAAATGACATCAACCAAATTTCCCCGATCCAGCAAACCTGTCACTTGGTCAAAAAAGGAAACCAGGTTGGTCTGGCAGGACCTGTTGGAGACAAATCCATGCTGACTTCCTTGGATCACCAAATTGTCCTCCAGATGTTTGCAGATCGCTCCCTTTAATATCTGCTCCATTATCTTCCCCACAACAGAGGTCAGACTCACTGGTCTGTAGTCATCCTTCCTCCCTTTTTTGAAGCTCCCGTAAAACTCATTTCTCCCTTTCTTCCTCAGCCACCCCATCCCAGCCCTCTATCGGCGGCCCTCCAAGCAGAGTTGATCTGGGGACTTCAGTGACTTTCAACTGCACCTCGGATGGATTCTTCCCCCGAGACATCACGGTCACCTGGTTAAAGGATGGGAGGACCATCCGTGCCTCCCAGACCTTCACTCTGCCCCCAGGGAAGAGCACCTCGTACCAAGTGGTGAGCACCGTGGAGGTATCCCTCACAGAGAAGGATGTGAAGTCTGAGCTCACCTGCAAGATCCACCACAACACCTTGAACAGACCCCTGGAGCAGAGCTTCAAACTCGGGGACGCCCTTCGAGGTACGAGAACCGGCAGGTGGCTCAGCTGAGAATGGTGGAGAGCAGGGGAGGGGTCTCTCTGTCACGCCCTGCTCACCAACCTTGTGGGACATCCCATCTTATTCATTTTATTTATGTGATTTCTCACTGAGTCTACAGGGAGATCGCTGCAGCTTTAGGGAAAAGGATGAGGAGCAGTGGGTTCAAATTGTGGTAAAGGAGGCTCCACTGAAATATTAGAAAGCATATTCTGATGGGGAGGGCTGTTCGTTGCCTTTGAGGGCAGTAGTGTCTCCTTCACTGGAGGGTTTTAGGAGGCGATTGGAGGAACACCTGTCAGGAGGGTTGATTCAAGGAGGTAGCCATGTTGGTCTGAAGTAGCACAACAAAAATTGAGTCCAATAGCCCCTCTGAGAAGGTGGGGGGCTGGACTGGATGGCCGCTTGGGGTCTCTATCCAGCTCTGTATGATTCCAATTCAGTGCAATCAGACTGAAGAAATGAGGACAGGAGCTGTCATTTGAACCTAAGCATTGAATAGTTCAATGGCCAAAGGACCTTCTCCAGGTTTGCTGAGTGCCGAGATTCCTCGGCAAAGGTCTGATTGTGCCGTGTGGCAAAAGCAGGTCACAGCAGACTGGTGGTCCTTTTCTTGGTTGGGGGGGGGGAAGTGCTGTGGGAGGGGGGCCCAGTGTCGAAAGAAGTGGGGGGAGGTGGACTGGCCCCTCCTGGCCCTCCCCTTGCCGTGTCCTACCTATCCAATTCCTGCTCCCAGTCATCCTCTCCAGGAGTCCTTTAAGGATTTGTGGGACTAGCATAGAACAATTGCACTGGGAAAAGCCGGACTGGGGGTGGAAGGACCCCCAACAGTGGAAAGAGGTGTAATTCTGAGTGGCCTTAAGGAGAGAAAATGGCAGAAGGAGAGCGGCTACGGCCCTGATCCATGGGGGGGAAGGCACTATGTAGGGCCAAGGTAGTTGCCCCATGGAGCAGCGTGGCCAGGAAAGGTCCAGATGGCAGATGTCCCCTGCAATGTAAAAACTGAAGATATTGTAGAGGGAAAAATGGAACATGTAGCCCTGCCAGGTCTGTTGCCAGAGCTTTTAGCATGGCCTCAATAATATCAAGACCTACATGCATACTAAAGTCTCCACTGACCAGATGCATTTCAGCATTACCGCCTTTATCAGTGGTCAGGCATCAGATAAAACCAGCATACATAAAATATACAATAAATACAATAGTTGTTATAGCCACTTGGCTGCTTTACATAAAAACATATATTCAGGATGCTCTGGACCGATTCTGTGGACTAGAAAGCCTGATAAAAAAATCTGAGGCCACTAATATTTCAAAAAGAGGTCCTGGTCAAGGAAGGCACTTTTGGGGCCCAGTAAGTGTCTTGTAATCAGGGGCCAACCTTCATCCAGAGGATCTTTCACTTGGTTTTATTTGATGCCTGAACCTTGGTCAAGGCATTGGTACGCATGTATGTGCTGATTTTATTCCAGTGGAATCGGCTGCCTAAGGAGGTGGTAAGCTCCCCCTCACTGGTCGTCTTCAAGCAAAGGTTGGATACACACTTTTCTTGGATGCTTTAGGATGCTTAGGGCTGATCCTGCGTTGAGCAGGGGGTTGGACTAGATGGCCTGTATGGCCCCTTCCAACTCTATGATTCTATGATTTTATTGGGGCTATGCTAAAAGCCTTGGTTTTCAACTTGGTTAACAAATACTGGTACTATATTTTTTAAAATTGTGTTCCACCCTGTACAGGCTTAAGTTCATTCCCATTGCTGACCTTTGTAGGTTCTTGACTTTTGTTTGGGTCAGGGTAGTCTCTCCTTTCTGTTATGGACTGGTGCCAGGACCATGAGGACTTCCCACCACCACGCCCTGTCCCAGAAATGGCATGCAGGACGAAAAATAGCACATGAGAGTAGATTTGCCAACTCCGGGTTGGGAAATTCTTGGCGATTTAGGCATGGAGACCAAGGAGGGTGAGGTTTGGAGAAGGGCATAGACCAGTGTGGCATAGACCAGAACTCCTTAACCTTTATGAGTCTGTAGTAACTAATAAAATTCTGCCACTGGGTAATGGGCCCAACAACAAAATGGCTGCTACCCAAGGCGGAGCCAGTCACAAAATGGCTGCTACAGGAGGAGGAGCCAGCCTCAAAATGGCTGCTGCCAGAGTAACTTTTCTTTTAGGATGATTTAGGATGCTTAGGGCTGATCCTGCATAGAGCAGGGGGTTGGACTAGATGGCCTGTATGGTCCCTTCCAACTCTATGATTCTATGATTCCATGATTCTAACTTACCCCAAGGAAGCCCAAGGGCAGGGGGGGAAAATAAAACATTGATCTAAATTTTGATCCCCATGTTCCTCCATGGAGGTCTCCTCCTAAATGTTATCCTTTGAAGTCTCCCCAAACAGAAGTTTCATTTTCTTGACGCTAGTGTTCTCTGATTCCCTTCCCCCAGTCACCCCCAAGATCTCGATGGAGCCCAGCCACCTTGTCAACGCCCTCGTGAACCAGTTGGTGACGATCACCTGCAGTGCAAAAGGCTTTTATCCCAACAACACCAGTCTGGTGTGGTGGGAGAATGGCAGTGAGACGGGTCCCGGAGCCCCTGAGCCCGTGACTCAGGAATGGGACGGGACATTCTCCCTGAAGAGCACCCTGGAGGTGAATGCGACAGAGCCGAGGAACCACTCCGTGTTTACCTGCTACGCCGTGCACAATTCCCTGACTTCGAATCATGTCTACCTGATACTGAAAGTCTTCAGAGAAGGAAAGGTGGACAACTTCTCACCTAATAAAGGTCAGTTCATCCAATTATTCATCGGCCATCATGCTCCTTCTTCTGTTTCTGGTGGATGTCCTGAAACGATAGACCCTGGGGTTGTGCGATTCAGGCTCGGAAACGGCCAAATCGATCGAATCAATAGCAATTCGATCGATTTGGGCATCAAAACGGTCCGAATCGATGACCGCAGGGTTTCCCGCTGTTCGAGTCTAACCGATTCAGCGTTTCGGAAGCTGACTTGGCAAGCCAGAGGCAGCCTTAGGTCCCCCCAGTCTCCCACTGCCTCCTGCTGCTTCCTTTTTCAAGGGTAAAGGGGGGGGGGAGTGAGTGGCCAATTGCACAAGGCCGGCCTTTTGCTTAACCTCAGGCATTGTGCAATTGCGTTTCCATTTGCATGCAGCAGGAGCAAACAAAATAAAAACAGGAATTGCAAACAGGAAAAAAAGGTAAGCGGAGGGGGGATGGAGAGGCTAGGAAGTAAGTTTACTTCTCGGTAAATTTCTCCTGGCCACTCAGAGAAGTTTTCTAATTTCTTAAGCTCTTGCTTTGTGTGGCCATGAGGCCAGGATGCAGCTGCCTGGATTGTTTGCTCTTGCTGATTTTTTTTTTGGGGGGGGGTTGAGTTTGGGGGGGGGTTGCTAGGTCAGGGCATAGGACCTTGCGGGGCCTGTTTGGTTTGTTGCACTTGCCAGTTGCCACCTTTGGGATTAGGTCAATTCCCTGGGTGAAAAGAGAAAAGGCAAGCTGCTTTGAGACATCTCTGGGTTGTGAAAAGCAAGGGGCTTTACACACACCTTCAAAATCGCACAATGGTTGCCAATTCAAAACGCTATTGATTTGCCGTTATGCACAACGTCGTTGACAATCTGCCACACACCTGAAACCGATCCGCAAAAAGCGCTTCCTTGTAGCGCTTTCAGGGAAATCCCCAAAAGTGGATTCACCCTCCGGAAAGCGCTACACTCCTGCAACCAATCTGCAACACTAGCGAAAAAGACCTGTGCGTTAACATTGTTGCGGTTTCTACAACGTCCCTCCCCCTGGCTCTCTCCTCTGATCTTCCGGCGAAGCGATCGCCATTTTTTTTTCTCCGAGCGAGCGGGGATAAACGCACCAGCGAGCCTCTTTCTGTTTAGAGGCTTCCCCGGCTTCAGTCCCTCCCCTGAGTCACTAAGCACAAACAACAGAAAAGCCCGTTTGCTGATGTATTTTCCCTTCATTTTTTACACTGTTTTCGGCCGAAAATCGGGCCCGTGAGAGGGGGGGGGGTTTCACTCGGAGGGAGCGTGGCAACGATGAAATGACAGCTCAAACACACCGGGCAGCTGGATGGGTCTCTCCGTTGCAACGAATCAACACAGATTCGTTGCAATGGGTCTGTTTTTTTTTTTTTTTAACTTTCTTAAAGGGAAAGGGGCTGTTTGGGAGCATGCTAACGGCTGCCCATTGGCTGCTTGACTGCCAGGGGCGGGACGAGCTTGGCAATAGTGCTTCCTTTCTAGCGATTTTTGCCGAGACCGGAAGCCTGTGGGAAACGCTACAAAACGCAACTGGATTCCACTACAAAGGCAGGTATGCATAACGACGAATTCCACTATTTTAAATGGCGATTTTTCATTCAGCAACCAATTTGCTACAAAGATCCCGGTGCGGAAACCCCCCAAGTCTTCCTCTTATAAGGCAGCTGGATGGGAGAGCCAGTGATGACTACAGCATGGAGCACCCAGGTTACCCTGAGCTCCCCCATTTGCTCTCTGAGGCATCCCTGCACCACTAGTATACCTAGTGGTGCAAGGATCTTCCCCCTCAGACCTTTGCAGGACCCCCCCTCTTCTCTCCAGGTGAGCTCTGAGTGGACCTCAGTGGTTCTCCGGTTCTCACCTGGAGGCTGTCAACCAAGCAGTGATTAGGCTGCCAGCCACAGCTGTCCCCTGCAGCTCTGGCATGCAGTATCCCTTTCCCCCAGGGGAGGTGATGGGAATTGGGGGGGGGGGACGACGACTGCTTTCTGAGTGAAGATGAGCAGCAATTCCTGTCTATTCCCACCATCTCCTGGCTGGAGAGTGGCACCTGCATGCCAGACCTGGGAGAGATAGTCTGTTCCTGCTTCCCTGCATTTCCTAGGGCAGGGGTAGTCAAACTGTGGCCCTCCAGATGTCCATGGAATACAATTCCCAGGAGCCCCTGCCAGCGAATGCTGGCAGGGGCTCTTGGGAATTGTAGTCCATGGACATCTGGAGGGCCGCAGTTTGACTACCCCTGACCTAGGGTCTGGGGGGGGTGGTGCAAGTCACACCCCTCAAACGTCTAGGGGAGCTCAGGGATCCTAGGTCCGATCCTAGGGGCTCCCAAAGAAGGTGCCTAAATTGACTTCAATGATGGTAGGGGGCGGGAAACAATTTCAGGTTAATTAACCAAGAAGTTGGAAATTAACCTGCTGAAATTGTTCTTTCCCCACCACTGAGTTCAATGCTGAATGGTGGCTCGCTCTTTGGGAGCCCCTAGGATCGGACCCCTTGGTCCAATCTTCTTGAAACGTGCAGGGGAGTCAGCGAAGACCCTCCCTGAGCTCCCCTAGAAGTTTGAGGGGTGTGACTTACACCCCCTCCCCACAAGCTCCTGGGAAAGGCAGGGGCAGGGTTTCCAATGCAAGCCAATGGCCCAGAATCGATTCTATCCATCCAAATCGATGCGGGTGAACCAAATCGAATTGAATCGATAGAAACCGAACACAAATCAGTCCGGATCTGGTTCATTTGAACCCGAAATGGTCCAAATCAGGGCCACCTTGCACAACCCTAATAGGGGTCCCCAGCCTTTTTGAGCCTGCAAGCACAGTGGCAATTCTGACAAGTCCTAGAGAGTGCGCCAACAAAATGGCTGCTGCAGGAGACAGAGCCAGCCACAAAATGGCCGCCGCAGCTTCACTTCAGTAATGAAGATCAGATCTTCCTGTCATGAGGTCTGCCTGGCCCATGCCAGCTTGGACGTTTCTCCCGTCCTGGACTTGGACTGACCTTACAGGGGCCTCTTGCAGCAGCCCTCCCTCTTTGCTTGACTCTTCAGAGAGCCTCTGTGGTCTCTTAGCTGGGTTCCCCTTGGGTTTGCATCACCGTCCTGCTGCAGATCTCGCACCCGGGTGTGAGAGAGGCGACCGGTCTCCTATTTTGGCACCCTATTAGATCAAAAAGAGCCTCTTGTGGCGCAGAGTGGTAAGGCAGCATTCATGCAGTCTGAAGCTCTGCCCATGAGGCTGGGAGTTCGATCCCAGCAGCCGGCTCAAGGTTGACTCAGCCTTCCATCCTTCCGAGGTCGGTCAAATGAGTACCCAGCTTGCTTGCTGGGGGGTAAACGGTCATGACTGGGGAAGGCACTGGCAAACCACCTGTCAGGATTGTAGAATCTCTGTCATAAATTAGCCTGAGTTCCTCCATGTCAGTTATACTGCTTGATTGGGCCTGGCGCCTGCTTGCCCTGGCCTTGTAGTTTGTAAGCTATAAAGTAGAGTAGTGATGTTATGTTAACCTTTATCTTGTTGTGGGCTCACAGGGTTGTTGTCACCTCTCTCAAGGCTGGGAGAATGGAATCCTGTTGTTTTAACACACATGTCTTTTCTCTCCTACCCCCCTCCTTGGGAACTGTCAAGTTTTGGGCGGGAGAAATGTATTGATAAGCTGGGGCAAATCTGGCCTCTGGTCAGATTTGACTTTCAGTCCAATGCGTATAGTGCTAATCAATAAAACTCTTTTCTTTTGAATAAGTTTTGTTGTGAGTTTCCTGTGCGTTTGACATCAAGTCAAATCTCACAACTCCTTTCACCTGCAAAAATGCAGGGCGAGGGACATACTTTTTCTGAGCAGGGAGAGGGCCTGGATTGGGACCTTTCCCAGGGCGACGGCGCTGGTGCAGGGCCGTACAGCTCGGGCATGCTGAGGGCAGTCTCGGGGACAACCCCGGGGCCCGAGGAATTTTTGGAACGACACGTCACCCAGCGTAGGCGATTGTCGAAGTACGACCGCCCTACTGGGGACGAATTGTGGCCGGAGCACCTGGCACTGCCTAGCTACGGACTGGAGCCTGTGGGTGAGACGCAGGACTTGCAGTACAAGCTGGACAGGGTGACCAACTGGCTGCAGGACCTTTCGGGTCGGCTGGATCCGGAGGAGAAACGCCGGACACAACGCCTGTTGAAGGAAGTGCTCGGTGGTGGTGCGCACGATACCAGCGGGCGCAGAGCGAGCGGTGGGCTTGCCCTGCGGGAGCACGGCATGGCGGATACGCAAGCAGCAGCGGATGCTGAAGCGGTAGCCAGGGCCAGAGCGCAGCTGGAGATCGAGGCGGAGGCGGCGGCTCGAGCGAGAGCGCAGAGAGAAAGGGAAAACGAAGACGAGGAGCGAGAGGACGCGGGCGGCGCTGGCGGCGACGGAGCCGGAGGCGACGGCGCGGACGGAGACGATGAAGCAGCGGCGGCGGCAGCAGCGGCGGCGGCGGACGTTGCGGGAGCCGAGGCGGCAGCAGCAGCAGCGGCACGAGAAGCAGCGGCGGCGGCCGCGCGGGCAGCAGAGGCGGCGAGGGTGGCAGATCGAGCGAGAGCGGCGGCGGGAAGAGGACGAGGCATCGGCCGTGGTGCAAGACCCCTGGTCCCAGCTCCGGCGCCAGCGGATTGGGGCCCAGGGCGCCTACCTCCCCACCTCCGTGGAGTGGAGATGCGGAGCACCTATAAATTCAAGGCTAAGTTTTCGGGGAACCCCGCAGATTTTCCTACGTTCCTGGTGCATCTCCAGGCCTACATGATGGACATGGGTTTTACTTTCCATGACGACGCCGAGCGGGTGCGCTTTGTGGGGGAAGCCCTAGAAGGCAAGGCTGCCAAATGGTTCGTGGACTTGTACCGTTACCATCCCCAAGCCATCCGTAACTACAACCACTTCCTGCGGGCCATGCGCCAGATGTACGTGGAGCCGTTCGAACGGGAGACGGCAGAGAAGAAACTCAGAGCTCACCGGCAAGGAAAATTGTCAGTGGTTGAGTATGCCAGGGAATTTAAGGAGCTGGCGTCTTCGGTGCCGGACTGGACCGAACCCCAACGCGTACTGGCGTTTGTGGGGGGCCTCAATCCCACTCTGGCTGACAAATGCCTCCTTTTGGAAGACCCGCTTACAGTCGACGGGTGGGTCCAATTGGCTGGAGAGATGGAAAATCGGTTGGAGCGGGCCTCGATGGTTCAGGTCCTGGCGGGTAAAACTGTGGCGAAGACTTCCACCCCGGCGAAAGTCAAGCCCCGAGCGAAGCTGGAGCCGACTGAGCGCACCCGGCGCATGGCGAAAGGGCTGTGCTTGGGCTGCGGCCAAGCGGGGCATTTTCTCGCACAATGCCCGTCAAAAGCGGGATCGACCCCGAGAGCCGCGAGCAGCCCCCCACTGAAAGCTCAGCCCGCCAAGAAAGCCGCTCCGAAGAAGGTTGCCAAGTCTCTTCTGGTGCCAGTGGCTGCCGTACCGGCAGTGGACGACTCGGAGGAAAGTAGCGGGCTGGAGGATGAGGACCAAGCTGAGGCGCAGTCGGGAAACGAGGACGGTCTGCTGTAAAGGCGCCCCGCCAGCAGGCCGCCAACAGGGGCAAACGCGCGGTGAGTGATTCCCCCTTGCTGCTCTTACCTGCCAATCTCTCCAACCCCAAGTCGGGGAAAACAGTGGGTGTCCGATGTATCGTGGACTCGGGGTGCACCCAATCATTAGTGAGCCCGGCGCTGGCCGAGACTTTGGGGGTGGGAAAGGTGCCACTGAGAGAACCCTTGCCAATCACCCAATTAGATGGGAAATGTGCCCCCGGAGGGGAAGCCACGGCAAAAACGCGCCCAATGGACTTGGACATAAAAAAACATTGGGAGCAAATCCAACCTTTGGTAGCCCCTCACTCTGCCTTCCCTTGCGTGTCGGGACTGGATTGGCTGAAGGAACATGACCCCCTAGTGAAATGGAAAGAAGGGACTGTGGAATTCACCTCTCCCGCTTGCGAGCAGCACGCTCGGCCGCGGAGCCCCCCGAGTTCGGGGGTTGTGGCCGCATTGGGATCCGGGGGGGCAGCGTTTCCTCCCGAGTATCGGGACTTTGCTGATGTGTTCGCGGAGGTGGAGTGCAACCAACTTCCCCCCCATCGTAAAACTGACTGTGCAATTGAATTGAAGAAGGGGGAACCCCTCCCCAAAGCCAAGCTTTACTCCATGAGCCCGCGGGAAATGGCGGAGCTCATGGAATTTTTGGATAAAAACTTGGCGAGGGGCTTTATTAGACCGGCCACATCGTCCTTGGCGGCCCCGGTCCTCTTTGTGAAAAAGAAAGACGGTTCACTGCGCTTGTGCACCGACTACCGGGGTTTGAACGCAGTCTCCACATGCAACGCCTACCCGCTCCCCCTGATAAAGGACTTATTGGGCCACTTGGGGAAGGCGCGAATCTTCACGAAACTGGATTTAAGGGAGGCCTATTACCGGGTCCGAATAAAGAAGGGACACGAATATTTGACAGCCTTTAACACTCCCCTGGGGCAGTTTGAGTACACTGTAATGCCGTTCGGCCTCGCCGGCGCTCCGGGCGTGTTCATGAATATGATTAATGAAATTATGCATGATTTATTGTACCAAGGGGTGTTGGTTTATATTGATGATATTCTTGTGTATTCAGAAAATGTTGAGAGTCATGCTAACCTGGTCCGTGAGGTGCTCCGCCGCTTGCGGGAGCACCAGTTGTTTGCCAAACTGTCAAAATGCGAGTTCCACCAAGATGCGGTGGAGTTTCTGGGCTTCCGGGTCTCCCAGGCTGGGATTGAAATGGACCCGGGCAAAGTGCGGGACCTGTTGGCGTGGGAACCCCCCCGTACTAGGAGGCAATTACAAAGTTTCTTGGGGTTCGCTAATTTTTATAGAACCTTTATCCCCAATTTTGCCAAAGTGGCGTTGCCTCTTACTGATTTGTTAAAAACCAAACAAGGGGGAAAGACAGCTAACCGTCCGGGGGCGCCTCTCCATTGGACTCCCCCATGCCAGGACGCGTTTGACAGACTGAAATTGTTGTTTACGTCCGAACCGGTGCTGGCCCATGCTGACCCAACTAGGCAATTCACGGTGCAAGTAGATTCCTCGGACGTGGCAATGGGGGCCGTGATCCTCCAAGAGGGGGAGGATGGGAAATTGCACCCGCTGGCCTATCTTTCAAAGAAATTTTCTGGGGCGGAACGTAACTGGGCCATTTGGGAGAAGGAAGCGGCTGCAGTCAAATTGGCTCTTTCCACTTGGAGGCATTGGTTAGAGGGGTCCGCAGTGCCATTTGTGGTCTGGACGGATCATAAAAACCTCCAGGCGCTCAAGCAGCCCCGCTCGCTTTCGGCAAAACAGATGAGATGGGCGGAGTTTTTTGCTCGTTTTAACTTCTCCCTTAAACATCTACCCGGCAAAATGAACTTTCTGGCAGACGCCCTGTCGCGCCTGCCCCAGTACAACAGCAAACGAGACCCATTGGTGGATACAGTTTTTACCCCCGCCCAACTGGGGATGGCCGCGGTGACGCGCAGCCACACGAAGTCTGTAACGCCCATTCCAGGGGGTTGGGTCCAGAAGGAGTTGCCACAGGACTCGGAATTTTACTCCCTCCGCCCCGATCTGACTGAGAAGGGGGGGCTCTTTTTCAAAGGCGAGAGGCTTTTTGTCCCGGCTGCGGCCAGGGGAGAGGTTTTAAAACTTTGTCACGATGCGAAAACAGCTGGACATTTTGGGTTTGTGAAAACTCTGCACCTGGTCAGGAGACAGTATTGGTGGCCCTCTCTGCGCAAGGATGTGGAGAACTATGTGCAGGGGTGCCCCATTTGTGTCGCCTCAAAACCTGCTGGGGGAAAGAAAAAAGGGCTGTTGCAGCCCCAGCCCACCCCCTCTCGGCCTTGGACGGATGTCACTATGGATTTTATTACGGACTTACCTCCCAGTCAAGGGAAAACCGTCATTTGGGTGGTAGTGGACGCTTTTTCAAAACAGGCTCATTTTATCCCGTGCACGGCCTTGCCTACTGCAGCCAAATTGGCTTCAATGTTTATAAACCACGTGGTACGTCTGCACGGGATCCCGACACGTGTTCTGACGGATCGAGGCCCCCAGTTCGTTGCCAAGTTCTGGCGGGAGCTCCTGAAGTTGTTAGGCATAGAACAAGCCCTCACCTCAGGCTATCACCCCGAGTCTAATGGCCAGACCGAGAGAGTCAACCAGATCTTGGAGCAATACTTACGCTGCTTTATCAATCATCAGCAAGATGACTGGGTTTCCTTATTGCCACTCGCTGAATTTGCCTATAACAATGGGGCCCACGCCTCAACGGGGGTATCCCCCTTCAAGGTGGTGTATGGGACTGATTTAGTGGCAGCACCCACTTGGGAACTTAGCTCCACCGAAGCCCCTGACATTAATAAGTGGGCTGCAACCATCAGTGCAGGGTGGCCGGAGATAGTTGCCAGCCTCAAAGGGGCGAAACAGGCCTATAAAGCCCAGGCAGATAAAAAACGGGTACCTGCACCAGAATGGAAAGTGGGAGATCTGGCCTATTTGTCCACAAAGAATTTGCGGTGTCAACAAAAATCCAAGAAGCTTGGCCCAAAATATGTGGGCCCATTTAAAGTGGTTAAACTAATAAATGCTGTAACTGTGGAACTTGCTTTGCCAAAGACTTATAGGAATGTGCATCCGGTTTTTCATTCCAGCCTGCTGCGGAGAGCTCCCGTCCCGGATGAATGGCACCCTCCTCCAGCTACGCCTGTGCCGATATACATCGACAAAGACACCCACTATGAAGTTAACCAAATTTTAGGCTCTCGTATGCATAAGGGTCGCCTCCAGTATTTGGTCGATTGGAAAGATTTTCCCTCTGGGGACAAGGAGTGGGTTGAGGCTGGGAATGTGAAGGCGCCCCGCCTTCTCCGGGCTTTCCATCGAGCATTCCCTGATTGTCCTCGCCCGGTAGATGCCGGCTAGGTGGGGGAGTGAGTTAGTTTTAATGCGGAGGGATGTCAGGATTGTAGAATCTCTGTCATAAATTAGCCTGAGTTCCTCCATGTCAGTTATACTGCTTGATTGGGCCTGGCGCCTGCTTGCCCTGGCCTTGTAGTTTGTAAGCTATAAAGTAGAGTAGTGATGTTATGTTAACCTTTATCTTGTTGTGGGCTCACAGGGTTGTTGTCACCTCTCTCAAGGCTGGGAGAATGGAATCCTGTTGTTTTAACACACATGTCTTTTCTCTCCTACCCCCCTCCTTGGGAACTGTCAAGTTTTGGGCGGGAGAAATGTATTGATAAGCTGGGGCAAATCTGGCCTCTGGTCAGATTTGACTTTCAGTCCAATGCGTATAGTGCTAATCAATAAAACTCTTTTCTTTTGAATAAGTTTTGTTGTGAGTTTCCTGTGCGTCTGACACCACCCCGTATTGAGTCTGCCATGAAAACGCTGGAGGGCGTCACCCCAAGGGTCAGACAGGACTCGGTGCTTGCACAGGGGATACCTTTACCTTTACCTTTATTAGATCAAATGTTGTTGCTGTGGGAAGGTGGGCTTCCCGCCTGCATTTGGGCTAAGGGGGGTGCAGTGTCCAAAGGTACAGCCAGCCAGGTTCTCCTTTGTCCCTTGTCTTTGACGAGGCCTGTCTGCTGGCGCTGGGTGTTTTTGGAACTGGGCTCCAGGGTCGTGACACCTTGCGGGTGCCAAAGCAACATTAAAAAATAAAAATCTTCACAGCCAACCAAAAGCCTTTCTGGGCACCAGCCCTACCTGGCCACACCTGTTGGGCATCTCATGAGAATCTGGGAAGCCCTCATGAGCCTCTGCAGTCTCACAAGAGAAAGGGGAATGAGGGCTGCTTGCTCCAGCAGAGCCGTGTAAATGGAAAGCCCAGGATTTCGGAAAGGCCAGGGCAGGGGGAGGGGATTGGCCAGGCGTGGCCAAACTTTGGCTCTCCAGACGTCCATGGACTACAATTCCCATGAGCCCCTGCCAGCAGAGGCTCATGGGGATTTTAACCCGTGGCTATCTGGAGAGCCACAGTTTGGCCACGCCTGGCATGAGCAATTTTGTCTTGTCCCTCAAATCGGGTTCCCGGGGCCACTGCCTCCCCGTCCCTCATGACAGAGGCCACTCTGCTTCTGCAGATTTGAAAGCGTGCCTCATTCCTTCGGGCCGTTCTCGGGGATGCCGCGCAGTTCTTTCCCCTGCCCCCTTCTGCAGTGCATTATGGGGATGGATTTCTAGCTCAGGCTCTGATCCCGAAAGGCCCTTGACGGAAAGGGAGGCTGAGCTGAGCCCGTAGAAAAAGACTGGGGCAGGGACCGGCACTCCCGGTGCATGTCGAGAATACCTTTGCTGGGCGAAATTTTGACGGCAGGGCAAGCTGTCGAAATAGACATGTCACCGTTTAACACAATCAGGCCAAAGGCTCCCGCTTTCACCCCTGACGTCTCCAGCTAAAAGATCAGGCAGGAGGGGATGGGAAGGGCCTCTGACTGAGTCCCTGGAGAGCCAAGGAGAGAGGTCGTGTGGCTCAGTGGAAGAGCGTCTGCTTGGGGTGCAGAAAGTCCCTGGCTTAATTCCCGATGTCTCCAGGTAAAAGGACTCGGTGATGGGGAAAATCTCTGACGGAGACCCTCAAAAGCCATGGAGAGAGGCTGTGGCCCAGTGGAAGGGCACTCGCTTAGCATGCAGAAGGTCCCAGGTTCAATCCCCAGCCATCTTGATATCATGTAGTTGTTCTAAATATGTTTTAATGGGTTATTTTAGGGGATTTTATTGTATTTTATCAATTTTGTAAACTGCTGTGAGACATTTGGGAGCGGTGATATATATAAATATAAATAAAAAATTAAAAAATGAATGAATGAATGAATGAATGAATGAATGAATGAATGAATGAATGAATGAATGAATGAATGAATGAATGAATGAAATCTCCAGTTAAGAGGATCGGGTAGGAGGTGATGGGAAAGACCTCCCTCTGACATGCTGGAGAGTCACCGGCAGACAATACTGACCTTGATTGACCTTGGTCTCCTTCAATATGAAGGTCGTTTCATGCCTCCGTGGGTGCATCCTTGAACCTATTCCTTAGAGCATTTCTGGACATTTCATTCCCGGCAAGGAAAGTCATGAAAGATTCCAGAAATCAAATAGGAGATTTGGAAACAGCCAAAGATGCAGCCTTGGTAGATGCTTTGAACGGGCGCTCCTCGTATTCTGGCATCCCACAGAAAGATATTGGAAACTGTTTAGGGAACGTCAAAGAAAAGGCACGATCGTGTGCATTTCTGAGCAGGCTTTGTGCGGCAATTATTTTTCTTTCCGTGTGTTTTCTTGGTAAAGCAGGGAGCGCGCACGCTCTCTCAGGGTGCCAGAAGTAGTAGATTTGTATATCGGGGTCTTCTATAAGATTGTGTTTTTCCTGTAAACAATCCTTATTCACTATCTGCTGCGAAACTGCGGGGGGGTATCGATGGTCCGTTTGTGGCTGGGGAATGTTCACTTCTTTTGTTTGGCTCCTGTACTGAAATCGTGCAATTAAACGCAACTTCCATAAAGGATCTGGATATTAAGTCTATTAAAAAGACACAGACGCATTTCAGACGGTACCATATGGGAAGCCTACAGATTGTTACGTGCCTTTGCTCTTTCAAAAGTCGATATTCTGGCTCCATGAAAGAGAATATCCCTATGAGCCAATTTTTGAGGAATCGTTAAGATCATGCGGAAGTGACAGGTCCAAAAAGAGAAGCAATAAAATTAGGTTGATGGGGGGGGGGCGGGGGGGGGTTGCACAGATCTCTGACTGGTGTCCCTGCCTGCCCCAAGCATATGCGAGAGCCCAGCAGGTTCTTACTCTGAGATTTTCACTTCCAGACACAGATCATAAGTAATAACACAGGAAAGTAATATGTCTTTACAGGTTTGCCATCTGCAGGTATAAAGTTCCATATCCTTTAGTAAAAACCTTGTGACCAACTTTATGAAATTTAAGCATACTGGGAAGATATACCGGTTCATATTTCTTAAACATTTATCAGATCATATATAGTCATGTTGACCCACCCTCCCGTCCCAAAATGGCCAATGATAGGCCTGGAGAGGGTGGGAAGGGGAGGAGCCTTGGGTGGGCGTGGCCACAGCTCTGCTTCCCAACCCTATTCTGCACATTCCCACCACTTCTGTGGTTTCTCGCAGTCTGAAGGACGTTTCAGGGGTTTCCCAAGGGTAGGAAAGCTGGAAAAGGCTGCATTAGATAGGTGACAGATAAATAAGCAGATCAGAGAGAGAGAGAAAGGCTGGCAGGCAGGTGAGTAGTAAGTAGATAAACGGACACAGACAGACGGACGGGCAGACAGGTAAACACATATTTGCACATTCAAGGAGGGGAAAATCCCATTTGTATGGGATGCTCAACATACTATCCATGAAGTGCCTGCAAACCACAAGGGCCTGCCCTGCAACAACCCTGGGGGCTCATACATGGGCCCAACATAGCTAAAGAAGAACCTCCCCAACCACTCAGGGAATATTCGGAGGCCCTCCATTTGGTGCCCCCAGCTTCTGAGATTAGGCAGGAGGCAACCCAGAAGAGGGCCTTCTCAGTGCTGGCCCCAAAACTCTGAAGCCCTCTCTCTTGGGGGATCCGTCTGTCCTCTTCTGCCAGTGAAGGCACAGGCTTTGGTTTCCTCTGGCTTCCCCTCAGTGTTTCCCTCCTTCCTGCCCAAAGTTTTAATTGTTGTTTCCACATCTTCGTATGCATTCCAGCTCTGGTTTTAATGATATGCTCCTGGCTGGTTGGTTTTAATTGTTTAAAAATGTGGTTGTGTTCTGGACGTTCGATTTGGTGGCCTTGAGGCCAGAAAGGCAGGGTAGAAATTTCATACAAATAAATAAACAGATTGTCTCTCCTACTCATACCAACTGTAGCTCTTTGGGGGTCATGAAAAGCTCCAGTTCCCCCCAAGGAGACACCACTCCATCCCAGCTGAGGCTGGGGCATTCTGGGCAATTTTGCCACATTTAGGTTTGCCATCTCCCAGTTGGGGGCCATGGATTCCCCGGTTCAGATCCCCTCTCTCCACCCCTGTTTCAGGGTTACCCAAAACCGGGAGAAATTGTCCCCTCCTAAAAACAGGAAAGAAGCCAGAAATAACGTGATATGTCTATGTTGCCCAGAATATTTATTATTTATGATTAAGGGGAATTGTGGAGCTTTATTGTATTTTATTCTTTTATCCTTATAAACCGCCTTGGCCCAGTCGGGAACGGCGGTATATAAATCCAATAAATAAATAAGTAATATGTGATGTAGGCATGCCAGCGATGGGAGCGGCACTCTGGTTTGGGGCAAAACTCTATGGTAAGGAGCTAATGCTACCATAGAGGTTTTGCCCCCAAACCAGGGCATCGCCCCCGATGTCCCTGATATGCTTACGTCACCTCCTCGCTCATGGTACGTACATCGCCCCTCCACAAAGCCCCTCCATCTTCTCCTGTTTCTCTTCTGTCCAGTCTTTCTCCCACCAAGAAGATCCTTCACTCTTGTCTATCTCTGTGGTATCCAGAGGGGGAGTCATCCGATGGAGTTGTCACTTTAACCGCTCGCAGAAGACTGTGTGACAGGAGCGCATTTCTAAAAAAAAACCCGGGGAAAATGCACTCTTGGATCTCCGGGGGGCGGGGGGAATGGACTGACTCCGCGGGGGAGCCTGAATGTCAGGGAAACGGTGCAGAGGGGGAGAGCGAGGCAAAATGCATCCATCAGATGCAGAATTTTTAAACAACAGTGAAATGGACTTCCAAACCACAGGAAAGCCCAGGGCATAATCAGCCCAGGGGAGTTGATCTCTGTAGTCTGGAAATCTGTTCCACATAATATATTTCTGGTAAGGGCTTGGAGGAGGAGCTGGCCTCAGCCACTCAGCGCTTAATACCCACTCAGGGTGGTTGTCCCACCTCTGAGTGCCTCCTCTTCCAACTGACTTGCCTGTCTACCCGGCGGCCAGCCAATCGCCTTCCGTCCCCCACTCCTGACAATCCCCTCCTCCTTCCACTTCCTTCCGAGGCTCGGAGGCTGCAGGTCCCTGCCACGTGAGAGCTGCCCTTGCCGGTGAGTTCCCTAACAGCCTCCTGCAGCCTTTCCAGGTCCTGGGGGGAGGCTCTCCACAGAGTTCTTCCTCTCCACCCCCGAAATCTAGCGCCCGGTGTATTCCTGAAGCCACTAGGCTTGGCCCCTAGTGAGACTATAATTCCTGGAGATCTGTATCCCCCAGCCAGAGAGGATGGCAAACTTACAGAGACGTATTTCTTGCATCCAATTGCTTATCTTTGTCCTTCTCCTTGCAGGTCAGGGGCTGTTTTCCAAACCAGAGCTGTGGATTATATTTGTCCTGAACAAGACATCGGTTTTCCTTTTCCTTTCAATCGTTTTGTGGAGGAAAATGTCCAGACAGGGAGAATCCAGGAAGCAGGAGAGCCCTATCATGCTGCAGTCTACACATCAAAAATAATATCCCAAATCAGTGCTGTGAGACAGTTGGGTTCTCTTAATTTCGGAGTCCCCAACGTGGCATCCATGGGTAAGATGGCGCCCACCAACCCATTTTCTGGCATCCACTTTAGAAAGCAGATTGTTGTTGTTTTTGTTAGGTGCGAAGTCGTGTCCGACCCATTGCAACCCCATGGACAATGACCCTCCAGGCCTTCCTGTCCTCTACCATTCCCCGGAGTCCATTTAAGTTTGCACCTACTGCTTCAGTGACTCCATCCAGCCACCTCATTCTCTGTTGTCCCCTTCTTCTTTTGCCCTCGATCGCTCCCAGCATTAGGCTCTTCTCCAGGGAGTCCTTCCTTCTCATGAGGTGGCCAAAGTATTTGAGCTTCATCTTCAGGATCTGGCCTTCTAAGGAGCAGAAAGCAGACAGGGCTAGGTAAACAGGGCTTCCAATTGGTTGTACGGATGAAAGGAATCTTTTAACAAAGAATTTCTGCCTGAAATTTTAAAGGGTTACTGCTAGTTATATGTAATCTCAGTCTTTGACGTTTTGTGGCTGGCTCCGCCTCCTCCAGTAGCCATTTTGGGGTAGCGCCCACCATGTAGTATGCAGCAGGGCTTTTTCTGTGGTGGCTCCTTGCTTCTTGAGGGTCACCAGGGACTAGTTTACCCTGCTTTAGGCACCAGGCCAAAGATGCACCTTTTCACGCAGGCTTTTAATCTGGGGCATTTTCTTATGAGCTCTTTAAATGGTCTGCTTTTGTTTTACAAATAAACATCGTGCTCTTCATCTCCAATCGCTTGTTATTAACTATCGCAGTGTGGATGAACTATAAACTTTCAGCAGGACTCAGAAGAGGAAGCAGGGAAATATCCTACATCAGCAAATAAATAAGCAAACACATGTTCACTAAAAGCTCTTTCTTCAGCCCGTTTTTCAATAACTTGGTTGAGGAAAGGTGCTTGTTTGAGTTGATTCCATCAGAAGGAGAGATCATGGGCCATGAACTGTGCTTCTGTGATTTTTGCTTTATTTACAAGTATATCATACTTGTAAGGGGAAGGGGACTGGGCCTGACTGCTTGGTAAACTGAGGCACCAGATATTGAGGATGTTTTTATTTTTACAGTAAGGAAATCTTTCATTCCAGACTTCTCACTCTGGTCTTTATGGCCTGGAACCGTCAGTCATACTTTACTGGGTCAGCCAAGCAGCTGTGGGCTTTACCCTTCCTCTATTCCCCATCTTTAGATGTATAACTGCAGCATAAATGATCTGCTGAAAAGCTTGAATTAAGGACATGACAAGAGCCCTGCTGGATCAGATCAATGGTCCGTGGAGTCCAGCATCTTGTCTCATGCGGTGGTCAACTTGAGAGCCAGCAACAGGGCATAGATGTTGATTTAAAACCTTCCTACGATTAAAAAAAACAACAAACATGCTGGATCATGCCAGTGGTCTATCTAGCCAAGCATTCTGTCTTGCCCAGGGGTCAGCCAGTTCCTATGGAGGGCTAGCACCAGGGCAGAGAGGCCGAGGCCTTCCTAAGAACATCAGGAGAGCCCTGCTGGATCAGACCAGGAGTCCATCTAGTCCAGCCTCCTGTCTCACACAGTGGCCAACTGGTTCCTCTGGAGGGTCAACAACACAGCATAAAGACCAAGACCTTCCTAAGAACTTCAGAAGAACCCTGCTGGATCAGGCAAGTAGTCAAACTTGACCAACCTTCTGTTTCACATGTAGGTCAATCAGTTCCTCTGGAGGGCCAGCAACAGGGCTTAGAAGCCGAGGTCTTCTTAAGAACCTCAGAAGAGCCCTGCTGGATCAAACCAGTGGTCCATCTAGTCCAGCCTCCTGTCTCACACAGGGGCCAGCCGATACCTCTGGAGGGCCAACAACAGGGCAGAGAGGCTGAGGCCTTCCTAAGAACATCAGAAGAGTCCTGCTGGATCAGACCAATGAGGGTCCATCATCTCCAGGGGAACCAGGCCCCACTTGTGCCTTCGGCCCCATCCCCATTGAAAATTGGCTCCCAAAGTGCCCTTTAATCCTTCTGCAGGCCTCCTTTTCATCCATGACAACTCCCACGCCAAGCACACGTCCCAGAAACAAGAAGGCTGACGTGAGCACTGGCATTACCAGAGTGGATGTGATCCAGTCCTTCACATCCAAGCGCAAGAGGAAGAAAAGAGCTGCATTTGACACAAGGCCCCCGCCTGGCCAAGGAAAGCCCTCGTTCCCCACCCTCCGTTTTTGTCTGCCAAAATCCCAAAGTCTTCCCAAGCAGCCGCTGATTTCTTCTGTCACACGGGCCAGCTCTCGTTCGGTATCAGTCCCTGCCATCTCAAATAACTCTGAAGGACCCTCTTGGGGGAGGGGAGATTTCAACTCGCAGTCCTGAGAGTGCTTTGTCAGACTGCAACCTTGCACCAACGGGCGATTAATTTTTCACTTAAAGCCTTTGCTTATCAGTTCGAACCTCTGGCCTCCCATCTGGGATGTGTACCTCCTAATTCCGTTGATTTATTAGGAAGCTCAGCCCTGACTTTTCTACAACATTCCCTCCCTTTCCCTCTTCCCTCTTCCCTCTGAGAGCCAGTTTGGTGTAGTGGTTAGGAGTGCGGACTTCTAATCTGGCATGCCGGGTTCGATTCTGCACTCCCCCACATGCAGCCAGCTGGGTGACCTTGGGCTCGTCATGGCACTGATAAAACTGTTCTGACCGAGCAGTGATATCAGGGCTCTCTCAGCCTCACCCACCCCACAGGGTGTCTGTTGTGGGGAGAGGAATGGGAAGGCGACTGTAAGCCGCTTTGAGCCTCCTTCGGGTAGGGAAAAGCGGCATATAAGAACCAACTCTTCTTCTTCTTCTTCTTCCCCCCATGATGAGATTAACTTTGGAAAGATTTGTGTTGGAATTCACAAGTTCAGGTGGGCTGCTGTGAAGGCCAGAAGCAGCAGAACACCTTGAAGGCCAACAAAGATTTATTTAAGGCAGGTGCGGTCGAACGGCGGCTTTCCAGATGTCCATGGACTACAAGTACCATGAGGTCCTGCCAGCATGGTGCCAGCAGGAGCGCATGGTCTAGAATCATAGAAGCACAGAGTTGGAAGGGACCTCCTGGGTCATTGAGTCATCTGGCACAATGCAGGAACTCACAGCTGCCTGCCAATAGTTGTAGTCCATGAACATCTGGAGAACCACGGTTTGGCCACCCCTGATTTGAGGTGTAAGCTTTCATGTGCAAGCACACTTTGTCCCCAGGTATCTGAAGAAGCGTGCATGCCCACATCTGTGGCGTGCTCACTCATAGCCTGAATAAATCCTTGGGAGTTTCTATAGTCCCCCAGGTGTAATTCCAGGAGATCTCCAGGTCCCACCTGAAATTCATGTTATATTTTTCAAGGTATGTAACCTCTTTCTCTATGTCAGGCTTTCACAACCAGGGTTACATGAAACCCTGGGGTTTCTTGATGGCCCTGGAAGGGTGTTAATTAATTCAGTATGTGTGTGTGTGTGTGTGTGTGTGTGTGTCACACTGCCTGCTCATGTTTAGTTTATGATCCACAAGTACCCCAAGGTCTCGTTCACACACAGTGCTACCTAGAAGCGTATCCCCCATCCAGTAGGCATGCTTTTCATTTTTCTGACCCAGATGCAGAACCATGCATGGTCATGATGACCCACCCACCCCCTCCCAAAATGGCCAAGGATGGGCCTGGAGACGGTGGGAAGGGGAGGGGCCCCAGGTGGGCATGGACACAGCTCTGCTTCTCAGCCATATTCTGCCTGGTCGTGCCACTCCTGGGGTTTCTCGAAGCCTGTCGAATATTTCAGGGGTTTCTCAACGTTAAAAAAGTTGAGAACGGCTGCTCTATGTGTTGACCTTAACCTGCTGAAGTATTTTGTGTAACTGTAATAGAATGATTCTTTAGATGTCAGACCGGCCGTTCTTTCGGGAAAGCTGTTCTAATCAGCGTAAAAGGATTGAAAGTAGATTAATTGGGTTTCCTGTTGGAGAAGACGAGACACATTATAACTTTCAGTAAATTGAGTTTATTTTTCAATTTAGACCTGTCACTGAAGAAAATTATTATGTGGAAGCATGGGGGAACTGGAGAATGCTCTGGCAGGTCTTCCATCTGTATAGAAAGTGGGAAAGGAAAAGATCTTCTTATAGTGCATTCATTCTTTCATTCATTCTTTCATTCATTCTTTCATTCATTCATTCATTCATTCATTCATTCACACCCTGCACTTCTCAGGGTGGCTTACAGAAAGGTTTAACATAACATAACAAAATTAAGAGCCAGCTTGGAGTTATGTTTAAGAGTGGTAGCTTCTAATATGGTGAGCCGGGTTTGATTTCCCGCTCCTCCACATGCAGCCCCCAGGGTGACCTTTGGGCCAGTCACAGTCCTGTTAGAGCTTCTGTCTCAGAGCAGTCCTCACAGGATATCTGTTGACTGGAGAGGGAAGGGAAGGTGATTGTAAGCCGCTTTCAGGCAGTAAAAAGCAGGGCATAAAAGCCAACTGTTCTTCTAAATTTTAATATTGGCTTTAAAATTCTAAAGCTAAGAATTAAACTCAAATAATTAACCCCACTAATTCAAACACCTACAGTTTATGAGGAGGTTATTGGACTGGGGATGGGGGCTATCTATCTATCTATCTATCTATCTATCTATCTATCTATCTATCTATCTATCTATCTATCTATCTATCTATCTATCTATCTATCTATCTATCTATCTATCTATCTATCTATCTATCTATCTATCTATCTATCATGTGATTCATATCTTGCCATGACCAATTGGAATGGGAGTCACAAAGCCCTCAATAAAAACCCAATAACCCCCATTTAATGGACATTCCAAATACAATAAACACGATAAAAAAAAACATAGCAAACGAAGCGATAAAACAAGTCAACCCCCCCCCTCCCCAGCAATCTAATAACCCAGTATAGGGGAGGGCGAGGGAGGCCCTAGCTCAGGGGTAGTCAAACTGCGGCCCTCCAGATATCCATGGACTACAATTCCCAGGAGCCCCTGCCAGCGAACGCTGGCAGGGGCTCCTGGGAATTGTAGTCCATGGACATCTGGAGGGCCGCAGTTTGACTACCCCTGCCCTAGCTGCTAACACTAGCCCTAGGGATGGGGGGGGGGCACGATCTTCCTCACTGCCCTATGGACTTCACGAGTTGCCCTGGACTTTCAAGCAGAGAGGCCAGCATAGTCTTGGTGTTATTTCTACCCCTCGACCTCAGGCCTGGCGGAACAGCTCTGTCTGGCAGGCCCTGCGGAACTGGCTGAGGCTTCCGCCTGGCTGGGGCAATGCCAGGACTGAAAAGGCCCTGACCCTGGTTGAGGCCAACTTCACCTCTTTGCCTGGAGAGCCATTGTCACAACGGGAAATCTCCATTCTCCAGCCACCATCTGGAGGCTGGCAACTGTAGGAATTGCGACCCTATTGAGAAAGTGTGATGCCCCTCTGAGCTTCAATGAACAGCTTGGCATTTAAGATCCCTTTTTGTTTTGCCTGTTAGAAAGCGGGATGGATGGGAAATGGGAATTCATCTGTCTCAGGTTGCTTTGCTGGGGTTTTTTTGTAGCAAACAATTCCCCCCCACCCCCCTCCCCGTTCAAACAGAGACATCATACCTGAACTTGAGGAAGCGTCTCATAGACGGGAGCTCATCTGAAGCGACGAATTGAAAGCCAGACGCCGGGAGAACAGAATCGCTGCATGAATCACGCAGGGCAGGGTCGTGAATTGCAAGCCTGAAATCATATTATCATGTAAATTGCAGAGAGCGACAAACAGAACGGCTTTATAAAAGCAGGCAAATAGAAAAAAACGACAAGGTTTTATTATGAAATAATTTAGCATAACCGAACCCCCCCCCCAAAAAAACCCCCTAAACTCTCCTATTTAGTTGCTTGAGAAGCATCAAACAAAGAAAGTTGAGGAGTTGGAGGAATACACCAAAAGTCCTAAAAGCTTCTTTGCAGTCCTCAAGGAGAACTTTGAATTTCTCGTCTTGGTTGTTCTGGACAGAAAAGACTCACTTTGAACTCTTGTCTCTCCTGGGTACGATTTGGTTTCTTCCCTGCTGCCTTCTATTTCCTTCCTGCCACATTCCTCCTCCGAAAGACACGCATTTGCATAATGGTTTGCGCATCAATTCATCACAAGTATATTTTATGAGCGTACGATCCATTTAAAAAAAAAAACGCAAAAGTTACATCATCCAGCTTCTGAATTACATCTCATACGAAAAAAACTGCCACGGCTGTACGTGAAGAAAGCAAATCTGCAATCCAAGAGTGAAATGCCAAGTTATCACAACTGGGGGCAAAAAAAATTGAAGAGATTAAAGAGGAAATATTTGTTCCTCTCTGGAGAGAAGTCATTTTTTATTTCCAGAGGAGGGCAGAAATTGAATTTGTACACCTGCTTGGAGTTTTCTTGCAAGAGAAGTCCTCGCCTAATTAAAATGCAACGGGGGAACATAACAGAGCTTGCCTTGGTTGGAATCCATGCAAATAAGATTCTATAGCCATACTTTAGAAAAGAACTTATACATACAGGAGGGAACAGATTTTTCAGAGTCTGTTTGTGGGAAATGATATGAGTCATGCTGTTTCCGAAACAGATGACTAGACTCTCGTAACAGGCTTAGAACTATACCATAAAATGGGCCCGAGATATTCTTTTACGGAGGGGGGAATAAATCCAGAAATAGAGTAGCAATTTCCTTCCTAATTTCAGTGAAAACAGTTTAAAGGTAATGCCTGGGTAATATATCAGCCCAAACAATCTGGATTTGTTGTGTGTTTTGAAAGAGCTCCCACCGTGTTTCTGGAAATGTAGAAAACAAAGTGCTGTCTTTGGTTATTACGATTATATATCCCCTTCATATTTAGGGTTAGCTAGGGAATTCCTAGAGTTTTGAGGGGGCAGATTGGGGAGGGAAGGATTTGTGGAAATGAGGAAACTCGATTCTGCGCTCCCCCACATGCAGCCAGCTGGGTGACCTTGGGCTCGCCATGGCACTGATAAAGCTGTTCTGACTGACCAGTGATATCTGGGCTCTCTCAGCCTCACCCACCTCACAGGGTGTCTGTTGTGGGGAGAGGAAAGGGAAGGCGACTGGAAGCCGCTTTAAGCCTCCTTCGGGTAGGGAAAAGCGGCATATAAGAACCAACTCTTCTTCTTCTGGTTCTTTAGATGCCGCTTTTCTCGCCCTGAAGGAGTCTCAAAGCGGCTTCCAGTCGCCTTCCCTTTCCTCTCCCCACAACAGACACCCTGTGAGGTGGGTGAGGCTGAGAGAGCCCTGAGATTACTGAAGAAGAAGAGTTGGTTCTTATCTGCCGCTTTTCTCTACCCGACGGAGTCTCAAAGCGGCTTCCAGTCGCCTTCCCTTTCCTCTCCCCACAACAGACACCCTGTGAGGGAGGAGAGGCTGAGAGAGCGCTGATATCACTGCCTGGTCATAACAGTTTTCTTCAAAGCAGCCATCTTCTCCAGGGCAAGTGATCTTGGTCACCTGGAGAGCAATTATAATTCCGGGAGATTTCCAGGCCCCACCAGGAGGTTAGCAAACCTTTCCTTATTGGCATTCGCGTTTTACCCTTCCGTGCGGAAATGGTCTGACCTTCCCAAACAACTTCTTCCACCGCCATGCAGAAAAACCTTAAACAGAGACAGCATGCCCAGTGCAGCTCAAGACTCGCCTTGGACTGCCTTCCTAACGCCGAAAATCATTTCGGTGTCTTTTCTTAGATTTTGGATTTCTTTTTCCGTCCATGAGGAGAAGCACCAAAACAAAAGAGAAGTGAATGGACAGTGTTAATCTGACGTGTTATTCTTCTGCCAGGTCAGCTGGTGGCAGCAGAGGACACCAAAAAGGTCTCCTGACTGACAGCTGCCCATCAGGGTCCCACAGAGCAGTGGTAGTCAACCTGTGGTCCTCCAGATGTCCATGGACTACAATTCCCATGAGCCCCTGCCAGCACGAGCTGGCAGGGGCTCATGGGAATTGTAGTCCATGGGCATCTGGAGGACCACAGGTTGACTACCACTGCCGCAGGGGATTATTCCAGATTTTTTTTCACAGGGAAGCTGTGCAGGACCTCCCGTCCCCTCCCACCTCTTCTCCACTCAAAGAGGAGCCCCCCCCTTTCTATGCTGTTTAGACTTTAGTTCCCTTCCTGTGTTTATTTTTTTAACAAGCAACGCAAATTCTCAGGAAACTCCGCATGGTTTCAGGTTGCCAGCTCTGGGGAGGAAAATTCCTGGAGATTTGGGGCTAGAGCTTGAGGAGGGCGGAGTCAGGGGAGGGGCGGGACCTCGATAAAGGTATGACACCCCAGGGTCCATCCTCTTCAGCAACCACATTCCCCAGGGGGACAGACCTCTGTCATCTGGAGATCTGTGGCAATTCCATGAAATTGCCAGGTTGCCTTGCTTGTAACAACTTCGTTCCTTTGCCCGGTCTCCTCCCCACAGTCACACATGCCACAAAATTATATTCGCTGCCTGCTACAACAAACGCTGCCCAACTCTTGGGTACAGGGCTCACAGGGAAATTCAAGCAACTTTGGAAATTTGAGCATAGGTCAACGTGGCCCACCAAAGACGTCAATTTGCTTCCAAATGACTTTTTAGAGGCTGAGATGCTTAAAATTCACCGGCAGACGTTGGCCGTTCCTTCTGGCCTCCTCTCCTTTGCAATGGATCTCACAAGTTCCAAAAACCCCCAGAGGGAGGGCTGGCTGGCTGGCTTTGGCATTTCCCATCGGGCAATGAAGCAAAGGCACTTAGATTCATAAAATCATAGAGTGGGAAGGGAGATTCGGTGGGGGTGCAACATGAGGGGGGTACAATTTGTAGATGGGAGGTTTCATTCCACCTTCCAAAGCAGCTATTTTCTCCCAGGGATCTGATCACCATCAGCCAGAGATCCATTATAATCCCAGGAGATCTCCAGTCAGCACCTGGAGTTTGGCAACCCCAGCTGCTGCACCTGTGAAGCTTTCCAATGAGTTTTGTTTGGGAGCTAGATGGAATCCACTTGCTGGATGTAGCACACAAGCGCATTTGCATGCCCGACACAACCGAATCCTTCCAGATGGCCCTTGGTCAACCGCGTAATCCCGTCTTTGTTTGGGTTCACCCCCCCTCCAAACAATGCCAATTAAGACGGAGACGTCCCAAATCTGGCGCAGCTTCTCTCTAAAGGAGCTTGGAACAAAAAGAAGCAAAGGATTTGGGAACCGGAAGGCCTGCGTGAAAGCAGACAGCGTGCGGGTCCAAAGCGTGAAACCCGCCTGTCACGCGAATCACAGACAACGGCTCCCAGAAGGGAGATCTGACGTCGAGGCGACTGGCAGAATAGAAAAATTGTCATCCCTGTAATGGAGCAATTTAGGACGATACAAAAGGAGCCGACGGAAAAATCGTCGAACCAGAATTCTTTTGAGGATTGGAGACACTCAGCAAGAATAGTCCAGGTAGATTTCCACTAGTGCTGGTTTCAAACTACCCCCGACCCCACCCCCAAATAAAAGACCCTGTTAGAGCCGGCTTGCTGACATGGTTAAGAGCATCGGCCTCTAACCTGGAGAGCCAAGTTTGATTCCCCCCGCTCCTCCACATGCAGCCAGCTGGATGACCTTGGGCTAGTCATGGTCATGTTAGAAGCTGTTCTCAAAGAGCAGTTCTGTCAGAGCTCTCTCAGCCCCTTCTACCTCGCAAGATGTCTCGTGTGGGGAGAGGAAGGGAAAGGGATCGCAAGCCGCTTGGAGACGCTTTCGGGTAGAGAAACGCAGGGTACGAAAACCCAACTCTTCTTTTAGATGAGAACCTTGCGAAACGTTGCAAATTAAGAACGCTCCCAGTTTGCAGACCTTCCACAAACTGATTCACGAAGGCTTTCCTACATGCGGAATAGGCCTGCACTGTACACAAGGGATTCAGGGGTGCAGCCGTGTTGCTCTGAAGCAACAGGACAAAGTCTGAGTCCAGGGGCACCTTGAAGACCAACCAATTGTGGCCGCACAAGTCTTCCAGAAACATTGACCCAGTCTTTGCCAGCCAGCCAGCCAGCCTGGAGAAAAGGAGGTTGAGAGGGGACATGATAGCCCTCTTTAAGTATTTGAAAGGGTGTCACTTGGAGGAGGGCAGGATGCTGTTTCTGCTGGCTGCAGAGGAGAGGACACGCAGTAATGGGTTTAAACTTCAAGTACAACGATATAGGCTAGATATCAGGAAAAAGTTTTTCACAGTCAGAGTAGTTCAGCAGTGGAATAGGCTGCCTAAGGAGGTGGTGAGCTCCCCCTCACTGGCAGTCTTCAAGCAAAGGTTGGATGCACACTTTTCTTGGATGCTTTAGGATGCTTGAGGCTGATCCTGCGTTGAGCAGGGGGTTGGACTAGATGGCCTCTGTGGCCCCTTCCAACTCTATGATTCTATGATTCTAAGGATCACTAAAGTAGGATTGGCTTAGTAAGGCCTGTGAATGGCAGCAAATTAGGACACAGATTATAAAAGAGTTAACAAACAGCTGGGAGAACTCCTAAAGAATAAGAGTTCGGTATCTTTTTATTATTATTTTTTTCAATTTTTATTTCCCGCCACACCCGAGACTGGCTCGTGACGGGGGACAATCTTCTACAATCCCATTAAAATCAAAAGGGACATAAAAATTGCAATACATAGATCAACGGACATGGCGGTATAAATCCACTACATCCCTCACCGCCATAAGCATCATCCAATAGGGAAGAGGCAAGAGGGGAGCCATAAGCCCACCATAGGTAACCCAGGCATAACGCTGCTCAGCCTCAGATCTTCTACTCAGACCCTGGCCTCAACCATAGGCCTGGCGGAAGAGCTCCGTTTTGCAGGCCCTGCAGAACGCAGAAAGCTCCCGCAAGGCCTGCAGCTCTTCTGGGAAGCTCATTCCACCAGGTCGGTGCCAGGACCGAAAAGGCCCTGGCCCTAGTAGAGCCCAGGCAAGCTTCCCTGGGGCCGGGAACGACCGATAAATTAGTATCCATAGAGCGCGAAACTCTGCGGGAGACACAGGACGACAGACAGTCCCTCAGATATGTAGGTTCCAGACTACGAAGGGCCTTGAAGTTCAAACCCAAAACCTTGAACCGGATCGGGGCTGCAACCAGTAGCCAATGCCTCAGGACAGGCTGGATATGGGCCCTCCAAGATGTTCCAGTGAGGACCTGGCAGACGCATTCTGCACCAGATCTTAAAGACTCAGATAGTTTCCGCCAGCACGGTCTCACCGCACTGAATTCTGGATGCCGCCCCCACATTTGCGCCTGGCGTGCTACATTTTTGGCTTTCTCCAGCGCCATCCATTCATAGCTCTCAGTTTGCACTTCTCTTGGGAGATTGGGGGGGGGGGTCCCACTTCCTGCCTTGCTTTCCTTCTCTTTTCTTTTTTTGGATCTGAGCATGCGCAGTAATGCAATCGCGTCCTAATATGATCAAAACAGGGAAATGCCCCCCTCTCCTCCCCCCCCCAGTTATTCTTGCCTTTTGTCCTCATTGCCATCTTTATGGGGGAAAACATAAGATGCATTGTTTTTTTTTAACGTGTAGGATTAGAAGTGAATCTTGAAATGCAAATAGTAAGGACAAGGCAGCTCCAGGCGAAAACGTGGCAAGAATGTTCCCTGCCCCGTGCAGGAGAAGAGAAAGATGCCCTCAGGCGTGAGGGAAATTAAATCTTTGGGTGTACAGTACATGTAACAGTTAAAACGGACAAAAGTTAAATTATTTATTGCTCGGTGGTTGAGCCCTACTAATTACTGGAATAGCAACCCGCTCCTCTGTAGTCCTGATTGTATCTGGGAATTACATTTCTGTCTGTAACTTTTGCATCTCCCAGTTCTCAAGAACTGTCCCCTTCATTTGAGGAAGCAGGTTTAGACTCCTGAAGGAAGAAGAAGAGTTGGTTTTGAGGCCTCTCTTTTCAGTACCCAAAGGAGTCTCAAAGCGGCTTCCAATCGCCTTCCTCTCCCCACAACAGGAACCCTGTGAGGGAGGTGGGGCTGTGAGAGCTCTGAGAGAACTTGGAGAGCTCTGAGAGAACCTATGAAGATAGGTTGAGGGACTTGGACAGGTCACCCAGCAGGCCTCATGTGTCTCAAAGCTGACCTACCCAGTGATTTGTCATTGTTATTGTTCTGCTAAAGTACTGTTCTGGCTTGTCATGTTACGATTGTTATATATCACATTGTTATAATATTCTACTATGCAACCAGTCTACGATGTTTTATGCAAACCGCCCTCAGCCGTATGGAAGGGCGGCATAAAAATTGGATGGATGGATGGATGGATGGAGCAGTTTCCAATCTGCCCTTCCACTCCCCACAACCAGCACCCTGTGAGGTAGGAGGGGCTGAGAGAGCTCTGAAAGAACTGTGCTGACCCAAGGTCACCCAGCTTGCTGCAGGTGGAAGAGGGCGGAATTCAACTGGCTTCTCTACATGAGAGGCCACCGTACTTAACCATGACACCAGGCTGTAGCTCACGCCCCGTACCGCAAATCTTGTTGGCATCTAGATTGTTCCTGGACTCACGCCTAGCTAATCTATTGCAGGAAAACACAAATAACCTTCCCAAAGTACCCCCAACCCAGGGGGTTCATCCATTCCGAATTTCTGCCAAGGAGGAGAAAGCCTCTGTATAACCGAAGCATAATTCATCTGTGCAACATTTTAGACCAGGGGTAGTCAAACTGCGGCCCTCCAGATGTCCATGGACCACAATTCCCAGAAGCCCCTGCCAGCGAATGCTGGGAATTGTAGTCCATGGACATCTGGAGGGCCGCAGTTTGACTACCCCTGTTTTAAACCACTTAGATACTTATTTGCAGAGAGGGATGGAAGGGAACGTATTGCAAATGGCCGTTTATTCAGCGTGGCGCACACAAGGCACACACTGTTGACACCTTCCCTCTCCAAAACCCAACCCTCCTAGGGCCCATCCCCAAATCTTCGAGAATTTCCCAAACCAGAGCCGGAAACCGAAAAGCTCACCCCAAGAGGGAAGTTAAAAACCAGCACGACAGCTTTTGGAGAATTAAGGCAGAAGGGAGACGTGCAGTTTGTTTCCTGATCCACCACGGACGAAGGGAGCTTTGGCCCATGAACACCACTACCCAAAAGCACTTCCCCACTGCAGCACATGACGCATAGCCACGACACTTGGGGGGGTGGAAGTTTTCCCACTTCCTCTTGAATGTGGCTAAGAAGGTGGAAGAAGATTTGGGGATCCGACTTCAGAAGAAGAAGAAGAGTTGGTTCTTAGATGCCGCCTTTCTCTACCCAAAGGAGTCTCAAAGTGGCTTACAGTCGCCTTCCCTTTCCTCTCCCCACAACAGACACCCTGTGAGGGAGGTGGGGCTGAGAGAGCCCTAAGATTACTGAAGAAGAAGAAGAGTTGGTTCTTATATGCCGCTTTTCTCTACCCGAAGGAGTCTCAAAGCGGCTTACAGTCGCCTTCCCTTTCCTCTCCCCACAACAGACGCCCTGTGAGGTGGGTGAGGCTGAGAGAGTCCTGAGATTACTGAAGAAGAAGAAGAAGAGTTGGTTCTTATATGCCTCGTTTCTTTACGTGAAGGAGTCTCAAAGCGGCTTACAGTCGCCTTTCCTTTCCTCTCTTTCCTCTCCCCACAACAGACACCCTGTGAGGGAGGTGGGGCTGAGAGAGCCCTGAGATTACTGAAGAAGAAGAAGAGTTGGTTCTTATATGCCGCTTTTCTCTACCCGAAGGAGTCTCAAAGCGGCTTACAGTCGCCTTCCCTTTCCTCTCCCCACAACAGACACCCTGTGAGGTGGGTGAGGCTGAGAGAGTCCTGAGATTACTGAAGAAGAAGAAGAAGAGTTGGTTCTTATATGCCTTGTTTCTTTACGTGAAGGAGTCTCAAAGCGGCTTACAGTCGCCTTCCCTTTCCTCTCCCCACAACAGACACCCTGTGAGGTGGGTGAGGCTGAGAGAGCCCTGAGATTCCTGCTCTGTCAGAACTGCTTTATCAGTGCCGTGGCAAGTCCAAGTTCACCCAGATTGTTGCATGTGGGGGAGGAGCAGGGAATCAAACCCAGCTTGCCAGATTAGAAGTCCGCCCTCCTAGCCACTACACCAAGCTGGCTCTCAGACCCAGGGCAGTCCCTGAAAAAGAAGAAGAAATGTTGAACTCTTGACTTATTGCAGAAATTCAGTATTGGCTACATCCAGGCTAGAAGTAAAGAAGTTTTGGCCTCAGGCAGGAAGAGCCGGGCAAAAAGAACAGAGAAATCTTCTCTCTCCCCCCCAGATGGCTCCATCAAACTCCTTCTCTGGTCTGCCTTGCCTCTTCCTGCTGTTTTCCATTCCCTTGGCCGGTAAGTGGGGAGTGCAGAAATTAGCCCTGTGGGAGAACACAGCCATGGACCTGCAGCACGGAACCTCTCTTAAAGAGGAGTCTTTCGGCGATATTCGCCTGTCTTTTCAGGTCTGCAACAAAGGGAGCAACTGAACTTCCTTTTTTTCTCAAAAGGAATGCGGCAAACTTCAGAAATCTGGTGCACAGATGGTTACAAAGAGATTTGGTTAATAGGGGTGGGGTTGGCCCAGGTATAGATACTCTGAGCATGTTGGTAAAAACGGGCATGGACAAGGACACGATCCAACGGATCTGTAATTGGTTGGTTGATAGAGCCCAACGGGTGCTCCTCGATGGTTCGTTTTCATCTTGGAGGGAGCTGACCAGCCGTAGCACAGGATTCAGTGCTGGGGGGGGGGGAGCTTTTATTAATGATTTAGACGAGGCAATAGAGCAGTGGTTCTCAACCTGGGGGTCGGGACCCCTTTGGGGCTCGAACGAGCCTTTCACGGGGGTCGCGGAAGGGTGAGAGGCTTGGCGAAGGGGGGGGGCTCTCCTCTTGCAGCTGCCTGCAGTCGGCCACCAGCCATTACCGTTTTACCCCCCAGCAAACTGGGTACCTCTTGTGGCGCAGAGTGGTAAGGCAGCCGTCTGAAAGCTTTGCCCATGAGGCTGGGAGTTCAATCCCAGCAGCCGGCTCAAGGTCGACTCAGCCTTCCACCCTTCTGAGGTCGGTAAAATGAGTACCCAGCTTGCTTGCTGGGGGGTAAACGGTAATGACTGGGGAAGGCACTGGCAAACCACCCCGTATAGAGTCTGCCATGAAAACGCTAGAGGGCGTCACCCCAAGGGTCAGACATGACTCGGTGCTTGCACAGGGGATACCTTTACCTTAAAACTAGGCACTCACTTTGCCCGCAGCTAATACCCCAGGGTAAATGATTCCAATTACAGGAGACCAACATCTCTATATCTATATATTTGCCAGCCTCCCTAGCAGTTCAGGGCGGGGAGCCAAGATTGTGATATGACACCTAAGAAGGCCAGTGTGATATCGGGCTGCGTTGCCCGGAGCATAGGAACTAGAGCACGGGAAATTATAACCCCACACTATCCTTCATTGGTTAGATCTCATTTGGAAAATTGGAAGGTCCTTCCTTTGACGGTCGTAGGAGGAGACTGGATGAGCCCCTGTCAGGAGCAGGGGATTTTTAACTCCCTGAGAAGGTGTGGGGGCTGGACTGGATGGCCCTCTAAGGCCTCTTCCAGCTCTGTGTGTGATTCCGATTCTGCACAGAGAACAAACGCTCAATAGGGACAGCCAGGAGGAGATCCCTGGGAATTACACCTCATCTCCAGACTAACGTTCCCCTGGAGAATATGGCTGCTTTGGAGGGTGGTCTCTATAGCTATGGATTTGACTGGGGTCCCTTCCCACCCAGCCCCAGCTCCACACCCCCAAAGTCTCCTGATATTCCCCAACTCAGAGCTGGCTACCCTGTGCTCGAGTGAGCTGACCCAGCTCTCGGGTGCCTTTCCTTCCAGGGAGCCTGGTGCAGCAGCCGCGTGGCCCGATCCACGTGCAAAGAGGAGGGGTTCTGACTCTGTGTTGCACAGTCCCAGATGTCGTTCAGTCAGGACCTGTGAAGTGGTTCAAGGGAGAAGGAGCCAGTCGCAAGCTCATCTATCCGAATGACGCACAACAAGGCAGAACAACAAGGAAAGAGAAATACTCCAACACGGACTTTACCATCTTCCTCCATAATGTCACTCCTGAGGATGCCGGGACCTATTATTGTGTGAAGCAAACACCAGGAGAGGGACAAGACCTGCTAAGTGGAGCTGGGACGGAGGTGATTGTGTGCAGTGAGTGGAAAGTATTCAAAATGTTGCTCTTGTCGTAGCCATGGCTTCTCCCCGATTATCTCTGTGAACCTCCTGGGGTTCCCCAGTCTTTTTCCAGTCTTTCTCCAACCGGCTTTACTCCAGGTTAATGGCCCAAGGTCACCCAGCTGGCTGCACGTGGAGGGGGAGTGGGGAATCAACCCCAGTCCTCCAAATGGCACCCCACTGACTCAAAGAGGGTTCGAGAAAGTCTCCTTCTTTCTCCTTGGTGCTCGTAGCTCAAGGAATACCTTCAGATGGATGTGCTGGTTTTTCATCTCTCCGATGAATGTTCGTGAAGGAGGAGGGGGCAGGATTCCCAGCTCCAGGCGATTTGGGGAGGGGGAGCCTGGGGAGGGCAGGGACGCCATGGAGTCCCCCCTCCAAAGCAGCCATTTTTCTCCAGGGGAACTCATCTCTGCAGCCTGGTGATGAATTGTAATTCCGAGGGATGTCCCAGGCCCTACCAGTTGGCTGGCATCCCAAGGTCTTTAACCAATCATCTCAGCCATCCATCCAACTTGGCTTGACCCTGTAAGGCAGCCTTTCTCAACTTTTTTTTACCGCTGAAAAACCATTGAAACGTTCTCCAAGCTTTGTGAAACCCCAGAAGTGGCACGATCAGGCAGAATAGGGTTGGGAAGCAGAGCTGTGGCCACACCCACCCAAGGCCCCTCTCCTTTCCACCCCCTCTACGACCATCATTGGCCATCTGGGGAGGGAGAGGTGGGTCAACATGATTCTGTATGGTCATACCATCCGCATTTGGGAAACCCTTCCAGGGCCGTTAAGAAACCCCAGGATTTCACAAAACCCTGGTTGAGAAAGTCTGCTGTAAGGAATAAACCCTAAACTTTCAAGATCCCAGCTCCTTGCCTCCCTTCCTTACTAGTTTCCATCAGAAATTAGCCTCACGCTGAACATGGTTTGGAGCCCCGGAATAAAAAAGAGATTTCCTGAGTAAAGAGACTCACCATCCCGCTTTGCCTCTCTTTCCTTCTTGGCAGCCTTTCTCATCAGAGCCCCCCGTCTTCCTGGCTTGTACCTTTTGGTTGTGGCGGTGACCCCAAGGATATTCCTTCCATGATGGAAGCCCCTTTGTGGCAGCCATTTTGTGGCTGGCTCCGCCTACAGCCGCCGCCATTTTGTGGTAGTGCTCAGCACACTGGGTCAAAGTTCCAAAGGTGCCCGCAAGGGCAAAAGGTTTAGGAGATGTGGTTTGTGAGATGGACGGACAGACGGATGGGCAGACAGACTGATGGATTGATGGACAGATGGACAGATGGGTGGGCGGATGGATATATCTATTGATTTATCGCATGTAGGCTGTGGGTTCCAGATGAAACTTTATTGTTTGAGGCCAGTTTTTTATCAGCACACAACAGGTACTCCTCTGGCTTCAGGTAAGTGGGGGGGTGCTCCAAGAGAATGCCGTCCTCCCCCACCGACAACACAGAGGCACCTGACAACCCTACCTTCAGAGGCAGTTTGCCATGGCCTGCCTCTGCCTCATGCCCCCTAGCTTTCCTTGGAGGAACTGCCACCCCAATCCATGGAGGTCTCCCATCCAAATGCTAGTCATGGTCAGGCTTGCCTGGGCTATCCAGATTTGATAAATCAGTAGATGGATATAATTAACTGGTTTGTTTACTCTTTTCCTCACAGAGCTCTCTGCCACTGTTATTTGGGTTCCCCTTCTGATGAACAAGTTGGTCGTTTTTTTCCTCCTGTGCCTTTTCCTGAGAAAAGAACATCAAAAGATGACTGCAGGACGCCTACCTGTGAGTCAACATGAAAGCACTATCCCAAGACCTGGCGGGGGGGGGGTATGTGTGCTGCGGCAGCAACCCCCTCCCCTTGTAGGAGCCAACAGGAGAGAGATCTATTGGGGCTTTCAGACTTGACTGGGTCCTGCAACCCTCTTGACAATTAGAGCTGCAGATTAACGGAGCGTTTTGAAAACAGTTATTACTTACTTTTGTGGATGAGGCACAAATCCAGATGCACAGTGCTTTGAGGTTTAAAAGAGGGAATAATCTTTACTGTGAAAGATTTTTTTACAGAAATAGATCATATTCATCTCCTGCTGCCGCCTTACTGAAGCAGAGTACAGAAGGTTTAAGAGTAGTTGCAAAGAAAACACATTGCAAGCCTCTATGGCCAGCTCAAGCAGACTACATGTCTACACATCCGCAGAAAGCCTTAATGCAGGACACTGCTTGCTTCAGAACACACACACCAATCTGCTCTTCATGAAGACAGAGAAAGTGGACGGGAGCCCACCTTAAACAAAGGAATCCCCAGGACATGTGCTTGGGGTTTTTCCATTGCAATCCCACCTGTGACCACTTGAAGCCACTACTGAGCACACAGGTAAAGCTCAGCCGCTTAAACAGCTTCACAACAGGCCTTCTAGGCTGACTTCACGCACTTTCTTGCTGGTTTGCAGTTCCAACAAGAGTTAGCAGAGTCCTTTTATATATTATCGTTAATTTGTAAAACTCATTTATGAATCTTCAGAAATGCAACAGGGGTCAGCTCCCTGTCCGAGCAACGATAAAGCCTAGCCATTCAAGTCTTGTTAACTATGCCGTTTTATTTTCACACCGAGCAACTAGCAACAACTGATATCAATCTTTAATATGACAAGTACTAATGATATCTTTCCCATTCAGGCTAGAGAAGGAAGTCCGAGCTGAAGAGCCAACCAAGTGGAACCCTTACAGGAGACAACCACAAATATAATTGAGACGTTTCAGAACTGCTGAGTGTGTGTTCAGGGCAGTCAAGCTGCTTCTGGTTTACGGTGATCCTGTGAACAGTGGACCTCCAGACCAGCCTGTCATTAAAAGCTTTGCTCATGTTTTGCAAACTGATGACTACAGCCTCTTAAATCAACTTTCCTCCTGTTGGGTCTCCTCCTTTTCCGGCTACCTTAGACTTTTCTAGCAGTTATAGTCTTTTTCTCCGTCAGGTATTGTCTTCGAATAAAGTGAGCAAAGTATGATCCCCTCAGTTAAGTCATTTTAGCTATTCAGAGAGTTTGGGCTTGATTTGATCTCTAACCCGCTGAGTTGTCCTTTGAATGGTCTACGGCAGGGGTGGCCAAACTGTGGCTCTCCATATGTCCATGGACTACAATTCCCATGAGCCCCTGCCAGCATGGAGCTCATCTGGAGAGCCACAGATTGGTTACTCATGGGGGTAATCTGCATGGGGCTTTTTACCTTCTCCCAGTTCAAACGAATCCCTCCCGTCCACACTGAATTTGATTTCCATTTTCATTTTGGGCACTTTGAAATTTCCCCCTGCAACATGCATGATTGATACGAAATGATCCTACCTTTCCCCCACGATATCCAGAAGTGGATATAACCCTCAATATTTGAAAACTCGGCATCAGGAAGTGTGCAGATTTCTGCTGTTTGCGAATTAACTCCCTTCTCCATGCCTTGTAGCAAAGGAGTCTTCCCTGATTGGCCAGGGCATCAGTTCAAAGACTTCCTGGTTCCCGGTTGCAAGGCTTGTCTTAAAGTGACTGCGCTCCAGACACCCTAATTTCTCTCAGCAGAGATTTGCCTCTTGCTATTTCCCTCTCCTCTGCTGTCTCCAATCCTCATCTCCCCTCACCCCGTCGTTCAAGAAAAGAGACTCCTGCTGTGCTTGGCTCCCCTCCCCACTCTGAACTTTCCCAATCAATTGCAGAACACTTTGTTTCAATGGGGGGGGGGGGGATAGCGGAAGACCTGAGTTCAAATTGATTTGAATTCAGCAGGATCCAAACTCTCCTCCAATACCACATTTCCAAGGAACCCCCATTCTTCCTGTCCGCTCTCTTCACTGTCCAAATTTCACACCAAACATAGTAACAGGGAGTACTATGGCATGCATCGACTTGATCTTTGTCGCCAGCAACACATCCTAACCCTTAGGGGTCTTTTCTAGCTCGTTCATGGCCAGAATCTTCTCAGAATGAGCAGACTTGAAAATACGGTTTCCACCGGACTGAAGAACAACTGCGTCTTCTCGAGAATCAGAGAAATCTGAATCCCCAGTCATATGAAGAGGGGTTGGTGGTTGTGTTTTGGTGCTCTGCGAGAACAGCTTCAAGAGAACAGTGACTGGCCCCAGGTCACCCAGCTGGATGCACGTGGAGGAGGAGTGGGGAATCACACCCAGTTCTCTATATTAGAGGTTGCCACTCTTAACCATGACACCAGGTGGCTCTCAAGGCATTGTACGCTGTTCCCCCCAAATCTCCAGGAATTTCCAGATCTGGATGTGGCAACTCTACCCCCCATCCTGTCGGGAATCAGTGGGGTCCTACCAACCCTACAATCATAGAATCATACAGTTGGAAGGGGCCATACAGGCCATCTAGTCCAACCCCCTGCTCAATGCAGGATCAGCCCTAAGCATCCTAAAGCAGGATCAGCCCAAAGCATCACCTGTCAACCCCCCACCATCCGCTGGAGGCTGTGGGAGGGGGGACTTACAACTTAATCAGCATTGGAAGATACGGCATAGAGGCAACCAGTGTGCACGGACATGCATTTTTGATATTTGGAAACCTTTTACAGACGCTGGTTTGTAGGCTGGCTGTCATCACCGCGGCTTTTTAAAAAATGCTTTCTGTTTGGGGGTAATTAAAATTTAACCATTTTTAACATTTTTTTTTAAAAAAAGGATTTGACTAGCCTGCATTTTACTGCATGTGAATTCTGCAGAATGACTTGAAAGGTTAATTGGATATTGTTTCAACGGCTGTCGCGTCCCGAATACCTGGAAGGGAGATGAAAACAGCCTTTATTTAACATTAAAAGATTCTAGCCTTGTTAGTGAACTCTTCTATACACACAGGCCTTTGAAACAGGCATCTCTTGCTTATTTTCCCCCTTTTCTCTCAGTTTCTTCTATACCTTTCGCAATGACCTATTTTCTGCAGCTTTCAACTTGCCTTCTGTTTGAAACATCCTATGGACAATTCTGGCTTTGCCCTCAATCTGTTCTGAAATCAGCTTCTTTTCACCTAAACTCCCTTTAAGACCTCAGCAGAAGACCCGAATGTCCGTTCCCCATCAATGTCATCTGTATCCATTTCTTTTTTTAAAAGAGCCTGAATAAACTATCTGCCACGTTACTCAGTTTTAAACAGTCTGACCCAGCAAGCTAATAATTTAGAAGATTTTGTGCCTCGCTGTTGACTACCCAAAGGAGTCTCAAACTGGCTTACAGTCACCTTCCCTTTCCTCTCCCCACAACAAACACCCTGTGGGGTGGGTGAGGCTGGAGAGCCCTGATATCAGTGCTCAGAACAGTTTTATCAGTGCCGTGGTGAGCTCAAGGTCACCCAGCTGGCTGCATGTGGGGGAGTAAGGAATCAAACCCAGCATGCCAGATTAGATGTCTGCACTCCTTAACCTCTACACCAAGCTGACCAAGACATGGGGGTGTTCCTGGAGATCGAGGCCAAGGGCTGCCAGCTCGGAGCTGGAACATACCTGGTGGGCGGGATGTGGGCTGGGCGGGGACATCAGTGGAGTATGATGCTACTTATCTGATTTTTATACCGCCCTCCCATACGGCTCAGGGTGGTTAGCATAAAACATCGCAGTCAGTCTTAAGCCAAGGCCTGGTGGAGGAGCTCCCTTTTGCAGGCCCTGTGGAATTGTGAGATTTCAGGAGTTCAGCCTCCCAAGCTGGCATTTTCTCCCTGGGAACTGATCTCTTGTTGCCTGGAAATGAGCTGTAATTTCAGGGGAACCCCAAGTCCCACCTGGGGCTTGGCATCCCACAAACAAGATGCAATCTGCTATACCAGTCCCCAGCCAGACAAATGCATCCAAAAGGAACAGGGGAAAACAAGCGGGGAATTCCAGTTTCCAGCTCCTGCCTAGAACAGAAGGCCCAAAAGTGAGTGGGCACCAAGGAAGCCACAGATCCAGGGCTGGGAGGCGATTTTGGTTTGCTGAGTAAAAATTGCAAGCTAGGAAGGAGAAGAAAAAGCCAGCGCCTCACTGCCCTCTGCTGACCATGCTGGCACCTGTCAAGCAGAAAGCATTTAACAGCGTGCTGCTCTTTTTCTGGGTTGAGGGTAGAAAGTCCCTCTGGCCCGGTCAGTGTGTGGCTTCATCACACCACAGGGCTTTTCCACACGCTCAGTTCTCTCCTGATTTCCCTGGCAGTCAATTGGCACAATCTTTAGTCACAGCACTTACGCATGTCTGTGCTGCATTTCCGCCCTTGTGGAACCCGTTCGCTTCCTTCTGCGTGCACCTTCAGCAATGAGGGCTTCCAAGGGAGGAGGCTGGGATTGGGGGTGCGACCATGGGTGAAAAGACAGAGGCAGGGTTGGTTGGGGGGGGCAGAGCGCTTTAAAAAATTCTTCATGGTATTAGCTACCTCTATGCATCAAGGCGTGGGGCGGTCTGCAACATACATATTTCTATAATAGCGTTAAAATCAGAATATAAATATATAATAAATAATAGTACAAGCTGAATTCCCAGTGCTCCATCTCAATACACCTGGGTATCATGGGAGGGTCCTGGGGGGGAACGGCATAGTTTGCATACATCAGCTGTATGCCAGGTGGAAGAGGGCCATTTTGCAAGCCCCAGGGAGCTTTGATATAGAAGAGTTAGTTCTTAGATGCTGCTTTTCTCTACCCGAAGGAGTCTCAGAGCGGCTTATAGTCGCCTTCCCTTTCCTCTCCCCACAACAGACCCCCTGTGAGGGAGGGGAGGCTGAGAGAGCCCTGAGATTACTGAAGGAGAAGAAGAAGGGTTGGTTCTTGTATGCCACTTTTCTCTACCCAAAGGAGTCTCAGAGCGGCTTCCATTCGCCTTCCCTTTCCTCTCCCCACAACAGACACCCTGTGAGGGAGGTGAGGCTGAGAGAGCCCAGATATTACTGGAGAAGAAGAAGAGTTGGTTCTTGTATGCCACTTTTCTCTACCCAAAGGAGTCTCAAAGCGGCTTCCAATCACCTTCCCTTTCCTCTCCCCACAACAGACACCCTGTGAGGGGGGGGAGGCTGAGAGAGCCCTGAGATTACTGGAGAAGAAGAGTTGGTTCTTATATGCCGCTTTTCTCTCCCCGAAGGAGTCTCAAAGCGGCTTACAGTCGCCTTCCCTTTCCTCTCCCCACAACAGACACCCTGTGAGGGAGGTGAGGCTGAGAGAGCCCAAATATTACTGGAGAAGAAGAAGAGTTGGTTCTTGTATGCCACTTTTCTCTACCCAAAGGAGTCTCAAAGCGGCTTCCAATCACCTTCCCTTTCCTCTCCCCACAACAGACACCCTGTGAGGGGGGGGAGGCTGAGAGAGCCCTGAGATTACTGGAGAAGAAGAGTTGGTTCTTATATGCCGCTTTTCTCTCCCCGAAGGAGTCTCAAAGCGGCTTACAGTCGCCTTCCCTTTCCTCTCCCCACAACAGACACCCTGTGAGGGAGGTGAGGCTGAGAGAGCCCAAATATTACTGGAGAAGAAGAAGAGTTGGTTCTTGTATGCCACTTTTCTCTACCCAAAGGAGTCTCAAAGCGACTTCCAATCACCTTCCCTTTCCTCTCCCCACAACAGACCCCCTGTGAGGGAGGGGAGGCTGAGAGAGCCCTGAGATTACTGGAGAAGAAGAAGAGTTGGTTCTTATATGCCGCTTTTCTCTACCCGAAGGAGGCTCAAAGAGGCTTACAATCGCCTTCCCTTCCTCTCCCCACAACAGACACCCTGTGAGGGGGGGAGGCTGAGAGAACCCTGAGATTACTGAAGAAGAAGAGTTGGTTCTTATATGCCGCTTTTCTCTACCTGAAGGAGGCTCAAAGCGGCTTACAGTCGCCTTCTCTTTCCTCTCCCCACAACAGACACCCCTGTGGGGTGGGTGAGGCTGAGAGAGCCCTGATAGCACTGCTCGGTCAGAATAGTTTTATCAGTGCCGTGGCGAGCCCAAGGTCACCCAGCTGGATGCATGTGGGGGAGCGCAGAATCGAACCCGGCATGCCAGATTAGAAGTCCGCACTCCTAACCACTACACCAAACCGGCTCTCACCAAACTAGTTCCATCATGGCCCACATCTCTGCAGGTACCCGACCCGAATTTTAGCAGAGGCACCTAATTTTACCACAAAAGCCTGGTAGAGCTTCATGTTGTGGTTAAAAGCAGCGGCTTCTAATTCAGCAAGCTGGATTTGACTTCCCGCTCCTCCACATGCAGCCAGCTGGGTGACCTTGGGCTAGCCACAACCCAGTTAGCTGTTCTCTCAGAGCTCTCTCAGAGGACCTACCTCATAGGGTAGTTTCTGATTTGGCGAATTGAGTTTGATTCCCCGCTCCTCCACATGCAACCAGCTGGGTGACCTTGAGCTTGTCTGACAGGTCTATCTCAGCCTCACCTACCTCATAGGGTTTGTGTTGTGGGGAGAGGAATGGGGATTGTAAGGCTCTTTGAGACTCCTTCTGGTAAAGCAGCATATAAAAACCGACTCTTCTTCTTGGTCATCTGACTGTATCACATTTATTTGCTATAGAATAAATGCTCTTCTTTTTGTACTCAGTTTGGCTTGCCCGGACAATCTTGATCCCGTCAGATCTCAGTAGCAGGATCAGCACTTGGATGGGTGACCTCCAAGGAATTCTAGAGTCACATACGGGGGTCAGAGAATGTTAAACCACCTCTGAACATCTCGTCTAGCAGCCAAGCAGTCTTGGGATCACCTGGCTATGTTACACACAGGGCATATAATACATAAATATAATCCGGACACTGTCCAGATAAAACTGTCAAAGCTATTAGTAATGTTCCAAGACAGCCAGACTACCATGCCCCCTTGTACATCCATGCACATGCTTCTTCCACAGCTTTCTTAGATGGAGTGCCTGTGATTGAGATATCCAGAGCAGCTACTGGGTTGTTGGCAGACCCTTCTGTATATCACTACATTTTGTATATCTGTATATCACTACATTTTGGATCTGCAGGCAGGACGTGAGGTGTACGTGGGCGTGCCAGTTCTCCATTCAACATTCAAGTGCAGAGAGCACAACTCACTACCTGGTGAGCAGCTTGCTACAATCCCCATGTAAGGCTGCACAAAAGATCGCTGATGAAAACTTGCACTCACCTGCAACTATTGTTCATCAAGTTTCTTCTGTGCAAGCATACATACCCTCCCTCCTGCCCAGCTGCATATTTTGTTTTGGAAGCCTCAAGGCATTGAGAGTTATGGGGGTGCTTCTGTGAGGGAGCACGTTAGCCCCTAGGTGTCAATAAACTTCTGGCTCTGGTGCACAGCACCCCCTGGAGTCTCATAGCTGTCAAGTCCTCTCCGACGGCAGGCCTACTCACTCACAGTCCCCCATGTATGCCTGCAAAGAAGATACTCGATGAACAGCGGTCACCGGTAAGCACAACTTTGTTTTCACACTGTCAATAAGCAAGGCAACAGCAATTAAAAACAGGAAAACCCAAGAATCTGTTGCAATTGGGCAGCCACTAGGAATGGAACTCAGCCCGATGAAAATATACGGGGTGAAATCTTGAGTTTTTTAATAACCCAGGCGAAAACGTACCACTGGACTCCAACTTCGTTGTGCACAAAAAGGCTTATGCCCAGAATAAAAATGTGTTGGTCATATGGGTGTCATCAGACTCAAACTTTTGTTCTCGTGTGTGTGAAATCTTATCCAGGATAAAAGATATTCTCAAAGGTGCCACTGGACTCAAGATTTCATTCTGCTCATTCAGACCTACAGAGCGACCCACCCCAAATAAATAGTAATAAATTCTACAAGTGTCAGAGCTGCAGAACTGCCCACTACCACAAGAAGTGTTACCGAATGATAGACGTTTGCACAAAATCCAACCTGACCTCCTTTGGAACGCTACCGACTGACCAGGGAACGGACCGTAGCTTTGTTTCAATTATTTTATTTAAAAAAATTAAAGACCTCCATGGCACCACCTCTTCCCAGCACAGTTAAGGGTTAGTTTGCTTCTTTAAAAAAAACAAAAAAAAAATCAATAACAATACAATGACAACCAATAAATTCAAAAGGAAAAGAACCCAACCTTTAAAATTCCAAACCCCGCCCCTCAACAAAAATCACTTCAAACAAGAGTTAAAAAAAATTAAAAAATAACTTTTTAAAAGTTGCCAACGGGTCTATAGATTGGCGTTTTCATTTCCTCTCCCCTGCGATCTAGCACGATGCAGAAAAAAAAAAAAACAGGAAGTGCTGAGACATTTTTTTAAAAAAACAAGTTTTCGGATACAAGGTATACAGATGAGGTAATTTACAACACAGACGTTGTTAATAATCTGCCAATTCCTCAGGCCGTTCTCGGGATAGCTGGCCCGCTTGGGGCCAGATACCTTTCCACTCTCGTCCCTGCGCTTTCAAAGTTTAATGACTGCTTGGGATGCATGCTGCTTGCGGGTTTCTCCCTATTTGGCTTTCCCTTGATGCTGTGGGGGCTTTGGAAGGCTTCCCCGTAAGCCTGGCTCGCCAAATCCCGAGGCGTCGGGGGGAACAAAGCGGAATTGGTCACCTTCTTGAAGGATCCGGTGTATGCTCCACGCTAGCGCTACTACGAGGGCAAGAAATAGCCCAAACGAGGGCAAGAATGCATTGTGACCACCCAACCACTAGGCGTCTCCACCAGTGAGCAGATCTGCAACGGCGTGGATTCACGAGTTTGCGGTATTCTTTTCTAGTGGAAGGGGGCAGGGAGGCCGCGGGTCCCTTTCGGGATTCCCGCCTCCTCGTTTTGTGACGCCTTCCTTCTCACTCCGTACCCGAGCAGAAAGGCGTGAGCAAAAGGGTAAGGGATACATGAATGACCAAGCCCCTGCTAAGAAAAGCCCCAGCTGCCTAGAGACTTGAGTGGTGATTATTCCCAAGACCGAGTTCCCGGAGAGATCTGCCTCTCGCGGCAGACGTCTTGAAGAAAAGGAGGCGCTTCCCGTCTCCCTGCCGGGGGGCTTGAACTCCCTGAACGGCCCGGCGCAAGGAACTATGGGGATGGGGTGGGGGAGAGCGCGCTTTCAGTGCTTAGCCCCTGCCCATCTCAACAGCCCAGGGCAGCAGAGGTGTGAAAAGAAACGGTACACTGAAAGGCATCCCCCTCCCCTTTTTTTGCTACTCTCGTGAGCTCCTCCGTGTAAAGAAGGGCTTCCTCGCCTCGCTTGGCGACTATAACCCACCTTTATCAGGTGCACCAGAAAGAGACCGCGGCCCGGAGAGAAGCTTGGCGCAATCAACTTAAACCTAACCCCTTCATAAATTAAAAAAAGAAAGAAAGAGTTTATTTACACAGCAAGGAATTCCAACATGGGATCGATCGGCGGAGGAAGGAACAAAGTCAACTATGTACACGTGGGGTAAGCAGATGGGTCTCCACAGTTAGTATCTCCGGCAGCTCTATCGTCTCCCCCCTGCCCCGTTCCCCCCCTCCCCCCCCAGAGTCACAGACTGCTCACTTCTTTCCTTCCCTGTCTATTTACAAGAGGGTGAACCGTGTTTTTAAAAAACACAGGATCCAGCAGACGAGGGTGTCTCTTATCACATGGCACGTGGAGGAGGGAGGGAGGAAGGCTGGCCAAAGTCCCCCGATCAGTTTGCATGGTCTTAGTTCGGGCAGAAACAGATTGCCAGGAGGTTACATTTCTTTTCAGTGACGTGTTCCTTTCCGGAATCCCTGGCCAAGGGAATTCAGTGGCCTCTGGATTCGAAGGGGGCGAGGAGCCATTTATTGGAATTTATACCCTTCCCTTGCGCCAGAAACACCTTCCGTGGAGGTAGTGGTCGGCCTTCTCGCTATACGCATCCATCACCTGAAGACTTTGGATTTACACCACATGCAGGGGGAGGAAGGGGGGATGGGGACGACAGATTTAATTGGCGATCCAAGTGGCCCACGGGGTGGGGAGGGGAGGGGGGCTGGGAGACACGATTTTCTCAGCAAGGAATTCCCAACGGGCTGGCCTGTCTACTCTTTTTCCTACCAGTGGCATCTCCTCCCAACGCGTCCATCGGCTCCAATGACAATGGCAGAATGTAAAGGCATTAACATGGGTAAGGAATTTAGGACTTGCCTCCCGCCTTCTGACCCTGCTGCCTAGATCTGGCATCCCCCATCCTCCCCAAAGCAGGGAGAAAGAAGCACGAGGACTTCTTCCCCACCCCTAGCCCTCCCCTCCCCTCCCCAATGGGCAAGGCCCGGAGGAAGAGAAGAGTCAGAAAGAAGGGAGCCCGGAGGTGGCGTAGAGGGCATGGAGGGCGGGGGGGGGGGGGGGCTGCTGCTGCTGCTTCATCTCTGGTCACACAGGATGCGATGAGCAGAACGAGGAAAAAAATCGTCCACAAAGCATTCCCTCTGTGGGTTCTCTCAGGGATTCCCCTGAGTTACAAAAAAGTTCAAGTAAAAAAAGAAGAAGAAAAAAAAAAAAACGGCCTATAATCTTTTCTTTTTTTTTTTTATGACTGAACTACTATCAATCCACAAGCAACTGTTCAGACATTGTCCCTCCGAAGCATTCCGTTCCCCCTCCCCCCGTCCCCCCTCCCCCCAGCACTGGGTGTGAGCGGCCGCTGTCCGGGGGAAGGGGGGGGAGCCGGGTCCTCCGGCCGGGCGTCTGGGAGGCAGGGTGGCGGTCATCTACTGCTGAGCTCCCGCGGCTGCTGGGACGGGCATCCCCAGGGCGTTGGCAGCAGAGATCACGGGCGAGCCGGCCAGAGGCCCGAGAGGCGAAGACGTTGGCACTGAAGAAATCCCTGCAGGAGCAAAAGAGAAGGGGGAGGAAAAGGTTTAGGGAAGGGGGGCAGCTGGCCCTGTTCTCTGCGGGCAGGGGTGGCCCTGGTTAGACCTCAGACGGGAGACCACCAAGGGAGGCCAAGGTTGCTATGATGAAGAGGAAAGCAGGTCCTTTCCAAGGCAATTGGTACAATAAATTTTATATATCAATAATTTTTTAAGGACCAACCAAAACGGTTTCTAGATATACTCCGTTTTCACAATTTTTCTTCAGTGGTTGATTCCTTATATTCTTATCAAACAATTTTCATATATATAGATAGGCCACCAGCTCTGTAAAGTATGTCAGTCAAAAAACATTCCCCTGACATTCCCCACAATACTTTACATTCCCCACAATACTTTACAGAGCTGGTGGCCTATCTTCTATATATATGAAAATTGTTTGATAAGATTATAAGGAATCAACCACTGAAGAAAAATTGTGGAAAACGGAGTACATCTAGAAACCGTTTTGGTTGGTCCTTAAAAAATTATTGATATATAAAATTTATTGTACCAATTGCCTTGGAAAGGATCTGCTTTTCTCTGTATATGTTTTGAACCTTTCTTCCTTTTTCGTATTGCTAGGATGAAGAGGCAAGCAGTAGCAAACGGCCTGGGTTTGTCTGCCCTCACCTGGACGGCCCAGGTTAGCCTGGTCTCACCTGATCTTGAAAGTTCAGGAAGGTGGGCGTGCCAAGCGGATGCTCTACCCCCAAGCCACCTGATTTTGTGCAGCGCGAAAGAGCGGGGCTGAATGTGCAAACCAGGTTTCAAAAAAAGGCACTGAGTAGATTGACAGCCGGACGTTCACGCACGTGCACGGACGCAAGGGCATCGCTATGATGCTCTGTCGCTCAAACTGGGCGTGTGCGAACCAACCCTTGGGCGGCTGCATGCCAAGACGTGAAAGCTGCCTCCTGCTGAATCGGGGCCCTGGTTCCTCAGCCGCTCAGGCAGGCCGTGGCTCTGCAGATGTCGCACATCATCTTCTACCCAGCCCGAAGGGGGGAGCGACCAGCTGCCCACTCACCTGACAACATGCTGGCGCTGCTGACTGGGGTGCTGCTTCCGGGCATGCTGGCGGAGCTCATCCGGGCCTGGTCCTTCACTATGGGATCTGCAAAACACAGCATCCCCCCAACCTCAGGTTAGGGCAGGCGTATCAGTGCTCCAAAACACAAGAAGGAGATGGATGTTATGGCTACATGACAAAGCTAGATAGCTCATCTTAACAGTTTTATTTATTTGTTTGTTTATTTATTATTCAACCAGGATTATTATTATTATTATTATTTGATTTATTCCCCACCACTCCCTTGCGGCTCGTGGCGGGTCATGGTGTCTTAAAACCCCGTTAAAACCCCATTAAAAAGACATAAAAATACCCCCAACATGGCGGAAAAATAAGTAAAAAACCCAACTCCCACCCCCACTATGGAGAAGGAGGTCCCGACGATGTACGCTTCAAGACCACGGGCGGGGAGGGGGGAGGTTAGATTTATCATGCCAACCCCAGCCTCAACCATAGACCTGGCGGAAGAGCTCCGTTTTACAGGCCCTGCAGAACGTTGAAAGATCCCGCAGGGCCCGCATTTAGATGCGTAGGCGTTCCAACGGAGGATTGAATTAAAATAATTAGCGGGCCTTGCGGGCCCTTTAAAACATGGAGAAAGGGGATTGGTTGCCTGCCTTGATTGACAGGTGGAAGAGAGTCGGTGTAACGTGCATTGCTCTCTTCCGCCACTTCAAGCAGGGCTTGTGGAGGGGGAAAAGCACAAAACAGTGGCGTAACACTATATTTTTAGATGTGCAGAAATGCCCTCAGTCATCCCAATGCACTGCTGGATCTTTGGCAGCAGAAAACTACAAAATCAGCCTCGGCCTTAGTGAAAAAGCCCCTTCCTCAAACCGCCTTCCAGTCCTGCTGCTGTCAGGGCCACACGAACTGTTGTTCATCATCATGCTTTAGGATGCTCTGGGCTGATCCTGCGTTGAGCAGGGGGTTGGACTAGATGGCCTGTATGGCCCCTTCCCACTCTATGATTCTATGATGGTTAAAAACCTGCAGTATGCAATAATAAATCACAAAATACCATCATGGCTGCTTGCATTCCGTCAGGTTTTCCAAAAAAGGATGCCAGTGAGGTGGGTCTTCTCGGGGGTGGCACCAAAGCTCTGGAACGCTCTCCCCAGGGAGAGTCACCTGCCCCCCCCCTTCTGCTGCCATCTTCGCCAGCATCTTTCGTTTGGCAGGACCTCAGAGATACCTCCTTCCTGACCAGTACTTTTAATTGCTCTTTTTAAATGGCTTGATATGCATTTTAAGTCTCTCTTAATAACGTGTGCTTAAAGCAGGGTTGATTTTAATGGGATTCAAGCAGAAAGCCGGGCCCGCGGGGAGGCAGACTCACAAAAATAAGGGTGCTCCATGGCTTCTCTTGCCGTAAGCCGGGACTGGTGATCGTATCGCAGCAATTTGTCTAGGAAGTCCAGGGCCTCCGGGCTGACCAAGTGCTGGTTCTCGCTGTGAACAAAGCGTTCCCATCGCTTGCGAGAGTGCCTGAGAGAGAGGGAGGAAGGGTGACTGAACAAACAGGAACAGGTCTGTAAAGTCAACATCATGTGCAGAAAGGGAGGGAGGGGGGGAGGGAGAGTAAGAGAGAGAGAGAGAGAGAGAGAGAGAGAGAAGAAAGAAGAGAAAGAGAGAAAGAGAGAAAGAGAGAAAGAGAGAAAGAGAGAAAGAAAGAAAGAAAGAAAGAAAGAAAGAAAGAAAGAAAGAAAGAAAGAAAGAAAGAAAGAAAGAAAGAAAGAAAGAAAGAAAGAAAGAAAGAAAGAAAGAAAGAAAGAAAGAAAGAAAGAAAGAAAGAAAGAAAGAAAGAAAGAAGCTCTAAACCCATTACTGCGTGTCCTCTCCTCTGCAGCCAACGGAAACTGCATCCTGCCCTCCTCCAAGTGACAACCTTTCAAATACTTAAAGAGGGCTATCATGTCCCCTCTCAACCTCCTTTTCTCCAGGCTGAACATTCCCAAGTCCCTCAACCTATCTTCATAGGGCTTGGTCCCTTGGCCCCAGATCATCTTCGTCGCTCTCCTCTGTACCCTTTCAGTTTTATCTACGTCCTTCTTGAAGTGAGGCCTCCAGAACTGCACACAGTACTCCAGGTGTGGTCTGTCCAACACCGTATACAATGGGACTATGACATCTTGTCAAAAGCTTGTATATATTCAAGATATATACAAGCTTTTGTGTGAGAGCACTGTTCTTCGGAGGTCAACACACTGTGTGCAGGCACACAAAAGCTTATATTTTGAATACAACTTTACTGGCCTTAAAATGTCACTGGACTCAAACTTTTCCCCTTTGCAAGGTAAGTTAGGCTGAGTCTCAGCAACTGGTCGACATTGTCCACTAAGTTTTCTGGTCAGGCAAGCAGCTGCTGAGGAGAAAGGAAAGCTGCATCAGGCAACGCAGGAATGGACATCCCAGGATACAAGGCGGAACTGCAGTGCCCATCCTTCCCACTACAGCAGGGGTAGTCAACCTGTAGTCCTCCAGATGTTCATGGACTAAAATTCCCATGAGCCCCTGCCAGCAAACGCTGGCAGGGGCTCATGGGAATTGTAGTCCATGGACATCTGGAGGACCACAGGTTGACTACCCCTGCACTATAGCACGCCGACTTGGATTAACCTCAAGAGCACCACACCATTTCAAGTCGGACCTGGCCCCAGCTCACCTGCCCAAGATATCGTTGAAACGGGGGTCAAGTTCTATGTTGTATTTGTCGATGTAGTCGTACAGGTCTTCCGTCCCCAGCACCTTCGCTATTCTCACCAGCTGTGAACAGACAACATGTGAAACGGCAATACACCAGCTGGCCAGGATTCTCCCAACTGGGGAGCCTGAAGTCTGAGAGGTGGAGCAGATAAAGGTTAGATTGGTGGGTGGGCAAGACTGGAGAAAAAGGGAGAGGCTGTGGTGGAGAGGGGTGGGTGGGCATCAGTTTAATCTAGCTGAATCTTTGGGCCAGATTCTGCTGGTTTGGAATTTGGTGGGATATTCAAATGCCACCCAGATGCTTCCCAGGCTGCAGAGAGCCTGTGAAGTGCAGGGGAAGAGCCACCAAACAGCTGATCCTGAGAGATCAGCTGTTTGGTGGCTCTTTAAATGCCTCCTCCCCGATCCTACCCCATCTCCGCAGCCTCGGAGGGGTCCGCAAAGAGACATTTAAAGACCCTAGCAAACAGGTGATTCTCAGAATCAGCTGTTTGGTGACTCTGGAGACTTTTAAAGGGACATGGGTCCCTTTAAATGCCTCCAAAGCCATCAAACAGCTGATCCCCAGAGATCAGATGACTGGTCACTATTTCAGCTGAACTGGTTCAAGATTTCTGAATCTGAAAAGTATCACCCCCCCCCCCAAATGCACATCCCTAACATATATTTAGGGTGGCAAATGTACAATGTACCTTCTATCACAGTCCAAAGAAAGTCAATCTCAAATGCAGTACAGACCCAATCATGTATAATGGGTATGCATCATTTTGTAAACAAATTCCAACATTGTATGTAGAACATTTGAATTATTAGGCCTTCACATTTTGATTTCTTAGCCTTTGGGGCCTTAATCTATGCAATGTCAGTTCATACATAAGACGCACTGACAGATTCAAATCCAGGACGACCACAGAGACCCACAAAATGTATGGGTAGGAGCTTTTTACGTCCACACTCTTTCTTTCCAGACTGGAGGCATAACCGCCAATATGGCTTCCACAGTCAAAGACGTCCCTTTAAAATGCTGCACTTTAAGAGGTGAGGTCTACACGTGGCATGGAATCCACACTGACACATTTGCGCAGGCGATCCGCCAGCTCAGCGGACCAAGCGGATGCCGTGCGTGGTCGAACCGACCCTCCAGGTGCGTTCGTTTGGTCCTTCGTCCCTGGCAAAAGCAGGCGGTGAGATGAACGTACAGGACTGGGGTGGGGACAGGGTACTGGGCCTGCTGGGAGCGCTCACCTGATCATAATTGTCGTGCCCGTGGAAGAAGGGCTCCTTCCTGAAGATCATGCTGGCCAGCATGCACCCCAAGCTCCACATATCCAGACTGTAATCGTACATCTAGGGGGGGAAAGCAAAAGTCACTGCGGCTCATCAGCAGACGCTAGAGAAGAAAAAACAGCTGGTTTTTCTCAGAGGCATGCCTGCCGCCTGGGGAAACCTTTCCCCAAGGGGAATAGGCAGGAGCGGTTTACCCAAGGGGAAAGCACGCCAGAGGGAAACGTTTTCTAAAGCGGCACAAATTTTCCTGCCACAGAATAGTATGGAGGTCATTGTGTGCATAATGGGAAGATTTCTATGGCAGATGTAAGGGAAACGTAACCCAAAATCTGGAACTGGCTTTCTACGTCCCTCGAGATGAGATGGCAGAGGTCGTTACCACGCCACCGATAAGCCAAGGGCCACTGGGACCCCCATGTACAAAAACCTCATGTCCAAATGCTTCCACAATTTCATACTTCGTCATCACTGGTGCTATCAGTTTGTCAATTAAATTCACCGATTCCAACAGTCAGAGATAAATTTGGGGACCAGCAAAATCATCTGGCTAGCTTTGTGCATTTCTTAAAACGTTCTGCGCTTTAAGTTCTATTTAAATCACCAGCAAAGTCCGGAAAAATACAGCTGTTCTCGCATACAACAATCTTGCCCTGTTCGTTAAAGGCTTTTGTGTTGACCTCTGAGATCACTTTGGTCATTTGGATCTCGCGGTCCTTCTGCTGCACACTAGATGACTCTCCGACTGACTTTGGAGAACATAATCATATTGGAATGGGAGCCTGGAGGAGTCTTGGTTTACAGACTGGGAGGCACTGGCCTTTAAGCCGAGGCTTCTGCCGAACCTCAGCTTCCACGTGACGCGGAGACTGGACCACACTTACTTGATAATCTACGAGAAGCTCAGGGCCTTTGAAGTATCTGGAAGCGACGCGAACGTTGTACTCTTGGCCAGGATGGTAGAATTCCGCCAAACCCCAGTCTATTAGCCGCAGCTAAAAGCAGAAGACAGAACGTAAGAACGGAGAAAGAGTCCTGCTGATTCTTGTCTCACCTGGTGGCCAATCAGTTCCTCTGGAGGGCCAAGAACAGGGCCGAGAGACTGGGGCCTTCAGAAGAACATCAGAAGAGCCACACTGGATCAGACCAAGGGCTCATCTATTTAATCTAGCATCCCATCTCACCCTGTGGCCAACCAGTTCCTCTGGATGGCCAACAACAGCATAGAGCAGGGGTAGTCAAACTGCGGCCCTCCAGATGTCCATGGACTACAATTCCCAGGAGCCCCCTGCCAGCATTTGCTGGCAGGGGGCTCCTGGGAATTGTAGTCCATGGACATCTGGAGGGCCGCAGTTTGACTACCCCTGGCATAGAGGCTGTGAGTTTGGTGTCTCTAGCATACTGGGAGGGTGGTTTCGTCCACTGTGTCACGAGCCTCACTGATCCTTTCAACGCCTAAAAGTTTGTGAGGGTCCGTGAGCCAGTTGGGAAGGGCGGGCTATAAAAATGAAATTGCTGCTGTCATTAGCATGGCTCATGAACCGGGACTACCGAGGCACCTCGCCTCTTACCTTTCTGTGCTCGTGGTCAATCATGACGTTGTGGGGTTTCACATCTCTGTGCATGATCCCCATACTGTGACAATAGTCCAGGGCCTGCAGAAGAGAACAGACACACCCCCGGGGGGCATTCGCTGGAGAAGAGGCATTCCTTCTTGCTTAGAAATCTCAGACTGCTAGTACACACCCTTATTAGATGAACTTACAGCCTCCGATTTGAAAGGGATTGTAGGTTAATACTGGTTGCGTCAGTATTCCCTCTGAAGCTCACAGGCAAAAACCTGTCCCACCAGGCCTGTCCCTTCCGCTTCCCACAATGGAGCCCCTGTGAGGTAGGTATTGGCAGTGAGCTCTAGCAGAATTGCTATGTGAGAACAGCTCTCAGAGAACTGTGACTGGGCCAAGGTTACTTAGCTGGCTGCATGTAGCTCAGATTAGAGTCTACTAGACTTTCCCCCTACACCACGCTGGCACTCAAGAAAAAGAAGAGGCTTTAAAAAATATATCCTGCTTTTCACTACCTCAACACCTTTCCCTTCCTCTTCCCACAACGGGCCCCCTGTGAGGGAGGTGGCGTGGAGAGAGCTAGGGTCAGGGAGACTCAGGTCGCAGAAGGCCATTTGAAGACCATGGGCCACAGTCCCTCTCTCCGAGCCTAACCTACGTATTGTGACGCAAAATAAATAAAACGCACAATGCGAGCAGCAAATTAAGACTCACCTTCAAAATTTCATACATGTAGAACCGAATGTCGTAGTCTGTTAACGTTTGGTACAATTGCTGCAGGAGGGAAGCAGAACACAATTGGGGTAAAGTCATAAGAGAACCTAAGTTGGACCATCCCAATGGCCCTTCCAGTCCAACACTCCGTGTCACACAGTGGCCAAAACCCATGAGCCATCAGGAGGTCCGCCAACGAGGCCAGAACTCCAGAAGCCCTCCCACTGTAAGAACATTAGAGAAGCCATGCTGGATCAAGCTAATAGTGATACAGACCCAGGTACCATCAGGAGACACACTAGCAGGGCCAAAACTCCAGAAGCCCCCCCGCTGCAGCCCCACAAGCACCACAAATATAGAGTACCACTGGACCAGACAGAGTGCTCCATCTTTAACTTGTGGGCAGTCGCCAGTGATGGACCTCTGCCCTTAGCCTCCTCTGTGAGAAGAGGAGCGCGCTGGGAATCTAAAAATGGCATTTTAAAACTTGCTAGCTCTCCTCTGCGACAGGCCTGCGAATGCTCTCCAGTCTCATGTTCTAGTCTAGTGTTGCTTAAAAAAACATAAGTGCTGCTGGGAGAGGCCATGAGAGCTGCCAGGACAGGGAGCAATCACGACCATGGGGATGGGACAATTCAAAAATGTGCCTCTGGACTTGACCAAGATCTTTCCCCACACTTTGGAGCTAAGCCACAGAAACCTTGGGATGCATGCAAATATACCCTGATGCTGTGTGGAGGCTAGAAAGAAAAACTCTGTTTCCCAACAATGTTGAACCCGGAGCAGCGAATACATACAAGGAAATCTCCCTGCTTCCACCACCTGCTACTTCACAGCTACTTCCTGCTCCATTCTCCCCACCACCACCAGCTTCATCCCCCCCCCCCACCCCGTTTCCCCACCCTCTAGCCACACACATGCATAAAGCAACAGAAAATTCAGAGCTTTCCCCTGGTGGTTCCCAAACTGTACCTTGAAGTCTGTATTGTTTACATGTTCAAAAACCAAGGCCGGAGTTCGCGACTAGAAAAAAGGAAGGAAGAAAAGGTCAGCTCGGCACTGCGGCGTTTAATGCACTGTTTGCAGAACCAATGTACAATGTACACCTCTCCTTGTTTATGATCCTCCCTCAAGGGTCATCAATCTTTGATCCTCCACTCTCATCTAACTTTTCTTCTGGCAGAATGGCATGAATGTCAAAGAAGTCGAGAAGCTGGGTGGCTCAGCTACACTGATCTCATCAGTTCTTGGAAGATAAGCAGGGTCGGCCTGAGTTAGAATTTGGATGGGAGACCCCCCAAGGAAGTCCAGACTTGCTAAGCAGAGGCAGGCAAGGGGAAGCCACCTCTGTTCCCTTCCCAATCCAAGATGACCCTGGACAGCGTGACCTTGTTAGATCTCACAAGCTAAGGAAGATTGGCTGTTGTTAGTACGTGGATGGTATTATGATCTGGGATTTTTAGGAAAGCCCCAATTTTGGGGTCCAATAGAAGAAAAATACCAGTTAAAAAAGAAGCCAGCCCAACCGTGGGGCTAACTTGGCTACTCCTGTTGCGCAATTTAAGCTGCCTCTGCCAGAGGAGAATCATAGAACCATAGAGTTGGAAGGGGCCACACAGGCCATCTAGTCCAACCCCCTGCTCAACGCAGGATCAGCCCTAAGCATCCTAAAGCATCCAAGAAAAGTGTGTATCCAACCTTTGCTTGAAGGCTGCCAGTGAGGGGGAGCTCACCACCCTCCTTAGGCAGCCTATTCTACTGCTGAACGACTCTGACTGTGAAAAACTTTTTCCTGATATCTAGCCTATATTGTTGTACTTGAAGTTTAAACCCATTACTGCGCGTCCTCTCTTCTGCAGCCAACAGAAACAGCATCCTGCCCTCCTCCAAGGGACAACCTTTCAAATTCTTAAAGAGGGTTCATAAAAGGAGGGTCCATTTCAAGATCACAGATCACAGTTCTAGAAAATGTATGCAATTCGTCAAAACTGAATGGGACGTCTCCCCACATCTGAACAATTCCCCAGGTCAGCCCCACGACCCCCACTCACCACCGGGTCTTTCACTATGTCGGCCAGGGTGATAATGTTTGGACCCGCCTCGCAAGTTCTCCAAGATTTTGATTTCGCGCTTGATTTTCTTCTTTTTCACAGGGCTGGCAAAGGGAAAGGGGGCAGGTTACAGACAGCGACATTCCGACTTCGACTCGAAACCACTTGAGTCGAACAATGTAGATTATGGCTTTGGCTGGTTGCCACTGACTTTTAAAACTGTTTTTAGGGGGATTATGGGGTTACTGGTGCCATTCTGAATTTTAAATTGTTGCAAGGGGGCATTTTTTGGCTCAAAGGTGAGTTAAGAACATGAGGAATCACGGCACATGGCCAGCTCCACCTCAGAATCTAGCATCCAGGTTTTCCTAGAGTCACAGAATCCTAGAGTGGGAAGGGCCATGCAGGCCATCAAGTCCCACCCCCTGCTCAGGGCAGGATCAGCCTCAAGCATCCAGGAAAAGGATCTGTTCAGCCTCTGCTTGAAGACGGCCTGTGAGGGGGAGCTCCCCACCTCCTTATGCAGCCCAACCCACTGCTGAACTACTCTGTGAGATTTTTTTCCTGATCTCTAGCCGATATCTTTCTACACGTAGTTTAAAGCCCATTCCTGCGGGTCCCCTCCTCTGCTGCCCACAGGAAACCTTTCCCTGCCCTCCTCTTCCGGAAAGGCACCTGTCTAGCACTTGGGGCTAGCAGTCAGCCAGCTCTTCCTCCAACCACTCTGGTCTAGCAGCCTCCAAAATGTAACTTGACACTCACAAACGTGCTGTGTGGGAAAATGCTCTTTGCACCATGAGGGGTTCTAGCTCAGTGGCAGAGCACCTGCCTGGCAAGCAGAAGGGCTCCTGTTCAATCCTGGAATCTAGAGTAAAAAAAAGACCAGGTGACATGAAAGGCCTCAGCCTCAGACCCTGGAGAGTCACTGCCACTCTGAGTAGACAATATTGACCTGGATGAACTCGCGGTCAGGATTAGCACAAAGCTGCTTCTTGTCTTGTGTTCATTTTGGTGGAGGGATGTGGCTCAGCGGAAGAGCATCTGATTGGCACGCAGGAGCTCCAGGTTCAACCCCCTGGCATCTCCAGCTCAAAGGAGCTGGCAGTAAGTGATGGGAAAGAACTCAGCCTGACCCTGGAGGGCCCATAACAGGGCAGAAAGGCCAGGTTCTTCATAAGACCATCAGAAGAGCCCTGAATGAATGGAGGGTCCATTCAGTCCAGCGTCCAGCATCCTGTCTCATACAGGGGCCAACCAGTTCCTCTGGAGGGCCAACTACAGGACAGAGAGGCCGAGGCCTTCCTAAGAACTGCTGGGTCAGACCAGGGGTCCATCTAGTCCAGCATCCCATCTCACCAGTGGCCAACCAGTTCCCCTGCAGGTCCAACAAAAGGGAATAGAGGCCCAGGCCTTCATAAGATCTGATCAGTGACCCATCTAGTCCACCATGCTGTCTCAAACAGAGGCCAGCAGGGCATAGAGGCCTACCTCTGGATCCTGGGATTGCCTCCTAGCTCTGGGATTCAGAGGGTTTGAACAAAGAGGTTCCCTCAACCACCATGGCTAGTAGCCACTGACAGACGTCTCTTCCACGAACCTGTCCAATCCTCTTTTAATGCTCTTTATTCCCTTTGGCCATCATGACATCCTCTGGCAGCCAACTCTAAATATCAATCTCTCTCTGTGTAAATTAGGATTCTCTTCTGTCTGCTCTCGACCCGCTGCCCACCAGCTTCACTGGCTGCTCTCAAAGTCTGGTATTTGGGGAGAAGGAGCAATGCTTCCCGTCAGCTCTGTCGACATGGGGCCAATCGAGATTGTCGCAAACGTACACAGAGGCCCTGACTGACGGCAGCTGCTGTGTCCAGAGTGGGGAAGGGGGGGGGGAATAGGTTACACCACCTGCCACTCCATCTGTCTTCGTACGGATAGGACTGGACGTTGATGAAGTCGGAAGCTGCTCCCCCCCACCCTGAGCCCCTCTCATTTGTCATAATCGAGTTTGCTTGGACACCCGCATACGACCGCCCTGCCCCAATTCCGCACGCAGCCTGGTGATCAGATGTGCCGATGTCGCTCCAGATGGTCTCTGAGAAAAACAGCAACCTGCCCGTTCACCCCGCTGGCTTTTAACGTTTAGCTCAGACTTTTTCAACCAGGGTTTTGTGAACTCCTGGGATTTCTTGACGGCCCTGGAAGGGCTTCCCAAATGAGGGGGGGAGATAATCAATTTTTAATATGTTCTTCAAATTTGTTAAACACTAATTTGGTGATATGACCTTATACGGTCATGCCGGCCTGCCCCCCCACCCCTCCTGAAATTATGGGGAAGGGGCCTCGTCTGGGCATGTACACAGCTCTGCTTCCCAAACCTATTCTGCATGATCGTGCCATTTGGGGGGTTTCTCGAAGCCTGAAGGATGTTTCAGGGGTTTCTCAACAGTGAAAAAGTCGAGAAGGGCTGTCTTGTTACTGATCCATGTGATCGGCGTTCCACCTTCCCACCTTCCCCGCCTGGACTCAAATCGGATTACAGAGAGGGCCGCGATGCAATCGACAAGGGGAGCTGCTCGGCCAAATAACGCAATGGGGAAAAGGGTTGCGGGACCAACCAGAAATCTAAAAGCGGAACTGGAGCGAAGTGTAAGAATTGACACGACATTCAAGAAACCAAAAATGGTAAATTACTATACTACTTAAAGCAAGCTGTACATAGTGGTGTAGGCCACGGTCCCTGATAATTCGTCCAAGTAATTTTGTGGCTAATTGCGTGCAGCGCAACCGTATGGCCAGCGCAGGAAAGCCCTCTTAGATAGTTCAAGTGGGTTGCCCTGTTGGTCTGACTCTGATTTTGTTTCAAATAGTTCGGTTCTGCATCGTTAAACCAGGTGAATTGGAGCCTTCCTTACCTCCTCAAGCAAGCCATTCTGTAAGCCAACCACAGAGAAGGCATGCCGGTTTTGCCCCATTTTCAACGAAGAAGAAGACGAAGAGTTGTTTCTTATATGCTGCTTTTCCCTACCCGAAGGAGGCTCAAAGCGGCTTACAGTCGCCTTCCCTTTCCTCTCCCCACAACTGACACCCTGTGAGGGAGGGGAGGCTGAGAGAGCCCTGAGATTACTGATGAAGAAGAAGAGTTGGTTCTTAGATGCCGCTTTTCTCTACCCAAAGGACAAAGCAGCTTCCATTTGCCTTCCCATTCCTCTCCCCACAACAGACACCCTGTGAGATGGGTGAGGCTGAGAGAGCGCTGATATCACTGCTCGGTCAGAACAGTTTTATTAGAGCTGTGGTGAGCCCAAGGTCACCCAGCTGGTTGCATGTGGGGGAGTGCAGAATCGAACCCGGCATGCCAGATTAGAAGTCTGCACTCCTAACCACGACACCAAACTGGCTCTCTTTGTGCATATCAGTCAACCACATTTCTTTTGGCAATCCCACAATGCTCCTCTCCTTGGCCCATCCAGTCCAGTGTCCTGTCTCACACAGTGGCCAACCAGTTCGTCTGGAGGGCCGGCTTACAAGAGGGCAGAGAGGCCGAGGCCTTCAGAAGATCTGACTAATGTCCATCTAGTCTCCAGCATCCTGCCAACCTGCTTCTCTGGAGGGCCAGCAACAGGGCATAGAGACAGAGGCCGTCCCCTGGTGTTGCTTCCTGGCTTTGGGATTCAGATTAGTGCCTCGGAATGGGGAGGTTCCCCCTCGTCCACAATGGCTAGTAGCCACTGATAGGCTTTCCCCTCCATAAATCTATTAAATCCCCTTTTAAAGCTGTTTACTCCTGTGGCCATCACTCCATCCTCTGGACGCACATTCCACACTTGAATCAGCCTCTGTGTAAAGCAGCCTTTCCTTTTGTCCTTCCTAAAATCTAGTGCCCATCAGCATCACTGGATGCCCATGAATTCTAGCATTTTGAGACCCAGGTTCGAATCTCTCTTCGTTCCATGGAAGCTCACCGGGTGACACACTCAGTCGCACACTCTCAACCTAACCCGCCTCGCAGGGCTGTTGTCGAAATAAAACACAGGAAAGAAAAACGACGCAAGCCGCCGTGGGTTCCCACTGGAGAGAAAGGTGGAATATACTTAAAAGAAAATTAACCAGAAATTTGCACACCGGCTCTTGCACAATCCCCCACCATTTTTGGTTTTTCCGATTTGCTTCTCACTGCTCTGAAGCAACGGACGTTTCCCCCCCCCCTCTTCTGGGGCTCCAGGGGACTGCGGGCTCACCTTCAAGATTTTAACGACTACTTTTTCGTTATTCGTGATGTTGATGGCTTCGAAGACTTCGCTGTACTTGCCGCGGCCCAGCTTACGGACTAGTTGGTAATCGTCTTGATTTCTGCAAAGGCCAAGTCAAGAGAGGGCATTACGCTGGGCAAGAGAACACACACACACACACACACACAAGTTATGCACCAAGAGAGCCCGAACGAGACGCCAAAAATGACACATTTCGGAATGGATCCTGCGTCTTTTCTGCTGACAGAATAAAGTATAAAGCCTAACCCCATAATACAGCTGAGGGGCAGGCATGTATAGCGCTGATATAAAGGTTTCACAGCAGACCGGTAGACCATCTGTTCAGCATCCTGTCACATACAATAGCCAGCCAGTTCCTCTGGATGGCCAACAGAAGGGCACAGAGACCAAGGCCTTCCCTTCATGTTGCCCCGGGGCCCTGAGGTTCAGGGGAGGATTGCCTTCTGAATGGGGAGGTTCCCATTAGTCATTGGGGTTAATAGATCCTGGTAGGCCATGAATCTATCGCATCCTCTTTTAAAGCCACTTATTCCAGAGGCAAGCATGACATCCTCTGGCAGCAAATCACATAATCTGTCATCCCTCTGTGTAAAGTGGTATTTCCCTTTATCCGTCGTGAACCTACTGCCCATCAGTGTCAATGAATGCTTGTGATTGCTTGCACTTTGGGAGAGGGAGAAAAGGTTCTCTTTGGCAACACCCCAGGCGTAATTCAATAAACCCCTCTCATGCCTCTTCCCACCCCCCCCCCCACCCAACCCCCTTCATTGTCATTTATCTAAACTCTACAGCCTTTCTTCATGGGGCACCATCCCTCTCATCGTCTTGATTCGGCTCTTTGGCTCGAGTAAGAGCCACTCCGATTGGTCAAGAGGGAAGGGAGCGCCACCGTCAGGGGAACAGAGGGGCGAGGCCCAGCCCGCTAACCGGCCAAGTAGTCGTCCTGAATCAACAATGTAAATTAATAACTTATGAATAATACAAGAAATTACACACAGCGATATTTGGACCCACATTTATTAACACTGATGATTGGCACTCATTAGCATGGACGTGTTTTGTATAGTAGCCTAATAAGCTTGTTGGCACATTTTTGCGAGTTAAAAAAGCAAATCAGAAACATCTTCAAGCTGACTGTTCGTATTTAGGGGGGGGGGGAACAGGAGAGATGCATCTCCCAAGAACCCACATTATGGCAGACCATGGGATGGACAAAGCCAGACATGCATGGGAGTATTACCGACGAAAAATATACACAGACAGTCTGGTATAGTGGTTAGGAGTGCAGACTTCTAATCTGGTGAGCCGGGTTTGATTCCCCACACCCCATATGCAGCCAGCTGGGTGACCTTGGGCTCTCCACGGCACTGATAAAGCTATTCTGAGCAAACAGGAATCTCAGGGCTCTCTCAGCCTCCCCTCCCTCACAGGGTGTCTGTTGTGGGGAGAGGAAAGGGAAGGCGACTGTAAGCCGCTTTGAGACTCCCTTGGGTAGAGAAAAGCGGCATCTAAGAACCAGCTCTTATTCTTCTTCAGTAATATCAGGGCTCTCTCAGCCTCACCCACCTCACAGGGTGTCTGTTGAGGGGAGAGGAAAGGGAAGGCGAGTGTAAGCCGCTTTGAGACTCCTTCGGGTAGAGAAAAGCAGCATATAAGAACCAACTCTTCTTCTTCTTCTTCTACATGTGACCTATCGAGAAGTGACTATGGCACCCACCCAATAATCAAAATATTCAAATCATCAACAGCTTTTTTAAAAAGCCATTAAAATAACCCTTGGCGTAAACCAGCCCTTGGGCTAGAGAAGCAGACCATAAAACAAAGTTTAAAGGATGGAGTCCCTTGGCTAAAAGCCTGGATAAAAACATTTTGCTCTGAGGTCGATGATGCAGGAAGGGAAGATGCCAGACCAGCCACAAAAGGAACGGTACTCCAAAAGATATCACAAATATAATAGAAAACAGAACACAGAGAGGGGACTGTGGTTCAGTGGAAGAGCTTCTGCTTGGTGTGCAGGTCCAATCCCCGGCATCTCCAGCTAAAAGGATCAAGCAATAGGTGAGCGAAAGACCTCTGCCTGAGACCCTATTAAATGGGACTCTGAAATTTTACACCCCAACAGACCTCTCATTTTGGACCTTTTCACAGAGAAGCACATTGCAAGATTTCCCAATCCCCCGGGGGAGGAATGAGAAATATTTGCTGGTTGAGGATTCTGCCAATAAGAATACCTTGAAGGACCAAAACCAGCCATGACAGATTAAAGAAGTTTTTTACCCCAATGTTGAAATTTGGGGTGTGGGGGATAGAAATTGTTATTTATGTGAGAGACTTCGAATTCTAAATAAGTCAACTCATTGAATTAAAGTTTCTTTATTAGAAAATGCAAGGATCTACTTCAAAGGCATAGTCAGGACTGGTTCACAAAGCATTGTTGTTGTTGTTAGGTGCGAAGTCGTGTCCGACCCATCGCGACCCCCTGGACAATGATCCTCCAGGCCTTCCTGTCCTCTACCATTCCCTGGAGTCCATTTAAGCTTGCACCGACTGCTTCAGTGACTCCATCCAGCCACCTCATTCTCTGTCGTCCCCTTCTTCTTTGGCCCTCAGTCGCTCCCAGCATTAGGCTCACAATGCATAGGGTGAGCAATACAGAGGGCTCCCCCCTTCCCTTGGGAACTCGAACCAGGCACCGTTCAAAGGAGCCAAAACACAGAGATTCCAAATGAAAATGCTCAGTGTAAGCAGAAATGATTGGTGAACTTTTTGATTGTAGCAGCCAGAGGGACAATTGCCACTAGCTGGAAAAACGCAGACAATATTTCATTAGATAACTGGCGGAAAAAAATAAGACAGTTTATGATTTTGGTAAAATGAACAAATAACATTAAAGTAATTCAAGGGGAGAAAAAAGAACGAAGCTTTCAATACAATTTGGAGTAATCTGGCAAATCACCTAAGGACATTTTCAGACTGTGAACTAATTTTCAGTATGTGAACTAATATTGTAACTTGAGACTTGAATTGTGATTAGCAGATGAATTGTAATATATGATATGGGCATTGTTTACAGCACGGGTAGTCAAACTGCGGCCCTCCAGATGTCCATGGACTACAATTCCCATGAGCCCCTGCCAGCAAATGCTGGCAGGGGCTCATGGGAATTGTAGTCCATGGACATCTGGAGGGCCGCAGTTTGACTACCCCTGGTTTACAGGAATCAAAAGATTGATGAAGCTTCAGAGTTGGGTTTGGGTTTTGTTTTGGTTGGGGATTGTCTGTTGACTGTGTGCAATTTCATAAACAATATTAAAAAAAGCAGAGATAACCATTTGGGCTTCAAGGAACAAAAAGGTGTGGGAAACTACAGAAGGGGAAGGGAGGAATGTGTGGGGAGGCTGACGTGCATAAAATACAATGGCAGGAAATCAACCTTGGGGTGTCAAGCTAAAGCATCTGGGTTACATCAAGGCACAGAAGCCAGGCTAGCTGAACACTTTAATAAACACCAGAGCAGAATAATGGCAGAAATACATGGGGACATTAGAGCCTCTTGTGGCGCAGAGTGGTAAGGCAGCAGACATGCAGTCTGAAGCTTTGCCCATGAGGCTGGGAGTTCATTTCCAGCAGCCGGCTCAAGGTTGACTCAGCCTTCCATCCTTCCGAGGTTCGTAAAATGAGTACCCAGCTTGCTGGGGAGTAAAATGGCAATGATTGGGGAAGGCACTGGCAAACCACCCCGTATTGAGTCTGCCATGAAAACGCTAGAGGGCATCACCCCAAGGGTCAGACATGACCCCGTGCTTGCACAGGGGATACCTTTACCTTTACATGGGGACACTATACAATTGTGTGCATCTGTATACTGACCTCACATGAAGATCAGTACGCTAAGTCTGACCTTCCTGGCATTGCCCGTGTCCTTACTGAGATGTTTCGCGTGTGCCAAAGAGGTATTCCTTTATGGTTTTTAAAGATTTTAGAGCTCTAAGAATAAATTGTTTCCATTTTTTTGCATTTGGTTTCATCCCGAACCTTTGTGGCTCTCGCCCGTTTTCCAGGTTGGGTTTTTGTTCCTCTCAATGTTATTTGCTCAATCACTGCAAGATAACTTCATGTGTAACACAATCAAACGGGGTGTGCACATCTTACACACACCACCCAGCGGGAGGCAACTGGGCGTGCTCAAAACCCAACGCAGCCCCTGCCTGGCCACTCAAAGCATGCGGTCACTTACCCCCATTCGACCACGTGTGATTCGTAATCCCAGTATTCGCGGGGTCTGTGCGTGTTTACGTCTGTGTAAACTCTGGCCCGGCTTGGCACGGGTCCCGACATGTCGGACAGGTTGGCAGGCCTGAGGATCCGACTTCGGGGTGGCTTCCGACGTCAACGCGCAACACGGGAGGTGAGGCGGGCGGGCGGGCCTCGGAGAGAAGGCGGGAATTCCCAGCTGCAAACCACAAAGAGACGCGGGAAAGGTTAGAAGACAAACCTTCCGCCAATCTGCTAAAGGCGGCAGTGAAAGGAACGGATGAAGAAAGATGGCAGGGCCGTTGTTTTAACCCAGAAATGTTTTAACCCGTAACAGGCAAGAACAGGATTGTGGCGAGGCACTTCCCCAGAAGCTAATCCAGTCCAAACGCCTCTTGGTGTCAGACCTTTCACATATTATTATTCTATTGTTATTATTAAAATTTATTTCCCGCCACTCTCAAGAACAGCTCCTGGCAGGTTACAAATTATCCCCACTAAAACCCCAACAAAACAGTACAGGGACTTTAAAGGTGGACAATAAACCCAAAAAACAGAGCAAAAACATAGAATCATAGAGCTGGAAAGGACCTCTGGGGTGATCAAGTGCAACCCCCTGTACCATACAGGACACTCACCGTCCTATTGTTCATCCACTGTCGCCTGCCACCCCCTTGAGCCTTCACAGAATCAGCCTCTCCGTCAGATGGCTATCCAGCCTGTTTAAAAATTCCCAAAGGAGAACCCACCACCTCCCGAGGAAGCCTGTCCCACTGAGAAACTGCTCTGACTGTTTAGATGGAATTTCCTTTGCATTAATTTCATCCCATTGGTTCTGGTCCGTCCCTCTGGGGCAAGAGAGAACAACTCTGCTCCATCCTCTACATGGCAGCCTTTTAAATACTTGACGATGGTTATCAGATCCCCTCCTTTCCAGGCTGAACAATACAAGGCGGTAGTATTCAATTCTCCGATCCCCCCAAACACATATCTGAATAAGGGAGTAGGAAGGGGTGGCCAACGAAGACACATGGCCCAACACTCCTTAGCACTGGGGTTCCTCGCGCCGCAGCGCTGGCTGTCTTGGCCTGGAACGGCTGCTTCAGGGGCCGAAGCGCACCACCCTAGTTCACACCCCTCCTCCTGTGTCTCCAGACATGGGTCAATGGTTGGAAAGGATACAAACGAGGCCATATCTCAAGCCCCTTCTCTTCAATACCTTTTCTCCTACCTCCATACCACCCGTAGCCCCCAATAACTGGGTTCCTCGACCCGTCCCTGGGCCCCCTTTGTGCCTGTTCTCTCCCACCCGTCCTAGACTATCCTTACTCAAATCTGTCTAATCATCTATCCCCAGCAAGTTTATTACTAAAACGTATATCAGTGTCCCTATAAAGCACCCTCCTTCCTTAACCTGCCTTCTCCTTCACCAGCCCATGTGTGTAGAGAGTAATTCCCAGATCTTCTCTCCAAGTGGGAACTCTTAGGGATTCCTCTCCACCATGGGGTCGCTGATGGCAGAGGGTAACAGTAGAGCAGGGGTAGTCAACCTGTGGTCCTCCAGATGTCCATGGACTACAATTCCCATGAGCCCCTGCCAGCGTTTGCTGGCAGGGGCTCATGGGAATTGTAGTCCATGGACATCTGGAGGACCACAGGTTGACTACCCCTGCAGTAGAGAATCCCTTCTTTATTAAGAAAAAGTCTGCCTAGGCCAGCAGTCTGTTTGAAGAAAGTTGACCTAATTCTCTGCTTTAGAAAGATTTTTTCAAAGTTCAACAGCTGCAGCACCGGCCGGCCGCCAGATGGTGCTGGTGGTAACAGGAGAGGTGGAGATATCTGACAGCTCGATCGCTGAGCGTTTCGTTTTTAAAATATATTTAAAAAATAATTAACTCCCACCCATTTGTGAAACCTTCAAGGGCCGTGGAGAAACCCCAGGGTTTCACAAAACGCTGGTGGAGAAAGCCTGATGTAATGTATAGGAGAGAACGTTGGACTCTACCTGGAAGAGCCGAGTTCAAATCCCTCTCTGCATCGCTTGGCCCCGGACAAAATATTTTTTCCCCAGCCTAACCTATTCACCAGTGTGTTGAGAGTACAAGGGAGGGGGAGCCGAAATACAGGTTGGATCCTAAGGATCTGTTGGCTCCCACACCCTGGGCATAAGTCACCTTTCACTGACGCAACAGGTGCAAAAACCAAAATTTGCACTGAAGACACACCACCAGCAAACTGGGCAGGCAGGATCCAACCCCATCTATGCCAGCCCTTGAGGGAAGGATGGGATAAAAATGCAATAAATGTCAGCCCTGAGGAGCCCATGGATCTCCTGCACTCTCTTCTCGTCACCAGCCCTCCCACCTTGGCCAATCCTGCAAAAGCTTATCATTGCTGGATCTGGTGCACACCTTCCAAAATACCTAAGGACAAGGGGAAAAAATTAAATGATAGAGTTTATAGTGTTTCAATTACAGAGAGAAGCTGCTGCTCAGTGCAAGATTAACTGCCTGGCATGCAGATGGCCCCAGGTTCAATCCCTGGCATGTCCAATTAAAAGGACCCGGACGTAGGTGACAGGATACTCCTCTGACCGAGACCCTGGAAAGCTGCTGCCAGTCTGAGTAGACAATACTGAAGAACCAATGGCTTGATTCAGTATAAGGCAGCTTCAGGAGATTATGCACCCCAGGTTCAATCCCTGGCATCTCCAGTTAAAAGCATAAGGTAGAAGGTGTTATGAAAGGCACAACTCTGGAGAGCAGCTGCCAGTCTGAGCAGACAATGTCAACCTTAAGGGTCCCAAGGCTTAATCAGTAGAAGGCAGCTTCATGAGTTCATGTGTGTTCAAAGCAGTCTGCTAAAGGAAATGTGAATTTAATGCCCACAAGGCAAAGCCAAGCTGCTGTTTACAAAAATTCCTAATTATAAAATGTGTTTCATAGAATCAGAGTGGGAAGGAGCCAGCCAGGACAGCTAGTCCCACACCCTGCTCAGTGCAGGATCAGCATCCAGGAGAAGGATCTGTCCAGCCGCTGCTTGAAGACGGCCAGTGAGGGGAAGCTCCCCACCTCCTTAGGCAACCCCTTCCCCTGCTGAACTAGACTCCTAGAATCCTAGAGTGGGAAGGGGCCATGGAGGCCATCTAGTCCACCCCCTGCTCAGTGCAGGATCAGCCTCAAGCATCCAGGAGAAGGATCTGTCCAGCCGCTGCTTGAAGACGGCCAGTGCGAGGAAGCTCCCCACCTCCTTAGGCAGCCCATCCCACTGCTGGACTACTTTTCCCCCTGATGTCAAGCCAATATCATTCTACGTGTATTTTAAACCCATTCCTGCGCATCCTCTCCTCTGCTGCCAACAGGAACCTTTCCCTGCCCTCCTCCAAGTGACAACCTTCCAAATACTTCAAGAGGGCTATCATGTCCCCTCCCAACTTCATGTTCTCCAGGCTGAACATCCCCAAGTCCCTCAGCCTTTCCACACAGGGCTTGGTCCCCAGGCCCTGGATCATCCTCATCACTCTCCTCTGCGCCTTCTCCATGCTGTCCACGTCCCTTTTGTACTACTAACATTAATGGTATCTCGAGTGAAATGGGAAACCTGACTTCATTCAGCCATTTCTCCCCTTGATTTAAAATTGATCCATCCAACCTGGGTCAGAGGCCGGCTGTGAATCGCCAAAACACAGCAGCGGGTCTTCCTGGGTATCGCAGCAAGTCGAATTCAAAGTCAAGCCGGCAAGACACCGTTTCAAGCCCAGAAAAACCATTTTGCGAAACACAAAGCACAAAAAAGAAGAAGAAGAAGAAAGAAAACCAGCACAATGCATCTAATTTCAGGCACTGCCCGCAGCCTTTCCCGTTTCATTTTTAAAAAAATCTAATCTAAAAGGAATAATTCCGCATGCCTTGCCGTACGAATTTTCCACTCCGTCGCAAGGGGTGACGCTACTTCGGCATAACGACAGACCTCAGACCTCCCCACCAGCTTCCCCCCAAAGGGCTCAGGAGAAGCAACACAAAAGCAGTTTTGATAATCAACTCGTGTTTCCTTCTCGCTCAAACACACAATGGAGCAGTTTGCAAACAAACGCAAAAGGGAAACTGCTCTTTTCTGTCCGCGGAAGGGAGTTTCAGAAAGATTTTTTTTAATAATAAACCTACCAAAAGTTTAATTCAAATCTTCCATCCCTCTACTAACTGACAGGACAGTCTGACCTCATCAGATTTCGGACCCAAGCAGGGACGGCCCTCCCCCAAGTCAGCTGTGACTTGACAGATGTTTCCACCATCCGTCCCACATAATATATTTCTGGAAAGGCCTTGGAGGAGGAGGAGCTTGTCTCACAGCTTAAGTGCCACTCAGGGTGGCTGTCCAACCCCTGCATGACATCCGGGTGAGGGCAGACAAACCACGGTTTGCCATAGACTTGCCTCTGCATAGCGACCCAGGACTTCCAACATCATCATTTTTATTATTTAGACTTATTACCCGCTGCGATCGGTCAAGCTGTCTCCCATGGTGGTCTCCCAGTCAAAAACTAACCAGGGCCGATGCTGCTTAGCTTCTGAGATCCGAAGGGATGGGTCTAGCCCGGACGTAGAGAACCCTTTATGTAGGTCAGGCATAAGCAAACGCTGCAGAACGCAAGATCAGCCCACATCTAATGAATTGGGCCACGTAAGAATCTGTGTGTATACTCTGACCTCTCATCTCAACTCTCTTAATGCCACCACAAACTCTGCAATTGCCCATTGGCTTGGAGATGCATCACAAGAGCCGAAAACAGGGGTCGTCAAACTGGGGCCCTCCAGATGTCCATGGACTACAATTCCCATGAGCCCATGGGAATTGTAGTCCATGGACATCTGGAGGGCCCCAGTTTGACTACCCCTGGCCTAAAGCATGACTCTACAGGGAAGAAGGGAGAAAGCAAAGACCAGAATGTAAACAAAAAGTGTTATGTTCCGGGAGAAAATGACGGTCAACGTTGTCTCCTTTCGTTTGTGAGTTTAATGCTTTCCAGAAACATGTAATTTACCTTTTTTTAAAAAAAAACCAAAAAATCCTGTAAATCCTGCGCCATCTTCAGGGGAATGACTGTCCCTCTAATTGCCTGGAAAATTCAGCTAAGCTTTTTTTTTTTTTTTTTTAAGGCAGGCAATTCACCCTTGAATGCTTAATTTTAATTCTTTTTGCATGACTCTAAGCCGATCCCAAGAGTGGGAAACTAGAGTTGAAGACATATTTTGAATTCGTAGTCACCCACATTAAGGCTTGAGTCACCGGACAACCAAGAATGTGAAACTCTTCAGCCCATAAAAACCAGGGGTGGGCAAACTGTGGCCCTCCAGATGTCCATGGACTACAATGCCCATGAGCCCCTGCCACCTGAATTTAAGTTTTAATGCACGGCTAGGTAAGTTCCTAACAGTCTGAGCAACGCAAAGCAAGGCACTGATTAGTGGTCATTTTGACCAGTGTAACCACTGTCACGGCAAGTAAAAAAATACGGGAGTTCAAAATGTACAAGTTATCACTTAACGGCACAGTCAAAAATTATCCAAGAAGTGTGCCGATAAATAATAATAAAAGAAATAATATCAAGCAAAAAAAGCATTTAAATTTTTTAAAAATTTTAAACGATTTTTAAAAAGAGTTAAAAACAGAGCTTTAACTCACTGCAACAGGCTTCCTCGGGAGGTGGTGAGTTCACCTTCTTTGGAAGCTTTTAAGCAGAGGGTTAGGGGTAGTCAAACTGCGGCCCTCCAGATGTCCATGGACTACAATTCCCATGAGCCACTGCTGGCAGGAGCTCATGGGAATTGTAGTCCATGGACATCTGGAGGGCCGCAGTTTGACTACCCCTGGGCTAGATAGCAACCTCACAATATTGCTGAATTTGTGAAGTTAGGCACATTGCAAATGTGTCACTGCTTCAGTGAAACACCAATCGCCACTTGGGGTTCTGGAAGCGAACTTCTTCCAGGCCAGACTGTCTGGCTTTGGGGGAAGGGGGGGGATCATCTGGGCACGGAATTGGGGTCTCGGTGGGTGGGCAGGTAGTTGTGAATTTCAAACATAGTGCGAGGGGCTGGACTAGATCAGCGATTCTCAACCTGGGGGTACTGACCCCCAGGGGGCTTGATCCCCCCCCTTTCAGGGGGATTGCCGAGGCCGCCAGTGGCAATCTCAGCAACCCAAAGGGTTGAGAACCGCTGCAGTAACCCCTGTGACCCCCGCCACCATGGGAGGGTTGAGAATCGCTGGACTAGAATCATAGAACCATAGAGTTGGAAGGGGCCATGCAGACCATCTAGTCCAACCCCCTGCTCAATGCAGGATCTAGATCAGGGGTAGTCAAACTGCGGCCCTCCAGATGTCCGTGGACTACAATTCCCACGAGCCCCTGCCAGCGAACGCTGATCTAGATCTAGATGATGCTGGACGTCCCTTCCAACTCTACGATTCTCATCACAAACCAGAAGGCGATAGAAACCAAGCAACTGGGGTTTTTTAAAACCCTCTACGTATTCCCACTGAGAAAGGGCAATTCTAACCACCCAGGTTCACGGAGCAGCTTTCTGAATCGGTCCCCGAATAAGCGGATGCAGAAGCGAAGCTGCGTCATCTCTCCACCTCCTGGGGTAGCGCAAAGGGCATCCTTCCGGCAGAGATGTGAACCGGCTTGCCTCATCTCCACGGGGCATTTCGCACTCACCCTGATTTTCACACCTGCTGAGAGCCCAGCAGGCGTCGTTTTTGGTGATTAAATGCCAGAACGACGAACTTTGCGCAAAAGAAGCAAAATCGAAGCAGAGTCTCCAGTTTTGTACAACTCCATCATTTGAGGATCTCTGCTAATGAACTTGTATTAGTATGAACAGCCTCTGAATGAAGGTGGCGGTGATCTAAGGGGGGTGGGCAGGCCAGAGTTCCCATAAGCTGGGCCTTGGCTCAGTGGTAGAACATCTGCCTCGTCTGCAGAAGGTCCCTGGTTCAATCCCGGCATCTCCGGCTGAAAGGACCAAAGTGGTGGGTGACACGAAGACCTCCACCCAAGACCCTGGAGAGGGCTGCCTGCCTGAGTAGGTAATTGATGGACCACACTGTTCACTGCAGAGCTTCCCAGTTGTTTGCCAACATCTTTCTCCAAACCCTGCATGACTCTAGGGCAGGGGTAGTCAAACTGCGGCCCTCCAGATGTCCATGGACTACAATTCCCAGGAGCCCCCTGCCAGCATTTGCTGGCAGGGGGCTCCTGGGAATTGTAGTCCATGGACATCTGGAGGGCCGCAGTTTGACTACCCCTGCTCTAGGGACTACCAGGCTGGCGGTGCAGAGACAGGTAACGGCAAGCCACCTCTCTTGCCTTTAAAACCCCGTGAGGGAGGCCACAAGCAGGATGCATCTTCATGGCAATTTCCGCCACCACGCAAAGAGGGTTCACTCTGCCTCCGAAAGGTTGAAGCGGGCTTAAAAGAGAAAACTTAAAGGACCACATTAATGAAGACACGTTAAGCTGACTTACGCTGAGTCAGGTCCCTGGTCCATCGAGATCTGTTTGCTCAGGCTGGCAGCCGCTCTCTGGGATCTTGGCCAGAGGCCTTTCACATCACCTAAGACTTGATCCTTTTACCTGGAGGGTAAATGATTGAACCTGGGGCCTTCTGCATGCAAAGAGGTTTCACTTAAACCCTCCCCACACAACTCTCCCCAGTTTAAGGCTGAGGTTTTTCACATCACCTGCTTCCTGATTCTTTTTAACTGGAGAGGCCGGGGATTGAACCTGGGACCTTCCGCATGTAAGAACAGAGGTCCTTTCCCTGACCCACAGCACTTCCCCCCTTTCTCTCAATGAGACCTGAGACCCCTTGGGGTATTACCATTCCGTTGCACTTCCAAAGGGCTCAAGCCTCACTTTCTATCATGAAAGTGAAAGGGATACAGACCTTGGTGAAATCAGCAGCCTAACAGCAAAACAGAAATGCTTCCAGGCTGGACACATTGTGGTCAAAAGGGTGGTGAAGAGATAATGTGAGAAACAGAGAAACTGAGAAACTTTGCATGGTTTTTATGGCTTGGGCAGACAAGTGGGGAGGGATAGACAGATATAATTATAATAATTTTTATAAATTAATGTAGTGAGAACTTCCAACACTTCCAACCGTTTTAATGCCTGATGCCAACGCGGACTCTATTTGGGCGGAAAGGCAGAATTAAAATGTTCTAACTAACTAACATGGTCCAGACTTACACATGGTGTGATTGCTCGTTACCACTCTCTGAACCTGGCTGACATCCTTTCGATATCTGAACGACGGATTCTAATTGCAAGTGGAAAAATGTCCTGATTCAAATTTTCCCAGAAACCCCGTATCGCTGCCCTGGAAACCACATTCGAATGGCTGAAACCTCCGTGACAGGGCAAATGTTTTGCATGCAGAAGGTCAACCCATTCAAACAGGAAATTCCAGCTTCGGCCGGAGATACCGAAAAGCCGCTGCTGGATATTGCGCTGGGTGATCGGCCGATTCGGTACAGAGCAGCTTCCAAGGTACAGAACAAGAAAATAACTCCCCGTCCTGTGCATTCTTATCTGAGACCCTCTACATCAGGGGTAGTCAACCTGTGGTCCTCCAGATGTCCATGGACTACAATTCCCATGAGCCCCTGCCAGCTTTCGCTGGCAGGGGCTCATGGGAATTGTAGTCCATGGACATCTGGAGGACCACAGGTTGACTACCCCTGCTCTAGGGCAGGCTTTCTCAACCAGAGTTTCTTGAGGGACCAGGAAGAGTTTCCTGAATGGGTGGAAGTTCATTTTTAATATATTCTTAAAACTTGTTAAACATTTATCAGGTGATGTGGCCATATATGGTCTTGACCTCCTAGAAGAAGAAGAGGTAGGTCTTATATACTGCTTTTCTCTACCCGAAGGAGACTCCAAGTGGCTTCCGATCGCTTGGCCTTACAAATTAAAATTTGGCCTCACTGCTTAGAATGGAATGAAGTTTGAGTCCAGAGGGGCCTTTAAGACCCACAAAGTTTTATTCAAGTTATAAGCTTTTGTGTGCGTGAATGAATCATAGAATCATAGAATCATAGAGTTGGAAGGGGCCATACAGGCCATCTAGTCCAACCCCCTGCTCAACGCAGGATCAGCCCTAAGCATCCTAAAGCATTGGTGAAGGGTTCCACTGGTTTAACAGGCCTCTCTGGCTTTAATAAGAGAGCCCCTCCATAAACCGAGGAAGCTGCCTTATACTGAATCACATTGGGAGTTGGCAGAGGCCCGTATTGTCTACTCCAGTGGTTCTCATCCTGGGGGTCGGGACACATTTCGGGGTCGAACGACCCTTTCACAGGGGTTGCAGCAGTGAAAGCAGCTTGGGGGGGCATCCACACAACAGCCTTGCGGGGTAGATCGAGAGAGAGCCTTCGTCTGTCTGGAGCAGCGGAAAAGAGCGAGATCGGCATGGTGGGACAAGAGGCAGGACTGAACTGAGAAACCCCTGAAGAAATCTAATTTATATACAATCATGAGCATTGGATCTTCATGCCATTGGTCAGTTTTGGTTTAATTTCTGTGAAAGAACCCTTGCATAGTTTTATGGTTGGGGGTCACCACAACAGGAGGAACTGCATTAAAGGGTTGCGGCATTAGGAAGGTGGAGAACCACGGGTCTACTCACACTGGTGTCGGCTCCCCAAGGACTCTGTCACTTCACTTACTGCCTGGCCCTGTTTTAACTAGGGACGCCGAGGAATGGACCTGGGACCTTCCTCTGAAAACCCTTATGGGTTTGCGCCCTTCCAGAGGGAAACTGTGGGATGCAGAGACACAGGCTAGCTTCAGAAAAGCCTGTGATATCTGGAAACCAAAAAGGGGTCTTTCTGGAGTTGGTCAGCTGTGACTCAACAGCACTTCTGGCCACTGTCACCTTGGCATCTGGCTATCAACAGCAGCCCAATGCAAACCAAGGTTGGGCCCAAGAGGCCATTTCTGTACGGGGATACGGCTTGGGGGAAGCATTTCCCAACAGGCAGGCATCCCCCGGGAAGCAAAATCATACTTCTTTAGGGCCGCTGCTAAGACACTGGAAGGATTCTCTGTGTATGACAATGGATAAAAGACAGGGAACTTCCCTTAGGCTAGTGCAGCCTTTTCCCAACTATTTTTACCATTGAGAAACCCCTGAAACATTCTCCAGGCTCCAAGAAACACCAGAAGTGGCACAATTGTACAGAATGGGGTTTGGTAGCACAGCTGTGGGCCCCTCCCCTTCCCACCCCCTCCAGGCACCTCATTGGCCATTTTCGGACCGGGGGGGGGGAGGTTAGCATGACTATATTATTTATCATTATTTATTCATTATTAATTATTTTTTATTTATTATATTTATATAAAGAGCCTCTTGTGGCGCAGGGGGGTGGTAAAGCAGCCGACATGTTGCCTGAAGTTCTGAGCATGAGGCTGAGAGTTTTATCCGAGCAGCCAGCTCAAGGTTGACTCAGCCTTCCATCCTTCCGAGGTGGGTAAAATGAGTATCCACCTTGCTGGGGGGTAAACGGTAATGACTGGGGAAGGCACTGGCAAACCACCCCGTATTGAGTCTGCCATGAAAACGCTGGAGGGCGTCACCCCAAGGGTCAGACATGACTCCGTGCTTGCACAGGGGATACCTTTACTTTTATATTTATATGCCGCCCTCTCCGGAGACTCAGGGCAGTTTACATAAAATGTAGAAAACAATACAAGACACAATCCATAACAATCCATATATGGTCATATCTTTAAACAGCCCGTGGCGCCACGGGCGCCACGGACTAAATAATTCGTTAAGCCCCCTTGAGGTGGGCTTTGTCCGTGATGAGGAAGGGTCCGGGTTGGACCCTTCCTCACGACAGACAATCGGAGGGACCAATCGGCAGGCGTGAAGCGCCTGCCGATTGGTCCCTCCAATTCCCAGCCTGAGCAACTGCGAGCCGCGCGCAGTGCGGCTCGCAGTTGCTCCTGGCCTGATGCGGCGAGAGGCGCAAAGCGCCTCTCGCCGCGTCAGCCCGCCGCCCGAGGGAGCCCCCAGCAGTCGCGCGAAGCGCGGCTTCCGGGGGTTCCCTGCCTGGCGGACTGACGCGTCGAGAGGCACGAAGCACCTCTTGCCGCGTCAGCCCGCCGCCCGACGGAGACTGCCTGCCTGCTGCCCAATGAAGCCTGCTGCCGCCGCCACCGACGACGACGCCGACCAGCCCGCCGCCGGCGCCGGTGAGTCCTAGCGCCCGCTGCATTTAGCTGCAGCGGGCTTGATTACTTGTCTCCTGATAAAATGTTTTTTTTAAAAATTACATTAGGGGAAATTAATTAACTCCCATTTGGGAAACCCTTCCAGGGCTGTCCAGAAACCCCCGGGTTTCACCAAACCCTGGGTTAGTGAGAAAAAATAAGGAACGGGTCACATGCTGCAGAAACCAGGTGAAAAAACTGGCTCGCTCACATTTTTCTCAAAATGCTTCCCCAAGTAAAGACACCCTGTAATTAAAAAAAATGTATTTTAAATGGCACATTTGGGGGGAGGGGAGGGGTTCTACCCTAGCGTTCCGGGTGCCGGGTTAGTTTTCTGCTCACGGAGGACAGATGGCACAGGGCGGCTCTGAAACGTGTCTTTGCACTTACGCATATTTCATAATTCATCCAGGTTTTAAATGTTGTTTTAATGTCTGAAACGTTTTTACAAAACGTTTCCAAACACCCAGAAACAAGTTCGTGTGCAGGCTTTAGGATGCTTAGGGCCGATCCTGCATTGAGCAGGGGGTGGGACTAGATGGCCTGTATGGCCCCTTCCAACTCTATGATTCTATGGTTCTACTATATGCTGCGTGCTCAAATACCAATGAAGTTGTAAGGAGCCACCATTCTTGAAGTAGGTATTTTTCTTTCTCCAGTGATATCATACAAGTTTTTAGCTGTTCTGAGGACACAGAGGGTCCACTTTTATTAGACACTGGTTACTGGACACTTTCCTTTTCTCTCCCCACAACAGGCACCCTGCGAGGGAGGTGAGGCTGAGAGAGCCCTGAGATTACTGAAGAAGAAGAAGAGTTGGTTCTTAGATGCCGCTTTTCTCTACCCGAAGGAGTCTCAAAGCAGCTTACAGTTGCCTTCTCTTTTCCTCTCCCCACAACAGACACCCTGTGAGGTGGGTGAGGCTGAGAGAGCCCTGAGATTACTGAAGAAGAAGAAGAGTTGGTTCTTAGATGCCGCTTTTCTCTACCCGAAGGAGTCTCAAAACAGCTTACAGTTGCCTTCTCTTTTCCTCTCCCAACAACAGACACCCTGTGAGGTGGGTGAGGCTGAGAGAGCCCTGAGATTATTGCTCCATTGGAACAGTTTTATCAGTGCTGTGGTGAGCTCACATGTGACTGCATATAGAGGAGCGGGGAACCCAGGCCATCAGATTAGAAGTCCGCGCTCCTAACCACACCAAACTGGCTCCAGATTTTTGATTGTCTTGAATTATGATAATATCTTAGGCCACCAACCGGGTCATACTGCATCATTAAATGTGTGCATATATTTTATCTGACCACTGATGAAGACCCCCTTGGGTTGAAACAAGTTTGGCCTACGGCCTTCCATTGGAACTGGACGTCCAACATTGCAGATTCTGATTCTTCAATTTTAATGTTACGTTTAATCTTCTTAATGTATCAGTATCTACATTTTTATTCTGCGGCTCAACCTTGGGGTTCCCTTCCTGTTTTCCGTCACACGGCAGCCACCCAGTTCCTCATTTCTAGGAAAGGCGATTTTTATTACAGTCCCTAGATATCGGTGTTTTTGCAACCTCACCTGCTGTGCTTTGCCTTGCCCTCCCATAAAGAGGAAGGAAGAACTAGGAGATGGATCGTTTTACGCAGCGGAGCCAAAGATAAGGGAAAGGCATCTCTGTCCACACAAACTGCAGCAGAAGGGGGGGAAAGAGAGTGGGGGAAAAAACATTTCAGTTTGCTCAACACTGGAATAATATTTGCAGGCACCCAATGTCAACTTTTGAAGCATTCCACCTGGGGAGCACGGGGAAAAGAGAGAATGAGTGATTTCTCGTTTCCCAGCTGGGATTGGTCTTACCCCCGGGAACAGCTTTACAGATGCTGTTAAGGCTCTCTCCCCCACCCACGACACACAACTACATGAGCTCGGCTATGCAGAGGAATTATCCCCCAGTCCTGAGAGAGGTATTCTCATAAACACCTGCATGGAGGAGAGAGTTCATATAAAGAAGCATCTTCCAACACAGTAGAAAGGGAAGGAGACCACTCCTTAAGACAGTGGTTCTCAACCTGGGGATCGGGACCCCTTTGGGGGGCCGAATGACCCTTTCACAGGGCATGCAGCAGGGCAAGCAGCTTGATCGGGGGCGCCACCCACACAACAGCCTTGCGGGGTAGATCAAGATAGAGCATTTGTCTGTTTGGAGCAGCGGAAAAGAGCGAGATCGGCATGGTGGGACAAGAGGCAGAGCAGAAATTAAAAACCCTGAGAAAAAAAACAATTTCTATACAATCATGAACAATGGTCAGTTGGTCAGTTTTGGTTTAATTTCTGTGAAGGAACACTTGCATGATTTTATAGTTGGGGGTCACCACAACAGGATGGACTGTATTAAAGGGTCACGGCATTAGGAAGGTTGAGAACCACTACCTTAAGAGATCACAGAATCGTAGAGTTGGAAGGAGTCCCGAAGGCCATCTAGTCTAACCCCCTGCTCAATTTGAGAGCCAGCGTGGTGGCAAATTCTAATCTAGAGAACTGAGTTCGATCCCCCCTTCCTCCTCCATGTGCAGCCAGCTTGGGGACCTTGGGCCAATTCTCTGAGAGCTGTTCTCACAAAGCTGTTCTCTTAGAGTTCTCTCACAGCCCCAGCTACCTCACAGGATGTCTGTTGAAGAAGAAGAGTTGGTTCTTATATGCCGCTTTTCCCTACCCGAAGGAGGCTCAAAGCGGCTTCCAGCCACCTTCCCATTCCTCTCCCCACAACAGACACCTTGTGGGATGGGTGAGCCCGGACATCACTGCTGTGACTAGCCCAAGGTCACCCAGCTGGCTGCATGTGGGGGAGCGCAGAATCAAACCCGGCATGCCAGATTAGAAGTCCGCACTCCTAACCACTACACCAAACTGGCTCCCTGTTGAGAGCAGAGGAAGGAAAAGGGATTGTCAGCCACTTTGAGGCTCCTTCAGGTGTGAAAAGCAGGGCAGAAAAAGGGATTTCACCCAACAGCTAAGGCTCTCCAGAAGTCCGTGGACTACAATTCCATGGGTTCACTTTGACACCTGGAGAGCCACAGGTTGGCCGTCCCTGAACTACACCAAGCTGGCTCTGCACAAAACGACTACAGTTGGTCAACAAGACCTGCAAGAGAATCCACCATGGAACCGACTGGGAAAAACCCATCTCTCTTGGTCAAGAAATACTTGTATCAAGAACACCTGTATCTATCTTATTTATTCATCATATGGCAAGTGCGTAAAGTAGCCAGGAGATTGTCCATCTGCTAGTCAAGAGATTTTGGGAGGTAGTTTGCCATTGCCTGACCCCACCTCACGACCCTGGTACTGCCTGAAGGTCACTCTTCAAGGTGCTAGCCAGGGTCAACCCAGCTTAGCTTCCAACGGCCCGACAGGATCAGGCTTGCCTGAGGTATCCAGGTTGGGTCAGACTCCCTACAGAGACAAAATAACCACCACTAGCCCAAGTGGCAGGGCTGTCTCCTACACTTCATGCCCTGCAAGTACCCAGAGGCCGTGCAGGGAAACAATGATGGCCAGTGTGGCATTACAACGAGGATCTGGGAAATACAGGTGACCCTGGGCAAGACATGTTCCTCCAGCCTAGCCTACCACCCAGGGGTGTTGTGGGGAAAAGATGGAGGAGAGCAGAAGGGACTGCGTCCTCCTGGTCGGCCAATATGAGAGTCAGGATGTTGGACCTGATGGATCACTGGTTTCATTTGATGTTCTTCTGATGTTCTTCTGAAGGCCTCAGCCTTTGTGTCCTGTTGTTGGCCCTGCAGAACTGGTTGACCACTGAGGCTGGACTAGATGGACCACTGATCTGACCCACCAGGGCTCTTCTTATATTCTTCTAAAGGCCTTGGCTTCTATGCACTGTTGCTGGCTCTCCAGAGCAACTGGTTGGCCCCTGTGTGAGACAGAAGGCTGGACTAGATGGACCCCTGGTCTGATCCAGCAGGGCTCTCTTGATGCTCTTATGAAGGCCTCAATGCCCTCCAGAGACAAGATGCTGGACCACATGGACCACAGGCCTGATCCAGCAGGGCTCTTCTGATGTTCTTAGGAAGGCCTCAACCTCTCTGCCCTGTTGTTGGCCTGGGCTCTCCAGGTTGGTTTGGACCACCTACAGCTCTCAACTATAAGAATGGAGCCTCTGAGTACGAGCCCACCTTTCACCTCCCGCCCTGCAAGTTCCCAGAGATCATGCATGGAAACAATGACAGGCAGCGTGATGTGGTGGACTGAACGTCAGACTAAGATTTTGGAGACACAGGTTCGAATCCCTGTTCTGCCACAGAAAGCCTGCTGAGTGACCTTGTCCCAATCACGCACTTCCGGCCTAGCCTACCTCCCAAGGTTGTTTGTTCCGTAAGATTTAGTAGAATGTCTGCTTCCTTAGGCCCCCCACTGAGGGGGAAGGCAGGAGCATAAAGGAAGCAGATAAATAACTGCAAGGTCTTGGCCTGACCCAACAGAACCGCCCACAAATCCCCCTTTCTCCAAACATTGGAAGAGTGCTTGAACTCGAAAGCTCACGCCTTGAATAAATCTTTGTTGGTCTTAAAGGTGCCCCTGGACTCTGGTTTTATAAGGGAAACACAGTTGCAGACGAGTAAACCACCCCAAATATGCTACTTCCAATGGATCAGGCTTCCGCAACTCCAGCGGAAGGGTAACATACATTTAAATCCAGATTAAAACATGACACTACAACTAACATTCAAATACAACAACGTATAAAGGTCCTTCAGCGCTCACCCCAAAGCACAGCAAGGTCCATCTTCCTTCCAAAGAACAGCAATAAGATTTTTCCAGCACGCAAAAACATCCCATGTCAAGGGCATCCATGGGCCACTAAAATCACCCAGCATCTTCCCCTTTGCCCCTCCCACGGGCAGCCAAACTGTGGCTCTCCAGATGTCCATGGACTACAATTCCCATGAGCCCGGGCAGCATGTGCAGGCAGGGGCTCATGGGAATAGTAGTCCATGGGCATCTGGAGAGCCACAGTTTGGCCACCCTTGCAACAGACTTTCCACTTTCCATTTGACAAGCATGCTATCAGAACCCCCCCCCCCACAAAAAAAAATACTGCCTTTCTTTCCACATGGCACAGTTATAGCCAAGCCCGGTACAACTAGAGTAAAAGCCACTTCAATACATTGGGTGGGGGTGGGGAAGAAAATCCAGAGATGGGAGGGAAGGAAGGCACCAGACTGGGGGACCTTGCTTCCTCCTGGGACATTCCCCTCCCCATTACCATCACCAAATCCTTCCTGGCCACTGGCAGGGGATGGGGTGAGTGGGCTCCCAGGAAGGGAAACTCCTGGAAATTTGGGGTACCGTGCCACAGAGTCCACCCTCCAAATCAGGGGTAGTCAAACCGCGGCCCTCCAGATGTCCATGGACTACAATTCCCATGAGCCCCTGCCAGCGAACGCTCCAAAGCATCCATTTCCTCCACTGGAACTGTAATAAATGCAATAAATAAATCAATCTCTGTGGTCCGGAGATGAGCTGGAATTCCGCACCTGGAGGCTGGCATCCCATACCCTGCAAGATAATGTGAAATCGCCTCTCCCGCCCAGCCCAACCCGGAGGCTGGCATTCTCAAACCTGAATGGGGCACAACGGCATACAACCCCTCCCCAAGACATCCGTCCCCAGTAGTCTGGAGAGGAGTCTGGAGAGGAGCTGCTATAGCAAGGGATCCCCAGCCCCCACCTGGAGGCTGGCATCCCAAAACCTTCACGGGGTCCAAGATCACAGAGTCCCTTATCCTCCAGGCCAACTGACCCTTGCAGTCTGGAGAGGAGTCGCAATTCCTGGCGATCCCCAGGCCCTGCATGCAGCCTGGCATCCCTGGACCTCAGTTGGGCTCCCAGGCCATGCAGCCCCCCTCCCCCCCATTCCAGAGCATCCCCTTCTCCAGGCCTTGGTGGTCCGCAGAGGAGCTGTCATCCTGGCATCTCCCCAGGTCCCACCTGGAGGCTGGCATCCCCACCCCACCCTTCACTTAAGGAGGACAGGGAAGCACCGACCCTCCACTAAGCCCCCAGCCCGGGAGGGAAGCGGGAGACGGCGGGGCAGCCTTGGGCGTGGACGTGCAGACCCCCCCCTCCCATCCCACCAGAGACCACCCCCCACCCGCCCCCCCCTGCAAGGCAGGGAATAGGATCCACCGTGCAGCAGCCTGCAGAAGAGGCGAGCCCCCCTTCCCTTTGGAGGGAGAGGGTCAGAAGCCCCCCCCCCCAATAAGAAGGGGCGCCCCCTCCCCTCTCCTCCCCTCCCCCACCAGGCCCCCTCCCTCTCCCCCTCCCCCTCCTCCCCCCGCCCGGGTTCATGGCCCCCCGGGGTCCCCCCCCCCGGCGCGGTTACCTGAGGCCGCCGCAGTCCCGGCGCCCGCCTGCCTTCCGCCTCCCTCCCGCACCGGCCTCACACAGACAATATGGCGGAGGCACAAGGCTCGGCCGCCAGCCGCAGGGACCAGAGCGAGGCTGGCCGGAAGCGGAAGCGGCGTGCGCCGGCCGCTCTCTCCTCCACGCCGCGACTCTATGGTTCGGTTCCCTTCGCCCGGGAGGGAGGCGGGCTTCCAGCCGTGCCGGGAGGGGTTGGTGCGCGTGCGTGGCCGGCGTGGGCTTCTGGGAGGGGTAGTTCGCGGCGGCAGGGCGGCGATGGGAGGCTGGGTTGCCAACCTCCAGGGGGGTGAGGCGGTGTTAGGAGGAATGGGCATTCGTTTCGTTCGTCATCATAACTGCAGCGCCAGTCAAGGGTGGCTCTCCAGATGGCCATGGACTACAATTCCCATGAGCCCCTGCCAACGGCAGGGGCTCATGGGAATTGTAGTCCATGGCCATCTGGAGGGCCACCCTTTTTAGTCAAGAGGTAGAGACAGTCTCCAAACTGTGCATAGCATGTTTGCAAATGGACAATCATCTCTTCAGTGTTTCTGCTACAAAACCTTCGTTGGACCCACTGCAACAAGCCGGCTGAGTCCCCCACTTGCACGTTGCATTTCTGGGGAAGGGCACTGACCGGGCTGCTGCAGACCAATGTGTAGCATTCCTGGAGGAAGTACCAGTTCTGGATCCAGTCCAACTTCCAGCCTGGCCGTGGGGTGGAGACGCCTCTGGTCGCTCTGACAGACGATCCCCAGAGACAGCTGGACCAAGGCGGGTCCCCGCAGCTTGTGTTACTCAATCTTCTTGCAGCATTTGGTGTGGTAGATCCTGAGCTTCCTGCTCACCGCCTCATCCGCGTGGGGATAGAGAGGACAACCCACCAGTACCAACCTCAACTCCAGTGTGAGTTAACACAGGGTGTGATTCTCTTCCCGACATCATTCATCATCTTTATGCGCCCTCTTGCTCAGCTGGTCTGGAGCTTCGAGCTAGGGTGCCATCAACGTGCGGATGACACCCAGCTCTATCTCCTGATGGATGATCATAAGGGTGCCCCACCAAGTTCATTCATCCGGAGCCTGGAAGCTGTGATGGAGTGGCCGAAATCAAGCCTCAACCAGGGCCGGAGCTTTCTCCATCCTGACCCCCACCTAGTGGAATGAGCTTCCAGAGGAGATCAGGGCCCTGATGGAACTCAAACAGTTCCGCAGGGCCTGCAGAAGGGAGCTCCTCCACCAGGCATTTGGTTGAGATCAACTAGTACCACTGCTTCCAATCGGACCCCCTCAGCCTACAACTGTTGTAGGACTACAAAGTTGTAGTCCTACAAATCCGCCCAACCCACCGGGCCATCAGTAAGCATTGATTTATTGTTCTCCCCAATGTTCTATTGTTCAGAATGTTATAGTTATTGTTGTATTATTATAAACGGAGTTATTTGTATTGCTCCTGTTTGGTGTAAACCACCCTGAGCCTTTGGGGAGGGTGGTATATAAATATAATAAAATAAATAAATAAGCCATCTGAAGCTGAACCCTTTGAAGAAAGAGGACCTGTGGCTGGGGGGGGGGGGGGAGCCGATGGCGTGCGGATTACAACTGCACAGCCAGGGACCCGGGTGTGATCTTCGACATCTCCTTAACCGTGGAGGCTCAAGTGATTGAGAGTAGCACAGCTGACGTTTTCCCATCTCCACCAAGCTAACCTACCAGCCCCCTATTTGGCCCCGGAGCACCTGGCTACACATCCATGTGATAGTCACTTCTGGGCTTGATTACTGTACTCACTTCATGTGGGCCTTCCCTTACCCTGTGAGGTAGATGGGACTGAGAGAGCTCTGAGAGAACCGGGACTGGCCCAAGCTGGCAGCATGTGGAGGAGGAATGGGGAATCAATCCCGGATCTCCAGATTGAAGGCTGCCACTCCTAACCGCTGCACCGAGCCAGCTCTCAGAGATACGCAGGGAAGGTGTGCCTCTTTAGAGCAACCCTGCATTCCCTTGGTGGCTTCCCACCGAAAGACTAACAAGGGCGAACACTGTTGAGCGTGAGAAATGAGGTTCCAAAAAAGGTTTGTTTTGCCCTCTTCTTGGGCGTGGCAGAGATCGAATGCTGTCAGCAGAACCAAAGGCGGAGGACTCCTGGGGGGAGTCGCCCGATTCCTTTGGGCATGTAAAAGACAGGCCGTTCCCGCCCCATCTGCAATTATCCTTCTCTGCCCATGTGGACTGGCATACGGCTTTCGGCACCCAGATGCCAACCCCGATGCCAGTTTTCAGCACCTTTCAAGCAGGTAGTTGACCGATGAAGTTGCCCTCTGCTGAGTCAGTCTTGTCTGCTCAGGCTGGCAGCAGGTTCTCCAGGAGCAGCTCTTGCCCACAATCACTAGCTGCTCCTTTTGACTGGGGATGCCGGGGGCCTTCTGCATGCCAAGCAGAGGCTCTGCCACTGAGCCGCAGCCCCTCCCCTCAAGCAGAAGACAAACAGAGGAAGCTGCCTTTAGTGAATGACACCATTGGTCCGTCAAGGTCAGTATCTTCTACTCAGGCAGGCAGCCGGTCCCCAGGATCTCTGGCAGAGAAAGGTCTTTCATGTCATCTACTGCCTGTAATTGCCCGGGATTGAACCTGGGACCTTCTGCATGCTAAGCAGAGGCTCCACCGCTGAGGTGCAGCCCCTCCCCAGAGCTCCCCAGAGTCCTGGTTAAGGTCTTCCACATTGCTCAGAATCATAGAATCATAGAGTTGGAAGTCATAGAATCATAGAATCATAGAGTTGGAAGGGGCCATACGGGCCATCTAGTCCAACCCCCTGCTCAACGCAGGATCAGCCCTAAGCATCCTAAAGTCGCCTCCGGGGTCATCTAGACCAGGGGTAGTCAACCTGTGCTCCTCCAGATGCCCATGGACTACAATTCCCATCAGTCCATGCATTTTCTGGCAGGGGCTCATGGGAATTGTAGTCCGTTGGCATCTGGAGGACCACAGGTTGACTACCCCTGATCTAGACCAACCCCATGCAAAAAGCAGGAAATTCACAAGTACCTGCCCACCCACAGTTAGCCCAATTTCATGGCCAGATGACCCCCCCCCCCCAAAAAAAAAAAACCACAGAATACCTGGCCAGTTTGGCCTGGAAGAAATTTGCCTCCTGATCTCAAAGTGGCAATTGAAATGTCAGTGGCATGTAAGAAAGGGCCACAAGAGCCAAGCACTGACACATTCCTTCTGCCCACCCACTCTCAATCTGCGTAAGGACATGGCTCCTTTGCACGTACCAGGGACCCCCTGCAGGCCATCGGATTGGATGCTTTGCCCCAAAGCTTTTTCTGAACATTAATAAATAAATAAATGGCAGGCTGTTTTTGGTACCCTGTTTTTTGCTACCTGAAGAAGTCTCAAGTCAAGTGGCTTATGGTTGTCTACACCAGGGGTAGTCAAACTACGGCCCTCCAGATGTCCATGGACTACAATTCCCAGGAGCCCCTGCCAGCATTTGCTGGCAGGGGCTCCTGGGAATTGTAGTCCATGGACATCTGGAGGGCCGCAGTTTGACTACCCCTGGTCTACACCCTCTGAGGGAGGTGGGGCTGAAAGAGCTCTGAGAGAACTGGTCTTGGCCCAAGGTCACCCAAGCTGGCTGCATGTGGAGGAGGAGTGGAGAATCAAACCCCAGGCTCCAGATTAGAGGCCGCCACTCTTAACCGCAACCCCACACTGGCTCTTAAAACACTTGGGAGCACCTGTAAATATACACCAGGATTATGTCATGTCTGAGTAAGCCCCAAGAGGCAGGTTTTTGAAGCGAATAAAGGAAGCCAGCCCATGAGGTCATGGCCCAGCTGAGATCTGAACGGGGAGGTTCCATCGCCTTGTATTTTCTAGCATCGCCCCCATCTTTCCATATAGGCCATCCAGCGTCCCTGGTTCATTACTCATCGCTAGCACTTCCAGAGCAGACAGATTTCTGGAATCAGCCCCATGTTCTGCACACCACCCACGAAGACGCCTTCTACCACATCGCAGCACCAGCCCATCAAGGTCAGTATTTGTCTGCTCGGACCGGCTGGCGGTCTCAGGCAGAGATTGTCGGCCCTTTTAGCTGGAGGTGCCGGGGATTGAACCGGGGACCTTCCGCATGCCAGGCAGAGGCTCTGCCACTGAGCCGCGACTCCTCCCAGGAAGTTCCACTCGCATGAAGTTGAACATGTATGAAGCTGCCTTGTACTGAAGTCTTCCAATTGTCTATCGAGGTGGGAAGAGGCAGTAAAGGAGAAAAAAGCAGCCGTGGACTGTGTCAACTGAGGCATTTATTGATTGATTGATTGATTTGATTTGATTTCTATCACGTCGAAATTGCAAGACGTCCTAGTCCCGCTGTATGCCGCATGGATCAGGCCCCACCTGGAGTCCTGGGTGCAACTCTGGAGTCCTCGCTTCGACCGTTTACGCCAGGGGTAGTCAAACTGCGGCCCTCCAGATGCCCATGGACTACAATTCCCAGGAGCTCCTGCCAGCGAATGCTGGGAACACCCTGGGAACTTCAGTGCCCCAGCTCCCATGCAGGAGCACAAATTGGGGGTGGCTGAGGTGCACCAGGCCAAATGCTCCCCCGTGTGGGTTCAGGAAGAGGTGGGGCCACCTGCCACGACTAAAACTCCAGTCTGCAGCCGAGTGTGAAACCTCCAGTGCATAAACGGTCTTCCAAAAGGAGGGGAACAAAATGGAGAGGGGGCAGAGGAGAGTGGTGAGGGTAATTCAGGGCCTGGGGACCAAGCCCTGGGAGGAAAGGTTGAGGGACTTGGGGATGTTCAGCCTGGAGAAGAGGAAGTGGAGAGGGGACAGGAGGGTTCTCTTGAAGTATCTGAAAGGTGGTCACTTGGAGGAGGGCAGGGAAAGGTTCCTGTGGGCAGCAGAGGAGAGGACTCACGGGAATGGATTTAAACTCCGTGTAGAATGATATCGGCTAGGTATCAGGACAAAACTTTTCACAGTCTGAGTAGTTCAGCAGTAGAATAGGCTGCCTAAGGAGGTGGTGAGCCTGTAGGACCCCTTCCAAATCTATGATTCTCTGTTTGTAAGGTCAGTGTTGTCTAATCAGACTGAGATCCCATCCCCTCCTGCCTGGTCCTGTTAGGTGGAGATGCCGGGGATTGAACATGGGACCTTCTGCATGCCAAGCAGACGCTCTGCTACTGAGCCACAGCTCCTCCCTGTCCTGCTCCTCTGTAACAGCCTAGCCTGTTAATTTCTCTCCCACGCCCTTGAAGCCCGAGGTGCAAAATCTGCCTTGTTAGAGTGACCAGCCATCTGATAAGTCAAGGCACACCTGGCAAGGGCTAGTTCTGAATCACCTCTAGAGTAGGGCCAAAAGCAGGGGTAGTCAAACTGCGGCCCTCCAGATGTCCGTGGACTACAATTCCCAAGAGCCCCTGCCAGCATTCGCTGGCAGGGGCTCCTGGGAATTGTAGTCCACGGACATCTGGAGGGCCGCAGTTTGACTACCCCTGGCCAAAAGGATCATGCATCATCATTTTTTAATTATGAGACCAAAACTGGGATGGCTGGGCTGGAGAGGAGCTATCTCACACGATCCTGCAAGGTTAGGATGCCAACCTCCTAGGTGGGACCTGGAATTCCATCTCATCTCCAAGCTACAGAGGTCAGTTCCCCTGGGGGAAATGGCTGCTTGGGAGGGGGGGCACTGTGGCATTGCCCCCCCCACCCTCTCCAGTCTCCACCTCCAGATCTCCAGGGGCTTCCCAACCTCGATCTGGCAACTCAACGCGTTTCCCCCGGCTGTGAATAGGTGCCCCCTATGCAAGGGGTCTCAAGCAGATTTCTGAGGAGGCAGCCTATGCATGTTTGGATCGTATTTATTTAATTCACTTAGCACATTTCTTAACTGCCTTCAAGTGGCTTTATGATGCAGATTAAACAATAGTTATTAAAATACACACACACAATTTAAAACCTTAGGAAGGCTTGCCAATGGATAAAAATTAAATTTGTCATAGAATCATAGAGTTGGAAGGGGCCTCCGGGGTCATCTAGTCCAACGCCCTGCACCATGCAGGAACTCTCAACTACCTGCCCACCCACAGTAACCCCAATTTCATACCCAAGCAATCTCCAGAATCCAGCCTGGCCTGGAGGAAATTTACCTATCATCCCACGGTAAAGGTAAAGGTAAAGGTAAAGGTAAAGGTATCCCCTGTGCAAGCACCGGGTCATGTCTGACCTTTGGGGTGACGCCCTCCAGCGTTTTCTTGGCAGACTCAATACAGGGTGGTTTGCCAGTGCCTTCCCCAGTCATGACCGTTTACCCCCCAGCAAGCTGGGTACTCATTTTACCCACCTCGGAAGGATGGAAGGCTGAGTCAACCTTGAGCTGACTGCTGGGATTGAACTCCCAGCCTCATGGGCAAAGCTTTCAGGCGGCTGCCTTACCACTCTGCGCCACAAGAGGCTCTTGTATCATCCCACGGTGGCAATCAGCAATTCCCTGGGTAAGCAAGGAAGGGTCACAAGAGACCAACACTAGCACATCCCTTCCTGCCCACCCAGTCACATTCTGCCTAAGCTCATAAAATCAGCATTTCTGTCAGATGACTCTCCAGCCTCTGCTTAAAAACTTCCAAAAGAGGAGAACCCACCACCTCCCGAGGAAGCCTGTTCCACTGAGAAACCGCTCTAACTGTCAGGAACTTCTTCCAGATGTGTAGCCAAGAATTCTTTAGAATTAATTTCAACCCATTAGTTCTGGTCCGACCCTCTGGGGCAACCAGAAACAATTCTGCTCCATCTTCTCTAGGACAGACCTTCAAGTATTTGAAGATGGTTATCAGATCCCCTCTCTGCCGTCTCCTCTCCAGGCTAAACAGACCAAGCTCCCCCAACCTTTCCTCCTACGTCTTGGTCTCCAAACCCCTCACCATCTTTGTTGCCCTCCTCTGGACACGCTCCAGTTTGTCTACATCTTTCTTCAGTTGTGGTGCTCAAATCTTAACACAGGACTCCAAGTGAGGTCTTACCAGAGTGGAGTAAAGTGGTAACATCACCTTGGGCAATATGGACACGATACTTCTTTTAATACAGCCCCAAATACCATTAATATTAAGGTTGTTCTTTAATCGTGGGGCTGACACCACAAAAGGTTTTGCATGCCCTCCTGTTTTGCATGCCCTCCTGACCGCCACAGGGACGACATTAATAATCTTTCCCCTCGTCCCACAGTGTCCACAGTGAGGACAAGAAATCCTCCCAAAGGGTGCTGAAGGGGGGAAGTGTGTTATGGCAACAGAGTGAATTTTTCCCTTTCTCCAGTAACCCACTGACACCACGCCTTAGCAAGGAGTTGCCCCCTGCGAGGGTCAGGACTCCCAGTTTGCCTTCCACATTCAGAGGCCTGGCCTCCGTGGGTCTCCCACTGCCTGGCCACTGTGGGGACCGTGTACTTCCTCAGGTGCCCCTGGAGGAACAGCCGCTTGCTCATGGAGTGCCTTCCCCCCAAGAGCAGGCCTGTTCTGCCCCACAGGGAAAGAGTTGAGGTGCCCTTCACCTGCCATGGTGGTCTCTCCTTTTAGTCTGGCCAAAGAATAATCAGGGAACCAACCACAGGAGAGCTTTTGTCCAGGCTGGAGTGGACACGAGGAGTTGCAAGGGATCGCCACTAGGGTGCGCCTCAGCTCCTCCTGCAGCATCACCCATGTGCTTAACCAAGGCAGAAGAGAAAGGCATGAGCAGCCCCAACTAGTACGTCGTCTTCTTCTTCTTCTTCTTCTTCTTCTTCTTCTTCTTCTTCTTCTTCTTCTTCTTCTTCTTCTTCTTCTTCTTCTTCCACCCACTCTTGGCAGACACAGGAAATGCTGTCTCTTTCTGTTTCTGCACAACCTGCAATGCAGTACCATAGAATCAGAGTTGGAAATGACGCTAGAGGCCATCTAGTCCCACCCCCTGCTCAGTGCAGGATCAGCCTCAAGCACCCAGGAGATCTGTCCAGATGCTGCTGGAAGACAGCCAGAGAGGGGGAGCTCCCCACCTCCTGAGGCAGCCCATCCCACTGCTGAACTGCTCTTCCTTGGCCCCTGTGTGAGACAGGAGGCTGGACTGGATGGACCCCTGGTCTGATCCAGCAGGGCTCTTCTGATGTTCTTATGAAGGCCTCGGCCTCTCTGCCCTGTTGCTGGCCCTCCAGAGGAACTGGCTGGCCCCTGTGTGAGACAGGAGGGTGGACTGGATGGACCGTTGGTCTGATCCAGCAGGGCTCTTCTTAGGTTCTTAGGAAGGTCTTGGCCTCTCTGCCCTGTTGTTGGACCTCCAGAGGAACTGACTGGCCACTGTGGGAGAAGAAGAAGGAGGAGAAGAAGAAGAAGAGGAGGAGGAAGGCTTGTTTTCTGTAACCTGCTTTTCACTACACCAAGGGACTCTCAAAGCGGCTTCCAATTGCCTCCCCTTTCTGTGACGGTGACATTTGGGGTGGGGGTGCCCTCAGCATGAGGCTGCCGGCTCAGAAACACCTCGAGATTTGGTGCGTTCAGCTTAGAGTTCATCCTCCGAAACTGTTGTTTTCTCCAGAGGAATTGGTCCTTATCATTTGGAGGTCAATTGGCCTCCCCTCCCTCACAGGGTGTCTGTTGTGGGGAGAGGAAAGGGAAGGTGACTGTAAGCTGCTTCAAGACTCCTTCGGGTAGAGAAAAGTGGCATATAAGAACCAACTCTTCTTCTCCTTCAGTAATCTCAGGGCTCTCTCAGCCTCCCCTCCCTCACAGGGTGTCTGTTGTGGGGAGAGGAAAGGGAAGGAGATTGGAAGCCGCTTTGAGGTTCCTTCAGGTAGAGAAAAGCGGCATCTAAGAACCAACTCTTCTTCTCCTTCAGTAATCTCAGGGCTCTCTCAGCCTCCCCTCCCTCACAGGGTGTCTGTTGTGGGGAGAGGAAAGGGAAGGAGATTGGAAGCCGCTTTGAGGTTCCTTCAGGTAGAGAAAAGCGGCATCTAAGAACCAACTCTTCTTCTTCTTCAGTAATCTCAGGGCTCTCTCAGCCTCCCCTCCCTCACAGGGTGTCTGTTGTGGGGAGAGGAAAGGGAAGGAGATTGGAAGCCGCTTTGAGGTTCCTTCAGGTAGAGAAAAGCGGCATATAAGAACCAACTCTTCTTCTTCTTCAGTAATCTCAGGGCTCTCTCAGCCTCCCCTCCCTCCCAGGGTGTCTGTTGTGGGGAGAGGAAAGGGAAGGCGATTGGAAGCCGCTTTGAGACTCCTTCGGGTAGAGAAAAGCGGCATATAAGAACCAACTCTTCTTCTCCTTCAGTAATCTCAGGGCTCTCTCAGCCTCCCCTCCCTCACAGGGTGTCTGTTGTGGGGAGAGGAAAGGGAAGGAGATTGGAAGCCGCTTTGAGGTTCCTTCAGGTAGAGAAAAGCGGCATCTAAGAACCAACTCTTCTTCTTCTTCAGTAATCTCAGGGCTCTCTCAGCCTCCCCTCCCTCACAGGGTGTCTGTTGTGGGGAGAGGAAAGGGAAGGCGATTGGAAGCCGCTTTGAGACTCCTTCGGGTAGAGAAAAGCGGCATATAAGAACCAACTCTTCTTCTCCTTCAGTAATCTCAGGGCTCTCTCAGCCTCCCCTCCCTCACAGGGTGTCTGTTGTGGGGAGAGGAAAGGGAAGGAGATTGGAAGCCGCTTTGAGGTTCCTTCAGGTAGAGAAAAGCGGCATCTAAGAACCAACTCTTCTTCTTCTTCAGTAATCTCAGGGCTCTCTCAGCCTCCCCTCCCTCACAGGGTGTCTGTTGTGGGGAGAGGAAAGGGAAGGCGATTGGAAGCCGCTTTGAGACTCCTTCGGGTAGAGAAAAGCGGCATATAAGAACCAACTCTTCTTCTCCTTCAGTAATCTCAGGGCTCTCTCAGCCTCCCCTCCCTCACAGGGTGTCTGTTGTGGGGAGAGGAAAGGGAAGGAGATTGGAAGCCGCTTTGAGGTTCCTTCAGGTAGAGAAAAGCGGCATCTAAGAACCAACTCTTCTTCTTCTTCAGTAATCTCAGGGCTCTCTCAGCCTCCCCTCCCTCACAGGGTGTCTGTTGTGGGGAGAGGAAAGGGAAGGCGATTGGAAGCCGCTTTGAGACTCCTTCGGGTAGAGAAAAGCGGCATATAAGAACCAACTCTTCTTCTCCTTCAGTAATCTCAGGGCTCTCTCAGCCTCCCCTCCCTCACAGGGTGTCTGTTGTGGGGAGAGGAAAGGGAAGGAGATTGGAAGCCGCTTTGAGGTTCCTTCAGGTAGAGAAAAGCGGCATCTAAGAACCAACTCTTCTTCTTCTTCAGTAATCTCAGGGCTCTCTCAGCCTCCCCTCCCTCACAGGGTGTCTGTTGTGGGGAGAGGAAAGGGAAGGAGATTGGAAGCTGCTTTGAGGTTCCTTCAGGTAGAGAAAAGCGGCATCTAAGAACCAACTCTTCTTCTTCTTCAGTAATCTCAGGGCTCTCTCAGCCTCCCCTCCCTCACAGGGTGTCTGTTGTGGGGAGAGGAAAGGGAAGGCGATTGGAAGCCGCTTTGAGACTCCTTCGGGTAGAGAAAAGCGGCATATAAGAACCAACTCTTCTTCTCCTTCAGTAATCTCAGGGCTCTCTCAGCCTCCCCTCCCTCACAGGGTGTCTGTTGTGGGGAGAGGAAAGGGAAGGAGATTGGAAGCCGCTTTGAGGTTCCTTCAGGTAGAGAAAAGCGGCATCTAAGAACCAACTCTTCTTCTTCTTCAGTAATCTCAGGGCTCTCTCAGCCTCCCCTCCCTCACAGGGTGTCTGTTGTGGGGAGAGGAAAGGGAAGGAGATTGGAAGCTGCTTTGAGGTTCCTTCAGGTAGAGAAAAGCGGCATCTAAGAACCAACTCTTCTTCTTCTTCAGTAATCTCAGGGCTCTCTCAGCCTCCCCTCCCTCACAGGGTGTCTGTTGTGGGGAGAGGAAAGGGAAGGAGATTGGAAGCCGCTTTGAGGTTCCTTCAGGTAGAGAAAAGCGGCATCTAAGAACCAACTCTTCTTCTCCTTCAGTAATCTCAGGGCTCTCTCAGCCTCCCCTCCCTCACAGGGTGTCTGTTGTGGGGAGAGGAAAGGGAAGGAGATTGGAAGCCGCTTTGAGGTTCCTTCAGGTAGAGAAAAGCGGCATCTAAGAACCAACTCTTCTTCTTCTTCAGTAATCTCAGGGCTCTCTCAGCCTCCCCTCCCTCACAGGGTGTCTGTTGTGGGGAGAGGAAAGGGAAGGCGATTGGAAGCCGCTTTGAGACTCCTTCGGGTAGAGAAAAGCGGCATATAAGAACCAACTCTTCTTCTCCTTCAGTAATCTCAGGGCTCTCTCAGCCTCCCCTCCCTCACAGGGTGTCTGTTGTGGGGAGAGGAAGAGAAGGTGAATGGAAGCCGTTTTGAGACTCCTTTGAGTAGAGAAAAGCGGCATCTAAGAACCAACTCTTCTTCTTCTTCAGTAATCTCAGGGCTCTCTCAGCCTCCCCTCCCTCACAGGGTGTCTGTTGTGGGGAGAGGAAAGGGAAGGTGAATAGAAGTCGCTTTGAGACTCCTTCGGGTAGAGAAAAGCGGCTGTATTACGATGGGCCACTAATCTGGGCAGACATCGGCATGCATGTATGCATTGAATTTATTAAGGCGACGCTATAAGCCTTGGGTTTTTAACGTTACTAAACATTAGCACTGAATTTAAAAATTGTGCTCTACCCTACATAGACTTAAACCCGTTTCCCTTGTGTTGACCTTTTGAGGTTCTTGACTTAGTCCTAACTCGACCCAGGTGTCCTTGGAAGAACGGAACCGAAAGAACAGCCGAAAGTTAGGATCAGGTCAAACGGGAGTCCAAAATTCCACCGGGTCTTGGACGGGCCCTGCGGAAAAGCTGAGATCCGCTTGCATTTCACCTTGTTTTCCAGTCTAGGCATGAACCTCACCCACCCAACTGACGGCAGCTTTCCTGGCCCCGGCCTGGACTCTCCCGGGGTCACTGGCATTGGGTTAAGGAGCAGACAATCTCTTGGCAAGCCAGGCCGGTCCCTCTCTCTCTCTCACTCTCAATTCGATTTTCCTTGCATTGTACGGCTCCAAGTCATCGAGGAAATCTTTGGGGCCTTTCTGTTGCCGGGTGGTCACTGTTGGGGAAACCCAGCCCCCTTCCCCCCATTGTCAGAGTGCTGGCCGTATCCTCGGACTAAAAATAGCCTTGCTATCAAGTGATTGTTCGGACACCTAGACCGGAGTGTTGACGTGGGCCGAGGCCAGAGAAGCAGGTGGGGTCCCAAAGGAAGCCCCCGGGGAATAGCGCTCATCAAAGGCCGAGCCGGCCCTGGGAATCCTGCCCCCTGGATGATGTTCTTAGACCTGGTTCAGGAGGGCCAGCCCCAAAGGGACCCCTTCACAGCCCCCTTTTCTCCCAGGACCGTTACGGCTGGTTTAGGGCTGATCCTGCGTTGAGCAGGGGGTGGGACTAGATGGCCTGCATGGCCCCTTCCCACTCTGGGATTCTAGGAGTCTAGTTCAGCAGGGGAATGGGCTGCCTAAGGAGGTGGGGAGCTCCCCCTCACTGGCCGTCTTCAAGCAACGGCTGGACAGATCCTTCTCCTGAATGCTTGAGGCTGATCCTGCACTGAGCAGGGGGAGGGACTAGATGGCCTGCATGGCCCCTTCCCACTCTAGGATTCTAGGATTCTAGTTCAGCAGTGGAAGGGGCTGCCTAAGGAGGTGGGGAGCTCCCCCTCACTGGTGGTCTTCAAGCAGCGGCTGGACAGATCCTTCTCCTGGATGCTTGAGGCTGATCCTGCACTGAGCAGGGGGTGGGACTGGATGGCCTGCATGGCCCCTTCCCACTCTGGGATTCTAGGAGTCTAGTTCAGCAGGGGAATGGGCTGCCTAAGGAGGTGGGGAGCTCCCCCTCACTGGCCGTCTTCAAGCAACGGCTGGACAGATCCGTATCCTGCATGCTGGAGGCTGATCCTGCACTGAGCAGGGGGTAAGACTAGATGTCCTCATGGCCCCTTCCCACTCTGGGATTCTAGGAGTCTAGTTCAGCAGGGGAATGGGCTGCCTAAGGAGGTGGGGAGCTCCCCCTCACTGGCCGTCTTCAAGCAGTGGCTGGACAGATCCTTCTCCTGGATGCTTGAGGCTGATCCTGCACTGAGCAGGGGGTGGGACTGGATGTCCCCTTCCAACTCTATGATTCTATGATTGGTTCATTCATTAATTTTTACGCCGCCTCTCCGCCCCGTCAGGATCCACGAGGCGGAAAACAAGAAGCATTGAAACGTTTAAACCAACTTTTTTCCCCGACCTTTTGACCGTGGAGGAGCCCCCAAAATAATTTTCAGGGGTCAGGACCTGTAGTTGGCCATGCCTCTCTGTCATCCTCTAGCCTTCTTTCACTCCCTCCTTCCGCCTTTATTACGACTCTCGTGGCTTAGAATCATAGAATCATAGAATCCTAGAGTGGGAAGGGGCCATAGAGGCCATCTAGTCCAACCCCCTGCTCAACGCAGGATCAGCCCTAAGCATCCTAAAGCATCCTAAAGGCAGCTTCAACGCATGAAGGCTGGAAAAAAGAGCAGGAGCTGAAAAGAGAGTCCATCACTCCATACCACACCACACCCAACTCCCCATCTTTCATTTTTACACCCACGGCCCATCCACCAACCTCTCTGGGGAGAGGTGGCCAGTTCCGTAGCTTGTGGCTAAATCCATTAAGGTGGGAGGGGAAAGACCACGGAGCCCCTCCGGAGATCCCGCAGACCCCCTGGCTGGGAATCCCTGGTTTAAACAGTGAAAAATACAGTTAACACTGTTTATTCACTTTATTTATTTTTTAATTTATACTCCGCCTCTCTTGACAATGTCACCTCAAGGCGGCTTACAGAATAAAACAATAAAACAGCAAACCCCATAAAATCCCAGCGGGTGTACCGTTGTTACTTGCACAGCGCAAAAAACAGCACTAGTTGCACCCTGCTAAGGCCCTGGGAATCCTTAAACCAGGGTGTAAACTGCACGGAGCTTTTATTCCAACCCCAGATCGATTCAGTCAGTCCCTGCCCTCTACACAGAATGCAATTTCTGTTTGGATCTGGGGTGATTTAAATTTTCCTTCTGCAGCAAGAAGGATTGATCTGGAGTGACCCTACCTTTATTGTGCGATATCTTAGACTGCTTTTAATGCTCAATATCCAGACTGGGAAAGAAAGCTCCATGGTAGAGAACCTCTGATAGGCTACACCTGGTCGTGTGACACGCTTGCCTTAAAGGAGAAGCCCCTAATTTCTCTCAACTTCTGTTGGTCCTGGATTTTTCCTCCCTCCTCTGCCTTTTTCGATCCTCTCCCCCACCCCTCCAAGAAAAGAAAGAGGCTCCCTGCCTGGCTCCTCTCCCCCCCCCCTTCAAGAAAAGAAAGGAAGAGGCTTGCCTCCCCCCCACCTTCTGAACTACCCTAACCACGTGCAGAAGACTTTCCTGTTTCAATGGGGGGGGGGGGGAGAAGAAGATCCGAGTTCAAAGCGATCTGAATTCAACAGGATTAACAATGGAATAAAGAAGGTAAGTGCAGACTCTGCCCAGGTCTGCCCCTGCCATAGATTTAGTTACTCTTTAAAGCTCTTCAAAACTTTTGTTCTTTTCTACAGCTCACTTCTTAAGCAGTGACTCACGGAAGCCGATAACCTGCCACATATTTTGTCATTCTTTAAGGTATCCTACCAGAGTCTTGCTCTTTGGCATCTGAGGAAATGAGCCATGACGCATGAAAGCCCTTCCCCTGCCACAGATGTTGTCAGTCTGTAGAATCTTAGAATCCTAGAGTTGGAAGGGACCTCCTGGGTCATCTAGTCCAACCCCCTGCACTGTGCAGGACACTCACAGCCCTCTCGTTCACCCACTGTCACCTGCCACCCCTTGAGCCTTCACAGAATCAGCCTCTCCGTCAGATGGATCTCCAGCCTCTGTTTAAACATCTCCAAAGATGGAGAACTCACCACCTCCCGAGGAAGCCTGTTCCACTGAGAAACTGCTCTCACTGTGGAAGTTTAAATGGAATTTCTTCTGCATTAATTTCATCTCACTAGTTCTAGTCCATCCCTTTGGGGCAAGAGAGAACAACTCTGCTCAATCCTCTATATAGAATCATAGAGTTGGAAGGGACCTCCTGGGTCATCTAGTCCAACCCCCTGCCCTATGCATAACACTCTCAACCCTCTCGCTCGTCCACTGTCACCTGCCACCCCCTTGAACCTTCACCAAATCAGCTTTAGGTTGCTCCTGGCCTCCTGCTCTTTTCTGCTGCTGCAAACAGACTAGCCCATCTTGATCTATTTCCCAGGTCGCTGTCAGGGTATGGTGGGGCACAGGTCACCCAGGGAGCTTTCGTGGCTGAGTGCGGACTCAAACACAGATCTTCTAGAATGTAGACTGAAAACCTAGCCACTGCCCCAAATGGCTTCTCTGTGCCCCTCATCCCTTTATAGCCACTTAATACCCCAATGATCAGACATGACTCAGTGCTTGCACAGAGGATACCTTTACCTTTACCTTAATACATTTTATATTTTAAATATAGAGAGATATAAACAGTTCTCAGGACTTTCTGTTCTTCCAAGCCGAATGGGGGAGAGCAGCTTATTGTCTGCTATATATAAATTGGGCTAATTGCACACGTTCAAAGTAATATTCAGCCACCTCCCACTGCAAGTCGTTTAATAATCACGTTTATTTTTAGACCCCTAAAACAAGCAGTCCCTGCTATGTTTTGCAGGACAGCTTTGAGGGGAGTGGCACTGATACAATGTGGCACTAAGGATTGCAAAGTGGCAAAAAGAATTCAAAGAAGAACAGAACAGCAGGATCAGGGCTGTGACACGCCCACGGTCACCCAGCTGGCTACATGTGGAGGTAAGGGGAATCAAACCCTGCTCGCCAGATTAGAGGCCATGACACCATGCTGATTCAGATAACATAATCCTGGGGCATTATACCCCACTGAATTCCCTCCCCAAGGCCCCACCCTCCTAGACACCAATCCACAAATCTCCAGGAATTTCCCTTGAGTTGGCAACCCTCCCTCCCAGTCACCAGTACATCTGGAACCATCCCACTACCTTAGTTTCCTTCCTTCCTTCCTTCCTTCCTTCCTTCCTTCCTTCCTTCCTTCCTTCCTTCCTTCCTTCCTTCCTTCCTTCCTTCCTTCCTTCATTTCCTACCTTTCAAAGCAGCTTACATTCTCCTCACAACAACCCTGTGAGGTAGGTTAGGTCAAGAGGATGGGATAGGCCCAAGGTTCTCCCATGAGCTTCCACAACTGAGATTCAAACGGGGTCTCTCAGATCCCCGCCTCCTGCGAGGCAGGTTAGGCTGAGAGCATGAGATGGATCCAAAGTCCCCTAGTGAGAGAGGGGATTTGAACCTGTGTTTCCATTTGGCCACGTCTGCATCGGGGGGGGGGGGGGAGGCATATGCCCCGCTGGGAAGCCCTGGGACATTTGAAGGGGGCCACAGACTGGAAAGTGTGAGAAGGGGAGTCCAAAGGCTTTATAGGAGGGCTGGTAACTGGAGAAATACCCTTTTTTCATGTACGCCATCATATATTGATAGAAAGTTCGACCTGCGTCAAGGGAAGAAGAAGAAGAGTTGGTTTTAATACCCCGCTTTTCGCTTTCCGAAGAGGCCTCAAAGCGGCTGACAAGCACCTTCCTTTCCTATTAGCTATTTCACCCTTATCTTAGGCCTTTTGTAGCCTCGATTATTAGTCAAGCGGCCAGCCGTAACCGGAAAAGTGCTCCTAAAAGTGCAAGGGCCAAAAAACATTTTTTTACGGGTTGAGAATGGGTGGTCTAAAGCAGGGGTAGTCAACCTGTGGTCCTCCAGATGTCCATGGACTACAATTCCCATGAGCCCCTGCCAGCAAATGCTGGCAGGGGCTCATGGGAATTGTAGTCCATGGACATTTGGAGGACCACAGGTTGACTGCCCCATGTTCTTCCCTCCAAGCCCATGCTTCTCTTGGCTGGCCAACTGGGAAGGGAGGAGGGTGGAACCCCATAGGGATCAGGCCCCTGGACGCTGGGGTGGGTGCCTTTCTTCCTTGGTTCGGCAGGCAGGCGTTGGCTGTTTTCAAGAGCTGGCGTCCAGGTGACCTTCCAACGGAGGGCCAAGCTGCCCCCAGGGACTTCCCTGGACCGCTCTGCCGAGGAACTGGGCCAGCCAGCGCTGGGATGGCCTCCCCGTCCTGCCCCTCTCCACGGCTGCTAATTGACCAAGTGCTAAATACGAACTGTACAACTTCCCCTCCTTAGGGCTGGTTTACGCAGGCAGCCCCCGGCAGGGCATTGTCCTATTGTTTTCGGAGGGAAGCTCCGGCTGGAAATTAACCTGCTGTTCACCCCAGCGGTCCGTTTCACACCCTGTCCCTCCTGGGGACCCAGAGGAGGAGTGGGCTGGGAGGAGGAGGCCCGGAGCCCAGGGGGAGGGGAGAGGCAGCGGAAAAACAGCCAGTAAAGGCCAGGAGCAGGGGGGGGCTGGTTGCATTTCGGGCATTCTCTCCCCCTCTCCCCACCGTTGGATCTGAATGCACGCCTAGCATCAACTCCCGGCTGGAGATTTGGGGGACGAACACTGAGACACAGGAGAAGAGCTGCTTTCCACTACCCAAAAGCATAATAGCCTTTCCGTGCCTCTCTGATGCCCAGTGAGGTTGGTGGGTGTCAGGATCAGTGCCTGCTCTCTGCCATGAATCGTCCATGAACAGGGGTTAATCCATCTTGCCTGTAGAGAGCAGAGCGGGGCAGGGAGAGCTCTTGGAGAACTGCTCTGTGAGAACAGCTCTAAGAGAACTGGGACTGGCCCAACGTCATCCAGCTGGCTGCAGGTGGAGGAGGCGTGGGGAATCAAACCTGGTTCTTTGGATAAGAGGCCACTGCTTTATACTGAATAAAACAAACCATCAGTCCAATAGTCCAATAAAACATCGAAGCATAACCAACCCCCCCAAAATTCCTGGCTTCACAGTCCATCTCGACCCAATGACTCAGGATAGGTACTTGGAGGAAGGACCCAACAAAAATCTTCCTAGCCCTGGGCTCAACCAAACGGCTGGCGGAAGACCTCCATTTTGCAGGCCCTGTGGAAGTGAGTTCGTTCCAGCAGGTTCCTCACCTCTTCCAGGAGCTCCTTCGACCTGGAAAGGGCCAGGACTGAGAAGGCCAGGCACACCTCAAGTAGAGAGCGGAGATCCCTCACATCTGCTGGGCCCAAGCCACAAATGGCCTGAAAGGTTAAGACCAAAACCTTGAACCCGATCCTGAATTCCACTGGCAACCAATCCAGCTGCCTCAGCACAGGCGGGATGTGGACCCTCCAAGGCAGGGGTAGTCAAACTGCGGCCCTCCAGATGTCCATGGACTACAATTCCCAGGAGCCCCTGCCAGCATTCGCTGGCAGGGGCTCCTGGGAATTGTAGTCCATGGACATCTGGAGGGCCGCAGTTTGACTACCCCTGCTCCAAGGTGTTCTTGTGAGAAACCTAGCATCTGAAAGACCATCTAAATCGGAGGCAGGGGAGAAACCCTTGCCAGCACCAAAGGGTGTCTGCAGAAGTGACCTGTTAGTCCAGGAGCACCTTGAAGACACACCAAATTTGGGGGCAGGGGAGGAGCTTTGGGGAGGCCCTGCTCACTTCTTTGCTCCTGAACTCTGGTTCCTTTCTAGGACCGTGATGGTGTCACATTGGTGACGTGTGCTTAAATGCTTCCCCTCCCCTGTCCAGCGCTTTCTGCTAAGCGCAGGTCACAAGGGAGCCCCATTTAAAAGCCCAGGTTTGGTTAAGTGTAAGAGGATACCGCCTGAGTGAGGCTGCGGCAGGCAAGAATGACGAAGCAGAAATCCAGCTCCGTCCTTGGCTCTGGGCTGCTGAGCCGCAGGAAACTGGCCGGAAAGGAGGGTGCTACTCCTCAAGGTGATGGGAGGGATGTGCAGCAAACCAAAACTGCAACCAGCATGTCAGAGAAGGTCATTGACTTGCACTTTCCCCCCAACACACAGGTAGCTTTGGAAGAATGAATCTTGACCTGGATTGCCAAGGCTCTCCTGTTCTTGTCAGTTCTGGAAAGCTAAGCAGGGTCAGCCCTGGATTGTATTTGGATGGGAGACCTCCAATGCACACTGGGACAGTGACATGGAGGCGACTCAGCATGCCGGGACATTTGTGGGAGCGATACATCACTCTAAGTGTGTCTTGGGGAGTTCTCTCCTTGAATGGGGTGCCTCTTTTTGGCTTCACCTGGAAATTGCCCTCTGACCCCTCCTCTCTCCCTCTATTTGTCCTCTCCCTCCCTTCCCATGGCCTCCCACAGAGACACACATCTCTGCAGCTCCCTACTGTCGATACTGTGTGTATAGATGTTATACTGTGTGTACAGCTGTCGGCTCCTTGAAGGTGATGCCTCTTTTTGTCTTAACTTGGGAGCTGCTTTCTGTCCCCCTCCTCTCCCTTTGGCTTCACATGGCCTTCCCTGGAGATTCATGTCTCTGCAAGACTCTACTGTAGCTGCTGAGTGTATAGATGTTATACTCTTTGTCTTAACTGAGAGCTGCCCTCTGAGCCCTCCTCTCTTCCTCCTTTGTCCTTTTCCTCTCTCCACATGGCCTTCCCTGGAGACACAGGACTCTGCAGGACTCTACTGAAGCTACTGTACAGTAGCTACCCCCAAAGTGCGGGTAGGCAGGGGGCCCAGGTGGATATCTGAGGGGCAGCCTGGGCCTCAACCAAATGCCTGGAGGAAGAGTGATGTTTGGCAGGGCCTTCCGAACTTTGTGAGCTCCATAGGAGCCTGTGTTTCTGTCGGCAACACATTCCACCAGGTTGGAACCAGGACCAAAAAGGCCCTGCTTTGGTTGAGGCCTGGTGCATCCTGGGGTCGAGGATCCTCAGGTTAGAATTTGCTGACCACATAGCTCTTCGGGGGGCATATCCAGTGAGGTGGTCCCTCACGTATGCAGACCACAGAAGGTCCCAGATCACAGAAGGCCTCGTAAAAGGAACCCTTTGCCAGTGGACAAGTGGAGTGTGGGGAAAGAAACAGCAATCTCTCTGCGCCAGGCCTGGCCAGACTCATAGAATCCTAGAGTTGGAAGGGGCCATACAGGCCATCTAGTCCCACCCCCTGCTCAACGCAGGATCAGCCCTAAGCATCCAAAAGCATCCAAGAAAAGTGTGTATCCAACCTTTGCTTGAAGACTGGCAGTGAGGGGGAGCTCACCACCTCCTTAGGCAGCCTATTCCACTGCTGAACTACTCTGACTGTGAAAATTTTTTTCCTGATATCTAGCCTATATCGTTGTACTTGTAGTTTAAACCCATTATTGCGTGTCCTTTCCTCTGCGTGTCCTGTTCCTCCAATGGGAACAGCATCCTGCCCTCCTCCAAGTGACAACCTTTCAAATACTTAAAGAGGGCTATCATGTCCCCTCTCAACCTCCTTTTCTCCAGGCTGAACATTCCCAAGTCCCTCAACCTATCTTCATAGGGCTTGGTCCCTTGGCCCCAGATCATCCTCGTCGCTCTCCTCTGTACCCTTTCAATTTTATCTACGTCCTTCTTGAAGTGAGGCCTCCAGAACTGCACACAGTACTCCAGGTGTGGTCTGACCAGTGCCGTATACAATGGGACTATGACATCTCCTTCAACAACCGAAAAACAAGGAACGTGTCCAAGGCCATTTTCTTGTTCTAACAATGTATATTCAATTTTAATACAATTTTTAATATACATAAAGGATCAACCATAACGGTTTCTAGATAATTTCCATTTTCAATATCTTTTCTTCAGTGGCCGAGTCCTCCAATATAAGATTGTTGTAACAATAGTGAAAGTTAGTCCGTGTGGAAAAACCCTACAGTATTTCCTTCTATTAGTGTTTTAATAATATCAATAGGCCATCGGCTCAAATGAATGTTAGTCAAAGAGCATTCCCCCAACAGGTATCCCTTCCAAGACTTGGCAAGATTGGGCTAACCTGGGCCAACCAAGGCAGGGTGGGTGAACCAAGGTGATTCACCAATGCCTGCTTCTCCGTAGCAATCCTGGATTTTTGGGGTGGTCTCCCATCCAAGGATCAACCAGGGCCAACCCCGCCTGGCTCCTAAGAGCCGATGAGGCTGAGCTATCCTGGACCCTTTAAGCCCCTGCAATCTAGTAGAATTCTGATTCTTTGTCGAATGTGGTTGGCAAATAAATACAACTTCCCATGTAATGAATTCGAGGGGTAGGTAAATTATCTATTTGCCCTACAAGTTCCTTGGGAAAGAGCTGATCTATCATTCAGCGTTCCCATCCAGGCTCTCCTAGATCTTTGGGGTTAAACGTTTTTCGAGAGCTTGAAATATTTAGGAGGAGAGAGGGCTATAAAAAGAATGCTGAAAACACCATTGGAAATAAGAGAGAGAGAGAGAGAGAGAGAGAGAGAGAGAGAAGATGAAGCAGGAGAACGCAGCTGTGGTCCGAGTTCGAGTTCCCAGGTGATGTCAGGCTTGGAGTCCGGCCAGGCCTGGCCCCACGGAGACTGCCTTGATGGGTTCAGCACAGAGTGTTTTTCCTTCCTGAGACTTGGGGACACCTTCCTGTCTCAGAGAAAGCAGCCAAGAGCCGTTCCAAGCATTTCTGAGAGCAGCGAGGCAGAGGAGAGCGGGGAGGGCGGGGAGAGGAGGAGGAGAGGGGAAGCCGGACAGAACGTGGGTGCTTTGGAGAGAGCGCCCACTTTAGAGCGGCACAACTGCGCCGGAGCACCCACCCATCTGGGGGGCTAGGGCCGTGTTCGAAGGGTGCAGTTTATTGCACGCACGTTATTTGCCGCTCGCCTTTTACAGAAAGGTTTCCCAGAGTAAGTCGATGCAATCAGCTGGGTGGAACATCCAAGAAAATGCACTAGGGCAGGGGCGGGCAAACTGTGGCCCTCCAGATGCCCATGGACTACAATTCCCATGAGCCCCTGCCAGCTGGCAGGGGCTCATGGGAATTGTAGTCCATGGGCATCTGGAGGGCCACAGTTTGCCCGCCCCTGCCCTAGGGCATGAGCACAGCTCTGCTTCTCAACCGTGTTCTGGCCAATCGCGCCACTTCTGGGGTTTCTCGAAGCCTGAAGGATCTTTCAGGGGTTTCTCGACGGTAAAAAAGTGGAGAACGGCTGCTCTAGCACTTTGTTTCTTGATGGTTCCATCCAGTGGGTTGCATTGGTATCATCATCATCATCATCATCATCATCATCATCATCATTATTATTATTATTATTATTTCCTGCCGCTTCCGAAGCCGGCTCATGGCAGGTTACAATGTCCAATAAAACCCATTAAAACCCCCATTAAAAACATAAGATAACAGAACATGGTGGAAACCCCCCCCCCCGACCCATCCCCACTAAAGGAGGGACGAGGAAGGAGGTCAAGATTAATCATAGAATCATAGAATCCTAGAGTTGGAAGGGACCTCCTGGGTCATCTAGTCCAACCCGCTGCACTATGCAGGACACTCACAACCCTCTCGCTCCTCCACTGTCACCTGCCACCCCCTTGAGACTTCACAGAATCAGCCTCTCCGTCAGATGGCTCTCCAGCCTCTGTTTTAAAAATCTCCAAAGATGGAGAACCCACCACCTCCCGAGGAAGCCTGTTCCACTGAGAGACCGCTCTGACTGTCAGGAACTTCTTCCGGATGTTTAGATGGAATTTCCTTTGAATTAATTTCATCTCATTGGTTCTGATCCGTCCCCCTTGGGCAAGAGGGAACAATTCCGCTCCATCCTCCATATGGCACCCTTTTAAATTTACTCCTTTAATTCAATTTATTGCTCACACTACTCACATTCTGCTAAACCTTCCTGGCCCCACCATTGGCCACTTTGAGAGGGGGGCGTGTGTGTCAACATGATCATATATGGCCATATGATCTGATAAATGTTTAACCCGCTTTAAAAATATAGTAAAAATAATTAAATCCCTCTCATTTGGGAAACTCTTCTAGGATAATCAAGAAATTCCGGGGTTTTACGAAACCCTGGTTGAGGAAGCCTGCAGTAGGGTATGGACCAGGATTTTAAAAATTATTGTCATTTATTTATCATATGGCAGGTGTGTCATGTAGCCAGCAGATACTAAGATTGTCTGGCAGCTGGGCAAGAGATGTTGGAAGGTGGTTTGCCGTTGCTTGCTGTACATCATGACCTTGGCGTTCCTTGGAGGTCGTGCTTCCGGGAGCTAGCCACGGGTAACACTGCTTAAGCCGCTGAAATCAGAAGGACCGGGCTACCCAGGCCAACCCTGTCTCATCAAGAGAGGGTCTGGTGGACAGCCATGCTGAAGAAATGATAGCATCTGAAAAACAGCTGAGCCCAATACGACATAGAATCATAGAATCATAGATCTGGGTCCTCCTGGGTCATCTAGTCCAACCCCCTGCACTATGCAGGACACTCACAACCCAACCCTCATCTACTGTGACCTGCCACCCCCTTGAGCCTTCACAGAATCAGCCTCTCCGTCAGATGGCTCTCCAGCCTCTGCTTAAAAATCTCTAAAGATGGAGAATATTCCACTGAGAAACCACAGTGCCAGGAGCTTCTTCCGGATCTTGACATGGGATTTCCTTTGAGACCAACGAATTTTATTTCTGTGTACAAGCTTCCATGTATGTGCACACTTCTTCAGATACTTAGCACACACACGCATATACCCAGAATTAAACTTTTTTGGCCTGAAAGGTGTTGTGGGACGCAAATTCTGTTCTAGTCTCATCAGAACCAAGCATGGTACTCAGCCCTGGCTAATATTTGGATGGGAGGCCTTCAAGGGATGCTGTTTGCAAGCTGCTTTGAGACTCTTTCGGGTAGTGAAAAGCGGGGTATGAAACCAACTTCTTTGAGAGCCAGTGTGGTGAAGCGGTTAAGAGTGGCAGCTTCTAATCTGGAGAAGTGGGTTCATTTTCCCACTACTCCATATGCAGTCAGCTGGGTGACCTTGGGCTGGTCCCAGTTCTCACAGTGCAGTTTTCTCATAACTCTCTCAGCTTCCCCTCCCTCACAGGGTGTCTATTGTTGGGAGAGGAAAGGGAAGGCAAATGGAAGCCGCTTTGAGATTCCTTCAGGTACAGAAAAGCAGCATATAAGAACCAACTCTTTTTCTTCTTCAGTAATCTCAGGGCTCTCTCAGCCTCCCCTCCCTCACAGGGTGTCTGTTGTGGGGAGAGGAAAGGGAAGGTGATTGTAAGCCGCTTGGAGACTCCTTCGGGTAGAGAAAAGGGGCATATAAGTACCAACTCTTCTTCTTCTTCCCTAATATCAGGGCTCTCTCAGCCTCATCCCCCTCACAGGATGTCTGTTGTGGGGAGAGGAAAGGGAAGGTGACTGTAAGCCGCTTTGAGACTCCTTCGGGTAGTGAAAAGGGGGGTTATAAAAACCCAGCTCTATCTTCTCTTTTTGCCCTGGAACAGAAAACGCGGTGTATCAAACTGACGCATGAGCCGCACATGGGCGTGAAGAAACCAGTGGCATGCCTCCCTCCCATCACCAAAGCTCAGCACCCTTGGTCTTGAAGACTCCCCACCCCCATTTTGATTTACGATGCTGCCGGCCCACTGCAGCTGTGAGTGAGAATCCCAGGTGGGGGCCGGGGTGGGTGGGTGGGGAGGATTTTGTTCTCAGCGTGTCTAATCTGTCCCAGAGCCCAACCAAAAGCCGTGAGAGTCTTTAAAAACATTCCGGCCCCTGGGCCTTACTGGGGAGGCTGAGAAGGGTGCTCCCCCCCCAACCAGGCCCTGCGTTCTGTAAATATCCCAGGCTCTTTTAAGAAGGGGGGGTTGTTTTCTTTGAAAAAGTGGACGCTTTTCAATGGGAATGCAAAGAGACTTTTTTCCCTCGAGAGGATTACTGGCTACTGGTGATGGTCCCTGCGTCCAATGAAATCCCAAAATCTGAGACCAAGAGTCTTAACGGGCCGCCAAGGATAAAGCATAGGAACTCTGAATGACCTGTCCCAATCAGTCACGCACCTGGATGTTTCTTTGGGCTCATGCTCCAATTCACACCTCTTTCAGGTGGACAAACTCGCTTTGGCAGCTGGGACTTAGAGCTGTGACAGAATCACAGGGTTGGGGGAACCAAGAGGACATCTAGTCCAACCCCCGGCTCAGTGCAGGATCACCTGAAGCGTGTTCGTCCAGCCACCGCTTCTAGACTGTCAGGAAGGAGAGCTCATGACCACCCTGGGCAGCCACTGCTGAACTACTCAGACTGTAAAAAGAAAATTCCCAATAGCTGGCTGTTATTTTCTGCCTGTAATTGAAATCATTTCTGCTGCCAACAGGAACCTTTCCTTGCCCTCCTCCAAGTGACAACCTCTCAAATATTTCAAGAGAGCAACCCTGTCCCCTCCTCGCCTCCTCTTCTCCAGGCTGGACATTCCCAAGTCCCTCAGCCTTTCCTCCTAGGGCTTGGACCCCAGCCCCCAAATCTTCCTCATTTCTCTCTTCTGCACCCTGCTCCATTCTGTCCGCTTCCTTCTTCAAGCGAAGCCTCCAGAACTGCACACAGGACTCCAGATGTGGCTGACCAATGCCATGTACAGCGGGGTAATGCCACATTGTGATTCTCATGCTGCTCCTCGGAAGAAGAAGAAGAAGAAGAAGAAGAAGAAGAAGAAGAAGAAGAAGAAGATTCAACGTCTTCCCTTTCCTCTCCCCACAACAGACACCCTGTGGGGTGGGTGAGGCTGAGAGAGCCCTGATATTCCTGCTCGGTCAGAACAGTTTTATCAGTGCCGTGGCAAGCCCAAGGTCACCCAGCTGGCTGCATGTGGGGGAGCGCAGAATCGAACCCGGCATGCCAGATTAGAAGTCTGCACTACTAACCACTACACTACACCAAACTGGCTCTCCCAAGATTGCATTAGCCCCTTTTGCCGCTGCATCATAAGGATGGATGGCATTTCGCCAACAGGCGACCCATGCCCCGAATCTTATGCACATCCCCCCGCTCCCCGAAAGCACATCCCCCATTCCGTAAGGATGCTCTTCATGTTTGTTACCTGATTTCTTTCACCTCTTTGCTCACTTTTCCCTCCAAAGGAGCAGTTCCCATCTGCCTCATTTGGCACAGCTCTATTTAGGATGCTGGGAAGGGAAGATTCTGAGCGGGGCTCTGTGGAAGCCACCAGCCTATAAAAGGGAATTTGTGCATGCTTCTTAGGAAATGAATCCCGGGCTTCCTGGCTCCGCAGCTGGGTAGGACGGCCTCTGAGTCATTCAGGGCCACCGGGCTGCCTCACCTCGTGCACCTTTCCCCTGTGGGCAATCAGGCCAGCTCCTTCCCATGTTGCAAAAACAAGTCCCTGCAATCCTCCCAAAGGAAGACGCAGCATGCGAACAGAGCCTGGCTGTGCATGGGTAGGTACGAGGCGTGATAGCTGTAAGGCTCAGGGGGAAGGGGGGGGGGTGTTTGTTCTTTGTCTTGCTTCCAGTTTCTTCTTTATATAAAAAAATGGTTTATAAGAAGCAGTATCCACGGGTATTGACCTGCATTTTGCTTCCTCCTCTAAGGACTACAGGGCTGATTCTCCACTGGTTTTTCCGTTGTGGATCCTACTGAATTCAGATCGACTTGAATTTGGGTCTTCCTCTATCCCCCCCCCCCCACCCAATTGAAACAGAAACTGGATTGGGGAAGCTCAGAACAGGGTGGGTGAGGGGAGTCAAGCACAGCAGGAGTCTCTTTTCTTGAAGGGGGGGGGAGAGAATTGGAGACAGCATAGGGTGGGGGGAATAAATCCAAGAGGCAAATCTCTGCCGAGACAAGTTAGGATGTCTGGAGCGCAGTCACTTTAAGACAAGGCTTGCAACCGGGAACCAGGAAGTCTTTGAACTGACGCTCTGGCCAACTGCTGGACAGACAGGCATGCCGGTTGGAGGAGGAGGCAGTCGGGGGCGGGACAGCTGCCCTGAGTGGCACTTAAGCCATGAGACATGCTCCTCCTCTAAGGCCTTGCTAGAAATATATTATGTGGAACAGATATGACCATGCATGGTCATCTTGACCCCCTTCCCCAAATGGTCAGTGATGGGCCTGGAGGGGGTGGGAAGGGGAGGGGCCCGGAGGTGGGTGTGTCTACAACTCAGCTTCCCAACTGTATTCTACACAGTCATGCCTCTTCTGGGGTTTCTCAAAGCCTGAAGAACGTTTCCGGGGTTTCTCAACGGTAAAAAAAGTTGAGAACGGCTGCTCTGTTGCCTTCATCTGAATCAGAACTGCCTGCAGAAGGGGTGTTTGGTTATCCGTGGGTGCAAAAGCAAGGATTTGGGGGGGAGGGAGGGGAGAGAAGAGTCCATACCTAAGGAAAAAGGTCAAGAGACGGGCTCCAGCAGATGTGAAAAATATCTTTATTTTCAAGCCTGCCCAACAGGGAATCGTAATAATTACAACCGTGATCCTCGAGACCAGCCACAGTCCGGGCAAAGCTCCGTTTCCACGTTGCCCTTTGGAACGCAGGCTCCCCCACCACTGGGGGGCATCCCGGCCACCCCCAGACTCACAGAGTCCTCGTGCCCTGACCCCTACGGGTGTACGCCCACAGAGTGGTCATCGTCCCTCTCGTTCCGCAGCTCTCGTTTCTGCCCCGCAGACCGAAGCAGCCGCCGCCCCGTTCTGTCTCCTCCGAGTCCACAAAGTGGGGAGTCGCTTCGTAACTGGGGTTTGCTACTCATAAGCGCTGGGCTCCCCCGGCCTCCGTCACTCCCACCCCCCTGCCCCGGTCCAGCCAAGTGCAGTTTCCGAGGGGCTGGTCCCACCTTGGTGCGGCTCTGGGAACGGACGGTCCTCTGAACCTCAGTTCATCTCCGCAGCACCTTCAGCTGGTTCACGGCTCTCGCCTTCAAGCAGTTTCCACCAGCTTCCCGCCGGCTGCCCTGAAAGAAGAAGCAGGGGACATGTTGAGGAGGGGCAGGTCAGCGTGTTGCCTAAGAAAAGAGACCTATTCGTTATTTCGGGTGTCCCCAAACTTCTGGAGACTGCAAACAGCTTTGGGATTCTGATACAGAGAGGTGGGTGCAGCCACAAAATGGCTTCAACAGGAGGCGGAGCCAGTTACAAAATGGCTGCCACGGGAGGCGGAGCCAGTCACTAAGTGGAGGCTGCAGCTTACTTTCAGTAGCGCAGAGAAGGTCCTTGTGCTGGGGGGGGGCAGCTGCTGCCAATGCATTGTTTTTTCAAAAAATCTGTAGTCAATCAAATTGTGAATGTCTAATCAGAAACTTTGGCCAAAGCCCTCCTGGCCCTACCCATGTGGTGGGTGGCTGGAGACCCCTTGGATTACAAGGGATCTCCAGGTGATAGGGATCAGTTCACCCAAAGAAAATTGCTACGGAAGTAGGTTTTGAGAAGAAACTGCCTTCTGTATTTTTGTTATACCTGTTTGCCAAAAGTTACAGCGAGTACACAGAAATTGTGAAAATAGGGATTACTGAGTAAGCTGCAAAAATAAAATTACTCTTCATAAAGACATGAGAAGAGTCCCACTGGATCAGACAAGTGGTCCATGTGGTCCAGCATGGTGTCTCACACAATGGCCAAAGTGTTCCTCTGCAGGGCAGAGAGGCTGAGGCTATCATAAGAATATCAGAAGAGCCCTGCTGGATCAGACCAGTCATACAGTGGCCAACCAGTTCCTCAGGAGGGCCAAACACAGGCATAGAGGCCGAGGCCTTTACATGAACATCGGAGGAACCCTGCTGGATCAGACTAGCCTCCTGCCTCACACAGGGGCCAGCCAGTTCCTCTGGAGGGCCAACAACAGGGCAGAGAGGCCGAGGCCTTCCTAAGGACATCAGGAGAGCCCTGCTGGGTCAGACCAGGGTCCATCCAGTCCATCCTCCTGTCTCACACAGGGGCCAAGCAGTTCCTCTGGAGGGCCAGCCACAGGGCAGAGAGGCCGAGGCCTTCCTAAGAACCTCAGAAGAGCCCTGCTGGATCAGACCAGGGTTCCATGCAGTCCAGCATCCGGTCTCACACAGGGGCCAGCCAGTTCCTCTGGAGGGCCAACAACAGGGCAGAGAGGCCGAGACCTTCCTAAGGACATCAGGAGAGCCCTGTTGGATCAGACCAGGGGTCCATCTAGTCCAGCCTCCTGTCTCACACAGGGGCCAGCCAGTTCCTCTGGAGGGCCAGCAACAGGGCAGAGAGGCCGAGGCCTTCCTAAGGACATCAGGAGAGCCCTGCTGGATCAGACCAGGGGTCCATCTAGTCCAGCCTCCTGTCTCACAGAGAGGCCAGCCAGTTCCTCTGAAGGGCCAGCAACAGGGCAGAGAGGACGAGGCCTTCCTAAGGACATCAGGAGAGCCCTGCTGGGTCAGACCAGGGTCCATCCAGTCCATCCTCCTGTCTCACACAGGGGCCAAGCAGTTCCTCTGGAGGGCCAGCCACAGGGCAGAGAGGCCGAGGCCTTCCTAAGAACCTCAGAAGAGCCCTGCTGGATCAGACCAGGGTTCCATGCAGTCCAGCATCCGGTCTCACACAGGGGCCAGCCAGTTCCTCTGGAGGGCCAACAACAGGGCAGAGAGGCCGAGACCTTCCTAAGGACATCAGGAGAGCCCTGTTGGATCAGACCAGGGGTCCATCTAGTCCAGCCTCCTGTCTCACACAGGGGCCAGCCAGTTCCTCTGGAGGGCCAGCAACAGGGCAGAGAGGCCGAGGCCTTCCTAAGGACATCAGGAGAGCCCTGTTGGATCAGACCAGGGTCCATCCAGTCCAGCCTCCTGTCTCACACAGGGGCCAGCCAGTTCCTCTGGAGGGCCAGCAACAGGGCAGAGAGGCCTCGGCCTTCCTAAGGACATCAGGAGAGCCCTGTTGGATCAGACCAGGGTCCATCCAGTCCAGCCTCCTGTCTTACACAGGGGCCAGCCAGTTCCTCTGGAGGGCCAGCAACAGGGCAGAGAGGCCGAGGCCTTCCTAAGGACATCAGGAGAGCCCTGTTGGATCAGACCAGGGTCCATCCAGTCCATCCTCCTGTCTCACACAGGGGCCAAGCAGTTCCTCTGGAGGGCCAGCCACAGGGCAGAGAGGCCGAGGCCTTCCTAAGAACCTCAGAAGAGCCCCGCTGGATCAGACCAGGGAGGGTCCATCCAGTCCAGCATCCGGTCTCACACAGGGGCCAGCCAGTTCCTCTGGACAGCCAACAACAGGGCACCAAGGCCAAGGGCGTCTCCTGATGTTGCTCTCTGACACTGGGATAAAGAGGCTGATTAACAACAAATTTGGGGGTTCCCTTTAGTCATCATGACTAGTAGCCACTCGTAGACCTCTCCTGTATGAATGTTTCTAATCCCCTTTTTAAAGCTGTCTCTAACTTTAATCAGTACAGTGCCAAGTACGCATCAGGAGCAACACAGAGAAGAGATTTTGGTCAGACCGTTCAGGCTGTTAAGCGACAGAAAAATTATAGAAGGGTAAACTGGCTCGGAAGACCTCCGGGCTGCCAGAAGTAGAAGAGAGCGACAGAACGGAACAGTCTTCTACCACCTGTAGGAACACAAGCCAACCAAATCCCACTCTTGGAAATTTCGTGTTCTTCAGAGAGGCCAGCACATCTGAGATGCACCTACTCTAGCAAGCAAAGTGGACAGCTGGAATTGCAACTTCGTATTTCAATGTCTCCCTCCAACTCTTCCCTGTTGAAATAGGCCAGCTCTGCAGTGTGCATAACTGAGCAGAATATAAAGGGTGTCCTGCAGGGGGCATCGGAGGACATGTCTATTTAGCTTAGACAGCATGGGAACTTCCTGATTCTCAAATCATTCCCTCATTGGTGTGCTGATTGCTTGAACAGGGGGACTTCCTGTTTGTTTGAGCACACTTCCTCCCTGCTTGCCTCCAGAACAGGTGTTGAACGAAAGAATGATTGCAGACAACAGCTGGTTAGGTTGATTACCCTACCGGTTAGTTGACTACCGGGGACAGTAGAGACCTCAGTGGGTTATAATGCGGCAGAGGTCCTCCGTGGGAACAGATTTCCGCAGTGCAATCAGAATGTCTGGAGGTTGGCGACCCTAAAGGAATAAGCTAAAGTATCCTAGTTCAAAGACAGACTTGCTGCTTCTTGTACCTGCTGCAAAATGCCCAGGTGGAAGGAATCCATTTATCATTAACCCCTTTCTCTCCCACAACTGTGTAGGCCAAGTTCTGGGTTGGGAAAGAACTGGAGGTTTTTGGGATGGGTACTGAGGAGGGCAGAGTTCAGGGAAGGGAGGGACTTCAGTGGGGTATAACCCTGCAGACTCAACCTTCCAAAGCAGCCCCATTCACCAGGAGAACTGACCTCTGTCACTTGAAGATCAGTTCTAATACCAGGAGATCTGCCCCCACAGCAGAGTCTTGAAGGCTGCCCCCCCCCCTCCAGAGCAGCCATTATGTCCAGGGGAACTGCTCTCAATTCCAGGTGCCAGCTGGAGACTGGCAACCGTAAGCATGCTCCATGTCCCACGAGAAAGTGTTTGAAGGGACACCACGCTATTGAATCATTCTGCGCATGCTCAGATGCCTTTTCGAGAATCCACCCTGACAACGCAGGGGTGGCCAGAATGTGGCCCGCCCGATGTCCATGGACTACACTTCCCATCAGGACGTCAGAAAGCTTCCTGGAAGCGCTCCCAGAAACACCAATGCATCTGGCCGCCATCGTCAAGAGTTTCCAAATCTGGCCCTGGCAGGTCAGTTCTAGAACCCGGATCCCGTTCTTAGCTTTCCTCGATGCAAGCAGATGTTTTTAAACTGAGATTAGACAGTCATCTGACCGAAATGCTGAATTTATTAACTTAGGTGGATTGTTAGTGGGTGGGCAGGAAGGGCTGTGCCAGTGTTTGTCTCTTGTGGCCCTTCCTTGCACACCGAGGGAATTGCTTATCACCACTGTGGGATGGGAGGTGAATTGCCTCCAGGCCAGGCTGGATTCCGGAGATTTTTGGTTGGGGAGAATCACTTGGGCATGAAATTGGGGCCACTGTGGGTGGGCAGGTAGTTGTGAGTTCCTGCATAGTGCAGAGGGTTGGACTAGATGACCTTGGAGGACCCTTCCAACTCTATGATTCTAGGCTTCCACAGCACAAGTGGGGATTTGAATCTGGGGCTTCCAGATTCTACCTGACATGCTAGCCACTGGTCCACATAGGCAAGCTCAATTCTCATGCAAAGGGGTTACACTAGATGACCCTGGAGGCCCCTTCCAACTCTATGATTCTACGATTCTAGCTTATAAGAAAGATTTCCTGCTAATTCCTATATAAGAACATAAGAGAAGCCAAGTTGGATCAAACCCATCGCCCATCCAACACTCTTGAGTAGTACAGTGGCCAAAACCCAGGGGATATCAGGAGGTCCTCCAGAAGGGCCCAAATTCCAAAAGCTCTCCCCCTCTTGCCCTCCGAGCACCAAGAAGACAGACTAACCCTGCCCCGGACAGAATGTTCCATCTGCACCTTGTGGCTAAGAGCCATTATGGACCTCAGGAAGCTCCATATAAGAACATGAGAAGCCATGTTGGATCAGGACACACAATGGCTACAACCCATCAAGTAGACCCACCAGCAGGGCCACAGCTCAAGAAGACCTCCCCCCTCTTGTGTCCCAAATACCAAGAACATAAAGAGTATCCCTGCCCCAGACATAAGAACATAAGAGAAGCCATGTTGGGTCAACCCAATGGTCCTTCCAGTCCAACACTCTCAGGCACACAGTGGCCAAAACGGAGGAGCCCTTCGGAGGTCCACCAGCAGCGCCAGAACTCCAGAAGCCCTCCCCCTGTTGCCCTCCCCAAGCACCAAGAAGACAGAGCATCACTGCCCATCTATGCCTTGTGGTGAAGAGCCACCAACAGACCTGTGCTGTGCTGGTCTGAAGCAGCAAAACAAATTTTGAATCCAGGGATACCTTGAAGACACGCAAAGTTGGATTCAGGGTGTAAGATTTTGGAGGTCTTAAAGGGGCCCCTGGCCTCAAACTTCATTCTGTACTCATGTATCATGTTGCCCTGATTCCCACTCTCAGGACTTGGGTGAACCCCTCCCCATGTCTGCTGGTACCCAATGCGGGGGAGTCCCACCCTAAGGAATATGCCCGGTTGATAAAAGAGCCCAAATCTTACATACAAGCCAGCTTGGTGTAGTGGTTAGGAGTGCTCACTTCTAATCTGGCGAGCCGGGTTTGATTCCCTGCTCCCCCACATGCAGCCACCTGGGTGATCTTGGGCTCACCACAGCACTGATAAAGGTGTTCTGACCAAGCAGTTCTGCCAGAGCTCTCTCAGTTTCACCTCCCTCACAAGGTGACAGTTGTGGGGAGAGGAATTGTAAGCCACTTGGAGACTCCTTCTTCTTCAGTAATCTCAGGGCTCTCTCAGCCTCCCCTCCCTCACAGGGTTTCTGTTGTGGGGAGAGGAAAGGGAAGGCGAATGGAAGCCACTTTGAGACTCCTTCCGGTAGAGAAAAGCTGTCCCTTTATCTGGAGCTTGGAGGGGCCAGATGCCACAAAGTCTGTGCCCGGTATTGTCAAAAACCAGCCAAGGGGGCCTCATTCGTCACAGTCTTTGAGGCGCATGATTAATCTTGCTTGGAAAACTTTGACTCTGAGGACCTGTGATGAACGCCCACAACCCAGCCCCATCAGGTCATGCAGAAGTGACAGGCAGACAGAAGGAGCGAGTGAGACAGAGAGAAAGAGAGAGTAAGCATACCTCTGAGGACATACCGAGTGCCTTGCCCTCACTGCTGGGTCCCCACTGCCTAGGGGTGCCACCCGCAGGTGGGGCTGGAGACCTCCCAGAATTCTGACTGAGCTCCACACGATAAAGATCTGTTCCCCCTGGAGGAAGGGGTGCCAGTCTACGGGTGGGACCTGGGGGTCTCATGGAATTACAGCTCATCTCCAGGTAACTGAGCTCAGAGCGCCAGTGGGAAGAAGAAGAAGAAGAAGAAGAAGAAGAAGAAGAAGAAGAAGAAGAAGAAGAAGAAGAAGAAGAAGAAGAAGAAGAAGAAGAAGAAGAAGAAGAAGAAGAAGAGTTGGTTCTTATATGCCGCTTTTCCCTACCTGAAGGAGGCTCAAAGCGGCTTACAGTCGCCTTCCCATTCCTCTCCCCACAACAGACATCCTGTGAGGGAGGGGAGGCTGAGAGAGCCCTGAGATTACTGAAGAAGAAGAAGAGTTGGTTCTTATATGCCGCTTTTCCCTACCTGAAGGAGGCTCAAAGCGGCTTACAGTCACCTTCCCATTCCTCTCCCCACAACAGACACCCTGTGAGGGAGGGGAGGCTGAGAGAGCCCTGAGATTACTGAAGAAGAAGAAGAGTTGGTTCTTATATGCCCCTTTTCTCTACCCAAAGGAGGCTCAAAGTGGCTTACAGTCGCCTTCCCTTTCCTCTCCCCACAACAGACACCCTGTGGGGTGGGTGAGGCTGAGAGAGCGCTGATATCACTGCTTGGTCAGAACAGCTTTATCAGTGCCGTGGCCAGCCCAAGGTCACCCAGCTGGCTGCATGTGGGGGAGCGCAGAATCGAACCCGGCTCGCCAGATTAGAAGTCCGCACTCCTAACCACGACACTGGAAATGGCTGCTTAGAACAGATGTTCTCAACCAGGGTTTTGTGAAACCCTGGGGTTTCTTCATGGCCCTGGAAGGGTTTCCCGAAAGGGTGGGGGTTAATTCATTTTTATATACTTCAAAAAAATTATTACAGTGATCGGGAGATAAGACCATATAGGGTCATGTCGACGTACCCTTCCCTCTCCAAATGGCCTGTGATGGGACCGAAGAGGGTGGGAATGGGAGGTCTGCTTCCCAACCCTATTCTGCATGATTTTGCTGCTTCTGGGGTTTCCCAAAGCCTGAAGAATGTTTCAGGGGTTTGTCAATGGTAAAAAAATTGAGAAAGGCTGGCTTGGAAGCATTATACCCCACTATTTAGACGGAATTTCTTAATTCAAAATAAATTCTGTCTAAATATCCGGAAGACGTTCCTGACAGTCAGAGCGGTTCCTCAGTGGAACAGGCTTCCTCGGGAGGGGGTGGGTTCTCCATCTTTGGAGGTTTTTAAGCAGAGGCTGGAGAGCCATCTGCTGGAGGGGCTGATTCTGTGAAGGCTCAAGGGGGTGGCAGGTGACAGTGGAGGAGCGAGAGGGATGTGGGTGTCCTGCATAGTGCAGAGGAGGGGTATGGAGACCAAGACGTCTGAAGAAAGGTTGGGGGAGCTTGGTCTGTTTAGCCTGGAGAGGAGACGACTGAGAGGGGATTTGATAACCATCTTCAAGTATTTAAAAGGCTGCCATGTAGAGGATGGAGCAGAGTTGTTCTGTCTTGCCCTGGAGGAACGGACCAGAACCGAAATTAATGCAAAAGAAATTCCACCTCAACCTTTGGAAGAAGTTCCTGACAGTGTGAGCGGTTTCTCAGTGGAACAGGCTTCCTCAGGAGGTGGTGGGTTCCCCATCTTTAGAGATTTTTAAACAGAAGCTGGACAGACATCTGACGGAGGGGCTCATGGGAATTGTAGTCCATGGACATCTGGAGGGCTGCAGTTTGACTACCCCTGCTCTATAGCATTAGAACCTGCAGAGTTCCACCCTCTCTGCAACCCTCACCTTTCCCCGCTGCTACCCCTAAGATGTTCAGGGATTTCCTGACCTGGAGTTGGCAACCCTACCAAGAACCAGTGTTCACACCCCGTACCTTTACACACCCCGCTTTTCTCTACCCAAAGGAGTCTCCAATCGGCTGACATTCGCCTTCCCTTCCTCTCCCCACAGCAGACACTCTCTGCGGTCGTTGGGGCTGAGAGAGCTCTGCGAGAACTGCTCTGCCAGAACAGCTCTAGCCCAAGGTCACCCAGCTGGCTGCATGTGGAGGAGGGGCAGGGAATCAAACACGGCTCGCCAAATTGGAGGCTGCCGTTCTTCACCACGACACCAGACTGGCTGTCATCGAGGAAGCCAGGGCCCCCAGTCTGTTAACAAAAGGATTTTTTGGAAGTCTTGACTTCATAATGCGGAAGTGACTTGACAGCCCTTAACCGCACATGACATGCGAGAATTCAGGTTCAAATGTTTAATGTCCTGAAGCTTTCCTTCCTCCCCCTTCGACGGACACAAGTCTGATGCCACCTGAGGCTGTGTGAAGTAGGTGATTTCTTTGGGGGGGGTATCACTTGTCACTGTGGGTAGGCAGGTAGCTGTGAGTTCCTGCATTGTGCAGGGGGTTGGACTAGATGACCCAGGAGGCCCATTCCAACTCTAGGATTCTGTGATTCTACATGCAGATCAAGGGAAAAGCCCATCGCAGAGGGCCTCAGGTTTATTTCAAGGTTCAGAATATAGATTCTTCTATGAGGCCTGGGACCACGATCTCAGCCTCCGTTGTCCCGACCCATAGAATGGGTACATCAGTGACCTTCTCTGAATCGTAGAAGGGTGGGAAAGTTTTTTATTTAAAAAAAGGTCAACAGCTGGAAGCCCACACAGCACCCACCCTCCTGTCCCATGGGAAAAGTCTGGACCTTGCTTAAATAGTAGGAGAGGAAATGCATTCTTGACATCCTACATTTTTTTCCCGGACTGAGCTATGGCTCTAAAAATCAGACCTGGCCCCTTTTAAGACCCAGCTAGGAGTCAAAGAGTAAGAGCCTCTTGTGGCGCAGAGTGGTAAGGCAGCCGCCTGAAAGCTTTGCCCATGAGGTTGGGAGTTCAATCCCAGCAGCCGGCTCAAGGTTGACTCAGCCTTCCATCCTTCCGAGGTCGGTAAAATGAGTACCCAGCTTGCTGGGGGGTAAACGGTAATGACTGGGGAAGGCACTGGCAAACCACCCCGTATTGAGTCTGCCATGAAAACGCTAGAGGGCGTCACCCCAAGGGTCAGACATGACTCGGTGCTTGCACAGGGGATACCTTTACCTTTACCTTTAGGAGTCAAAAGCTCAAGGATGTAAATGTACACAATAAATTCAAGTGGGCTGTCATGTTGGTCTGAATTAACACAACAAAAATAGAGTCCAATCGCACCTTTAAGACCAACCAAGATTTATTCAAGGTGGGAGCTTTGCATGCAGAGGAGCATTCTGTGCATGCACTCGGAAGCTCCCACCTTGAATAAATCTTGGTTGGTCTTAAAGGTTGGATTGGACTCTATTTTGTTAATGTACACAATAAATACTCACCCTCCCTTGCTCCTGTATAGGCTAACTGGAGTTGCCAACTCTCGGCTGGAAGATTCCTGGAGATTTAGCAGGGTGGACCCTGGGGAGGGCAGAGCTGAGGGAAAGGAGCAGCCTCAGTGCCATAAAATCCACCCTCTGTGTTCTCCAGGGGAGCTGATTTCTGTCGCCTCAAGATCAGTTGTGATTCTAGGAGGTCTCCGGGCCCCACCTGGAGGTTCGCAACCCTGCCACAGTAGCCTGACTTGACTTTCCATAGAAAGGAGTGCCGTTGCCAACCTCCAGGTGGGGGATGGAGATCCGGCATTACAATTGCTCCCTGAGCGATAGAGATCAGTTTGGAAGGTGGATTTTGCAGCATTCTGCCCCCCTGAAGAAAAAGAAGAGGAAGAAGAGGAAGGAGAAGGAGAAGGAGAAGGAGAAGGAGAAGGAGAAGGAGAAGGAGAAGGAGAAGGAGAAGGAGAAGGAGAAGGAGAAGGAGAAGGAGAAGAAGAAGAAAGAGGTGAAGGAGAAGGAGAAGAAGAAGAAGAAGAAGAAGAAAGAGGTGAAGGAGAAGGAGAAGGAGAAGGAGAAGGAGAAGAGTTGTTTCTTAGTTGCCGCTTTTCTCTACCCAAAGGAGGCTCAAAGCGGCTGACGTTCGCCTTCCCTTTCCCTTTCTGCACCAAGCTCCCTACAGAGCTAGGATGACCACACAAGGCTCCCAAATTACAGGATAACTAAACTGGACTCTAGGAACATTTCAGAGAGCGCAAGGGGATCCAAAAAGAGTCAAAGCTGTCTTTGTCTGATTCTCAGAAGATCCTGTCCTGGGAATCTGGCCTCTCAGCTGCTATCCGATTCAAATCTCGTTGTCCTACTGCAGACCAAAGCCAAGACTCCTTCATTGCATCTGAAGAACTGTGGCTGCACACCAAGGCTTATGCCCAGAATTGAACATGGTTGGTCTTCAAGGTGACTCTGAACTCAGACTTCGCCCTACTGCAATCACACCAACACAGTGTTGTGATTAAGAGTGGCGACTTCTAATCTAGTGAGCCAGGTTTGATTCCCCACTCCTCCTCCACATGCAACCAGCTGGGTGACCTTGGGCTCATCGCAGCCCTGTCAGAAGCTGTTGTCACAGAACAGTTCTCTCAGGGCTCTCTCAGCCTCAGCCTCCTACCCAGGGTGTTTGTTGTGGGGAGAGGAAGGGAAGGTGATTGTGAGGTGCTTTGAGACTCTTTCAGGCAGTGAAAGTCGGGGTATAAAAACCCATGCTGCTTAGAATCATAGAATCATAGAACCATAGAGTTGGAAGGGGCCATACAGGCCATCTAGTCCAGCCCCCTGCTCAATGCAGGATCAGCCCAGAGCATCCTAAAGCATCCAAGAAAAGTGTGTATCCAACCTTTGCTTGAAGACTGCCAGTGAGGGGGAGCTCACCACCTCCTTAGGCAGCCTATTCCACTGGTGAACTACTCTGACTGGGAAAACTTTTTCCTGATATCTAGCCTATATCGTTGTACTTGAAGTTTAAACCCATTACTGCATGTCCTCTCCTCTGCAGCCAGCAGAAACAGCATCCTGCCCTCCTCCAAGGGACAACCTTTCAAACACTTTTGAAAGCTTCTTCTTCTTCCCCCTCAGAATTAAGCTGGGTGGGTCTTCAAGCTGCCCCCGGACTCAGCCTTCATCCTGTGTCATGCACACAAAAGGTTGGGCCCAGGATTAAGCACTGTGGCCTCAAAAGCGCCCCTGGATTCGAACTCTGCTCCACTCCCCTCCGAAACAGGATAAAGCACGGAAGCCGGCTTGACCTCTGTCCCCCTCTCGCAGGAAAAGCCGCCCCCTCCCCTTGCCCCCCGGCCCAGGGACTCACCCCCTTCCTCTGGCTGCTGAGGCAGAAGGTGCAGATGCTGCGGGGCTGCTTGGCCTCCCTCTCCCCCTTGGAGCCGTAGATGGCCCGGAAGCAGGGCTGCCCATCCTCGCAGCCTTCGCCCAGGAGCAGGACGTTGGCCAGGTGGGAGATGTAGCTGGAGGCCAGGCGCAGCGTCTCGATCTTGGACAGCTTCCGGTCGACGGGCTCGGTGGGGATGAGGGTGCGCAGGGCCGTGAAGGCGGTGTTGACGCTCTGGGTGCGGTCCCTCTCGCGGGCGTTGGCCGCCTGCCTCTGCTTGACCACCACCACCGGGCCGGGCTGGCGGGCGGCCTTGGGGTGCCCCTCGCAGCAGCCGTAGGACTGGTCGGAGGCTTCGCTCTCGCTGCGGTTCTCCTCGTCCTCCTCGGACATGGGGCTGAGGTCCGGGTAGAGCACGTGGGCGGCCACCGGTCGGAGCATGGCGAAGGCCATGGCCCGGCCTCCCCGCCTGGGGGACGCCCTGTGGCACAGGCCTTAGGCTCTGCAGAGGGTCTCTTCTCTTCCTCCCCGAGAAAACTTTGCAAGGAGAGCCGGAGGCAGCCGGACGGACAGCCACTGCTGCTTGCCTCCTGCTCTGGCCCTTCCCGAGGAAGAATCTCGCACAGCTGTGGTGCGCTCCCGCCTCCTGCGTCAAGGAGCGATGCTCTGGTGGGACCGGCGAAGGAGCCTCCTGCTTATAAGGCCCGGGGAGGGGTCAGGGGTTTGGAGCAGGAGCCCGGCCAGCCAATGGGGGAGCCTTCGCTCTCTCCTCCGGCCAATGAGGCCGGCAATGCTGCTCCGGCCCCTGGAATCAAAAGGCATCCGAGAATCTAGGCTGCGGCGGCTCTCCTGGGGGGGTGTTGCAGAGTCTGTGAATGACAGGCGGAGGGGAAGGGAAGGAGGGGTGGGGTTCTGGAGGCCGGACACCTTGTGCAGAGGCAGGAGGAGGAGGAGCAGGAGGAGGAGGAGAAGGAGGAGGAGGAGAACAAGAAATGGGATTCTGAGCTGTATCAAACAGACTATCTTGTCCAGATCACAGGAGGTGATGGTACTGCTGTACTTTGCTCTGGTTCGGCCTCCCTTGGAGTCCTGTGTTCAGTTTTGGGCACCCCAGTTGAATAGGGAGGTAGACAAACTGGAGCGTGTCCAGAGGAGGGCCACAAAGATGGGGAGGGGTTTGGAGACCAAGATGTAGGAGGAAAGGTTGGGGGAGCTTGGTCTGTTTAGCCTGGAGAGGAGACGACTGGGAGGGGATCTGATAAACACCTTCAAGTATTTAAAAGGCTGCCATATGGAGGATGGAGCAGAGTTGTTCTCTCTTGCCCCGGAGGGATGGACCAGAACCAGTGGGATGAAAGTAATGAAAAAGAAATTCCATCTAAACGTCCAGAAGAAGTTCCTGACAGTTAGAGCGGTTTCTCAGTGGAACAGGCTTCCTCGGGAGGTGGTGGGTTCTCCATCTTTGAAGATTTTTAAGCAGAGGCTGGATAGCCATCTGACGGAGAAGCTGATTCTGTGAAGGCTCAAGGGGGTGGCAGGTGACAGTGGATGAGCGAGAGGGTTGTGAGTGTCCTGCCTTGTGCAGGGGGTTGGACTAGATGACCCAGGAGGTCCCTTCCAACTGTATGATTCTATGTAATGGTAAACTGCTTCGAGACTCTATTGGGTAGTGAAAATCAGGTTATATAAACCAACTCCTCCTCTTTTGTAGCCCACGTTTCACTATTTGAAAGAGTCCCAAAGTGACTTACAAACCCTTTCCCCTTCCTCTCCCCACAACAGACACCCTGTGAGGCAGGTGGGGTGGAGAGAGCTCTGGAAGAACTTCTTTGTGGCTTCTGACATAGAGCTGATGCAGAACCAAGGACTCGGTGAATGAAGAACAGCTGGGTTTTAGCAGTCAAGCTGATAAAAGTGAGATCGGGAGGCAGAACCCATCTGTGGGCACAAATTTTGCAACCATTTCTCTGTCCTCTAAACTAAAGCAGGGGCAGTCAACCTGTGGTCCTCCAGATGTCCATGGACTACAATTCCCATGAGCCCCTGCCAGCATTTGCTGGCATGGGCTCATGGGAATTGTAGTCCATGGACATCTGGAGGACCACAGGTTGACTAACACTGCTCTAAAGCTTTTGGTAGAATCATAGAATCCTGGAGTGGGAAGGGGCCATGCAGGCCATATAGTCCAACCCCCCTACTCAGTGGAGGATCAGCCTGAAGCAATGTTTCTCAACCTTCCTAATGCTGCGACCCCCTCAGGGGCCGTGGCACGGCAGCGGCAGCAGACTCAGCAACCCCTGGGAAAAGGGGTTTGATTCCTCATTCCTCCACGTGCAGCCAGCAGGGTGACCTTGGGCCAGTCACAGCCTTGATAGAGCTGTTCTCACAGAGCAGTAACCTCAGGACTATATAGCCATCTGACGGGGAGGCTGATTCTGTGAAGGGTCAAGGGGGTGGCAGGTGACAGTAGATGAGCGAGAGGGTTGTGAGTATCCTGCATAGTGCAGGGGGTTGGACTAGATGACCCAGGAGATCCCTTCCAACTCTAGGATTCTATGATTCTATGACTCTCTCATCTCCCTCACAGGGTGTCTGTTGTAGGGAGAGGAAAGGGAAGGCGACTGGAAGCCGCTTTGAGACTCCTTCGGGTAGAGAAAAGCCGCATATAAGAACCAACTCTTCTCCTTCTTCAGTAATCTCAGGGCTCTCAGCCTCCCCTCCCTCACAGGGTGTCTGTTGTGGGGAGAGGAAAGGGAAGATGAATGTAAACCGCTTTGAGACTCCTTCGGGTAGAGAATGCGGGGGATCAAAACCAACGCCGCTGCTTCTCCTTTCTCTCCATCGACTGCAAAATCTACTTGCACAATCGCTAACGGAGGCTCCTTCCTCTTCTCCCTCACTCCCAAGGCAATCCTCCCTTGTCCCGCCCCCCCCCCAGCATCCAAGGGACACCTTCTGCCTTTCCCTTTTGCTGGCTCCGGCCCCGTCCTGGCCGTGGTGTCGCCTGCGCCAGGAAGGGGAGGAAGCCGTACGGATCTTCGGGCCTGCTTTCTTTGGCGGGCTGCCCTCTCCGCGGGCCTTCCTCGGGGAGCAAAAAGCGAGGCTGAGGGGAGAAAGCGAGAGGGCGAGGGGAGTCCAGATCTCCGGTAGAGAGGAGCAGACGGGGAAAGGAAATCTCTGCGCAATAACTCATCCTCTCAGGAAGCCCGGAGCCAGAGGGGCTCCTTTGACCTCTCCCAGCCGTAGGTAAGCTCCAGACGGTGGGTTCGCCTCGGCTCCAGCTGGAAGGGATCCGGTGAGGAGCCCCCAGCGAATCTGGAAGTCTCCATCTCCCGCTCTTCGCCTGCAAGACAAGAAGCCCCGTTCTCCAAGAGGGGTCAAAAGCTAAACCAGGCTCCAGGCCCACCTTCCTCCGGAGGAAAGCGGAAAGGTAGATTTCCGTCTGGCTGACCTGAAAGAGAAGAGGGATGCCTGCGATAAGGAACTGGCTGCCAGCTCTCCGGACAAGGAATTCTGCGGGGTGGGAGGTTGCCAACTCTGGCCTTGGGAATTCCTGGAGACTGGGGAAGTGGTGCAGGGGGAGGGGAGGATTCGTGGAGGGGTGAGGAAGAGAAAGATACTTGTAAGCCGCTTTGAGACTTCTTCAGGCGGAGAAAAGCGGCCTATAAAACCCAACTCTTCTTCTTAAAGGGAACTGGATGCCGACAGTGATCCAGCATAGTGTGAAAGAGCATCGGACTCCGATATGGAGAACCAGATTCGATTCCCCACTTCCCCTCCACATGCAGCCAGCTGAATGACTTTGGGCCAGTCACAGTTCTCTTAGAGCTCTCTCGGCCTCGCCTCCCTCACAGGGAGAGGAAGGGAAGGCGATTGTAAGCCACTTTGGAGCACCTTTGGTTAGTAAAAAGTGGGGTGTAAAACCCAACTCTTCTTCCACTGAGTTCCTGCCATGCCCCCAAATACCCCAAATTAAATGGCTCCTTTTGAGGGTGGACTCTATGGCTTTACACCCTTCTTTACGTCCCGCCCCTCCCTAAGCCCCTCCCCTTCCAGGCTCCGCCCCCAAGGTCTCCAGGCCTTTCCCACCCAGAGCTGGCAACCCCCATGACGATGCTCCTTCTTTCTCCCTGGGTCTCTTTTCCGGCTTGTTTTCTAAGGTGCCTCTTAAAGGCAAGCCCCTCCACCCCCACCAGGCTGCGGCTGGGCCCCCTCGGAAGGAGCCTGACGGCCTTGACAGCCGCAAGATGGATAAGCCCGGCCTGTGTATTCAGGTGCAGCTCCCGGAAAGCATGTGGGTGCCCTTGGAAGGGGCAGAGGCCTTGGAGAGCCTGGGCCGCTCTGGAAAACTCGCCCGGCTGGGTCTGCCAACCCCAGGTTTGGGAAGACCTGGGCGTCTGAGGCTGGAAGGTGTCGGGAGGGATGCCAGGCCCCGGGGAACAAGGGGTCCCTGGGGATTAGAGCACAGCTCCAGACTGCACAGATCCGTTCCCCTGGAGAAAAGGGCTGCTGTAGAGGGTGGACTAGGGGATGCCAACCCCTAGGTGGGACCTGGGGAGCTCCTGGAATTACCGCTCCTCTCCAGAGTAAAGAGATCACTTCTCCTGGAGAAAAGGGCTGTTTGGAAAGTGGGCTCCACTGAGGTCCCAGGTCCTGCCCACTACCAGCTCCACCCCCAAAGTCTCCCAACCCAGAGCTGGCCCTTTCCTCCAGGGGAACTGAGCTCTGTAGTCTGGAGATGAGCTGGAATTCCAGGGAGATCCCCAGGTCCCACCTGGAGATTGGCATCCCCACCTTGTACAGATAGGCTTTCAGAGCCCCCCCTGGGGGGGGGAGGAGAATTGAGCATAGGACAGGGAGAGACAGATAGACAGAGACAGGGAGATTTGAGCATAGGAAAGATAGGGAGGGAGGGAGGTAAGTTGGTAGGTAGGTGGTAGGTAGGATGGATGGGTGGGTGGATGGATGGATGGATGGATGGATGGGTAGATGGGTAGATGGGTAGATGGGTAGATGGATAGATGGATAGATGGATAGATGGATAGATGGATAGATGGATAGATGGATAGATGGATAGATGGATAGATGGATAGATGGATAGATAGATAGATAGATAGATAGATAGATAGATAGATAGATAGATAGATAGATAGATAGATAGATAGATAGATAGATAGATAGATAGATAGATAGATAGATAGATAGATAGATAGATAGATAGATAGATAGACCATGCTTCCTGAAATCGCCCATGTCTGCCACCCACCCCTCTGGGTGCACTTCCATTTCGACATCTTCAAATTGCGGCCAGCGGATTCGTCCCCGGTCTAAAACGAGATCGGATACACCAACAGTAGCTGGGAAGACCTGTGAGCAGGGCCCAGCAGAGTAAACACCAGAGCAGGGCTCCCCCCACTCCCCCACCCCCGGCCAGCACTTTGCGCCCCCCACATGGGGACCTTTTAGCCAGGAGATGATCCTTAAGAATAAGTAAATAAACATGGAGCAGATGGTGGGGCTCCCGCTCCCAGCTCCCTGGGGCTCCGTTACACCTCGAGCAGCCGAGGCAAATGGATTCCAGACCCCGGCCGTGTTAAACCTCGGCCACATGTGGCCACCAGGACACTGCTTGCCTGACCTCCTTGAACCTTATTAAAGGGGCATCATCTTTCCCGGGAGATGCCAGCCCCGCTTTCCCCTGGCCCTCCTTTACGAGCCTGGCTGTGCTCTTGGGATCGGCCTTTGATGGCCCAAGCCAGGGATTAACACGAGACCGAGGGCAAGACCTCTTCTGGAGGGTCTTGCTGCGTTTTGTGCTGACGCATTCTGCAGCGGGGGGCTGTCAGGGTGACCCTCGCAAACCAGGAACCCTTTGGCACTTTGGTTATGATCGGGGGGAACGTAAGAGTCCTGCTGGGTCAGACCAGGGAGGGCCCATCCAGTCCAGCCTCCTGTCTCACACAGGGGCCAGCCAGTTCCTCTGCAGGGCCAGCCACAGGGCAGAGGGGCCGAGGCCTTCCCCTACGAAGACCCTCAGAAGAGCCCTGCTGGGTCAGGCCAGGGAGGGTCCCTCCAGTCCAGCCTCCCGTCTCACCCAGGGGCCAGCCAGTTCCTCTGCAGGGCCAGCCACAGGGCAGAGAGGCCGAGGCCTTCCCCTGAGAAGACCCTCAGAAGAGCCCTGCTGGGTCAGGCCAGGGAGGGTCCCTCCAGTCCAGCCTCCCGTCTCACCCAGGGGCCAGCCAGTTCCTCTGCAGGGCCAGCCACAGGGCAGAGAGGCCGAGGCCTTCCCCTGAGAAGACCCTCAGAAGAGCCCTGCTGGGTCAGGCCAGGGAGGGTCCCTCCAGTCCAGCCTCCCGTCTCACCCAGGGGCCAGCCAGTTCCTCTGCAGGGCCAGCCACAGGGCAGGGAGGCCGAGGCCTTCCCCTGAGAAGACCCTCAGAAGAGCCCTGCTGGGTCAGGCCAGGGAGGGTCCCTCCAGTCCAGCCTCCCGTCTCACCCAGGGGCCAGCCAGTTCCTCTGCAGGGCCAGCCACAGGGCAGAGAGGCCGAGGCCTTCCCCTGAGAAGACCCTCAGAAGAGCCCTGCTGGGTCAGGCCAGGGAGGGTCCCTCCAGTCCAGCCTCCCTTCTCACCCAGGGGCCAGCCAGTCCCTCTGCAGGGCCAGCCACAGGGCAGAGAGGCCGAGGCCTTCCCCTGAGAAGACCCTCAGAAGAGCCCTGCTGGGTCAGGCCAGGGAGGGTCCCTCCAGTCCAGCCTCCCGTCTCACCCAGGGGCCAGCCAGTTCCTCTGCAGGGCCAGCCACAGGGCAGAGAGGCCGAGGCCTTCCCCTGAGAAGACCCTCAGAAGAGCCCTGCTGGGTCAGGCCAGGGAGGGTCCCTCCAGTCCAGCCTCCCGTCTCACCCAGGGGCCAGCCAGTTCCTCTGCAGGGCCAGCCACAGGGCAGAGAGGCCGAGGCCTTCCCCTGAGAAGACCCTCAGAAGAGCCCTGCGGGGTCAGGCCAGGGAGGGTCCCTCCAGTCCAGCCTCCCGTCTCACCCAGGGGCCAGCCAGTTCCTCTGCAGGGCCAGCCACAGGGCAGAGAGGCCGAGGCCTTCCCCTGAGAAGACCCTCAGAAGAGCCCTGCTGGGTCAGGCCAGGGAGGGTCCCTCCAGTCCAGCCTCCCGTCTCACCCAGGGGCCAGCCAGTTCCTCTGCAGGGCCAGCCACAGGGCAGAGAGGCCGAGGCCTTCCCCTGAGAAGACCCTCAGAAGAGCCCTGCTGGGTCAGGCCAGGGAGGGTCCCTCCAGTCCAGCCTCCCTTCTCACCCAGGGGCCAGCCAGTCCCTCTGCAGGGCCAGCCACAGGGCAGAGAGGCCGAGGCCTTCCCCTGAGAAGACCCTCAGAAGAGCCCTGCTGGGTCAGGCCAGGGAGGGGCCCTCCAGTCCAGCCTCCCGTCTCACCCAGGGGCCAGCCAGTTCCTCTGCAGGGCCAGCCACAGGGCAGAGAGGCCGAGGCCTTCCCCTGAGAAGACCCTCAGAAGAGCCCTGCGGGGTCAGGCCAGGGAGGGTCCCTCCAGTCCAGCCTCCCGTCTCACCCAGGGGCCAGCCAGTTCCTCTGCAGGGCCAGCCACAGGGCAGAGAGGCCGAGGCCTCCCCCTGAGAAGACCCTCAGAAGAGCCCTGCTGGGTCAGGCCAGGGAGGGGCCCTCCAGTCCAGCCTCCCGTCTCACCCAGGGGCCAGCCAGTTCCTCTGCAGGGCCAGCCACAGGGCAGAGAGGCCGAGGCCTTCCCCTGAGAAGACCCTCAGAAGAGCCCTGCGGGGTCAGGCCAGGGAGGGTCCCTCCAGTCCAGCCTCCCGTCTCACCCAGGGGCCAGCCAGTTCCTCTGCAGGGCCAGCCACAGGGCAGAGAGGCCGAGGCCTTCCCCTGAGAAGACCCTCAGAAGAGCCCTGCGGGGTCAGGCCAGGGAGGGTCCCTCCAGTCCAGCCTCCCATCTCACCCAGGGGCCAGCCAGTTCCTCTGCAGGGCCAGCCACAGGGCAGAGAGGCCGAGGCCTTCCCCTGAGAAGACCATCAGAAGAGCCCTGCGGGGTCAGGCCAGGGAGGGTCCCTCCAGTCCAGCCTCCCGTCTCACACAGGGGCCAGCCAGTTCCTCTGCAGGGCCAGCCACAGGGCAGAGAGGCCGAGGCCTTCCCCTGAGAAGACCCTCAGAAGAGCCCTGCGGGGTCAGGCCAGGGAGGGTCCCTCCAGTCCAGCCTCCCGTCTCACCCAGGGGCCAGCCAGTTCCTCTGCAGGGCCAGCCACAGGGCAGAGAGGCCGAGGCCTTCCCCTGAGAAGACCCTCAGAAGAGCCCTGCTGGGTCAGGCCAGGGAGGGTCCCTCCAGTCCAGCCTCCCGTCTCACACAGGGGCCAGCCAGTTCCTCTGCAGGGCCAGCAACTGGGCAGAGAGGCCGAGGCCTTCCTAAGGACATCAGGAGAGCCCTGCTGGATCAGACCAGGGGTCCATCTAGTCCAGCCTCCTGTCTCACACAGGGGCCAGCCAGTTCCTCTGGAGGGCCAGCAACAGGGCAGAGAGGCCGAGGCCTTCCTAAGGACATCAGGAGAGCCCTGCTGGATCAGACCAGGGGTCCATCTAGTCCAGCCTCCTGTCTCACACAGGGGCCAACCAGTTCCTCTGCAGGGCCAGCAACAGGGCAGAGAGGCCGAGGCCTTCCTAAGGACATCAGGAGAGCCCTGCTGGATTCGACCAGGGGTCCATCTAGTCCAGCCTCCTGTCTCACACAGGGGCCAACCAGTTCCTCTGCAGGGCCAGCAACAGGGCAGAGAGGCCGAGGCCTTCCTAAGGACATCAGGAGAGCCCTGCTGGATCAGACCAGGGGTCCCTCCAGTCCAGCCTCCTGTCTCACACAGGGGCCAAGCAGTTCCTCTGCAGGGCCAGCAACAGGGCAGAGAGGCCGAGGCCTTCCTAAGGACATCAGGAGAGCCCTGCAGGATCTGACCAGGGGTCCATCCAGTCCAGCCTCCTGTCTCACACAGGGGCCAGCCAGTTCCTCTGGAGGGCCAGCAACAGGGCAGAGAGGCCGAGGCCTTCCTAAGGACATCAGAAGAGCCCTGCTGGATCAGACCAGGGGTCCATCTAGTCCGGCATCTTGTCTCACACAATGGCCAACCAGTTCCTCTGGAGGGCCAGCAACAGGGCAGAGAGGCCGAGGCCTTCCTAAGGACATCAGGAGAGCCCTGCTGAGTCAGACCAGGGGTCCATCCAGTCCAGCCTCCTGTCTCACACAGGGGCCAGCCAGTTCCTCTGGAGGGCCAGCAACAGGGCAGAGAGGCCGAGGCCTTCCTAAGGACATCAGGAGAGCCCTGCTGAGTCAGACCAGGGGTCCATCCAGTCCAGCCTCCTGTCTCACACAGGGGCCAGCCAGTTCCTCTGGAGGGCCAGCAACAGGGCAGAGAGGCCGAGGCCTTCCTAAGGACATCAGGAGAGCCCTGCTGGGTCAGACCAGGGGTCCATCCAGTCCAGCCTCCTGTCTCACACAGGGGCCAGCCAGTTCCTCTGGGGGGCCAGCAACAGGGCAGAGAGGCCGAGGCCTTCCTAAGGACATCAGGAGAGCCCTGCTGGGTCAGACCAGGGGTCCATCCAGTCCAGCCTCCTGTCTCACACAGGGGCCAGCCAGTTCCTCTGGAGGGCCAGCAACAGGGCAGAGAGGCCGAGGCCTTCCTAAGGACATCAGGAGAGCCCTGCTGGGTCAGACCAGGGGTCCATCCAGTCCAGCCTCCTGTCTCACACAGGGGCCAGCCAGTTCCTCTGGAGGGCCAGCAACAGGGCAGAGAGGCCGAGGCCTTCCTAAGGACATCAGGAGAGCCCTGCTGGGTCAGACCAGGGGTCCATCCAGTCCAGCCTCCTGTCTCACACAGGGGCCAGCCAGTTCCTCTGGGGGGCCAGCAACAGGGCAGAGAGGCCGAGGCCTTCCTAAGGACATCAGGAGAGCCCTGCTGGGTCAGACCAGGGGTCCATCCAGTCCAGCCTCCTGTCTCACACAGGGGCCAGCCAGTTCCTCTGGAGGGCCAGCAACAGGGCAGAGAGGCCGAGGCCTTCCTAAGGACATCAGGAGAGCCCTGCTGGGTCAGACCAGGGGTCCATCCAGTCCAGCCTCCTGTCTCACACAGGGGCCAGCCAGTTCCTCTGGGGGGCCAGCAACAGGGCAGAGAGGCCGAGGCCTTCCTAAGGACATCAGGAGAGCCCTGCTGGGTCAGACCAGGGGTCCATCCAGTCCAGCCTCCTGTCTCACACAGGGGCCAGCCAGTTCCTCTGGAGGGCCAGCAACAGGGCAGAGAGGCCGAGGCCTTCCTAAGGACATCAGGAGAGCCCTGCTGGGTCAGACCAGGGGTCCATCCAGTCCAGCCTCCTGTCTCACACAGGGGCCAGCCAGTTCCTCTGGGGGGCCAGCAACAGGGCAGAGAGGCCGAGGCCTTCCTAAGGACATCAGGAGAGCCCTGCTGGATCAGACCAGGGGTCCATCCAGTCCAGCCTCCTGTCTCACACAGGGGCCAGCCAGTTCTTCTGGGGGGCCAGCAACAGGGCAGGGAGGCTGAGGCCTTCCTAAGGACATCAGGAGAGCCCTGCTGGATCAGACCAGGGGTCCATCCAGTCCAGCCTCCTGTCTCACACAGGGGCCAGCCAGGTCCTCAGGAGGACCAACAACAGGGCAGAGAGGCCGAGGCCTTCCTAAGGACATCAGGAGAGCCCTGCTGGATCAGACCAGGGGTCCATCCAGTCCAGCCTCCTGTCTCACACAGGGGCCAGCCAGGTCCTCAGGAGGACCAACAACAGGGCAGAGAGGCCGAGGCCTTCCTAAGGACATCAGAAGAGCCCTGCTGGGTCAGACCAGGGGTCCATCCAGTCCAGCCTCCTGTCTCACACAGGGGCCAGCCAGGTCCTCAGGAGGACCAACAACAGGGCAGAGAGGCCGAGGCCTTCCTAAGGACATCAGGAGAGCCCTGCTGGATCAGACCAGGGGTCCATCCAGTCCAGTCTCCTGTCTCACACAGGGGCCAGCCAGTTCCTCTGGAGGGCCAGCAACAGGGCAGAGAGGCCGAGGCCTTCCTAAGGACATCAGGAGAGCCCTGCTGGGTCAGACCAGGGGTCCATCTAGTCCAGCCTCCCGTCTCACACAGGGGCCAGCCAGTTCCTCTGGAGGGCTGACAACAGGGCAGGGAGGCTGAGACCTTCCTAAAAACATCAGAAGAGCAGCACAACGCCACAGAGGCCAAATCCAAACAGCCATTCTCTCCAGGTGAGCTGTTCTCTGTCACCTTGAGATCAATTGTAGTTACGGGGGGTTTCCAGCCACCGCCTTGAGGTTGGCAGCCTTAAAAGGAACTCATCCCTCTTGCCTGGAGACCACTGAGAACCCCAGGAGAGCTCCAGCCCCCATTCTGGCCCAGAAGTGGCCCCAGAACCAAACCAATGGGGAACAACCCCTGTCGCTTCAAAGACCCAGGTTTGTGGCCAACGCCTTCTTCCCTTCTTCGGCCCACAAAATGCTGCCTTTGTTCTCTCGCAAGACAGGTGTCTGCAGATGTTGGACGCACAAAGAGATGTTCAAGGAAGACCTGCCGGCCGGCCAGGCAAAAGCCGCCAGTGCACAGTGGAATCCAATTTCGAAAGGAGTTTGAGGCTTTCCCCAAAATTTCCAAGCAGGGATCTGCTTTCCGGGCCCAGGCGGACGCAGGACTGGTTTGCATTTGGCGCACTGGCTTTTTGCACGGCAACCGCAGCCTGCGTGGGGAGAAGGGCTCCCGCCACCTCCGTCCCGAGAGGAAGAAGCGGAGAGCCTCCAGGCATCGGATATTTCCCGTGCAGGCAAGACGCAGCCTCATCGGCGTGGGCTAGAAACGAGACGTGTTAATCACCCGGCCGGCGCACAGAGAGACGCACGCCCGGCCCCATCCTCTGCCGGCCCCGCATGTAAAGAACCCCGCAGGCTCCAGTTTCATCGTCCGGGTTTCCAGTTTGCGGCTGATGCCCGTCATGTGCAGGCGAGCCAGACCAGCATCTAGGTCTTCACGGTGGGGGGCTGCAGCACTCTAAGTGCACATAGGTATTGCCTCCTAGAATTGGATGCCTCTCTTGGTCTTTACCTAGGAGCGGCCTTCTGACCCCCTCCTCTCTCTCTCTCATACTTTGGCCTCTCCCTCTCTTCACATGGCCTCCCACAAATTCACATGTCTCTGCTACTCTCAACTGTTAATACTCTGTGTATAGATGCTGTACTGTGTGCACGGTTATTTCCTTGAATGTGGAGCCTTTCTTCGGCTTCACCTGGGAGCTGCCCTCTGTCTCTCTCCTTTCACTTTGACTTCACATGATGTCTCTGCAGGACGCTCCTGTAGCTACTGTGTTTCTAGGTGTTATCTCCTTGAATGGGAGGCTTTTATTTGTCTTAATCTGGGAACTGCTCTCTGTCCCCCCCTCTCTCAATCTTTGACTTCACATGGCCTTCCGTGGAGAGACATGACTCTGCAGGACTCTACTGTAGATACGGCGTGTATAGGCACTATCTCCATGAATGGGGTGTCTCTTCTTGTCTCAACCTGGGAGTTGCCCCCTGTCCCCCTCCTTTCTCTCTTTCCCCTTATCCTCTGTCTTCATACACATGGCCTTCCATGGAGACACATGCGCCTGCAGAACTCCACTGTAGCTATGATGTGTATTGATATTATTTCCTTGAATGGGAGGCTTCTCTTTGTCCTAACCTGGGAGCTGCTCTCTGTCCCCATTTCTCAGTCTTTGACTTCACATGGCCTTCCATGGAGACACATGACTCTGCAGGACTCTACTGTAGATACTGCAAGTATACACTCTTATCTCCTTGAATGGGGTGCCTCTTTCGGTCTTAACCCGAAAGTCACCTTTCGGTCAGGCTTCTCTCTCTCCTTCCGACTGGAGCCTGAATGTGAGGTGGATCCCCTCGGAGGAAAGTCCATTACCCTTTCTGCAATCTACTGGAGAGCCAGTTTGGTGTAGTGGTTAGGAGTGCGGACTTCTAATCTGGCATGCCGGGTTCAATTCTGCGCTCCCCCACATGCAGCCAGCTGGGTGATCTTGGGCTCCCCACAGCACTGAAAAAGCTGTTCTGATCGAGCAGGAATATCAGGGCTCTCTCAGCCTCACCCATCCCACAAGGTGTCTGTTGTGGGGAGAGGAAAGGGAAGGCGACTGTAAGTCGCTTTGAGCCTCCTTCGGGTAGGGAAAAGCGGCATATAAGAACCAACTCTTCTTCTTCTTCTACTTCTAGGGAGATGGATTTCCTGCATGCAGGATCACGCTTCTAGGACTGGGCAAAACTCTGTCCTATCAAGCAAAAGCGGGGAGAAAACCTCCATTTATTTTATTCACTCCCACTCCTTACAGTCTGCCTTTCTCACTTGCCCTCGAGACGGGACTGTGCAGAGTGAGTCGGTATAACTGGTCCTTTGGGCCATTCTGGGCCCCATCAAAATTCGAGCTGCAGAACCGAGCAAGAGGCAGGAAAACCGGCACCGAGGTGAAGCGTGCACATGAAACGCTGCCAAAATTACTCATCAGGGCCGTAGCCTCGACTACAGTCCCTGATCATTTACCCAAGGAACTTTGGGGATCCTTCAAGACAGGCCAGCTCTGTTGCCTGCTGAGAAAAGTCCTTGGGAGCCTGGCATCGTCTGTGGAATGCCGGGAGACAGAGAGTGGAACTTCCTTGACCTTTGCAGCCCTTCCTTTTTTGCAGTCCATCTCCCCCCAAACCTGCCCTGTCCCTCCTTCAGGGAGCTCCCCTTCGCCCGGCCCGGAGCTCTGCTTGCTGATCCGACCCTTCCCGTGAGCCAACCTGGAAAGCATTACACGCCTGTCTTTCGAGGATGTCTGTCCTAGTTCCGGAGCTGGGGATGCCGGCGAGCCATGTGAGATGAAGCCGGAGAGGGGATCCCACAAAGGGCCTTTGTTCCTCTCCTGGAACCAAAGGATTGGAGGCAGCTGAGGTCGTTTGTCAGTCGGCCCGTTACCGGAGCCCTTTGCAGGTCAGGCAGAGAGAAGGGGGGACAGGTGGATGGAGGGGCGGGCTGACAAGGCAAACAGAGATAAATAACCCCGCACCCGCCCGCCTCTTTGCCCCATGGAAAGTCAGCTGACCCAGCCTGATTGGGAGTCATGCCCTATTGAGAGTCTTCGGGGCAAGCCAGGGGTTGTTCGGGGTCAGAGGGCCGTTGGCTGTGTCCGCAAAGAGAAGGACAGAGCACCACGGGGGTTGCCTCTCTCCTGGCTTGGGGCAAAACTGGGGGCATTTCCGCACGGCATGAAGAAGAAGAAGAAGAAGAAGAAGAAGAAGAAGAAGAAGAAGAAGAAGAAGGAGTTGGTTCTTTTCTGCCACTTTTCTCTACCCGAAGGAGTCTCAAAATGGCTTACAGTCGCCTTCCCTTTCCTCTCCCCACAACAGACACCCTGTGAGGCGGGTGAGGCTGAGAGAGCCCTGAGATTACTGAAGAAGAAGAAGTGGTTCTTATATGCTGCTTTTCTCTACCCGAAAGCGGCTTCCAATCGCCTTCCCTTTCCTCTCCCTGCAACAGACACCCTGTGAGGGAGGTGGGGCTGAGAGAGCTCAGAGAGAGCTGCAACTGGCCCAAGTCCACCCAGCTGGCTGCTTATGGAGGAAGAGTGGGGAATCCAACCTGGTTCTCCAGATTAGAGGCCACTGTTCTTCATTACGACAAAACACTGTCTCCCAGGGTGGTGAAAGGAATATACTGATCAGATCAGCATCCACCCGTGCAGGAGGGGCCTGGCTGGGGCTCATGGGCAGAGCCTCCTCTTGCCCTGCAGAAGGTCCCAGGTTCAATCCCCAACATCTCCACTTGAAAGGACTAGGAGGCAGGGGATGGGAAAGGCCTAAGCAATCATGAGGCCCTGGAGAGATGGTAGATATCTGAGTAAACCAACCTGATCTCAGCCTCTAGCCCTTGCGTTGGCCCTCCAGAGGAACTGACTGGCCACTCACTGTGTGAGACAGGAGGCTAGACTAGATGGACCCTCCCTGGTCTGATCCAGCAGGGCTCTTCTGATGTTCTCATAAAGGCCTCGGCCTCTGTGCCCTGTTGTTGGCCCTCCAGAGGAACTGGCTGGCCCCTGTGTGAGGCGGGATGCTGGACTGGATGGACCCCTGGTCTGACCCAGCAGGGCTCTCCTGATGTTCTTAGGAAGGCCTTGGCCTCTCTGCCCTCTTGTTGGTCCTCCAGAGGAACTGGCTGGCCCCTGGGTGAGACAGGATGGTGGACTGGATGGAACCCTGGTCTGACCCAGCAGGGCTCTCCTGATGCTCTTAGGAAGGCCTCGGCCTCTCTGCCCTGTGGCTGGCCCTGCAGAGGAACTGGTTGGCCACACTGTGAGACAGGAGGCTGGACTGGACAGACACTCATTGGTCTGACCCAGCAGGGCTCTTGTGATGTTCTTATGAAGGTCTTGGCCTCTATGCCATCGAGGACCCACCAGAGGAACTGACCGGCCACCAGGTGAGACAGGAGGCTGGACTGGTCTGATCCAACAGGGCTCTTCCACATGTCCTTGTATTTTTATGAATGCGACAGGCTCAATGAAGGAGCGGGTGGATACATGAATGAGCCGTGAAGCGCTCAGGGCCGCGAGGGATGCGGGGACCCTGGTGTCCTTTCACCCCCTGCAAGAATCTTCTCTGGACCCGGCCCGGCCTGCTGCTTGCAAGAGAGCAGTTTCCTCCGGCAGCCGCCCAAGCGGAAGAGGAGAGGGGGGGAGACTGTTCGGCTCCTTCCCTTGAACGGCAGAGGCCGCCGGCCAGCCCATGTGGCATCAAAGCATCTCCCAGGCCTGGAGGAAGCGTTGCGGGTCCTTGCGGACGGGAAGGCCCCTTCCAGCCGCTCCCTGAAGGCTTATAAATTGGGCTGAAAGAATTGTGGCGTGCTACAAAGTTTCCTTTCTGCAACCACGGGGAGAGGCGAGGGGGCCGAAAACGGAACTGCTTGCGAAGGAATTTTTGCCGTCCGTCCGTCCATGCCTCCTTGCTCCAGGCTGTCATCAGACAGGAGAATATAACAGCTCCCCCCCCCCCCGGCTGCACCCTTTTTAGGAAGGACCAGGACTTATGTCATTCTCGCCAATACCGCTGGGAGAGAGCTTGGGATGAGGGTTTTTGACTGGCCCAAAGTCACCCAGCCTGCTCTGGTTCGGCCTCCCTTGGAGTCCTGTGTTCAGTTTTGGGCACCCCAGTTGAGGAGGGATGTGGACAAACTGGGGCGTGTCCAGAGGAGGGCAACAAAGATGGTGAGAAGTTTGGAGTCCAAGACGTAGGAGGAAAGGTTGGGGGAGCTTGGTCTGTTTAGTCTGGAGAGGAGACGACTGAGAGGGGATTTGATAGCCATCTTCAAGTATTTAAAAGGGTCCCATGTAGAGGATGGAGCAGAGTTGTTCTCTCTTGCCCCGGAGGGACGGACCAGAACCAATGGGATGAAATTAATGCAAAAGAAGTTCCGTCTCAACACCCAGAAGAAATTCCTGGCTGTGAGAATGGTTACTCAGTGGAACAGGCTTCCTCGGGAGGTGGTGGGTTCTCCTTCTTTGGGAATTTTCAAGCAGAGGCTGGAGAGCCATCTGACGGAGAGGCTGATTCTGTGAAGGTTCAAGGGGGTGGCAGGTGACAGTGGAGAGCGAGAGGGTTGTGAATTTCCTGCATTGTGCAGGGGGTTGGACTAGATGACCCAGGAGGTCCCTTCCAACTGTGATTCTATGATTCCTCTGGATGGCCAACAACAGGGCAGAGAGGACAAGTCATAAGGACATCAGGAGAGCCCTGCTGGGTCAGACCAGGGGTCCATCTAGTCCAGCCTCCTGTCTCACCTGGTGGCCAACCAGTTCCTCTGGAAGGCCAACAACAGGTCAGAGAGGCCGAGGCCTTCCTAAGAACATCAGAAGAGCCCTGCTGGATCAGACCAGGGGTCCATCCAGGCCAGCCTCCTGTCTCGCACAGAGGCCAGCCAGTTCCTCTGCAGGGCCAGCAACAGGGCAGAGAGGCTGAGGCCTTCCCAAGAACATTAGAAGAGCCCTGCTGGATCAGACCAGGGGTCCATCCAGTCCAGCCTCCTGTCTCGCACAGAGGCCAGCCAGTTCCTCTGCAGGGCCAGCAACAGGGCAGAGAGGCTGAGGCCTTCCCAAGAACATCAGAAGAGCCCTGCTGGATCAGACCAGGGGTCCATCCAATCCAGCATCCTGACTCATACAGGGGCCAGCCAGTTCCTCTGGAGGGCCAGCCATGGCATAGGGGCCTTCCCTTGGCGTTGTCCTCCTGGCTCTGGATTCACAGATTTCCTACCTCTGACCGAGGAGGTTCCCCTTCATCACGACAGCTAATAGCCCCTGATAGACACATCCTCTTTAGGCCACTAACTTACGCTTAACACAAACTAGCAAGTGGGGGGGAGGGTGGATGTAAAGAGTGCTTAGAACACAGAGGGACCCTCCTTCTTAGCCCATCCTAACTACCCCATTACGCATTACTGGCAGATCACCGATCGATCGATCCGGCAACTGTCTGAAGAGCTTCAAGTGGAGAAATGGTTCCGAAAAGAGGCCAATCTGCCCCAAGAGAGATCCAGGTGACACCTTCAAGACCCACCAAGTTGTATTCCAGGTGTAAATGCCCATGCTCCTCCAGCCTCCTTCAGAGACATATCTGTGTGCACCTGGATCAAAAACTCTGCAGGATGATAGCCCCACCTGCTGGCTGGTCCTGGTAGAAGACCTTTTTTCAATCACCCAACTTGGAGGACAGGCAATGTCCCCCCCCCTCCCTCCCCTCCCAGCATTCCTATTTCTGCAAGTTGTACCAGCGGCCACAGAAAACACCAAGAAGAGGTCTTGGGGCAGAGCGCACAGTGTGCACACAGGTCTCTGGAAGCTTTGGACGGCCTGGACGGCCCCTTCCAACTCTATGATAATTCTTCGCCTGGGATCCCAGAAAGACTCCGGTGAATCACGTTGGATTATCCTGTTCTGCACAGGAAAGTCCAGCTGCAAAACACACTACAATTGCATTCTCCGACGTGTGCAGAATGGACCCTAGTCGAGAGTGACCAGTAGAAAGGGCCTTAGTTCTTCATACCCTCCTTTCAGGGCCCAGGGCTCCCCGTTGCCTCTTGGCTTCCAGCTGGCTAAAGGAGAAACATCTAGCCCAGGGGTAGTCAAACTGCGGCCCTCCAGATGTCCATGGACTACAATTCCCATGAGCCCCTGCCAGCATTCGCTGGCAGGGGCTCCTGGGAATTGTAGTCCATGGACATCTGGAGGGCCGCAGCTTGACTACCCCTGAATTCTAGCCCATTGGCGGAAGAGAGGCCTGATGTGGGGAGAAGCCAGAACCTGTGGAAGAGTCACAGTAACTGAGAGGCAAGGAAGTTTGTTGCTTGAGGTTCATGTATAGAAACGGGAAAATGCCAGGAGATGAGATTTATTTTATGAAGTCCCTACGAGGTTCATGGTGTAGGCTTTGCCAGGGAGAATCCCCAAAAAACCACCACTTTATAGTTAAGACCCCTTGGTTAAAGTAGTCCGATATTATTTTAAAAACTCATTTAAAAGACAGGATCAAAATGGATTATGAAATGAGAGACGTGTTTGTCCGTCTCCCACGTAAGACAAACAAACCTTTATCAGGTGCTGGAGCCACGAGACGGCTTGTCATGAGCAGCGGTACATAAATCTAAATCTAAATCGATATAAATAAATCCACAGCAAAGGAATTCTTTTTATAGATCCCCCCTGGGTAACCCAACATGGCAAAACACGTAGGGGGGGCTTTTGCTGACCTCTTGCTGTGTGCAGACCACTTTTTACTTTAGACTATAGCCCGATTTTCTCTTTCAAAGCAGGGGCTCATGGGAGGCCCTGCCATTTGCTGGCAGGTGCTCATGGGAATTATAGTCCATGGACATCTGGAGCACCACAGGATGACTACCCCTGTCCTAGACCATGCTATGTCTCTTTACCAGGGGTGGCCGGACTGTAGCTCTCCAAATGCCAGTGGACTACAATGGCCATGAGCCCCCGCCAGCATGGTGGCAGTGGCTCATGGTCATTGTAGTCCATGGACATCTGGAGAGCTCCTTGGCCACCTTTGCTCCATAGCACGTTATATTTCCATGCCGTTTGTGTGGTGGCGACAGGATCTCCACTGCATGCATGCACGTGTACACCGAAAGCGACAGCTGATGATACAAAACATTATTTTAATTCATAAACCTCTTTTGCCAAGACCGTTCTCCGAAATGCCTTGTAAAAATACAGAAAAGGAGGGGAAATATATATACAAGTATGTGCAATTCAGATGACAGAAGCTGGAACAAAAAATAAGAGATGACCCACAACTAAGCCCTGATAGAAAACCCCAGTGGGGTATCTTTATGGGTTAGCGCTGGGGCCACCCCAAAGAGACCCCGCTGATCTTATGTCCTCGGTCGTTGATCTTGCCCTTGGTAATTCAACTAGAGCTTCATCGAGCAACTCAAACACAGAAGGGGAGTTTTCACAGCGCTTCGGACCCCCGTGGAAGACAAGCATGCCCACCTACCCCAGACCTGTGGCATGGGGACGGACAAAGGGTTATGGGAAGACACCCAAGAAAGAACCCCATGGTCTCTCCACACCAAGAGGAGAAGCTACTAGGTGGAGGATTCAGGTGATGATGCGACATCCTCTCTGCCATTTTCAGTGAAGGGCCTTTGACAGACGGCTTGCTGTCCAGGTAGGCCCGCCCCTTCCTCCTCCCTTCACCAGTCTCATTACTGTGGGGGAAACTAACACCTTAGCACAAAGACCCTGTTCCAAAAATGCCCTTTCATGTCCCAAAGCTAAGAGCAATGCCCCCTTGCTAATAGCGAGGTTTTTCCATACTGGTTGACTCTCTCATCCTGTGTTAGGGGTCAAGCTGGTAGCAAATCGCCAGTTCTCCCCTGCCCTGGACAAATGCCTGTCTCTTTGGTACATAAGGCGGGCAGGAAGGCATAAGGAAGGCCAGCCCCAGGACAAGCGGAAGAAGAGGACACGAATGCCTCGGCACAAGAAGTCCAGGAGAATGTCCCAGGAGAGGCTCAAGGCTTCTAGCTGGCCCAAAGCAGTTGTGGGTCAAGCTCTTGGAGGTGGGATAGGTGGGGAGTTCACAGCTCCCTCCACTATTTCAGGTTGGGTAGAGAGGAGCCCAGGTAAGTGCGCAGGTCTCTAACTGTCGACCGGATGATCTTCGCCGGGATGGTCTCCCTGTTCAGGCGTTTGTAGGCCTCGAATCGGTGACACCCCCCAAAGGAGTAGAAATAGTCGCCCCCCTGGCTGCCTTTGATCCAGAGGACATCGATTGGGGGCACTCGGTCGGGGTCCTCCTGCCCGGGAGAGAAAAAGAGAAATGGGGATTCTGTGCCGATTTCACCTTCACGTCACGATCTGCTGCTGGAACCCTGCATGCGTTTGGGCAACACGAGAGAAGCCACGAGCAATCAGGCCAATGGCCCCTCCAGTCCAACACTCTGGGGCCCGCAGGGGCCCAAACCCAGGGGCCATCAGAAAGACCAGCAGCGGGGTCAGAACTCCAGAAGCCCCCCCACCCCAATGTGCCCCCAAAACACCAAGAAGACAGAGCATCTCTGCCCCAGACACAAGAATGTAAGAAACGCCATGTTGGATCAGGCCAAGGGCCCCTCCAGTCCAACACTCTGGGTCCCGCAGGGGCCAAAACTCAGGGGCCATCAGGTAGACCCACCAGCAGCCCTCCCACTGTGCCCCCCCCAAGCACCAGGAATACAGAGCATCCCTGCCCCAGATATAAGAACATCAGAGAAGCCATGTTGGATCAGAACCCTCCAGTTGGATCAGAACCCTCCATGTTGGATCAGAACCCTCCAAATCTGGGTCAAACAGTGGCCAAAACTTAGGAGCCTCCAGGAGATCCACCAGCGGGGCCAGAACCCTGGAAGCCCTCCCATGCCCCCACCCCAGCACTGAACACCACTGCCCCAGAGAGAGTTTTCTGCTCCATATCAGAACATAAGCGAAGCCCTACTGGATGCGGCCCGTGGCCCAGCCTGGCCCAGCGTCACACGGAGTCCCCAAACCAGGCGGCTGCCCGCCCTTCCTGCAGCAGTGAGTCCCACGGGTGAGTTCCTCTTTGGGCGAAGAGAGGCTCGGAGCCCGTTTCCCTCGCCCGCGTCTCCGCCCTGCTTTGCTGACCCGGGCAGGATCGCCCCGACCGGGGACTGGCTGCGGCCGCCGCTGCCGCCTGCTGGCAGGGCTCAGGCGGAGAGGGGTGGACGCTGTGGGTGCCCCTGGGTCCGAGGGCGCCCCCACCCACCCACCTGCGGGGCCCCGATCCGGCTCACCTGGACGGTGCGCTGGAGGCTGAGCACTTTGGCCTCGTCCAGCACGGGCGGGATGGGCCGGATGATGACCCGCAGCGGCACGCGGTGCGTGCTGGCGATGCCGCTCGTGTGGATGCTGCGCTCGTCCGCCATGCCCACGCCCAACTGACACCGCCCGCCCGCCGGCCTCTCGACACCGCCTGGCCAGGCCGCCCGGACCGCACCATCGCCGGCACAGCGCGGGGGGGAGGCGGAAGGAGAGGCCTCTCCAAGCCCCACCCCAAGGCCAAGGCAGGGCCGTTTCCTCGTGCCCGACTGCCAGGGCGATGCCGGCCGTGCCAACCCCGGCCGGGCGGGGCTCCGAAGCCGCCTCCGCCGGCAGAGCCGCTCGCTCCCCCCGCCCTGGACTCCCCCCGCCCGGCCGCCTCCCTTGGAAGCGCCCGCAGCGCTTGGGTTGGCCGCGCCCTGTGCCGAGTCACGATGAGATGGCCCGATCCGGGGAAAGGGTGCCAACCTCCCGGTGGAACCGGGGGATCTCCCGGAATGGGAGCTTCCCTGGAGGAAAGAGCCGCTTAGAAGGGGGTCTGGAGCGCGTTGGACACTCTTGAAGTCACGCCCCAGATCCCGCCCCCTACAGGCTCCACCCCCGACGTCCCGCGGTTTCCCCAACTGTGGTTGCCAGCCTCCAGGGGGGACCGGGAGATCTCCTGGAATGGGAGTTTCCCTGGAGGAAAGAGCCGCTTAGAAGGGGGGCTGGAGCGCATTGGACCTCGCTGAAGTCCTGCCCTCTGCAGGCTCCACCCCCAACGTCTCCAGTTCTCCCAACAACATATGCCAGCCTCCAGGGGGGACCTGGGGGTCCCCCGGTTTTACTGCTCCTCTCCAGGCGACAGAGATCAGTTCCCCTGGAGAAGATGGCGGCTTTGGAGGGGGGACTCCATTGCAATAGACTCCACTGAGGTCCCTCCCCACCCCACATGCCTCCCGCTCCCACCTCCATCCCCAAAGTCTCCAGGTCTTTCCCAACGCAATGTTGGCAACCGTAGCCACAAATCTTATCCGTCTTTCAGGTGCTCCCGGGCTCTTGCACCAAAACAGCCGAGAATGTCGCTAAACCAGAAAGACACGTTGAGCAGGCAACCCTGGAATTGCAGCTCATCTTCGGACTACAGAGGTCAGTCCCCCCCCCCCGGCTGCTTCGGAGGGAGGGCTTTGGGGGTTGCTCAGATCCCTGGCCTCCCCAGGCTGCACCTCAAAATCTCCAGGCATTTCCCAACCTGGAGCTGGCAACCCTACAGTCTCTCCCATCCCCTGCCAGTGGCCAGGAAGGGCCTAGCAAGCCACCCTGGCCGAAACGTATGCGGAGCCAACCCAGATGTGTGCTGGGACTGTGTTCCAGGACTGGAGCTCCCAGCAGCATGACTAAAAACTGTATTTTGATCAACTTGAGTTGAGCGTTAGAGCCCGGGTGTGATGTCGTGGTTAAGAGCGGCGGGGTTTGGATTCTCCACTCCTCCTCCACATGCGGCCACCTGGGTGACCTTGGGCCAGTCACAGTTCTCTTGGGGCTGTTCTTGCAGAGCTCTCTCAGCCCACCTACCTCGCAGGGTGTCTGCTGCAGGGCAAAGAAGGGAAAGGGATTTGTAACCCGCTTTGGGACTCCTTCAGGTAGTGAAAAGGGGGGTATTTAAAGACCCAGCTCTTCTTCTTCTCCAATTCTTGATTCTGCATGATAAACTCTTAAATCCATTTAATTATGGACACAGCTTGATGCTCGGTGATGTTCCTGGAGGTGACATTTTCTTTAAAAGACCCAGGGTTGTTAATATGGAATGAGAATTACCCTTGGAGATCCACTGCTACTCCTGAGTAGTCAATAGCGACTCTGATGGACCAAGGGCCTGGTTCATGCCAACACAGTGTAGTGGTTAAGAATGGTGGCCTCTAATCTGGAGGAAAAAAAATTGGTTCTCCACTCATCCACATGCAGCCCGCTGGGTGACCTTGGCCTACTCACAGTTCTCTCAGAGCTCTCTCAGCTCCACCTACCTCGCAGGGTGTCTGTTGTGGGGAGAAGGAGGGAAAGTGGTTTGTAAGCTGTTTTGAGACTCCTTTAGGTAGTGAAAAGAGAGGTATAAATAAATGCCACTCTTCTTTTTCTTTGTGCGTCTTTGTGCTTTCTCTGTTACTGTCTCCCTTTTAGTTCTGCCCAGCTTTTAAATGTATCCTCCTCAGAGCACCTCTTTCCTATTTTCCCTTCCTCTTTGGCCTAGTTATAATAGGTAGTGAGTTCCTGGATGTCTTCAGCCTCTTGCGTTTGAAATTTTGAAAGCGTGGGTGGATCAAATGTCACCTTTCAGCGCCCTGCTTTTCTCAAAGGCCGAGGGGGACGTCAGCCGACAGGCCCTGCTCCTTGCCTAACCTTTCCCTGATCTCTTCCTTTCTTCTTCCTACGGTCACAGAGGACAATCGCTGGGCGGGGAGATGCCCTTCTTCTGAAGGTTTCCGCAACCGCGTCAGTGGTCTGTTGAAATACCACAAGCGCTTACGCAAGCAGCAAAAGTCCCTTCCCGCAGCAGTGACTTTAAAAAATACGGCTGCAGCCGTTAGCCGTGACAGCTAAATGGAGCCTCCTTATCCAGAGGGAGTATACCTCTGGATTCCAGTCGCAGGACCAGCCATGGGGAAGGGCTCTTGCTGGCATGCCTTGCTGGGTGGGGGGGTAGAAAAAGAGTATTTAGCTGGATCCTGCTGGATTGGCTCGCCAACCTGCAGTTCTCCCATTTTAGAACTGGTTTCCGGGCAACAGAGCGTGATTCAACCTGGAGAAAATGGCCACACCCTTTTTAGGCTCCACCCCCAAACTCTGTAGGTTATTCCCAATGCAAACTTGGCCACCCTACCCCTGGACTGAGTAGGCCTTTGGTCTGCTTCCAGAAGGCTATTTTGTATTCTTAAAGGAAAGCGGATGTATGGAATTAGAATAAATTATTCTTGTGGTTTTTTAAAAAGTGGGTGGGGCCACATGTGGCTTTTGCCCAGTTCTGATTGGCCATTGGCAATTTTGATTGCCTCTGGAGATTTAGCAGCTGCCCCCACAGCCCAAAGGACCTCGGCTGTGTGCACCTGAAGGTTGAGATGTGGCAGCCATTTTGGGGCTGGCTCCGCCTCCTGCGACAGCCATTTTGGAGATGGCACCCCCCCCCCAACCATCGCTGTGCCAGAATCCCGAAGTTATCCTGCTTGTGGTCCTTGCAGTGTGTTATTCATTCCATCGGTCCAGTTTCAAGTTGCCACCCACCCACTCACACAGAGACAACACCCACCACATAGCAGAAGGAAGGCTCTTTAATATCCCTGAATTACATTATAATACTGCAGGTAGTTTTGTCTCAGAGAGATTTGTGATCCGTCCAGTCTAATACATGGCGGGGGGAGATCCGCTTTTTTTAATCATGCAGAGAAAATTATTGCTCTATTTCTTATTTACAGTATCAACACCAAAGGGGCCCGGGGTCACCTTTCCTGAGCCCAGGGTGGAAGCAAATGCACTCATGGGAGAAATGACCCTCTGCTGCCACCCGATTTCTTCCACCTCCCGTCCCGCACACAAAGGAAAATCCAGCGGCAAAAGTACGTTGAAAGTGCATTATCCAACGTGTGCGGAACGGGGCAAGGAAAAGCTCAGTGGGGAATAAGTTTCACCGTATGTTAACGTTGCCTGAAAGGTGCGGCCCAGAAGGGCCCAGGTGTAAAATTCCAAAAGTGGACGGTGGGCCTTATTCAAGAATGCCACAATATGGTGACTCCAACATGCGTTTTCCTGGAAATGCGCTTTTTCAACCCGCTTTCAGTCGCTTCCAGACATCTGCGAAGCACTGGGGTGAACACCTGAGCAGGTTGCCACAGCGAAGGGCACAGGGCCAAGGGGAGCATCCACCCTGGAGGAGCAGACAGACTTGGTTGCCAACTTTGGCCTGGAGAATTTCTGGAGCAGAGAACATGGAGAGACAGGGTGTGTAGTGGTTAAAGAGCAAACGATTGTAATCTGGAGAACCAGGTTTGATTCCCCACTCCTCCTCCACATGCAGCCAGTTGGGTGACCTTGGGCCAGTCACAGGTGTCTTAAGGATATTCTCACAGAGCAGTTCTCTCAGAGCTCTCTGAGCCCCACATGCCTCACAGGGTGTCTGTTGTGGGGAGAGGAAGGGAAAGGTGTTGGTTGACCACTTTGGGACTCCTTCGGGTAGCGAAAAGTGGGGTATAATAAAACCCAGCTCTTCTCTTATGGGGGAGGGTGTCTGCGGAGGGGTTTCACCTAAGAGCTATGGTATATTCCCTGGGTTGCCAGTCCCCAGGCTGCTTTAGAGGGTGGAGTCTCTGGCATTGTCCCATTCTGAAATCCCTTCTCTCCCCAAACCCTCCCCTCCTCAAATTCATCTCCCCAAGTGTCCAGAGCTCGAAACCCTGTACAGGAATCTGCTCTTCAGATACCATATTTACGATCTGGAGCTAAGTTGCGATTCCAGGAGAGATCCAGGACCCACCTGGAGGCTGGCAACCCTCGTGAGAGAGCAGCATGGGATGTGCGCATGTTTTTTGGGTGGGGAAGTTAACAGAGGATAGGTTCAAAGGAATGTCCTACAACCCAAAAGTAAAACCTTTGGGGGAAGGGTCAATGTAGTGGAATGACGATGTCAAGTTAAAAAGTTAAAGTTAAAGTTAAAATGTAAAAACAGTTCTGTGGATAAACAAATTGCAAGCTCTGGATCGGAAAATACCTAGAGATTTTGGGGGCAGAGCCTGAGGAGGCTGGATTTTAGGGAGGGGAGGGTCTCCGGCCCAATATAATGCCATAGAGCTGGCTTTCTCAACCCAGAAGGGTCTCCCTGATTTGGTGGGAGTTCATGAATTCTGTATATATTTTAAAAGTCTTTAAATAATACCTCGGGTGATAGGACCAGATATGGCAATGTCGACCCACCCACCCCCTCCCCAAATAGTCCATGATGGGCCTAGAGGGGATGGAGATCATAAAAACGCTTGTCATAAAAAAAGCGACTTGAGTCCAGAGAGGAAAGTACTGTCCTTTTAACTTAACTGTGTTGGGGGGTTTGCAGGGGCCATCGGGACTGCAGGCGCCCTCTTTCCAGCCCAGCAGGGGAGGGTGTTGGGGTGGGCAACAGAGCATGATGTCACATCTGGCGGGAGCGTCTGGGTGACTTCACTTCTGGTGACATGTGGCTTCCGGGGGCGTGGCAGGGAGGTGTGGCTTGATGACATCACTCCCGGGGGTTCTCAAGGCCTGAAGAATGTTTCTGGGGCTCCTCGAGGGGGGAAAGGTCAAGAAAGGCAGCTATAGGGTCTCCATTACAAAACAGTCATTTTCTCCAGGGGAACGGATCTGCCATCTGGAGACTGTGCTTCTGGGAGATCTCCAGGTGCCCCCTGGACGTTGGCAGCCCTGGGGATTAGGAGGCAGCCACACAGAGGGGCGGCGGGCGGCATCTTCCGTGAGTGGATACTTTTGAGCCGGCGGCTGGGATTATTTTGTACGCTTTTCATTTGCGTGGCAGGCAGCAAGAGCGCCCTGCTGGGATGCCCACTGTGAGCAAACGGAGCCACGTTACCTTCCACGAGAGATGCAGCCGTCACTTCTCAGCGTGTCGGAAACCGGGAACGGGAGAAAAGTCCAGGGGCTGCGTTAAGGACTGGGCTTTTGTCCAGTGGGGACTCACGCGAGGGACCTGAGGATGTTCGTCCTGAAGATTTCCAAGCGTCTGCATCACAACCCTTCCAGGTAGACCCTGCTTAGCTTCTGGGGTGCGATGAGATCCGGCTAGGCTGGGCCATCCCGGGCAGGGCAGATGAACAAACAGAGGTGGCAGGAGACAGTGGGTGAGCGAGAGGGTTGTGAGTGTCCTCCATAGTGCAGGGGGTTGGACTAGATGACCCAGGAGGTCCCTTCCAACTCTAGGATTCTATGCCTGCCCCTGCGTTGCAACCGTGCATTGCCTTGGTGGTCTCCTGCCCGGGTTTTAACCAGGGCCAAACTCAGCTGGAGCTCCCAGGCTCTGACGAGATCAGGGCTATTCAGGCAGCAACCTTGATAAAGAGCAGGGTTTATTCCAGTGTGGGCTTTCATGGGCCACATCTCACAATGTCAGAGAGATACGTGATGGAGAATCATACTGCGGATATTTGACAGGAGCCGGTCTTGGAAAAAGCAGAATCACTTCTTCATCTGAAAAGAGAAGCTACGTTGGGTGGGGCTAATGTCCCAACCGGTTCAACACTCAGGGGCTGTCAGGAGGTCCCCCAGTGGGGCTAGAACCCCAGAAGACCGCTCACTGTTGCCCCTCCAAGCATCACTTGGACAGAGTGTCCCAGCTTCTCTAAGAACATAAGAGAAGCCATGTTGGATCAGGCCAATGGCCTATCTGCTCAGACTCTCCGTGTCACACGGGGGCCAAAGCCCAGGGGCCATCAGGAGGTCCACCAGTGGGGCCAGGACTCCAGAAGCCCTTCCACTTTCATGTCCCCCATCACCAAGAAGACAAAGCATCACTGCCCCAGACATAAGAACATAAGCGAATCCATGTTGGGTCACATTGGGTCATCCAATGGCCCATCTGGTCAGACAGTGGCCAAACCCCAGGGGCCATCAGGAGGTCCACCATCTGGGCCAGAAGCCCTCCCACGGTTGACCCACAAGCACCAAGGAGACAGAGGATCCCTGCCCCAGACTTATTTCATCACGCATCTAACTGACCGAGTGAGCTTCGCCTTTGTGTTGAAATCATCGTGGTTGCCTCTTTGAGATGGATTTTGCTTCCGTTCTGCTACGACAAGCCCAGCTACCCCTTTGGAACAATGAATGGCTTTTCTCTCGAGCGTTGGAGAGGCCAGATGAGATGTGGGCCTCACCGTGGTGCTCTGAGGACATTTGGGGAGTGCAGCCTCTTGGGACACTGTCCCCTGTTGCATCCCAAAAGATTGTCCAGTTTGCTACAAGACTGAGGTCAGAGGTAGAAAATCAGAGGTGCCAAAGGCCGTGGTAGGTCCCTTCTGTCCTAGAGGTTTACACGTGTGCCTGGAAGACTCATCCCCGTTCTCCAAAGGCTGTGCTGGGAAGCAGAGATGAAACAGTGAGCCGGGATGGATGCGTTGGGAGAGTTGCATAGTTACAGCCAGTTGCCTCCCTTCGTCTTGGAATTGCAACGTCGGGGAGCCGTTGCAGAAGCACATCGCCTTGATAGCACGGATCCAGATTTGCGCTGTGCGGAACCTGGTCTGTTCAGAGGAGTCAGCAAGCTGGCTTTCCCCCCCGCCTCTTCACCCGTCCGTCTTGCCAGCTAACCAATGTCCTGAGTCTCAACTCTTGTCTTCAGCTAGAGACCGAAGCTAATTCCCTCTCCCCCCCCCCCCGATGATTGAATTATCTTGCATTTCCAGTAAAACAACAAGCCAAGCAGAACCTTGGGACATTTAAATCATCTGCTCAGACTGGAAGTTGCCCTCCAAGGTCGCAGGGCTTTCACACCACCTGCTACCTGGTCTTTTAACTGGCAGCTGTCAGGTATTGAACCGGAGACATTCTGCATGCCAAGCAGGGGCTCTGCCACTGAGCCATGACCCCTCCTGTCCTTCCTTCCTTCCTTCCTTCCTTCCTTCCTTCCTTCCTTCCTTCTCCCCACATGCAAAGAACTAAGTATAAACAATAAGATCCTTAGGGAAGGGCGGGATAAAAATTTTAAATAAATAAATACATACATAAATACATAAATAAATAAATAAAATTAAATAAAGATGCTAACCTGCAACTTAGCAAGCCCTTTATACGAATCTTGTCCCTGCATAGTGGTTACAGCACCGAGCAAGGCCTTGGGGAACCCAAGTTCAAGTCTGCCCTCACCAGACCATGGGACAAACAATCCCCACCAAGCCTACCTTGCAGGGTTGTTGAGAATTAAAAAAAACAGGAAGGGGGGACTGTGCTGCCTTGTGCTCATCTGAAGTGAGAGGTGATAAAAACGTCACCAGTTACTGAGGTGAGAGAAGGTCAGCTTGCCCATCTGCAGTATGGATCTAAGTGTGGGAGAAATCAATGGGGCGCAGCGAATTCCAGGGTCCTGCAGTGGTTAGGGGACTGAACTGCCCTCAGGATGGCCCGGGGTCTGGTCCCCGCTCAGCCGCCAAGCCCCCCAGGGGACCTCAGGCCTGCCGGCCAGTCTGTCTCTGCCTGACCTACCTCAAAGGGGCAGCGTGAGGATGGAACGAAGGCAAGGGGAAGGAAGCCAGCAGACCTAAACTTCCTGGGGGAAGGGGTGGGAGAAGAAGGGTGCAAACAAATAAGTAAATACATAAGTAAATAAATAAGTAAATAAATAAGTAAATAAATAAATAAATAGTAAATAAATAATCCAGGTTTATTCTCCGGCTCTCCATGACCATGGAGGCTCAGTGGGGCTGGGGATGGCAGCTTTGTATAATGGGGGCTGGGGGGTCAGTGGAACACGGCTTCTCTTATGGCCTTATGTCTGGGGTAGGGATGCTCTGTCTTCTTGGTGGTTGGGGGGCAACAGCAGTGGGAGGGCTTCTGGCCCTCCTGCTGGACCTCTCGATGGCCCCCGGGTTTTGGGAACTGTGTGACACGGTTGGACTGGATGATCCAACAGGACTTCTCTCATGGACAGCTTCAAGATGGGACTGGATAATTATACAGAGCAGAGGTCCATGAGTGGCTCTTAGCCACAAGGTATAGATGAAACACTCTGCCTGAAGCAGGGATGCTCTGTCTTCTTGGGGCTTGGGGGGGGCACAGTGGGAGGGCTTCTGGAGTCCTGTCCCCACGGGTAGACCTCCCAATGGGACCTGGATTTTGGCCGCTGTGTGACGCAGAGTGTGGGACTGGAGGGGCCATTGGGTTGATACAATATGGCTTCTCTTATGTTCGTATATGGAAAAGTCGATCTGTGGGCATTAGCCCACGAGGTATCCAGCATAACCTATATACCCTTTCCTTGGGTCCAAATCCCAATTTGTCTGGGGAATTCTCTTAGCCCCACCTTCATTCCCCCCCCCTAGATGCATGGACACTTGCCCCCGGACCCTCCCCCCTTACAAGCCCCCCTTCTTTCAAACACTTTCACAGCTTCTGATTTTGCTCTGTGCCCCCAAACGGCATCACTTCCCAATGGGCCGGAAGCATTTGTCCTCCCCAAGAAAATGGAGAGAAACAGCAGCACTCAATAAATAGCTTAATAAATTAAAGAATAAATACGCCCCGGGTTTCCCAAAAGAGAGAGGGAGGGGGGTCCTTTGCTTTCTTCCTCTCTTGTTCAGTCCTGAAGAATTTCCGCCGTTCTCCTATTGAGAATCAGCCAAAGTCCTCTTCTTAAATCAAGCTTCCCCACTCCACGGACAGGGGGAGTTATTGCTATTGGAGAAAGAAAGAGGGAAAAGAGATGAGTAGACAAGGTCGTCGAAGGTCGTCGACCCTAAGAAATTGACGTCAACGTCTTTCCAAACATCTGCTCAGATTCCAGGAAGGGCGAGTTCTTCGCGTCATGCTTTTGCGGAAGGAGACCCCCCCCCCTCGGGTCCCAAAACGGCTTGTGAGGGGTTGGTCGATTCCAGCTTGGGAAATTCCTGGAGATTTGGGGGACGGAGCCTGACGAAGAGTCCGGGACATCAGCAAAGAAACCGGGGAAGGCAGAACATCAGCGTGGAGTGGCGATTCGGCGCGGCAGATTCTAATCCAGAGAACCGGGTTCGATTCCCCACTCCTCCTCTGCAGGAGGCCTGTAGGGTGAATTGGGACTTCTCTGAACTCTCTCAGCCCCCCTCCCCACCTTAAATGCTGATGGTTGTGGGGAGAGGAATGAAAGGTGATGATTGTAAGCCACTTGGAGAAAAGAGGGGTATAAATAGGGTTGCCAGCTCCAGATGGAAAATTCTTAGAGATTTGGGATGGAGCCTGGGGAGGGCAGGGACCTCAGTGGGATACAATGTCATGGGGTCTGCCCTCCAACGCAACAATTTTCACTGGAGACTGGAGACGAGCTGTAATTCCAGGGGATCCCCAGGACCTGCCTGGAGGATGGCACCCCTAGGTATAGAAACCAACTCTTCTTCTTCAGAGAGTCCCATGTTGTCATAATCCCATGTGAGCTCCAGGCTCCCCCTGGAAGCTGGCAACCCTGATCTGAATGCAGCCATTAAACGCAGGACACGGAACGTAGCAAGCAAACCCCAACTGAATCTGTGCAGGCTCAATAAACCATTTAATGAGGGAGCCGCCTAACAGGAGTTTGCCAATTTCCAACAGACTAACAAAGAAGTCCCGGTGAATTACCCTTGTTTCACTAAACTTCATCAGTATATAATTGCTCAGCAATTGCTACTGCACGTTTCTGGAGATTGGGAGAATGCTGAGCATCTGACATTGTATCTCATTTTGCCCACTGATTGTTACATGCTTGCTACATTATACACTGATGAAGTATACTGAAACAAGGGTCATTCACCGGATCATTTTGTTATTCTGTTGGAAATTGGCGCACTCCTGTTTGGAGGTTCCCTCATTTAACTGTTGATTGAGCCTGCACAGGATTCCTTTGGTGTTTACTTGACCCCCGCTCTGAAGCCACACTACTAACACCCTCCCTCCATTTCCCCCCAAGGGCAACGGCTCCACCACACCCTTCCTCCCCTCGCTCCGGCAGAAGGGCCGGCCTCAGTTCCCGTCAGCGTGGCAGGCATGCGGCTGCTCGGCGCCCTTGAGGCAGGCCGACTCGTGGTGCTTGTTGAGGTAGGACTTGAGGGCGAAGGTCTTGTCGCACTGCCGGCAGCGGTAGTGCTTGAAGGCCGAGTGGGTCTGCATGTGGGCCCGCAGGTTGGAGCGGTCGGCAAAGGCCTTGCCGCAGTGGGAGCAGCCGAAGGGCTTCTCCCCGGTGTGGGAGCGCATGTGGCCCTGCAGGAGCCAGGGGCGGCTGAAGGCCTTGCCGCACACCCCGCACTTGTGCTTGAGGTTGTGGGTCAGGACGTGCATGGCCAGCGCCGGCATGGAGACGTAGGCCTTGCTGCAGGTGGGGCACTTGCGGGCCATGGTGCTGTCCAGGCTGCGGTGCGTCTGCTTGTGCCGGCTCAGGTTGGAGGAGGTGGCATAGGTTTTGCCGCATTCCGGGCAGGCGTGGCGGTGCCGGCCGGGACGCTGCGCCACGCTGCGCCGCCGCGACCGGCCGTCGGTGATGAAGAAGGCATCCATGGAGTAGCTCTCGGTCACGGCCGCCTCGCCGTGGAAGTAGTGAGCCGAGAGGCTGGACTGGGGGCTCTCGGGGTCGCTGTAGTCCTCGGGCAGCGGAGTATACGCAGGGTCCGGAGAGGGCAGCTGGAGGCCGCGTTTCTTCTCGTAGCCGGGAGAGGAGAGGCGGGCTTGGAGGTAGCCTGGGGGAAGGGCAGAAAGAGATGGCCAATTAGGAATCCGGGAGACCTGCCAACCTCCAGGAGGGAAAAACGAGATTTATTGTATTTATGATGGGGTTTTTAGGCTGCCCCTCTCCAAAAGTGGCCTCAGGGCGGCTTGCATCAGGGTATAAAAACATGTCAAAAATACAAAATCAAATATAGCAAACTTTGGGCTAAAATAATACTAGAAATCTGCCTTTCTCGACTTTTTTTACCGTTGAGAAACCCCCTGGAACATTCTTCAGGCTTTGAGAAACCCCAGAAGTGGATCAATCGTGCAGAATAGGGTTGGGAAGCAGAACTGTGGCCATGCCCACCTGTGGCCCCTCCCCCTCCCACCCCCTCCAGGCCTATCATTGGCCATTGGGATGGGGGTCAACATGACCATATATGACCTCTTCGAAGGTGGTCTGTATAGCACTATACGCTGGTGGAGTCCCCTCCCCAGACGCCGATTCCAGAATTTTTCCCAACCCAGATCTGGCAACAAAAGAACACAAAGGTTAAGCAAACAAAACATAAAATAAAACACAAGAATTTATTACACGGTGCCCATAATTCTAGGAGGCAAAAGGACAGGCAGGAATGCCATTCAAAACTCAAATCCAAGTGTCCAAGATGAAGCTGCCTGTCCAGTTCCAGAGATTCACACTCATGACATGTTTGGACCCTCAAAACGAGCCCCAAAAGAGAAATCCCAAACAAAGGCTCTAAATCAATTCTGCAAAAACTACGCAACTAACATGCGTCAGGCGTGGGAACAAAGACCCCCTGGGCCGTAGTTAAATGTCCAGAGTATGTTGATGTGCAAGCCAAAAAGAAAAGTGCCACAGGTGGACAAAACTCCACTTCGCAGAGACTCCTCCCGAGTAAATCTATCCGTACGCACCAGTGATCCCCGGAGGCCTTTCATAGGAGATCTCCTGGAATTATAACTTATTCCTGTAGACCAAGATGGATCACAAGGTTACTCTTTCTGTGGCAGTAGAAAAGAGCAGGAGCCCCTTAAATACCAACAAAAACTAACAAAAATGTATAGTTCGTTTTGAAGTTGCTGCTGGACTCTTGCTCTGCCTAATTGTGAAATAAGGTCAGGTTAGTTAGTTTGAGAGCGTGACAGAGCCTGACAGCACACCAGCATCCTGGTTACCCCAGATCTGACCTTGACCCTCTAAGAGCTGTTCTCGCCTGGCTCTCTTCTGAGCCAACGTGGTGTGGTGGATAAGAGGGGCGGCCTCTGATCTGGAGAACCAGGTTTGATTTCCCACTCCTCCCCAGGCAGCCAGCTGGGTGACCTTGGGCTACTCACAGTCCTGTTAGAGCTGTTCTTGTAGGGCAGTTCTCCCAGAGCTCTTGTTGTCCCCCCCTCCCAACTCGCAGGGTGTCTGTTGCAGGGAGAGGAAGGAAAAAGAGGTTTGTAAGCTGCTTTGAGGCTCCTTTGAGTAGTGAAAAGCTCAGTATTAAAAAAAAGCCAGTTCTTCTTCATCATCATCTGTCTTGCAAATTCCACATTTGCTCTGGGTATTATTACTGTGACTATTATTAACAGTATTTTTTTTTTTGAAAAGCCGCCTTGAATTTCTATCACGGGTGAAAAGCACCAGGGCTCCCCCCTCCCCCTCCCAGCTCTCTCTTCCATATCTGCCGTGCACAGATCCCTCCTCCTGCCCCCCCCCACCCCCTCCATCTCTCCTTGTTTACCGAGTACAGTCACACACGCTCCATGCGCAAAGAAATGCACCGCTCAGCAGATTTTTGCACTTCCTCTGGAGCGTGCAGCAAGGTTATCGCCGGGAGGAGAACCAAAGCAATCCCTCCCCCCCACCGCCTGCGTTTCATTTTGATCCCCCAGCCCCCAATACACACCAAGGGCTTGTCAGCTGCTTCATGCAAGGGGGTGGAAAGCAGACCGAGGGAGGGAACAGGAATCTTACAGGGTTCCCTTTCATGTTCTCGTTCCCCTGCCTTTCCCGAGAGGATCCGAATGCCAATAGGATGGCAAACCCTTTTCCACGGTAACCAGCGAGAAATAATAAGGAAGTGGTGTATAGGTGGGAAAAATAAATGTGTTAACTAACGTCTCTGGTATGATTCTTATATTTTAATCCAGCAAAACAAGAATTCTTTTCTTCAGTGGCTATTCCCTCTCCTCTCATGTATGAACAATTGTTATTCATGAGAATAAACTCAGGAGAAATCGCCTCTTAGTATACACTGGCCACATGGCTCATACCTATTTCCCAGGGATCTGTATTCTGCTAAGTAATGTCTTCATGATTATATCAGAAGGGCCCTGTTTGATCAGATCACGGGTCCATCTAGTCACAGAACCACAGAATCATAGAGGTGGAAGGGGCCATACAGGCCATCTAGTCCAACCCCCTGCTCAACGCAGTCTGACACAGAGGCCAACCAGTTCCTCTGGAGGGCCAACAACAGGGCAGGGAGGGTGAGGCCTTCCTAAGAACATCAGAAGATCCCTGCTGGGTCAGACCAGGGGTCCACCTAATCCAGCATCCTGTCTCACACAGAGGCCAACCAGTGCCTCTGGAGGGCCAATAACAGGGCATAGAGACCAAGGCCTTCATAAGAATGTCAGAAGAGCCCTGCTGGATCAGACCAGTGAAGGTCCATCTGGTCCAGCATCCTGGCCAACCAGTTCCCCCCAAGGGTCAACAACAGGGCATAGAGGCTGAAGGTCAGACCAGTACTCCATCTAGTCCAGCATTCTGTCTCAGGCAGTTCTTCTGGAGCTCCAAGAACTGGGCACAGAGGAAGACGACTCCTGGCCCTGGGATTGAGAGGTTGACGGAATGGGGAGGTCCAGGCCATCGCCGAGCCATCTCTGACCAACCGCAGCTGTCTAAGATTTGCCTGAAGGTCTTCCCTAGCCCTGCTGTGTTTAGCCCTTCCTGGAAAAGGTGTGAGTAACGGGGGTGGGGGGGGAGCAGCCAAGAGCAAGTGGAACCAAATGCCACCACCCCCCCCCAAAAAAATGCACGAACCCACAAAGCCGCCTTCTACTGACTCAGACCTCCCAAACTGAGCCGCCCCTCCCCGAAGCAACACAAGGCAATGCTCCAGAGCTATTTTAACCTTTCTGTCTATCCCCAGCCAGTTCTGGTCACAGCGCTTATAGAATCATAGAGTGGGAAGGTGCCATAGAGGTCATCTAGTCCAACCCCCTGCTCAATGCAGGATCAGCCCTAAGCATCCTAAAGCATCCAAGAAAAGTGTGTATCCAACCTTTGCTTGAAGACTGCCAGTGAGGGGGAGCTCACCACCTCCTTAGGCAGCCTATTCCACTGCTGAACTACTCTGACTGTGAAAAACTTTTTCCTGATATCTAGCCTATATCGTTGTACTTGAAGTTTAAACCCATTACTGCGTGTCCTCTCCTCTGCAGCCAACAGAAGGAGAGCAATCGAGCAATCGAGCTTACTAAGAGCCATTGAGCATTTCTCACGGGCTTCTGTTCTGCAAGGACAGCCGTGTCCCCCTTGGCCGAGAACATAACAAGTCGCCGTTGGAGGGTCTTTTGCTTGGATCAGCTTTTCTAGCCAAGGCAAAAGGGTCTCCGAGCCCCAGAGGACGATTTGTGAATCGTAGCGGGGGGGGGGGGGAGAGATGGATGGCAGCGTCGGATTTGCAGCAGTGGCAGGAGCCCCCCTGGGCACACCTGCCCTGGCCTCCTTGACGCTGATTGGATTTCCCCGCAAGGTGCTGAAGCTGCTGATTTGCGGATTCATCTCGATTCCCCTTCCCCACTCACTGGGCTTTTCCGCATGCTCCGTGGCACCTGGTTTTCTTGCCTTCCATCCACAAGGCTTGGAATTGTCCTGGGCATATCCAGAAGAAGAGCTGGGGGGGGGGGGGTTGGTACCCTGCCTGGCACTACTGAAGGCGTCTCAAAGCAGCTTACAATCACCTTCCCTTCCTCTCCCCAAAACAGACACCCAGGTGAGGCTGAGAGAGCTCGGAGAGGACGGGGACTGGCCCAAGGACACCCTAGAATCATAGAATCCTAGAGTTGGAAGGGACCTCAAGGGTCATCTAGCCCAACCTCCCGCACTGTGCAGGACTCTCACAACCCTCTCGCTCATCCACTGTCACCTTCCTCCCCCTTGAGCCTTCACAGAACCAGCCTCTCCATCAGATGGCTCTCCAGCTTCTGCTTAAAAATCTCCAAAGATGGAGAACCCACCACCTCCCTTGTGAAGGACGTGGGCCTGAGAGAGCCCTGAGAGAATGGTGATTGGCCTAACGTCCCCCAGCACGCTTCATGTGTATCAAAGTGACTTATGAACACCTTACCCTTCTTCTCCCCACAACAGACACCCTGTGAGGGAGGTGGGGATGAGAGAGCTCTGAGAGAACTGGGACAGGCCCAAGGTCACCCAGCTGGCTGCATGTGGAGGAGGAGTGGGGCATCCAGCCTGGTTCTCCAGATTAGAGGCCGCTGCTCTTTAACCGCGACACCACGCTGGATCACAAGAATCCCTTGAGGCTTCCTGTTCGGGACAGCAGAGGAAGCGACTGCACGAGCACCAAGCTTTGAAAACAGCCCAGCATTTCTGCTTCCCCAAAAAGAATGGGGAAGACCTTCCAGGCCTTGGAGATGCCTATTAACTAGGGGCTGAGGCAGCTGCATGCATGGTTGTTTTTGACTGACCAGGAGGTGGGCCAATGGGGAAAGGATGGGGGGAGGGGAGAGCTGCCCGCCTCCCCCCTGCTCCTCTCCCCCCTGGGGAAGGCAATCCATATGTTCCCGCTGCTTCCCTTTCCCATTGATCCACCTGCCCCCATCCCGCCAGAGACAAGAGGAAGGGATGTTCCCAGTCAAAGCGCTCTTTGTTCTGCCTCGTCTCGATGAGGGATGAATCGGCTCCTGAGTGTCCTTATCCTGTCAACAGACGATTCCTGGGGAAGCCTGTCCGGTCGTTCCCCTTGGGTTCCCTCATTCAGACCTTGCTACGGGGACCCAAAAGAGCTTGCATTCCTTCTCCTCACCTCCATTTTCATTCATTAATTAATTCATTCACACATACATGCACTCACTCATTCACTCACTCACTCAACAAAAATAGAGTCCAATATCACCGTAAAGACCAATCAAGATTTATTTAAGGTGGGAGCTTTCGAGTGCAGGCACTCTGTGCATGCACTCGTAAGCTCCCACCTTGAATAAATCTTGGTTGGTCTTTAAGGTGATATTTTTATTGTGCTGCTTCAGACCAACATGGTGACCCACTTGAATCTATTCACTCAGTCGCTCGCTCACTCACTCACTCACTCACTCACTCACTCATTCATTCATTCATTCATTCATTCATTCATTCATTCATTCATTCATTCATTCATTCATTCATTCATCTCTATTGACATACCAGAATATTGCAAGGTATATATGGCAAAAGGTCAGAGCAAGACCAAACAGAAATAGACGACAGCAAAACAGATCAAAGCGTAATACACTAAAAAGAAACCATACTTCTGGCTATAAGTACTTCAACTAAACATTTAGCAGCCATGGCTGTAATCTCTGTGGGGAGGATCATTTAATAGCTCTTGGAATGACCTTTCCTTATTTACAAGACCTTGGAATGCAATTAAGGGCCAAGGAGTTCTCTGTGGGGAACCTCATGAAGCTGGCAATTGTGCGTTGTGTTGTATCCAGTGAGTTTACAGAACAGAAATGTGGCCACCCTGAAACAGAAGCCACTGATATCTCCCAACTAAAGCCATTTTTATTGTCACAACAACCCTGTGAGGGAGGCTAGACCTGAGTATGTGATTGGCCTGAGGTCAGATGGGCCAGTGAACTTCCAGGGCCTGAGCAGAGATTCCAGTCATGGTTTCTCTTTAACTGCTACACCATGCTCGACTACATGGGCTAGTTTCCCGGGGGGGGGGGGATGCCCGTTGAGATTCAGATACGAGAAGAGTTGTTTTTTTGTACTTGCTTTTTACTACCTAAAGGCGTCTCAAAGCAGCTTACAAACATCTTTCCCTTCCTGTCCCCACAACAGACACCCCGTGAGGAAGGTGGGGTGAGAGAGCTCTGAGAGAACTGTGACTGGCAAAGGTCAGCCAGCTGGCTGTATGTGGAGGCGTGGGGAATTGAACCTGGTTCACCAGGTTAGAGGCTCCTGCTCTTAACTGCTCTTAATAGCTTCTGCCAGGAAAGACTGAGCATCTCACATGGACAGGTAGCTCCCAGTTCCTCTATAAAGCATCTTCATATGCTCTGCTTGGCATCATGGCCTCTCAACTGGGTTTTATCCACAGGCAGTCAGATGAGAGACCTTGGGTCAGTTACAGTTCTCTCAGTTCTCTCAGAGCTCTCTCAGCTTCTTCCTAAGTCCTAATTGGCGTAGTGGCCTCTAATCTGGAGAACCGGGTTTGATTCCCCAATCCTCCACCTGCAACCCACCGGGTGACCTTGGGCCAGTCACAGTTCTCTCAGAGCTTTGTTAGCCTCACCTACCTCACCAAGTGTCTGTTGCGGTGAGAGGGAGGGGAAATGATTGTAAGCCGCTTTGAGCCTCCTTCGATTCGTAAAAACCGGGCAACCAAAAAGCCAGCACCTCTTAGAATCATAGAATTAATACAGTTGAGAGGGACCTCCAGGGTCATCTAGTCCAACCCTCTGCACTATGCAGGACACTCACGACTACCTGCCCGCCCACAGTGGCCTCAGTCCCATACCCAGATTATGCCCCCCCCAAAAAAAAACCCCCCAGAATCTCTGACCAGTCTGGCCTAGAGGAAATTCACCTCCAGACCCCACACTGGCAATCTGCATTTCCCTGGGCACGTAAGAAAGGGCCCCAAGAGCCAAGCACTGACACAATCTTCTTCTTCTTCTTCTTCTTCTTCTTCTTCTTCTTCTTCTTCTTCTTCTTCTTCTTCTTGTACACTGAAACCCGCTCCCCCTTTTATTTGTACTCAGGTTACAGCCAATTTATTGCAGCCCTCCTCATGAGGCTCCTTCCATGAGGTCCCTTCCAACTCTATGATTCTATCATGACTCTGGACGATTTAGTGGTCTCCCATCCAAATCTTGAGTAGGGATTCTGTGTCCAGCTTCTGAGATCTGACCAGATGGAGCTAGGCTGGCCTGTCCAGGTCAGGAGAAGCCGACGAGGAGACATTTCTACCTTACTTTTTCCTACCTCAAGGGGTCTTAATGCTGCTTGCAATGACCTTCCCCCCCCCTCCCCACCATAGGGACCTTGCGAGATGGGAGACCCCCAGCAGTGAAGGCTTAAAGGACAGGTCTGTGTCCTCCAGCTGGGGGAAAAAGCATGGGCGGGGGACTTTCCAATTCATTTGTGTTCGGACTGTTGGGAGGGAGGAAAAGGTTGCAAACCAGCAGGGTCGGGGGGGGGGGCTTGTATTACCCATGGGGCTTCAGACCTCTGAAAAAAGTCCCAAGAAGCCACCTCTGGTCATGCGGAGTCTGGGGGTCACTCAGGGACCCACAGAGGAGGTCAAGGGGTTTACTTCCCCTCGTGGTCATTAGGTCGACTGTGAATCACAACATGGCCCTGGCAGCCGAAGTGAGGAAAGGTTGGTTTGTTTAAAACACCCTTTGGATAGGTGCCTGTGCGGAGATTTTAATTGCCCTCCTGGCAATCGGGAGGTGATATTTTTTAAAGAGTTTGGCAGGTGGTTGAGCTTGCTGGGATGAGTCACTGGGGCAGAGGACTCCAGGGGGGTTTCGTTACCTCTGCTGCCCCTCACTGAAGTTCCTTTTCCCAAGAGTCCCAAATCCTTGAATCCAGCTCTGTTCCTTCCTTCCTTCCTTCCTTCCTTCCTTCCTTCCTTCCTTCCTTCCTTCCTTCCTTCCTTCCTTCCTTCCTTCCTTCCTTCCTTCCTTCCTTCCCTGCCTCTTTCTATCTTCCTTCCTTCTTTTTCCCTGTCTCTTTCTATCTTTCTTTCATTCTTCCTCTCTCTCTCTCCTTCCTTCCTTCTTCCTTCCTTCCTCTATCTCTCCTTCCTCCCTCCCTCCCTCTCTCTCTTCTTCATTCCTTCCTTCCTTCCTCTCTCTATCTCCTCCTTCCTTCCTTCCTTCCTTCCTTCCTTCCTTCCTTCCTTCTTTCCTTCCTTCCTTCCTTCCTTCCGATGACCCTGTAGAGTTGTTAAAGCGAAAGGCAAACAGAAGGGTTCTGCCTCTACGTAGCAACCCTGGAATTCCTCAGCCATCTCCCATCCAGGTACTTGCCCGGCCTGACCCTGGGCAGACAAGCAGAGGCGGTTGGCCATGGTCTCCCTCCCTGGACTTCCATCCAGGTAGTAACCACAGCAGAACCTACTTAGCTCCCACTGAAGCAGGGCTTGCCTAGGCCATTGGGTCAGAGCACACAAGCAGAGGTGAACTGCCCTTGCCTGCCTCTCCGTTTCCACCCTGCACTTCCTTGTGGTCTCCCATCCAAGTCGTAACCAAGGCAGAACCTTCTTAGCTTCCCCCTGCCTAGGCCGTCAGATCAGGGCAGAAGCAGAGGGGATCTGCCCTGGCCGACCTCTGCATAACAACCCTGCACTTCCCAGGGCAGAAACTCCCTGGCTTCCACTGCAATAGGCTTCCACTGTGTTTGCTGGCAGGGGCTCATGGGAATTGTAGTCCATGAACATCTGGAGGACCACAGTTGGGTCATGCAGGCCAGGACAGATATTCCAAGGTGGTTTGACATTGCCTGCCTTTGGATTTGTCAGGGGGAGGGGGGGGGCTCAGTTCCATGCACCAACCAAAGTTTGATTCCTTACTCCTCATTCAGCCAGCTGGGTGACCTTGGGCCAGTCACAGTCTTGATAGTGCTGTTCTTGCAGAGCAGCTCTGCTTAACTTCTCAGAGATTGATCAGAGGAGTCTGGGGGAGGGACACAGGTGCAGACCAACACTTCACACGTGTGCACGCACGCACACACACACACACTTAAATGCACACCAGAGGCAAACTTCTAAAGTACAGGCATACTCTACTGACCAAGAAGCAGCAATCCACTTGACTGATGAAGAGCATTTTTCATACACTCTAGAGCAGGGGTGGCCAGAGAGTGGCTCTCCCGATGTCCATAGACTACAGTTCCCATCAGTCCCTGCTAGCTGGACATGGACATCAGGAGAGCCAGTTTGGCCACGCCTGCTCCACAGTTAGTATGGTCCTGTGGTCAGAGCGGTAGCTTCTAATCCGGAGAAGTGAGTTTGGCTCCTCCTCCGCATGAAGCCGGCTGGGTGACCTTGGGCTGGTCCCAGTTCTCTCAGAGCTCTCTCCACCCTGCCCACCTCACAGGGTGTCTGTGGTGGGGTGAGAAGGGAAGGTGATTGGAAGGTGCTTTGAGACTCCTTCGGTGTCAAAACCCTCCAGCTCGGCTCCTTTTTTCTAAATAATGCACTTCCAAGCCACTTCTGTGTGGATCTCACTGTGCGGAATGGTGATATCCATTCACGGACTGAAGTGGCTGAAGCAGATTGAAGCAGCTATTGTTGAGCGTGTGTTAAAGAGCCTGAAGCCGGACTGGGGGTGGGAAAGAGTCAGATTCTTGTGGACTAGACGCCGGGTGGCCAAACTGTGGCTCTCCAGACATCTGTGGATTACAATTACCATGAGCCCCTGCCAGCATGCCAGAGACTGTAGTCTGGCCACCTTTAGACTAGAGGCTCAAAGGCAGGGATGTCCCATGGAGTCTTTTTTGTGGTCTGGAACAACTCCCCCCCCCCGTGTGTGTGTGTGTGTGTGTGTGTGTGTGTGAGAGAGAGAGAGAGAGAGAGAGAGAGAGAGAGAGAGAGTTAGTTTTGGGGAAAGTATCCCTTCTAGAAGGATCTCTGTAGGGTCCCGAAATTCCCGATGCGAAGGACCTTGCAGCCAAGACAAAAGGAGACTGCCTTGGGGATCTCTAAAAAGTGCCCCAGAACGGTTCTTTTATTTCTCTAGGAGTCCGCGAATTTCCCGGTCCCCGGCAAGGAAACGGCTCCTTCTGAGCTCCATGTGCGCAAAACAAACAAACAAACAAAAAAGCAAAACAGCGCTCCGCCGCTGCTCCGCGCCTCCCCCCTCCCCCCCCCGCGCTCTCTGCCCCCCAGATTTGGCGACCCTCACTTTCTCCCACGCAGCCGAGAAGGCAGCCCGGCTTTTCCGGGACGCCGCTTCCCCGGGGGAAAAGGTCCGCGCCCGGGTCATCCGCTCTCGCTCGGTCCGCCCTTCTCCCGGGGGATCCGGGAGGCCGTTGCGCCGTCGCCGGAGACCGCACCCTCGGCGAGGGCACCCCAAGCTGCGAGGCAGGGAGAGTTGCCGGGAAGGGCGAAGGGCGCTCGAGACCCCCCTCCCCAGCCTCCCCCGATCCAAGCCCCCCTTCCCTCCCCGAGCCCCCCGGGGCTTCCCTCCAGGGCGCTCACCATTGTCCTCGGCGGGGTGGGCGTCCGCCAAGGGTCCGGCCGCCTCTCCGCGGGAACTTTGCAGCGGGTGGTAGACGGGCGCCGGGGGGCCGGCCTGGAAAGCGTCGCCCTTGACCTTCTTGACGAGGAAGGAGCGCGGCATGGTGCGGGCGGGCGGGCGGAGATCAGCACTTCGGACAGCTCCGCGGCGCCGCGCTCGCTCCGGCCGGCCGCGACTGGAGGCAAAGCGCAGAGAGAGCGAGAGAGAGAGAGAGCCGGGCGGGGGCGGGGGGAGGAGGAGGAGGAGGAGGAGGAAGGAGCGGGCGGGGGGACGGGGGGGGGCTCCGCCAAGGAATCGCTGAGGTCAGCAGCGCGCTCCGACCCCCTCCCCGGCTTTCCAGGGGACTCGGACCGGGCACAGCCAGGCGGCGCGGAGATCAGGTGGAGGAGCGCAGACCTTTAATCCGGCCCCCAGGACTCCGGCGGGGGGGGGGAGGGGGGAGGCAGGAGGAGAGAGAGAGAGAGAGAAAGAGTGAAAGGAGGGGGCTGGGGCGACGGGAGGGGCAGAGAGAAAGTGAGAGCGGAGCGGTGTGGGGGGGGGGAGGAATGGCTTTGGCAGGACGGGCGAGGGGGGGGGTGGGCGGGGGTGGGCGGGGAGGTCCCCGCGGCCCATCTGGTTAACACGGCGAGGGGAGAAGGGGGATGCCCGCGGGCTGAGCCTGGCGACACGCGGACCCCCGCAGCGGTGCGCCTCCCCCCACCCCCGCCGCCACCCCCACCGCCGGCACTCACACGCGCCTCGCAGATCTATCCCCCAGAAGTGCCAGCCGGATTTAGCACCGGGGTGGGGGGTGGGGGTTCGTTGGCAAGCTCAAGTGTACAAGAAGGAGATAAAGGGGGAGGGGGGCACCATCATCCGCACTTTGCGTTGCATTTATCCTCATGTTGCAATTAAGGAAGAACATGAAAGTACCGGGGAGGGGAGGGGAGGGGAGATCCTGTCTTTAGAAGTTTTCTCTGCACGCATTCCCCCACCCACCCCCACAACCCCCCACCCACCCCTGGCCAGGAGCAGAGGACAAGGGAAGCGAGGCGAAGGGATCCGGGAGCTTTTCTTCTCCCCCTCCCCACCCCCCAGCCCCAGCCGACCTCACCCGACGCCTCTTTGGGGGGGGGGGGAAACTCCGCTCCCCTCCCCCTCCCCCCTTTCCCGAAGCGAGATACAAAATTCCAACCCATGCAGGGAATCCCCTCGCCCCCCCTCCATTTCCTCCTCCTCTGAAGCAGAATTGCTCCCCCCCCCCTTCTCCCTGAAGGTAGATTAACTCTTGCCTCCCCCCCCCCTTCCCTTGTCCAGCCAACGGCAGAACAATGGAGACACGTGTCTGAGGAAGAGGAGGGGAGGGGAGAGGGGAGGGGAGGGGGGAATCAATCTATCTCCACCTCTCCCCCCTTCTCTTGGGTTCCTTTGTCTTGGTGCAAACCGGTGGTGGTTTAAGACCCTGAACGTTAGCAGAGAGGCTGGATTTAGAGGGAGGGGAGAAGACACCCCCTCCCCTGATTTCCCAGGTCAGGAGGCAGGGGGAGATAACCCTTGACCTCTGCAGCACCTTCCAGCAAGGAGGTCCGGTTTTGGTTTGCAAACAGATCCTTGGTTTTCTGGATTTGAGCAGAAATTATGTTTACTGAAGGGGAGGGGGGAGAACGAACAGTAACTTGTAATACATCCCCCACACACACACACACACAACAAACTAACCCCCCCCCCCACACACACACACAAGATATTCTGTTGCAAATTCTTCCATAAATTGAACATGAGGTGGGTGGTGGGTCAGGAGTCCCCTGTTCTCTCACCCTTAACAGAGTCCAGCGTCTGCCCCAGAGAGATTCGGGGTGAGGCCATTAGGACTTTTCTCCACCACCTCCCCCCCCCAAAAGCACACAAGAGCTGCAAACAGCAGTATTCACAGGAGAGGAAGGGGTTAACCAGATTTCAGCTTGCTGGCTCTGAACGGCAAGATGCCCCATGTATTGAGGAGGGAGGGGGGGAGAGAGATGTTCTGTCACTGCTCTTGACCTGGATGATTCTCAGCTCTTGTGGGGCGAATCAGGGCCCACTTTCTCCCATTCCGTCATCCTGGGCAGGGAGCCGGCGAAAAGGCACCCAGAGGCCAAGCCTTCGGAACTGGCCCCCAAGTATACTGATGGTGTTTCTGGACGGTTGTTCGTGGTTTCATCCTGGGCCAAGATGCCTGCTGGCTGGAACAGTTCCCTCTGAAATCTGCCAGGCATCTCCCGGCAGCCAGCAACGAAATGAATTCTCTTCTGCACGCTGTGGGAGCCTTGCTTCCAGGGCTAAGGGGGGCGGGGAGAACAAATATTTCCCTTTCCCCCACCATCGGGTGGTCTAGGGCAGGGGTAGTCAACCTGTGGTCCTCCAGATGTCCATGGACTACAATTCCCAGGAGCCCCTGCCAGCGTTTGCTGGCAGGGGCTCATGGGCATTGTAGTCCATGGACATCTGGAGGACCACAGGTTGACTACCCCTGGGCTATGGTCCTCCGGCTCAACAGGGACTCCTTGAAGACCATCAAAGGTGAAAGGAAGCTGTTTTGACCTTTTTGAGTCCTTCCCCATAAGTTACTAGTCCTGGTGACTGAGAGATACCTCCACATTCAGAAGAACTAATCCTCTGATTCCCAGAACCAGGGGGAAACATCAGGAGAAGGCCTCAGCCTCCCTGCCCTGTTCTTGGCCCTCCCAAGCAACTCCTTAGCCCCAGTGTGAGACAGGGTGCTGGACTAGGCTAACCTTCCCTGGTCTGATCCAGGAAGGTTCTTCTTAGAATAACAGAATCATAGAATTGGATGGAACCTCCAGGGTCATCTAGTCCACCCCCCTGCACTGTGCAGGGCACTCACAACCATCTCGCTCACCCACTGTCACCTGCCACCCCTTTGAACCTTCACAGAATCAGCCTCTTCATCAGATGGCTCTCCAGCCTCTGTTTAAGAATCTCCAAAGATGGAGAACCCACCACCTCCCGAGGAAGCCTGTTCCACCAAGAAACCTCTCTAACTGTCAGGAGCGTTTTCCGGAGGTTTTGCTGAAATTTCTTTTGAATTAATTTCACCCCATTGGTTCTGGTCTGACCCTCTGGGGCAAGAGAGAACAACTCTGCTCCATCTTCTCTATGACAGCCCTTCATGTACTTGAAGATGGTTATTCTATCACCTCTTAGTTGCCTTCTCTCCAGGCTAACCAGACCAAGCTCCCTCAACCTTTGCTTGTACAACTTGGTCTCCAAACCCCTCACCATCTTTATAGCCATTCTTAGGAAGGCCTCGGCCTCTCTGCCCTGTTGTTGGTCCTCCGAGGAACTGGCTGGCCCCTGTGTGAGACGGGAGGCTGGACCGGATGGACCCTCCCTGGTCTGATCCAGCAGGGCTCTTCTGAGGGTCTTCTGAGGTGGTGCTTCAGAGGTAGAACAGTTCTGCGGTGAGAGCAGGAGACAATCAGGTAAGGTCTTTTAATGGATCACATTTCTGCCTGAAACCCAAAAAGCAGGCTGGGAGTTGTACTGGATGATTCTGAGCGTGAGTCCCAAAGAGAAATCCACGGAAACCTTGGAGATTAAACCACATTTCTCCCTGCCTGGATTTTCACGGCTCAGGGCTCACTTCTTTGCACCAGAGCTCTGATTCAGGCTGCTGGTTGCTCTTGAAGGTGTCGCTGGACTCAAACTTTGTTCTACGGCTCCAGACCAAAACAGCGACCCAGGGGGCTAATCCTCCGCATCTTTCAGGTGCCCCTTGGCTACTGTTTCATTTTCCCACAGTGGGCTAAGATGGCCAATGATCATTGAAGACCGGCCTCGTATTATGTGAGCTTTGTGCAATTCGGCTGGAAAGGCCTGACTCAAGGTGACACCTGTGGGCAGAAAGCAACTCACAAAATTCACTTTGCTTTTTACCTGTCCAGCCTGTGCTCTCTCTCTCTCTCTCTTTCTCTCTCTCTCTCTCTCTCTCTCTCTCTCCTGCCTGCCCCCCACCCAAATCAGACTCCCCTCCCCATCCTCACAGCTGGCTCCCATTTCAGCACATGGCCTGTGAGAACAATCGGACCTCCTTATGACATCATGCCCATCTGTCTCCCCGGCCCAGAGCTGTGACATCACACCCTTCGCAAGTTCAAGGCCAGCCATCAGACTGGGGCGAGAAGGACCCTCCTTCCCCCCCCCACCCCACTAGACCCCCTTTCCCTTCCAGATTTGCAAAAGCAAAAAGCCTCCCTATCTGCTGGCTAGAATTTCCCCTCCTCTCCAAATCCCTACCACCATCACGCTGGTTCTTCTGTTGCATGCCCAGGAGAGCCCTTCCAAGGGAGAATCCTTCGCTCTACCCGGATTTTGACCTCCATGAGGGTCTCCTCCGTTGCTTTCTCAAAAGGCACAGGAGCAGGATGGGGGTGGGGGTGGTGGAATTACTCACGCTCTACTTCTGCCAGGCCCGGTTTGCCCAGTGTGAAATTTGCCACTCTCTCTTTCTCCCTTTCTTATGGCCTGCAGGGTAATAGGCAAGGTAATTAAGTGGAAAAGACAAGGTGGACATGGGGAGGGGAGGAGGGAGGGAGGGAGGGAGGGAGGGGACAGGGGGGATGGCCCTCCTTTCTCCTTTCAGACGCAGAAGACTGAGATAATATATGCTAATAACCGGCAATCAGAGCTGCAGAGTGGCACAGAGGCGGCCGTCTGCCATGAGCCCCTCCGTGCCCCCCCTCCTCCCCGCACACAAAGCACCCCCCCTCCATGCACACACAAAATAAAAGACAGAGGGGGGGGGGAAGAGAACATGAAGAGGAATGCACACGCTTTTCTTCCAGGCTGGAAAAAAAAAAGGAGAAGGAAAACAATGATCTCCAAATTCATGGCTTTCTGGACAGCTGTATGGAAATATTCTTCCTGTGCTCTGTCTGGAACTGATACCCCAGCCCCAAGTGGGGGCTTTTGGGGGCAGGGAGGGAGGAGAGGAGGGGAGAGGCCCTTCCTTGCAGACCCAGGGAAGTGCTGATCGCCACTGTGGGAGGGTAGGTGAATTTCCTCCAGGCCAGGCTGGATTCTGGAGATTTTTGGTGGTGGTGGTGGGGGATCAGTTGGGCATGGAATTGGGGTTACTGTGGGGGGGGGGCAGGTAGTTGTGAGTGTCCTGCATTGTGCAGGGGGTTAGACTAGATGACCCTGGAGGTCCCTTCCAGCTCTGTGATTCTAGGAGGAAGAGAAAGGAGGAAGAGATGCAGGGGCAGTCCTGCCCAGGTCACATGAGTGTGTGTGTGTGTGAAGTTACGGCAACCGCAGAGCAGACTTCAAGGCAAAAGTCTTTCAGAGGAGGTTGGCCCTTGCTTGCCTCTGCACAGCAACCATGGTCTTGCTTGGTGGTCTCCATTCAAATCCTCACCAGGGCTGAACCAAGAGCCAATAAGTTCAAGCCATCTTGGGCCAACCAGGTCAAAGCAGCCAAATCAGAGTTGGTTGGCCATTGCCCTGCCTCTGCGTAGCAACCTTAGGGCTTCCCTGGTGGTCTCCCATCCGAGGCTTAACCGGGGTTGACCCTGCTTCGCTTCTGAGATCTGAAGGGAAGAGCCTCTCGTTGGCCTGCAGAAGGTCCCAGGTTCAGTCTCCAGCTCAAATGGCCAGGCAGGAGGTGATGGGAAAGACCTCTTGCTGAGACCCTGGAGAGCCCTAATGTGGGTCTGTAGCTCAGTGACAGAGCCTCTGCTTGGCCTGCAGAAGGCCCAGGTTCAATCCCCAGCATCTCCAGCTACAAGAGCCAGGCAGGAGGGGATGGGAAAGTCCTCTGCCTGAGACCATGGAATGCGGCTGCCAGTCTGAGTCGCCAGTTCTGACCTGGATGGACAAGTGGTCTGATTCCGTAGAAAGCAGCTTTATGTGCTTTCTGAATATTATTTGGAGAGAGGCTGTGGCTCAGTGGAAGAGCCTCAGTCAGGCATGCAGAAGGTCCCAGGTTCAATCCCCGGCATCTCCAGTTGAAAGGACCAGACAGGAGGTGATGTGAGAGACCTCAGCCTGAGACCCTGGAGAGCAGCTGCCGGTCAGAGCAAACCAGACCGACCTTGATGGACATTCAGTGTCCATCAGTGTAGGGCAGTTCTATGTGCCTGTACATGCAACCCCAGGCAAGTATGCTCAGGAAGAAAGGAAAGAAGAAGAAGAAGAGTTGGTTCTTATATGCCGCTTTTTTCTACCCGAAGGAGTCTCAAAGTGGCTTCCATTCACCTTCCCTTTCCTCTCCCCACAACAGACACCCTGTGAGGGAGGTGAGGCTGAGAGAGCCCTGAGATTACTGAAGAAGAAGAAGAGTTGGTTCATATATGCCGCTTTTCTCTACCCGAAGGAGTCTTAAAGCGGCTTCCAATTGCCTTCCCTTTCCTCTCCCCACAACAGACACCCTGTGGGGTGGGTGAGGCTAAGTGAGCCCTGATATTCCTGCTCAGTCAGAACAGCTTTATCAGTGCTGTGACTAGCCCATGGTCACCCAGCTGGTTGCATGTGGGGGAGTGCAGAATTGAACCCAGCATGCCAGATTAGAAGTTCCCACTCCTAACCACTACACCAAACTGCCTCTGTAATTTCAAAGCAAATAAAAATAGGTTTATAAAATGATCCCCCCCCAAAAAAAGACTCGAACTCGAGGGCATCCAGTGAAGTCAATGGGCAGTAGGTTCAATATGGACAAAAGGAAATACTACTTTACACAGAGAGGGATTGAAATGTGTAATTTGCTGCCAGAGGATAGAGGGATGGCCACAGGAATGAACAACTTTAAAAGGGGGTTGAACAGATTCATGGAGGAGAAGCCACCCACGGCTACTAGCCCTGGTGGCTGAGGGGAACCTTCACATTCAGAAGCACTAAACCTCTGAATCCCAGAGGCAGGAAGCAACAAGGGAAGGCCTCAACCTCTCTGTATTGGCTACTGTGTGAGTCAGGATGTTGGACCAGATGGACCACCAGTCTGATCCAGCAGGGCTTTTCTGATGGTCTTATCAGGGAACCTAACTGGCCAGACCCAACAGGGCTGACATGATGTTCTTGTGAAGATAAAACCCAAAAAGGAACCTGAAGCCCAACCTGAACAAAAGGTCAGGAACCCAAAGGTTGAGCTGCAACCACAAGATGCTGGACTAGATGGACTCCTGGCCTGATCCAGCAGGGCTCTTCCTCTTATAGGTTTTTACACAAAATGGCCAGAGCAAGTAAGCAGTTTCTGGGCAGCCGCAAGCCAAGCCCAAAGGCAGACAGTGCCAGGGGGCTCTGTGGGCACACACGTGTTGCATCCGCTGGGCAGTCCCTGATGCTGCCCATGAAACACTTCTGCAATGGCTCCCATTCCTCAGCAGCTTGGTCCCCGGGGGCGAAGCGTACAGGGGGTGCCTTTAGACCCGCTGATGCTGGCTCTGTTCTCTCGGGCACACCTGGCTCCTTTTGCCAGCCTCCCCATTTGTCAGTCTGCTGGTCTTGATTTAAGACACTTTGGGGTGAGGCATCACAGGGCCCCTTGCCCATAAAAGCGCCAGCTGGAGCCGAACCATGAAACGGGAATGGCCGACAGGAAAGAAAGAAAGAAAGAGAGAGAGAGAGAGAGAGAGAGAGAGAGAGAGAGAGAAAGAAAGAAAGAAATTGGACCCTTGGAAACAGAGGAAGCTGTTTCACCTTGCTGGGACTGGAGTAACAGCTGAAGGCTGAGAATCATCCCCCAAAATTGTTGCTGTTTTTCAATGGGGGATGACTTGAACACCCTGCATCGCCCTATGCTCCTGACTAGGAGCCAATACCAGCTGCAATGCTTCCGAGGGAGCATTGTTTTCTTCCTCATCTCCAAGAGCTGCTGGTTGGCTTAATGCCTGTCTTGTAAGGAGCTTTCCTTTCCTTTCCCTCTTTCTTTCCCTTCCTTTCCTTTCCTTTCCTTTCCTTTCCCTCTGTCTTTCCTTTCCTTTCTTGTGGACTTTGGATCACTTGCTGAATGGTCCCCTTCCTTCCTTCCTTCCTTCCTTCCTTCCTTCCTTCCTTCCTTCCTTCCTTCCTTCCTTCCTTCCTTCCTTCCTTCCTTCCTTCCTTCCTTCCTTCCCTCCCTCCTTCTCTCCTTCCTTCCTTCCTTCCTTCCTTCCTTCCTTCCTTCCCTCCCTCCTTCTCTCCTTCCTTCCTTCCTTCCTTCCTTCCTTCCTTCCTTCCTTACTTACTTACTTACTTACTTACTTACTTACTTCCCTCCCCAAAGGCTCAGGGTGGTTTGCATAAAACATCCAAACAATAGTATTAATAACTGATCATTATAACTGTGCAAACAGCCCCAGACTGCATTCCCAGCTGTACATCACCTGCTGCAGACACCCTGGGCTCAGATGTGGTACGGAATGTCCTTGAGAAGCCCAACACTCAGGCTGAAGCTCTGACAGGGGGCCGAGCATTGCACAATGGAGAGATTGAGCAACTGGGGCTCCAAAAAGCAGTGTGTGTGTGTGTGGGGGGGAAGGGACAGACACAACAATATGGATCAGGACCGTGGCATGCAGGAAAGGGCACCTGTGCCAGTCCTCAATCCCTCACAGCCTCTGTTCCATTCCTTTGATTGGCAGTCGCTTTAAGCCATGATAAGCAATCTGGATGCCAACCTCCAGGTGAAAGCTGGAGAAAGCTGGAGATGACAATCACTAGACCCTACAGCTCAGTTTCCCGGGGGGGGGAGGGGGTGAGTCCTTTGGATGGGTAATAATCTGGTGCATATGAGCAGCCTCCCAACTTCTTTCCTGAGCAAGATCGCTCTGCCGGCCTCCAACCCCATGCGGCCTCCATCCGGTGTCTGTTTCTCATAAAACCTGAATCCTCTTGCGGGCTTGCTGTTGGCAAAGGAACCCTGTGGGTTTCCCTCCAGTGGGTCTCTGCTCAGACCCCCCGTGGCTTCTTTCAGCCAGGCCCACCTGCAGCCAGAGGATTTCTCTTGGTCGCCACAGGGTGGGAGAGGGCAGCCCACCCGGCCCTCCAGCCCTGCTCAAGGCAACAGGGAAGGCTCTTTCACCCCGGCCCAGAGAGGAAATCAATCCCCCTGTCAATCCAGAGACACATTCCTACATGGAAGATGCCTGCAGGAAGATCGCAGAGTGTGGGGGGCTGGGAGAAATGCCATGTGGCAATGAGGGTCCTTTCGGGAGCCCCTGGGGGAATCTTCCGTGCTTCCAAGATTCCAAGTGGATTTGGGTTTAAAGTGGCCCATCCGGGTCAACCAATGCCCCTTTGACAGAGGAAAGCGCTGTTGGGTCGTAGCAGATTTATGGCGACCCGGAGGGTTTCAAAGCTAGAAAAACTACAGAGGTGGTTGGCTGATGCTTGCCTCTATGTAGCAACCCTGGCCTTCCTTAGCCTGGGGCCAAATGCCCAGTCTTAGCCCTCAATGTCCTTCTGGAACTGCAACACCCAGAACTGGACTCTATTCCAAATGAGGCCTAACCAATGCAGAAAAGAGCAGGATTGCAGCTTCCCAAAGTAGAGTCTCATGGCGGCTTACAAACACCTGCCCCTCCCTTTCCCCCCAACAGACACCCTGTGAGGGACATGGGCCTGAGGGAGCTCTGAGAGAACTGCTCTGTGAAAGCAGCTCTAAGAGAACTGTGACTGGCCCAAGGATGTCCCGCTTGCTGCATGCGGACGAGCAAGCGGGGAATCTCCAGATTAGAAGCTGCTACCCCACTCGCTGGCTCTCAGCTGTGTTGACTCTGGGCAAATGGTGTTTCCTAGCTACACAGGCCCCAATGAGTGGAAATGGGCGGCAAATAGGGAGATAAATAGCCCTGCCTGCTAAATAACAGACCATTAAAAAATCTACTAAAAAGGCAGGGTGGGGGGTCTTGCTCCACGTAGAGCATTTCTATGGCTGGCTGCAAATTGCCTTCTGCTGTCCAGAGCGGCTCTGCTGGGAGAGAACCCTGGAAACTTAGGTGGACCACATAACCAGGCCTTGTGGATTTATTCTTACACCAGCTTGATGGCAGACTTCTAATCTGGCAAGCTGGGTTTGATTCCCCGCTCCTCCTCCGCATGCAGCCAGCTGGGTGACCTTGGGCTCCCCACAGCACTGATAAAGCTGTTCTGACTGAGCAGGAATATCAGGGCTCTCTCAGGCTCACCCACCTCACAGGGTGTCTGTTGTGGGGAGAGGAATGGGAAGGCAACTGTAAGCCGCTTTGAGACTCCTTTGAGTAGAGAAAAGTGGCATATAAGAACCAACTCTTCTTCTTCTTCAGTAATCTCAGGGCTCTCTCAGCCTCCCCTCCCTCACAGGGTGTCTGTTGTGGGGAGAGGAAAGGGAAGGCGATTGGAAGCCGCTTTGAGACTCCTTCGGGTAGAGAAAAGTGGCATATAAGAACCAACTCTTCTTCTTCTCCAGTAATCTCAGGGCTCTCTCAGCCTCCCCTCCCTCACAGGGTGTCTGTTGTGGGGAGAGGAAAGGGAAGGCGATTGGAAGCCCTTTGAGACTCCTTCGGGTAGAGAAAAGCGGCAAAGAAGAATCAACTCTTCTTCTTCTTCAGTAATCTCAGGGCTCTCTCAGCCTCCCCTACCTCACAGGGTGTCTGTTGTGGGGAGAGGAAAGGGAAGGCGATTGGAAGCCCTTTGAGACTCCTTCGGGTAGAGAAAAGCGGCATAGAAGAATCAACTCTTCTTCTTCTTCAGTAATCTCAGGGCTCTCTCAGCCTCCCCTCCCTCACAGGGTGTCTGTTGTGGGGAGAGGAAAGGGAAAGGGATTGGAAGCCGCTTTGAGACACTCTGTGCATGCACTGGAAAGCTCCCGCCTTGAATAAATCTTGGTTGGACTTAAAGGTGCTCCTGGACTTTGTTCTGCATGTATGTCCCCGAGCCTGCCTGCAGGGAAGGACGGGCTACAATCAAAGTACAGTCACAGTCATAATCGACAACAACAATATATCCTTACTAGAGCAGCCGTGAAACAGTAAAAAGCAGGTTAAAACGAGGGCACCTTCCCGAAAAGAAAAAGAAAAGAAAGAAACGCACTGTTAACATAATGAAGGAAGTTTTCACCGCGAGGAAACAGATCGTGTTGATGTACCGGAGAATTTCCAAGGGGCTCCTTGCCTTCCCAGTTTCCCATCTTAATTAACCGGATTATGACTGTGATCAATCAAGCCCTTGGCTTTGGCCTCCCTGCTCAGATTGGCTCCAAGAAGCAGTTTTTGTGCAAATGAAAAGACAGAAGTAAAACCTGCCAAAGGACAAAGGGGAGATTGCTGGACCCTGGGCTGTGGATGAGGCTGTGGCTTATGTAATTCTGCCGTCCTCCATTTCCTCCTCAAAACAACCCTCCTGCGAGGTGGGCTAGGCCAAGAGAGTATGACCGATCCCAGGCCACCCAATGAACCTGGGTCTCCTGGAACTTAGTATGACGCTTTAGCCACTAGGCCACACTGCCTCTCCCCTGGCCTTCCCTCGGATACGGCAGTTGTGTTTTCTCAATGCGCAGGGCAGTTTGGGTTGCCAGCTCCAGGGAAATTCCTGGATATTTTCCAGCCTCCGAAGGAGACATTTTCTCCAGGGCAAGCGATTTCCAGCATCTGGAGGTCAGTGGTGCTTCCAGGAGATCTCCAGGCCCCACCTGTAGGTTGGCAAGCCTCCCCTAGCCCAGATCTTCAGGAATCTCCCAGCAGGCTGCCGGCCACCCTTCTTAGAAGTCGGAGCCCCCCTCCTCTGCGGCAACACCAGGCCAGGGGGCTTCCTTCCCTGCCGCCTTCCCTCCCTTCGAGGCGGGCCCCTCTCTTCCCCTCCATAAGTGGGACTCCCTTCAATTTGTGCCACAAAGGAAGGCCTCTCTCAGCGTTGGCCCTTTCGACGGGCGGGCGGGTGGGCAGGCGCCGTTGAGGAGCAAATTAACTTTTGCACACTTCATTATGCCGCTGCCCACCCCACCCCCCACCCCCTGCGCATGGCAGCCGGATCTCGCCCGCCCGTTCTCCAGATAATTCATCTCTGCACCTCCACCAGCCAACTCGCCATTGTTCAGCCGTGAATGGGGTGGGGGGGGAGGCGGGCAGCCACAGACGGGGGGTGGGGGGTGGGCTGTGCACAGCGATAAGGAATTGAGCAGGCGGTGAGGCAGAGACCCCCCCCCATCCCTGCCCCTGTCGAGGGGGCTTGGAGATTTAAAACGCCATGTTCTCCCCACCCCCACCTCTTGACACACTCCTTGGCTGCTTCTCTCTCCCCCCTCCTCCCCTTTGCCTTCCACCCATCTGTTTTGAACAGAACTGGTCCCCCAAGGGAGGGGGGCGGCAGGGAGGGCCGAGCAATGCCTTTTGTATCCCCTCCTTGCTGTCTGAGAGCAGAATGCTTGAACGGAAGGATTCAGGGGTGCCAAACTCTTGCCATGGATGTAGAGACGGTTACCAAAGAGGAATAAACAGGTTCGTGGAAGATAGGACCATTGGTGGTTACTGGTTAGTGCACAGTGACGAAGGGGAACCTCCATGTTCAGAGGCAGTCAACCTCCGAATCCCAGTGCCGGGAGGCGACTGCAGAGAAAGGCCTCAACCTCTATTCCCTTCTGTTGCTGGCCCTCCAGGGGAACCGGCTGGTTGCTGTGTGAGGCAGGAGGCTGGACTAGATGGACCCGCAATGGTCTAATCCAGCAGGGCTCTTCCTTTGCTCTTAGGAGGGCTTCGGCCTCAATGCCCTGTGTGGGATAGGAGGCTACACAATATGGACCATTGGTCTGTTCAGCAGGGCTCTTCTGATGTCCTAATGAAGGCCTTGGCCTCTATGCCCTGCTGGGGGAGCTCAAGAAGAACTGGTCGACCACTGTGTGGGACGGTAATATCAGGGCTCTCTCAGCCTCACCTCCCTCGCAGGGTGCCTGTTGTGGGGAGAGGAAAGGGAAGGCGAATGGAAGCTGCTTTGAGACTCCTTCGGGTAGAGAAAAGCGGCATTTAAGAACCAACTCTTCTTCTTCAGTAATCTCAGGGCTCTCTCAGCCTCACCCACCTCACAGGGTGTCTGTTGTGGGGAGAGGAAAGGGAAGGCGAACGTAAGCCGCTTTGAGACTCCTTCGGGCAGAGAAAAGCTGCATATAATAACAACCCTTTCCATGTATCTGGAGGAGTGAGCATGCCCACGAAATCTCATCCCCAGAATTACACTTCGTGGGTCTCAACAGGTGCCCCTGGACTCAAAACATTTTGCTGTTGAACAAACTGGTCACTCCCTGGCGAAAGGAAGGTAGACTGCGCATGCTCAGAGGCACCATTCCGCTGTTATCTGCAGTCCGCCTGGAAGCATCCGCGGGCTCGAAAGAAACCCTGGCATCTCAGATGAACTCTTCTCAGGCGTCTGAGTGAGACGAGCCATCGATCCCGGCTCCTTCGGCTGTTCTGAACCCTCCCGCCGCCCCCCTCCTTCCCCCTGCTGCTTGGCCCATCCTGTTCCTTTCCTTCCTGCATCGATCCGCAGATCAATCGCCTTGGCCCGCCATCCCTGCTGGGCTTGGGAAATTGAGAGCGGCAGAAAGAACTCCGGATTCCGCTCACCTCCTTCGGAGACCTTCCGCTGTGTTGCAGAGCTCCCTCCTCTTCCGACGTCAAGATGCCAGCCTCCAGGCGGGACCTGGGGATCCCCCGGAATAGCAGCTCATCTCCAGGCAGCAGAGATCCGACCCCCTGCAGAAAAGGGCCGCTGAGAAGGCAGACCGTAGGCCGTTATTTTCACTTGAAGTCCTTTCCTTCCCCAAACCCAAACTCTTCAGGCTCCGCCCCCAAAGCCTGCGGGTTTTTCCCAACCCAGAGCTGGGATTCGAACCTTGGGAGCTCAGGGGGATGCGCTTGCACTACTGGAGCACCACCAAGGGAGCTTTGCATATCGATTTCGCCTTCTCCCTTGTCCCTTGACAGGGCTGTGCTCGGTTTCCAGCCAGGTTCCACTTCATCCTCTCATGATGTGGGAGGAGGGGCTGCCCAGGGGCTGCAGCATCCAAAGAGCGGCGCCATGCCCCTTTGCCCCTTCACCCCCAGGAAGGGTTCTCAGGACTGTGCCTTCAAAGCCAATCCAAAAGAGTCAGAGAGCCTTTGGTCGTACCCTCTGGGCCTCGCTGTTTCTTTTCCACCACCGTCACCCCTGCAAGAACGGCAGCTCCTGGCCTCATCTCATTGGGCCTCAAGGGCTAAGCAGCTCCCATCCAGCTGCCCTTGCCTTCCTCTGTACAGCAACCCTGGCCTTCATCAGAGGTCTCCCATCCAAGGACTAACCAGGCCCGACCCTGCTTAGCTTCCGAAATCTGACAAGCCCCAGCTAAGCCCTTAGCATTCAGGTGAAGACAAGAGTGGAACAGAGATGGCTTGCCCTTGCTTGCCTCTGCGTAGCAACCCTGTACTTCCCATCTAACTCCTAATCTGTGATGACCCCGCTTAGCTTTTGAGATCTGGCAAGACCAGGCTAGTCTGAGCCATTCAGGTGAAGACAAGATTGGAACACAGATGGTGGTCTGCCCCACCGGAACGCCTGGTTCCTGGCTGCCCAGCCCTGGTGTCTGATCCAGCTTCCTGCTTTAGGATGCTTAGGGCTGATCCTGCGTTGAGCAGGGGGTTGGACTAGATGGCCTGTGGGGTCCCTTCCAACTCTATGATTCTATGATTCTAGGATTCTATGGCCTGTATGGCCCCTCCCAACTCTATGATTCTAGGATTCTAGGATTTTATGGCCTGTATGGCCCCTCCCAACTCTATGATTCTATGATTCTATACTTGAGGTTGATCCTGCGTTGAGCAGGGGGTTGGACTAGATGGCCTATATGGCCCCTTCCCACTCTAGGATTCTACGATTGAAACTCAGTCCGGACAAAAGTTCCTTTCCTCTTTCTTTCAATGAGCCAGCCGTTCAGGTGTGCCTGCCTGGAGGCTGCCGTCTCGTAGGCAAATGGAAAGAACAGCAAGGGGGGGGGGGAGAGGCACAAGCAGCACAGTCTCCTCAAGGCACTAAGTGAGCCCCCCCCCCGCCCCGCCATGTGTTGAGATGTCAGCACAATCACAGCTCTTGCTGCAAACGGGGAAGCGTTCTGCACCGAGATGCTAATTCCATCCCACAAACAGCACGCTCAGCCCAAAGGAGGTATCGAGTTATTGATCTCGGGAGCTGAGAGACAAGCAACGTTCCGTGTCAAGATGAGAGAAACCAGACTTGGGAGGAAATATGGAGGGAGACCTGCTGCTCCTGAGACCTCCATGCACAGGAGCAGTGTACCTTGGCATGCTGCGGAGGGACCACTGTTTTGAGGCAGAGCACTGGCTTTTGATGCAGGATTTCGGACTTTGGGTTGGCCATTTTGAGTTGGGAAATGTCTGCAGATTTGGGGGTGGAGGTTTAATGCCAGAGAGTCCGCCTTCCAAAACAGTGGGGGAATGACGAAGGTATTTGAAATCATGTTTGTTTGTTTGTTTGTTTAGATGCCACCACTGATGGTGACAGCTGTCTTGTGACAGTTTACAATATAAAAGTAATAAAAATTGCAATAAAACCCCATCACCCCCCCAATCAAATTACAGAACAAACAGAGCAAGAAATGGTGGCATAAACCAAAAAAGAAAATTCCTGGCAAATAGAGGGGGAAGAAATGGAGGTAGTGACAGATTTTATTTTCCTGGGTTCCAAGGTCACTGCAGATGGGGACTGCAGCAAAGAAATTAAAAGGCGCTTGCTCCTGGGGAGGAAAGCTATGGCAAATCTAGACAGCATCCTAAAAAGCAGAGACATCACCCTGCCAACAAAAGTGCGTCTAGTCAAGGCTATGGTATTCCCAGTTGCAATGTATGGCTGTGAAAGTTGGACCGTAAGGAAGGCCGAGTGTCAAAGAATTGAGGCTTTTGAACTCTGGTGCTGGAGAAGACTCTTGCGAGTCCCTTGGACTGCAAGGCGAACAAACCGGTCAGTCCTAGAGGAGATCAGCCCTGACTGCTCCTTAGAAGGCCAGATCCTGAAGATGAAACTCAAATACTTTGGCCACCTCATGAGAAGGAAGGACTCCCTGGAGAAGAGCCTAATGCTGGGAGCGATCGAGGGCAAAAGAAGAAGGGGACAACAGAGAATGAGGTGGCTGGATGGAGTCACTGAAGCAGTCGGTGCAAACTTAAATGGACTCCGGGGAATGGTAGAGGACAGGAAGGCCTGGAGGATCATTGTACATGGGGTCGCGATGGGTCGGACACGACTTCGCACCTAATAACATAACATGTTTACCTTGGTCATTTGGAGTCCCCCTCCCAGCCCTTTGGCTAGGGGGCTGGGGCTCAGTGGCAGAGCTCTGCTTGGCATGCAGAAAGTTCCAGGTTCCATTCCCGGCATCTACTGCTAGAAGAACCAGGTGGCACAGGTGAAAGGGAAAACATCAGTCATCCTGAGACCTTGGAGAGCCACTGCCTGTCAGAGCAGGCAATGCTAACCTTGATGGGACCAATGGCCTGACTCAGGCAGAAGGCAGCTTTATGTGGGTTCTGGTGAAGGGCAGGTTCGGATTCAGGCCACAGGTTCAGGGGAGGGGTCGAAGAGCATCGATTTTGCACCCAGAAGGCCCCTGGTTCAATCCGGGCATTTCGAGTTTGGGCTGTAGGGGATGCAAAAGACCTGCTTCCAAGACCCTGGAGAGCTGCTGCCAGTCTGAGTAGGAAATACAGATCTCGCTGGACCAAGGGTCTGATTGCGCATAACGCATCTCCGTGTGTCCATGTGGCATCCGAGCCTGAGTGGCCAGAGGGCCTGGAGGGTGGAGGCAGGGAGGGAAAGAGAGAGCAGCTGGGAAGAGCCATGGAGGGGAGGGGGCGCTCCCCCCTCCCCAATACCCCTTTGCAGCTCCAGAGCTGCATGCACAGATCTGGCGCGTCCAGCTGGCCGGACCTCGTCAGCTGCATGGCTGCAACGTGAAGTGCTTTGCATCTCAATGCTGCCTTCTGCAGCCCCACAAAGGAAGCCAAATTGGCATTTTATTAGCTGGGAGTTAATTATCCCCCTCCCAGCTCCAAGCCCCCCCCCCAATCACACACACACACACACACACACACACAGACACACTCTGGAGGGCGACCCCTGGTGGCCGTGGGCAGAACGGCACCGAAATGCACACAGTGCTGGTTGGTGGGGAGATGTCTGTGCAAAAGAGACCAGGGGTCCAGCGGACCCAACGGCTTTTCCGTGTTGCCTCTGCAGACAGAAGCTCTGACGCACACAGAGACTTTACGGTGACACTGGGTGCCTGTTGTGTTCGGGGGCATTTCCACCAAAGGAACACACAGGACGCTGCCTCCTCCTGAGCCAGCAATTCCATTTGGGGAGATCTCCAGGCCCCACCTGGAGACTGGCAACCCAGGACGGCAACCCCATGGAGTCTCCCACCTTCCTTCGCAGGCGGGGGTCTGTGAGACGAAGACCCCCCTCTCCCACTGCCTTCTCTGGCGCCTGAGGCTCCTTTGGGGCTCAGAGCTAAGTGGGTCACCCCTCCAGTCCTCTGCCAGCCCTGCCGGCTCTCTGCCCCTGATTGATGACACCCCCCTGCCCAGTGGGGATGAAGCGCATGAAGGGAGGGCACAATTTCCACTCCACCTCCCAGAACAGCTTTAGCCAAGGAAATTGTGAGCAGCTGCACAATAGGGAGGGAGAGCGGCAGGGATGCCAGCCTCCAGGTGGGGCCTGGAGATCGCCTGGAATGACAGCTTGTCTCCACACAACAGGGATCGGTCCCCCCAGGAGAAAAGGGCTGCTGGGGGATGGGACTCTGTGGCACTGGGACCCTTGGAAGTCATTCCCCTCCCCAAATCCTGCCCTCTCCAGCATTCTCCACCCCCCTGTCTTCAGAAATCCCCCAGAGGTAACAATAGGGGGGGGGGGGACGGCAGAGCTGCCAGTGAACAAATCTGAGCACAGAAGATCCTCCCTCTGCCCAGTGAAGACAAAAATAAATTCCAGTAATTGGAGTCCGTTCCTGAATGGGAGAAATTTGGGCTGCTTCATTTCTGGACACCTTCCCGGTTCGTTTTCCCGAGAAGCAGCACAAACCTCTATTATTCTGCTCCGCTTTTATTCCATCCTTCTTCCCTGGAGCACAAGACAGCCCACAAGAGTCTCCCTTCTTCCTTTTACCCTCTGAATCAGAATCATATAGAGCCAGAAGAGGCCACCAGCGGTCATCTAGTCCAGCCCCCATCTTCCTGGGGACTTAAAAATCTCCCACTCCTGACAGGGGCTCTTCCAGTCTCCTCCTGGAAACCTCCGATGAAGGCGGCATATTCCATCTACAAACCCTATTCCATCTATGAACAGCCCTCACCTTCAGAAAATGCTTCCTGATATTTAAGGGGAACCTCCTTTCCCGTCACTCGAACCCACATCTTCTGGTACTTGTCTCCAAAGCTGCAGGGAACAAGCTGGCCTCCTCTTCCATATGTCTTATTTTGTCTAGTTAAACCCAGCTGTCCTACCCCCCACCCCTTGCCCTCTTCTTCTCCCAGCAACACAGACCCAGCTCTTTCGGCCCCACCTCGTAAGGCCTGGATCCCAGCCCCTCTGCCATCCCAGGTGCCTTACTCTGGACCCCTTCCAACTGGTCAGGATCCTTCTTGGACTGCAGCACCCAGAACTGGACACCGTATCCCAAATGGGGTCGAACTATGGTGGAAGAGAGAGGTATGATGACTTCCCTCTCCCTTGGAGCAGTGGTTCTCAACCTGGGGGTCGGGTCAAATGACCCTTTCACAGGGGTTGCGGCAGGGCAAGCAGCTTGGGGGGGATCCACACAACAGCCTTGCGGGGTAGATTGAGAGAGTGTTCGTCTGTCTGGAGCAGCGGAAAAGAGCGAGATCGGCTTGGTGGGACAAGAGGCAGAGCTGAACTGAGAAACCCCAGGGGAAAAAAACCAATTTATATACATTAGTCAGTTTGGGTTTAATTTCTGAGATCACCACAACATGAGGAACTGGATTAAAGGGAGGAAGCCCATAGTGGAAGGGCCTCTGCTTGGCATGCAGAAGGTCCTAGGTTCAATCCCCGGCATCTCCTGTGGAAAAGACCAGCAGGTGATAGATTTTATATCCCGCTTTTCATGACCCAGAGGAGTTTCAAAGTGGTTTATAAACGCCTTCCTTTCCTCTCCCTGTAACAGACACCCTGTGAGGGAGGGCAGGCTGAGAGAGCCCTGAGATTACTGAAGAAGAAGAGTTGGTTCTTATATGCCGCTTTCCCCTACCCAAAGGAGGCTCAGAGCGGCTTCCAGTCGCCTTCCCATTCCTCTCCCCACAACAGACACCCTGTGAGGTGGGTGAGGCTGAGAGAGCCCTGAGATTACTGAAGAAGAAGAAGAGTTGGTTCTTATATGCCGCTTTCCCCTACCCAAAGGAGGCTCAGAGCGGCTTCCAGTCGCCTTCCCATTCCTCTCCCCACAACAGACACCCTGTGAGGTGGGTGAGGCTGAGAGAGCCCTGATATTCCTGAAGAAGAAGAGTTGGTTCTTAGATGCTGCTTTTCTCTGCCTGAAGGAGTCTCAAAGAAGCTTGCAGTTGCCTTCCCTTTCCTCTCCCCACAACAGACACCCTGTGGGGTGGGTGAGGCTGAGAGAGCCCTGATATCACTGCCCGGTCAGAACAGTTTTATCAGTGCCGTGGCAAGCCCAAGGTCACCCAGCTGGCTGCATGTGGGGGAGCGCAGAATCGAACCTGGCATGCCAGATTAGAAGTCCGCACTCCTAACCATGACACCAAACTGGCTCTCCAGCGACACCAGTCAGGATGGGAAGAGTCCCCGGAAGCCAACCGGACCGGAGAGCAGAAGGGGGTTCCCTGAGGCTAGCTCGCCACCTGCTGGCTCCAGCTGCATTGCCTGAAAGGAATTTGGTCTCTCTCGTGGTGTCTGATGCTGGGGCAGCCGTTTCAGTCAAACCTTTGGACCGTGCAGGAAGCCCTGGGATATTTATCAGGCTTCAAGGAACCCGCAGAGACGTGGGTGCAGAAGTAAGATGCGGGAGCCAGCCGATCAATCCCTCGATCGACTCTTTACCGGCTCTCCATTGTGGACAAAGAGCTTTTTATCCACCACCAGTCTGAATAAATCCCCTCCGTCTACCCCAGTGGTTCTCAACGTGGGGGTCGGGACCCCTCTGGGGGTCGAACGACCCTTTTACAGGGGTCACGGCAAGGCGAGCAGCTTGGCCAGGGGGACGCCATCTGCACAACAGCCTTGCGGGGTAGATCAAGATATAGCGTTCGTCTGTCTGGAGCAACAGAAAAGAGAGAGATTGGCATAGTGGCAGAACTGAAATGAGAAAAAAAAACCCATTTAGGTACAATCGCGAACAATGGATCTTCACGTCATTGGTCAGCTTAATTTGTGTGAATTTCTTGCATAATTTTATGGTTGGGGGTCCCTACAACATCAGGTACTGTGTTAAAGGGTCGTAACATTAAGAAGATTGAGAACTGGTCTACGCTGAATTTGACTTCCATTTTGATTCTGGGCACTTTAAATTTTCCCTCTGCAACCTGCATGGTTGAGCTGCGATGACCTTACCTTTCCCCCACGATATCCAGGAGCGGAGATAACTCAGTATGACTGATCAAGCCGCTGAGGTAGAGAAGCAGTCTGTCCCTGATTGGCTGGCCACCAGTTCAAAGACTTCCTGGTTCCCGGTTGCAAAACTTTCCTCCCAAGATTTATTTCTGCCCTCCTTTTGGAATCTGTTCTAAAGTGACTACGCTCCAGAGTCCCACACTTCTCTCAGCAGAGATTTGCCTCATTCACTGAGAGCTGCTGCTGGCTCCGCTCGGCTCCCCTGTCCCCTCTGCTCGTTAAGGAAAGAAAGAGATGCGTAGCACCATGCTGCACGTGGCTTGTCCACCAGCAGTCAAAAGAGAATGCCGACTGGACTTCACACACACCCCGCCCTCCCCCCTCTGAGCTTCCCCAATCAAGTGCAGAACCCTTTCTGTTTCAAGTTGGGGGGAAAGCAACGAGGAAGACCTGGGTTCAAATCTATCTAAATTCAGCAGGATCGGACATGGAAAAATACAAATTAAGTGCAGAATCAGCCTAGGCCGGAAGAACAACAGGGGAGGGGGCTCTGGGGACTTCGAGTGATGTCAGCGGCCATATGAACTTTTGGGAATGGCCACATGACTCCTAGGAAGCTCTCATGTAACTTCGGGGTCCCCTGGATTCCTTCGTTGGGAACCCCTGTGCTGGGGCAACCCAGATCAATATTCTCTGCTGCTGGGTCAACATCGCAGGGTCCCAAATAGAGAAGATTTCCATATTAGCATTCCAAACTGCATGTTATTCATCGTAGGGTTAATTGCAGAGGAAAGAGAACAGAGCTGAAGAGGTGAGGCCACTGGGGAACTTTACTTTATCGTGTTTTAAAGGTTTTGACTGTTCTATCATGTTACCAGAGTTTATATTATGGAGATTCTTTAAATGTTGTACACTGCTCAAAGCTGCCATGGACAGGATGTGGGGCACATCACCGAGAAAGGGGTGGTGGGGCTCAGGAGCACCGCAGCCAAAAGGAGAAAGCAACTTATGCCAGAACTACCGATTCAAGAACCACGGGGATGAAAGAATTATAAATACGCAGCCGAATGATATTATTACACAGTTTTAAAAGACTCGACTGTATGAAAATACATGTATTTAATGCAAAGGGAGTTAAAAACAATTTTAGGCCTCACATACAAAGTCAAATGGTAAAACATCAAACAAGAATGCCATGACCATGACAAAACGCTTTGGCACAATAGGTTGGTTCTTATATGCCGCTTTTCTCTACCCAAAGGAGTCTCAAAGCGGCTTACAGTCACCTTCCCTTTCCTCTCCCCACAACAGACACCCTGTGAGGTGGGTGAGGCTGAGAGAGCCCTGAGATTAATGAAGAAGAAGAGTTGGTTCTTATATGCCGCTTTTCTCTACCCGAAGGAGGCTCAAAGCGGCTTACAGTCGCCTTCCCTTTCCTCTCCCCACAACAGACCCACCTGTGTGGTGGGTGAGACTGAGAGAGCCCTGAGATTAATGAAGAAGAAGAAGAGTTGGTTCTTATATGCCGCTTTTCTCTACCCGAAGGAGGCTCAAAGCGGCTTACAGTCACCTTCCCTTTCCTCTCCCCACAACAGACACCCTCTGAGGTGGGTGAGGCTGAGAGAGCCCTGAGATTACTGAAGAAGAAGAAGAAGAAGAAGAAGAAGAAGAAGAAGAAGAAGAGTTGGTTCTTATATGCCGCTTTTCTCTACCCAACGCAGTCTCAAAGCAGCTAACAATCACCTTCCCATACTCTCCCCACAACAGACACCCGCTTTGAGGTTGGCGGGGCTGAGAGAGCGCTGAGAAAGCTGCCCTGCGAGAACAGTTCTAACAGGACTGTGACTAGGCCAAGCTTACCCAGCTGGCTGCAGTTGGAGAAGTGGGGAATCAAACCGGGCTTGGCAGATTAGAAGCCACTGCTTTTAACCACAGTGGTCAGGCGTCCATCAACTGTCCATTAAATCCAATGCTCCAGACACTGAATAAGAAATACCAGAATATCGAAGGGCCCAGCAGAGGTTGTAATCTCGTTCACTGACCCACGGCTAGGCCGACATTGCAGGGACCTCTTTACCAACAACTGGTTCAGTCTAGATTCCAGTGGGTCGCCATGTTGATCTGAAGTAGCACAACAAATATAGAGTCCCACGGCACCTTGAAGACTACCGAGATTGATTCATAGAATCATAGAATCCTAGAGTTGGAAGGTACCTCATGGGTCATCTAGTCCAACCCCCTGCGTGAGCTTTCAAGACTTGAGCTTTTGAGTGCAGGCGCTCTTCCTCAGACGAAACGGACAACCGACATAAAGGGGATATCAGTGTGCCCCTGCGCAACTTCACCGGACTTGTGCTACTTCAGACCAACACGGCGATGCACTTGAGTCCATCCTTATGGAAGGCACCACACCTTGCAAATAAACTTGCACACAGGCAGACTTGATATTCCCTTTACGATGGTTGTTCGTTTAGTCCGAGGAAGAAGGCCTGCGCTCGAAAGCTCACACCTTGAATAAATCTTGTTTGGTCTTCAAGGGGCTACGGCAGTGGTCCCCAACTTGCGGGCCGTGGCGCCGTGGCGCCCCGCCCCCCCTGCAGTAAAAAACTTCCCAGGCTGCAAGCTTGCGGCCCGGGAAGCTTCTTACTGCGGGAGGGGGTGGGAGAGGGAATCAGGGCCGCGCCCGCGGATTGTGTATGCGCAGCCGGGCCGCACATGTGCGCATGCACCATGTGCAGCCGAAATCATGCATGCATGGCACATGTGCACACGTGCGGCTTCGGCCGCGCATGGCACATGTGCGCATGCGTTGCCCGGCCGCGCATGCTCTATGCGTGGGCAGGGCAGTTGCCCTGCCGGTCCCCAGCCTAAAAAAGGTTGGGGACCACTGGGCTACGGGACTCGGATTTTGTTGTGGTTCAGTCTAGTTGTATTAAGGGGGTCCCTCAACTCTGTGCCTTCCTTGCAGGGTCCAGATTACTATATCGTCAAGTATTGTGTGGCAGGCAAAATGAACTCCTGACGGTCCAAGTTGACCACCACTCGGACTTCTATGAGGGCTTCATCTGGGCTTCCGTACTCAAGGGTGGGGGGCTTCTAATGCAATCCAGCCGATGAGCTTGTCTGGCCAAGCCCCTCCAGACAGCCCCTTACTGTTTCTGGTGTCATGCTGTGCTAGGGATGCCAGCCTCCGGGTGGGGCCTGGAGATCCCATGGAATTAGGACTAATCTCCAGACTGCAGAGCTCAATTTGCCTGGAGGACAGGGCTGCTTGGGAGGGGGAAACTAGAGATGCCAGCCTCCAGGTGGGGCCTGGGGATCCCCTGGAATTGCAGCTCATCTTCAGGCAACAGAGCTCAGTTCCCCTGGAGGAAACAGCCACTGAGAAGGTAGCTCTGTACGGCATTATACCCCCTTGAAGTCCCTCCCCTCCCCAAACCCCGCCCTCTGCCCCACCCCCCAAAGTCTCCAGGTTTCCCCCAACCCGCAGGTGGCAGCCCTACGCCAGGCACTGGAAGTTGCAGAAATCCGCCGATTGGAAGAGGCCGTAGACGCTGACCAGGGGAAACATGACCACAGCTCCGAGGAGCGATCCCAGCTGCTCCACCGCCCCGTACCACACGAGGGCGCCACGGCTGTGTCCACGGAGGGTCACCCCCGTCATGACCTTGACGTAGCTCAGCGTCCCCGTGAAGAGCACCCAAGAGAGGACCTGGGGGGGGGGAGCAAAGAGGGAGCACAGGTGAACATCGCAGGCAGCATGGTTGCCAACCTCCAGGTGGGGGCTGCTGGCATCCCAGATTGACTGTCTGTCGCAGGAGACAAGAGAAAGAGACCAGCAGCACCTGACCGATTTCACAAAACTTTTAGCAAAGGAAGACCTTTAGCGGACCGCTGCTTCAGAACTAATGAAAGCTCCTCCCGTGTCCCACATGTGGTCGGTCTTTCAGGCGCTCCTGGGCTCTGGCTCTTTTTCCCTGCTACAGACGGACCTCCACATTTGGAGGCACTAAATCTCTCAATCCTAGAGCCTGGGGGCAACCTCAGGGGAAGGCCTCGGCCTCTCTGCCCTGTCTTTGGTCCTCCAGGGGAACTGGTTGGCCCCTGCATGAGGCAGGAGGCGGGACTAGGAGATCTAAGTTAGATTTGGGGCGGAGCCTGGGGAGGCATGGGACCTCAACTTTGGGGGGCGCAATACTTACAATGATGGCGTCCCCCCATTCTGAGCGCTGCAGCAACGGACACGGGCTCATGGCCGCCATGGCCATGATATAGGCTCCAAACGCGGTCCCTGAGAGTGCCAGGGCCCCCAGGAGGGGGAGGGACCTGTGGGAGAAAGCACAGGCAGCAAGGTGGGTGAGATGGCTCACCTTCCACGGCTTCTAGGCATGCTCAGGTGGGTCAGAGTTAGAAAGGGAGGGAGGAAACAAACAAACAAACAAACAAACAAACAAATTGCTTGCCTCTGTATAGAGACTGTCAACCTTCTTTGTGGTCTCCCATCCGAAGGAAGGAAGGAAGGAAGGAAGGAAGGAAGGAAGGAAGGAAGGAAGGAAGGAAGGAAGGAAGGAAGGAAGGAAGGAAGGAAGGAATTGCCTGTCTCTGTGTAGAGACTCTCAGCCTTCTTGGTGGTCTCCCATCCAGACGCTAATCTTGTTTAGCTTCTGAGACGTCTGGGCTAGCCTGGACTCCACAAGCCAGGACACTGAACAGACCCTCCCAATGATCAAGCAAGGTGGCTCACTGACGAAGACGGGTACCTGCTTGGCAGAAAGGCAGCCCCGATGCACGCCAGAGGATTGGCCATGGAGCTCAGCGTCGCTGCGAGGTGGTAAGCCAGGTTACTGTACGGCAGACAGGAGTAGCTCTGCACCGAGGGAAGAACGCCGTTGGTCAGCGCGTTCACCCAGGCGATGAGGAAATAGATGGAGGCAAACTGGACCCGAGAGTAGGTGGCCGTCTCCGGATCGGCGCTGTCCACACCCTTGGCACAGCCCGCTGTTTGTCCTTTCGAAGAACAGTTTGTGAGCGCCCCGGAGTCCACAGGCCCCTGTCCGTTGGCAGGGATATTCTGGACCGAGATGAGGGTGACGTTGCTGGCACAGACGTTCCGCAGGGAGTCGTCCCATGCCTTGGGCAGCCGGTTGAGGAGCAAGAACGCCACGAGGCAGGAGAACATCATGGCCGAGAGGACGAGGAAGAAGACGAGGCTGGAGAAGTTGGCCGGGAAATACCGGGTCACCATGTGGAAGTCGAAATCCGGCCCGGTCGCGTTGCCGAGGGTCGCGCTGGCGGCTGTGTCGTTCCTCGGCACCGTTGCGTTGACACAACTAGAAATGCCCGAGCCCTGGGCCAGGGCGAAGAGGGCAGGGATCAACCCGCTGAGTCCTTCGCCAACGAAGAAGGTGGGGACGTACCGAGGGTGGAGGCGCATCATGAAAGGCAGGAAGGTGACGGAAGAGGTGCAATCCACCAGGGACAGGACGAAGGCGAGGACGAAGAACGCCACGCTGTGCCGGTTTCCGCCCACGAACGTGGTGCGGTCCCACAAGAAGGCCAGGAGGACGCAGGCCACGGTTCCCATGGAGACCAGGAGGCAGATGACGGGCACCTCGCCCAGCAGGCCGGGCTTCCACTTGTGCACCAGGGTGACGAAGAGCGGCCCGACGTTGGCGAGCTGGATAATGATGATCAGGTAGGACGGGAGGTACCAGCCCTCGGGGAGCCGGTTCACCAGCAGGGGGAGCTCCACCCAGACCCCGTTGATGGCCATCCAAGAGCCCGTCCCAAAGAGGCAGGCCAGGAAGTGGATGAGCAGCGCCATTGGCCCTCGAGTAGACCAATCAGAGAAGAGAAGGTTAGTTCCTGGAAGAGAAGAGGGGGGTTAGGGAAGAGAAGGAAATGGAGGCCAGCAGCAAATCTGGCCAGTCCAGCTACCATTATCGTCGTCATCATCATCATCATCATCATCATCATCATCATCATCATCATCTTCTTCTTCTTCTTCTTCTTCTTCTTCTTCTTCTTCTTCTTCTTCATTAGTGTATAATGACCTTACCAGATAGCTCAGGGCATGGAACAACATGGCTTAAAAGCAATCAGACATCATAATATCAGTAGTCTAGGCCTTCTTGATTCTGGAAGGGTTTCCCAAATGGGTGGGAATGAATGCATTTTTATATATTCTTTACATTTGTTAAACATTTATCGGGTGATATAATCATATAATGACTGGGTAAAGACTGGGGAAGGCACTGGCAAACCACCCCGTATTGAGTCTGCCATGAAAACGCTAGAGGGCGTCACCCCAAGGGTCAGACAGGACTCGGTGCTTGCACAAGGGATACGTTTACCTTTACCTTACGGCCATATATGGTCATGCTGACCCCACTCCTCCCAAAATGTCCAATGATGGGCCTGGAGGGGGCAGGGGGGGCTCCCAGGTGGGCGTGTCCACATCTCCGCTTCCCAACCATATTCTGGACCATCACACCACATCTGGAGTTCCTTGAAGCTTGTAGAACATCTCAGGAGTTTCTCAAGGGTAAAAATATTGAGAAAGCTTCATATAGTCGATAAAACGTATTCTAGATCAGGGGTAGTCAACCTGTGGTCCTCCAGATGTCCATGGACTGCAATTCCCATGTGAATTGTAGTCCATGGACATCTGGAGGACCACAGGTTGACAACCCCTGTTCTAGGTTACAATAACTACCAACTAATTTAATCAACGAGGATTTCAAGATCTTTGGAAGGCAGATCTCTCCGTTTCAGTACTTCTTGACGGTCTGTTGGGGCTCAGCCATAGGCCTGGTGGAAGAGCTCTGTCTTAAAAGGCCCTGTGGATCTGGTTAAGGTCCCGCAGGGCCAGTTGTGGCCAATCTCACTTCCTTCTGAGCATGCTTTGGTCAGGTGACCTTCATGCTTTTGGAGGAGACTAAATCCGTGGGTTCAATAAGACAGGGACACTTAGCCCCAACCAAGCAGCAACTTTACTGGAACCAGAACTCTCTGGACAACAACAAATTTCTGGAGTGAGGTCCCGGAACAGAGTTGCCAGCCTCCAGGTAGCACCTGGAGATCTGCTAATACATTACAGTTGATCTCCGGATGTCCAAGTTTAGCTCCCCTGAAGCAAACGGCTGATTTGGAGGGTGAAATCCATGACATTATACCCCGTTGAGGTCTCTCCTCTCCTCAAACTCCATCCTCCCCACCCTTCTCCCCCAGGTATTTCCCAACCCATAAGAACACGAGAGAAGCCATGTTGGATCAGGCCATTGGCCCCTCCAGTCCAACAATCTGGGTGAAACAGTGGCCAAAACCCAGGGGCCTTCAGGAGGTCCACCAGCAAGGTCATGACTTCAGAAGCCCTCCCACTTTGCCCCACCCCAGTACCAAATCTCCAGAGCATGCCTGCCCCAGATATAAAAATATAAGAGAAGCCCTTTTGGATCAGGCCAGTCCAACACTCTGTGTCATACGGTGACCAAAACCCAGGAGCCGTCAAGAGGTCCACTGGTGGGGCCAGAACTCCAGAAGCCCTCCCATTGTGCCCCCCCACCCAAGCACCAAGAAGACAGAGCACACCTGCCCAAACATAAGAAAAGCCAAGTTGGATGAGGCCGGTGGCCCCTCCAGCCTAGTTAGAACCATCTCCCTGCTCCTTCCTTACAAAGTCATTTCAGTTCTCCATGAAACTATTTATTTTTGAAGCAGCTGGAGCTCTGTCCCTTTGCATATTAAAACTCTGGGGGTATGTGGAGTTTATGGTGTTAGAGACCAATGAAGTCCCTCCCCTCCTCAATCCCTTTCCTCCCCAGGCTCCAGCACCCAAAATCTCCAGCGGCATCATCCGGGTTCACTGTGGGTGGGCAGGGAGTGGCATGTTTCCTGCATTCTGCAGGGGGTTGGACTAGATGACCCTGGAGGTCCCTTCCAGCGCTATCACTCTATGATTCCCGGTATTTCTCAACCTCAAGCAGGTCGTCCCCCCCTCAATTACTCACAGCTGGGGGCCACGGGTGTCCTTCTGGTCCTCCTCGTCTTCAGTCCTTGAGGCCGTCTCCTGAACTGGGGCTTCCCTCTGTATTGGCCCAGCTTCACTTCTGAAAGAAGTCCCGGCTTTTTCCTGGGAGAAAAGCAAGCCAGACTTTCATTGCAGGTTCCCTTTGCAGGAAAAGGGATTGCGAGCCAAACAGGCCCCGGTTTCTATTCACCACCCTAAAACCACCGCAGCTGCTGTTGGTCTTATATACGTATATTATTATTATTCTGTTTTTTAAAGTCCCCGGACATTTTCCAGCAGCTCCACCTTGAAACCGGAGGTGCGGAAGGCCCAGGCCTGCCCTTTACACAAGGGTTACTCGTGGGCTATGATAACGCCCTGCAGAGAGGAGGGGAAGTTGCCAAGCCTGTCGGCCTGGTTGTTTTTCCATTGCTCATATCTGCGGCCGACAGTTCCTGGCCTGTCGGCGTTGGCAGAGTTGAAATAGGCAAAGGACGGGTGCAGCACCTGCTGCTTAAAGAATCATTTTCTTGAGAGTTGAAAACAACTTGGGAAAGAGAGAATAGAGGGGGAGATGGGACCCTAGTGCCCACCCTCCAGAGAAGCCTGTTTGTCCAGGGGAGCTGGTCTCTGTAGTCTTGGAGATGAGTTGTAACGCTGGGAGATCTCCAGGCCTCAGCTGGAGGTTGGCAGCCCTTGTTCCTGACACGGAGCAGACTCGGAATGGCCTGCAAAGAGCTTTATGAATCGTGCGTGTGAATTTCGCAGCTTGAGACTCAGAAGGGCAATGAGCCTTAAGCATCGAGATGCGTCACCGGTGATCAAAATCCGGGCGTTAGTGCGAGGAAGGGAGACCCCCCCTCCAAGGGAAGACGAGGGGGGTTACCCAGAGGCAGGCACAACGCAAATCTCCTCTGGATGATTCTTGCCATGAAGACACTTGGCGAGAAGCAGCCAAACTGTGGCTCTCCAGATGTCCATGGACTACCATTCCCATGAGCCCCTGCCAGTACGCATCAATTAGCTGAAACTTTACAGCTCTTCCCACCCCCCCCAACAATCTGCCTTGAGTGTCACCAAGGATGGTGGGAGGTACAGTATCTGCTGGCGTATAAGACTACTTTTCCCCCCCTGAAAAACATCCCTCCAAGTGGGGGGGTCGTCCTATATGCCGGGTGCACTTCAGTTGGGATAGACATAGCTGCCCATTGTGGCCCATAGTACTGTAATGTAATGTCACAAACTCTATATTTTGAGTGGAAATGTTGTGGGGTCGTCTTATATGCCCAGTCGTCTTATACGCCGGCAAATACGGTAATTCAGGGATCCTCAACCTGTGGTCCTCCAGATGTTCATGGACTACAATTCCCATGAGCCCCTGCCAGCGAACGCTGGCAGGTGCACATGGGAATTGTAGTCCATGGACATCTGGAGGACCACAGGTTGGCTACCCTTGCATTAAGAGACAGCTGCCTATATTGCCTCAGTGGTTCAGCTGGCCAGATTTAAGAAAGGGGAGAAGAGCCAAAGCGGGATAGAAAAAGTGTCATGAAAATCCTGGAAGAGGGCGCCATCCTGTGGCCATCAGGGAGAAAAGCTATGACTTCTCCAAAAAAGATTTCTTGGGGACCCTGTGTGAGGGGCATCCCTGCAGGGGGGGGGAGCTGCTCTGGACAACTGCCCAAGGTGCCTCAGTGCCCCCTTGGCCTCCTTATCCCTCTTTCCTCTGTCCTGTAAGGATTATCTTTTTAAAAGATTTCTACCATATAAAAGCAGAGACATCACCCTGCCAACAAAAGGCTATGGTCTTCCCAGTTGCAATGTATGGCTGCGAAAGTTGGACCATAAGGAAGGCCAAGCATCAAAGAATTGAGGCTTTTGAACTCTGGTGCTGGAGAAGACTCTTGCGAGTCCCTTGGACTGCAAGGCGAACAAACCGGTCAGTCCTAGAGGAGATCAGCCCTGACTGCTCTTTAGAAGGCCAGATCCTGAAGATGAAACTCACATATTTTGGCCACCTCATGAGAAGGAAGGACTCCCTGGAGAAGAGCCTAATGCTGGGAGCAACTGAAGGCAAAAGAAGAAGGGGACAACAGAGAATTAGGTGGCTGGATGGAGTCCCTGAAGCAGTAGGTGCAAACTTAAATGGACTCCGCGGAATGGTAGAGGGCAGGAAGGCCTGGAGGATCCTTATCCATGGGGTCGTGGTGGGTCAGACATGACTTCGCAGCTAACAACAACAACCATATAAATGATATGTGAGTCAAGTCACAGCAGGCTTCTGGGTTTTCAAGGCAACACTGACATGGTTCTGCCATTGCCTGCCTCTGCACAGTGCCCCTAGAGGCCCTTCATGGTCTCCCATCCAAGTCCTATTCAGAGCTGACCTAGCTTCTGTGATCTGGTGAGATCAGGCTAGCTTGCACCATTCAGGGCAGGGTGCATAAGCCTGAAGCATTCAAAGTGAAATCAGTGGCCATTGGAGACATGTTTTCCCCAGACCTAAGAGAAGGATTTTCAGTCCGGTGTGACGTTCAAAAACACAAAAGAGCAAAAGGGCCATTCAGGTCAACCCAAGGGAGGAACAGAGGGGGAAGAGAACCCCGAGAGCAACTTTGGGTCCACGTTGGAGAGAGCCAGCTTGGTGTAGCGGTTAGGAGTGTGGACTTCTAGTCTGGTGCGCTGAGTTTGATTCCTCGTTCCCCCACTTGCAGCCAGCTGGGTGACCTTGGGCTTGTCAGGGCACTGATAAAGCTGTTCTGACCGAGCAGGAATATCAGGGCTCCCTCAGCCTCATCTCCCTCACAGGGAGCTTTCCAGTGCATGCACAGAGTGCCTCAAAGCGGCTTACAATCGCCTTCTCTTTCCTCTCCCCACAACATACACCCCGCAAGGGAGGTGAGGCTGAGAGAGCCCTGAGATTACTGAAGAAGAAGAGTTCATTCTTATATGCAGCTTTTCTCTACCCAAAGGAGTCTCAAAGTGGCTTACAGTCACCTTCCCTTTCCCCTCCCCTCAACAGACACCCTGTGAGGGAGGGGAGGCTGAGAGAGCCCTGATATTACTGAAGAAGAAGAAGGTTTGGTTCTTATATGCCGCTTTTCCCTACCCGAAGGAGTCTCAAAGCGGCTTCCAGTCACCTTCCCATTCCTCTCCCCACAACAGACACCCTGTGAGGGAGATGAGGCTGAGGGAGCCCTGATATTCCTGCTCGGTCAGAACAGCTTTATCAGTGCCGTGACGAGCCCAAGGTCACCCAGCTGGTTGCAAGTGGAGGAACGAGGAATCAAACTCGGCGCACCTTTGAGACTCTTTCGGGAAGAGAAAAGCGGCATATAAGAACCAACTCTTCTTCTTCTTCAGTAATCTCAGCCTCCCCTCCCTCACAGGGTGTCTGTTGTGGGGAGAGGAAAGGGAAGGCGACTGTAAGCCGCTTTGAGACTCCTTCAGGTAGGGGAAAGTGGCATATAAGAACCAGCTCTTCTTCTTCTTTGGGAGATCGGCAAAGTAGCGATGAAGCTAGTAAGGAAGGTACTGCGGACAGAGGAATAAAAGGATTTTTGGTGTGTGTGAGGAGGGGGATCACTTGGGCATGAAACCTGGGTCACTGTGGGTAGCCGTGTGTTCCTGCCTTGTGCAGGGGGTTGGATTAGATGACTCTGGAGGCCCCTTCTGACTCTGATTCTAGGATCTCTTTGAGCCTCTTGAATTGTCAGAGAAATTGGCCCCTTGTGCCATAGCTTGTTAAAACTCAGATCCTGCTGTGGGATTTTTCATCGCTGAATGGGTTATGTTACGACTGATGCCTCGCTTTGGTTCTCTTTTGAGGGCCGGATACCGACATGCTGGGTCGATTCTCCATCGGCAGAGGGGTGGACTAGATGACCCCATAAGGCCCCCTCCAAGTCAGCAACAAAATGAAGGAAATGAAACCAGAGGCTGCCTTGGCCTGACCCTTCTCTGCTCCAGGGGACGACGGATCAGCACAGAAGGAGTCTCCTGTTTGTCTGTTTCCGTTGTTCCAGCCGCCTTTTGAGAGCTGAAAGCGGAGCGATCTCTAGAGGGACTTTGTCTGGGGTTTCCTTTCTTAGCTCGAGGAGCACAAAGGAGGCAGGCTGGGGGCTGCCCGGCTGGTTGGGAAGGGTCTTTCCAAATCAATTTGGCTGCTGGGCGGGCTGGGGGGGGGGTCGGGGGCAGACAAAAGGGGGGAGCTAATCCATGTGGAAAGGGCCCGCTGAGCCTCGCCCGGGTCACAGCCCCCCTCCCCGACACGTGCCGCCTGGCCTGTCTGCTGCAAAGAAACATGACATGTCTGCCCCCTCCTCCCCCCGCCCCGCCGGCCCCCAGTCATCTGCGGGCAGCAGCTGAGGGGTCTCACTCGAACCCGGAACAGATGTGAGCCTAGGTCCCCAGGCGCCGGGGAGCAACATTTGGCAGCTGAGGGCGATCTGGAAGCGTGACCCACCCCTGGCTTCAGGCTCGGGGGGAGGGGGGCACGTGGACCAGGCCTGCGGGGGGGGGGGAAGGAAGGACACATAGGGCCTCCCGCGAGGCACATGGTTTTGATGTACACCCTTTGACAGCTGGGAAAAGGCACGTGCTGGGCAGAGCGAGCCATTGTGCCGAGATGAAAAGGAAACGGCAGCGTTACCTAGTGGGCTGCGGCCCGTCGGGCCTGGTGGACGGGAACCATCTTGGGAGAACCGGGGGTTCACAGGCCAGGACCCCAGGAGTTAATTTCAGCTCTTGATTGGGTTGGTACAAAGAGGCAAAAACTGAACTAAGAAAACCCCACAAGCAACCCTGAGACATATGCCCAAGCCCCAGATCGTTTCCACACGAGGAATCTGCCCCTGGACAGCCTCTGGGTGCTGGCAGGTTTTAGAGCCCCCTCCACATGATGTCGCCTGCATCCCGAGGCTGTCCAGGAGCTGGCTTGCGTTTTGCCCAGATTTGCCTTGGGATGAAGGAAATCACAAAAAGTAGATGTGCCATTTTTTATCTCGTGTCCCATCGGTGAGCAACCAGTGAGCAACCAGGGATAAGCCCGTATGGAGAGGGAAAGTTGTGATAATCTCTGCAGTGTTGTCCTGCCCTCACACCCACCACCCCTTCTCCATTTCCTGCTCCCAGTAATTTTTTTTTTAATGGCACGGTCCACTTTGCAGCACAACCGCAAACCTAGATAAAGGTAAAATAAAATCTTCTGCAAAGTGTCCACGGTCTTTTTGGGGTCAGGCCGCAAAACACAGTCCCATCTGTGTTTTCTGGAGGTGGGGAATGAGCTGGGGGTGCAGGGCTCCGTAAATGCCCACAGGCCCAAAAGGTTCGGGGACCCCTGCTTTGGGAGTTGCCGGTCCTGAATCCAGCATGACACTGCTGAAATTAAAGGCCTTGCAGAAGCTGCATCTCCACCTCTGCATAGCAGTGTCCCTTCCTCTGCACCCTCCTTGTGCCATTGTCTGGGGAAGTGGGCGTGCATCCAAAGGCACACACCTTGCATAAAACTTTGTTAGTCTTAAAGGTACCTCTGCATTCAACTTAAAGGGATTGCTTTATCGGTAGACCTGCCGAGGATAGAGCTTGAGATCCAAGGCAGGATCAGGACCTTGCGACTGCATCAGGTAATGCACGGCTAGATCCTGACCACAAGATCTAGTCAGTTTAAACCAAAACTGACCTATAGTGTACACTGGCTGGAAGATCTCGTTGTTTGTGCTTGCATGGTTCCGTTTTTGCCTCTTTGAGCTGAAATGAACTCCCCCGTCCTGGTCTCCGAGCCCACAGATCTAAGAGGTCCATGCGCATCCAAGCTGCTACCCGGAATCAGTCTTAAAGACACATGAATACGGAAGCTTAAACCCCCAAATTAAATGTAACTGGTTTTAAAGGTGCACACACCCATGCGTGAGCACACCCACACAGGAAAGCTGATACCCAGAAGAAGAAGAACGCTTTCTTGATCGTAAAGGTACATGCACACAAACGTTCTAGCCAGAGAATCGGAGTCCAGTCAGGCACCTTTAAGACCAACCGAGATTAATTCAAGGCGTGAGCTTTCGGGTGCAAGCACTCTTCCTCAGAGAATAACTGGCCGGGCTTCAAGATGCATGCATTTGCAACCATCTACCAGGACGGAAACTCTGTCGCTCTGAACTGTGCCAGAGAGGGAAAGCCTCTCCCCAGGATAAAACTGTCTGTCTTTAAGGTGCATGCACAGGAAAGCTAACCCCTTCCATGAAATGTGCTTGCTCTTCAGGGGGCATGCGCAAGAGAGCAGGTCCCCTGACCTCAAAAGACCCCCTCCCCAAAGCTGAGCCCCAGAATCGGAGCCTGCATGCGAAGCTTCCAGAGGCAGGGGTAGTCAAACTGCGGCCCTCCGGAGGTCCATGGACTACAATTCCCATGAGCCCCTGGCAGGGGCTCATGGGATTTGTAGTCCATGGACCTCCGGAGGGCCGCAGTTTGACTACCCCCTGTTCCAGAGGGTCTTTAGGGGCCGGCCGGGCTCAAGCCCGGTTCTGCTGCTCGGGCTCCCGCGGAACTTTCGCGCTTTGTTAGGCGCGGCGAGCCAGGCCGCCCCGTCGGGACCCTTGCGCGGGATTTGCATGCCAAAGGAGCCGGTCAAGGCGAAGGCGGCGCCGGGCGATCCCCCGGGGCCAGGCGAGAGCGGCAGAGCGGCGGACAAAGGCGGCGTCGGCCATCTGGGGGGCAGCGGGGGAGGGAGGCGCGTCCCGAAACGCCCCGGCGAGACCCAGCGAGGAGCCCTGGCCCGCCCGACGGGGACGCCTCCATCTGCGGCCAGACCGTCACTCTTGACCCGGAGGGCGTGCAGACCCCTGCCCCGGATTCCCCCCACCCACACCCGGGGGTGGAGGGGGAGGGGGATCTCCAAGCGCCTCCACCCCACGAGATCGCGCGCTTTCAGCGCACTTTGCAGCTGGATGGCGCTGCGCGGAAGGGACGCCTCCCCTAGGCCGAGTCGAGGATTGCCAGACTCCCCGAGAGGAGCAAGCAGGAAAGCCCAAACCAGGGGTAGTCAAACTGCGGCCCTCCAGATGTCCATGGACTACAATTCCCAGGAGCCCCTGCCAGCAAACGCTGGCAGGGGCTCCTGGGAATTGTAGTCCATGGACATCTGGAGGGTCGCAGTTTGACTACCCCTGGCCCAAGCCATGCAGGGTGGGAAGGCACCCTCCGGCTCACAAAATCAGTCCGAATCATGGAGTTGGTAGGGACCGCCAGGGTCATCTAGTCCAACCCCCTGCAGGAGGCAGGAAACTCACAGCTACCTGCCCACCTACAGTGAGCCCGATTACATGTCTAGATGATGCCCCCCCCTTAAAAAAACAAAATCAGAATTCCTGGCCAGTCTGGCCTGCAGGAAATTCACCTTCTGATCCCAGATTGGCATTTCCCTGGGCAGGCAAGGAAGGGCCACAAGAGCCAAGCTCAGGCCCAGTCCCTTCTGCCCACCCACTCACCATCTGACACACAACAGAAAACACAGGGCCAAACAGGGACCAGTTAGAGACACGTTTCCCAAACTACTTTCTCCTCAGTTGTAGTTTTCCCATACAACCATATTAGAAGCTTGTTGTCATAGAATACCACAATCTTTACAGGATGCATCACATCCTAATTGAGAGAGCCAGCCTGGTGTCACACTTCAGAGCACAGCTTCTAACATGGGGAGCTCCTGATGGCCCCTTCCCACTCTAGATGGCCTGCATGGCCCCTTCCCACTCTGGGATTCTAGGAGACTAGTTCAGCAGTGGAGGGGGCTGCCTCAGGAGGTGGGGAGCTCCCCCTCACTGGCCGTCTTCAGGCAGCGGCTGGACAGATCCTTCTCCTGGATGCTTGAGGCTGATCCTGCACTGAGCAGGGGGTGGGACTAGATGGCCTGCATGGCCCCTTCCCACTCTAGGATTCTAGGAGTCTAGTTCAGCAGGGGAATGGGCTGCCTAAGGAGGTGGTGAGCTCCCCCTCACTGGCAGTCTTGAAGCAAAGGTTGGATACACACTTTTCTTGGATGCTTGAGGCTGATCCTGCACTGAGCAGGGGGTGGGACTAGATGGCCTGCATGGCCCCTTCCCACTCTAGGATTCTAGGAGACTAGTTCAGCAGGGGAATGGGCTGCCTAAGGAGGTGGTGAGCTCCCCCTCACTGGCAGTCTTGAAGCAAAGGTTGGATACACACTTTTCTTGGATGCTTGAGGCTGATCCTGCACTGAGCAGGGGGTGGGACTAGATGGCCTTCATGGCCCCTTCCCACTCTAGGATTCTGGGAGACTAGTTCAGCAGGGGAATGGGCTGCCTAAGGAGGTGGGGAGCTCCCCCTCCCTGGCAGTCTTCAAGCAGCGGCTGGACAGATCCTTCTCCTGGATGCTTGAGGCTGATCCTGCACTGAGCAGGGGGTGGGACTAGATGGCCTGCATGGCCCCTTCCCACTCTAGGATTCTTTGGGTCTAGTTCAGCTGTGGAAGGGGCTGCCTAAGGAGTGGGGAGCTCCCCCTCACTGGCCCTCTTCAAGCAGAGGCTGGACAGATCCTTCTCCTGGATGCTTGAGGCTGATCCTGCACTGAGCAGGGGTGGAACTGGATGGCCTTCATGGCCCCTTCCCACTCTAGGATTCTAGGAGTCTAGTTCAGCAGTGGAAGGGGCTGCCTAAGGGGGTGGGGAGCTCCCCCTCACTGGCCGTCTTCAAGCAGTGGCTGGACAGATCCTTCTCCTGGATGCTTGAGGCTGATCCTGCACTGAGCAGGGGGTGGGACTAGATGGCCTCCATGGCCCCTTCCCACTCTAGGATTCTAGTAGTATAGTTCAGCAGTGGAATAGGCTGCCTAAGGAGGTGGGGAGCTCCCCCTCACTGGCCGTCTTCAAGCAGCGGCTGGACAGATCCTTCTCCTGGATGCTTGAGGCTGATCCTGCACTGAGCAGGGGGTGGGACTAGATGGCCTGCATGGCCCCTTCCCACTCTAGGATTCTAGGAGTCTAGTTCAGCAGTGGAAGGGGCTGCCTAAGGAGGTGGGGAGCTCCCCCTCACTGGCCGTCTTCAAGCAGCGGCTGGACAGATCCTTCTCCTGGATGCTTGAGGCTGATCCTGCACTGAGCAGGGGGTGGGACTAGATGGCCTGCATGGCCCCTTCCCACTCTGGGATTCTAGGAGTCTAGTTCAGCAGTGGAAGGGGCTGCCTCAGGGGGTGGGGAGCTCCCCCTCACTGGCCGTCCTCAAGCAGCGGCTGGACAGATCCTTCTCCTGGATGCTTGAGGCTGATCCTGCACTGAGCAGGGGGCTGGACTAGATGGCCTCTGTGACCCCTTCAAATATGATTCTATGATTCCGTATCAAATATTTAAAATATATTTAAGAATCAACTCCCACCCATTCAGGAAACCCTTCCAGGACTGTCACGATACCCCGGGGTTTCACGAAGGCCTGGTTGAAAACCTGCCATAGGGCTTTCACGGCGGGTACTCATAGTGGCATGCCATAGCCTACCTTTGTGTAACTGTGGAGGTGGTCTCCCATCCAAATACTCCCCCGGGCTGACCCCGCGTAGCTTCTGAGATCTGACAAGATCCCGGTCAGAGCTAAAATGCATGCAACGCAGAAGCAAACCCAGAAGCGAGCAGCAATCCAAGCATTGGTTAGGAATCAGGACGGGGAAGATTGCGGGATGAATTTTTTCCCCTTTCAGTCCATCTGGTAAACATATGTTCACCCGCCCCTCCAGAGATACAACCCCGGTGAACTTCAACTGGAGAAAGCCCTTTTTTGCTGCGTCATGCGGAAATCTGCTGCAGCACTTACGGGCAATTCACATTTTTGAAAGGAGGCCTCACCAGGTTACAAGAAGTGGGGATTTCACCCGGGTTTTGCAAGGCAGTTACGTTCCCGGACAGTCAGCTAGCATCGCAGACGTCTGAGCTTGCTGCATAGAGTCCGACTGTAAGAAAAAAAAATTTTTTGACTTGGTATAAACAAAAAAGGTCAAGCTGGCTGTAGCTTCCTGAGCTGAGCTGTCATTTCATGACCTTGTAGCCGGGAGGAGAATTGATGAAGAATGCTTGTAAGGGGCAGTCATGCCAAAGTTCCATAATTTAAAGGGGGGGGGGCTGGATAGAATCACGCAGAAGTCTATTAATGCCCACCAGCCGTGGTGGCCGAGGAGAACCTCCATGTTCAGAGGCACTTAAGCCTAAGAATCCCAGAGCCACGAGGCAACATCAAGGTACGGCCTCAGACTCTATACTCTGTTGCTGGCCCTGCAGAGGAACTGGTTGGCCACTGTGTGGGACAGGAGGCTGGACTAGGTAGACCACTGGTCTGATCCAGCAGAGCTATTCCGATGTTCTCATGAGAACCAACTTGGTGTAGTGGTAAACAGTGACAGCTTCTAATCTGGAGAGCCCGGTTCGATTCCCTTCTCTTCCACACGCAGCCAGCTGGGTGAACTTTGGCTAGTTACAGTCCTGAACATGCAGTTATCACAGAGCAGTTCTCTCAGGACTCCCTCAGCCTCCTCTAACTCAAAGGGGGCTTGTTGTGGGGAGAGAATAATAGAATCCTAGAGTTGGAAGGGGCCATGCAGGCCATCTAGTCCAACCCCCTGCTCAATGCAGGATCAGCCCTAAGAGAGGAACGGAAGGTAATTGTAAGCCGCTTTAAGACTCTTTATGGTAGAGGAAACTGATGATGATGATGATGATGATGGTGACGATGACGATGATGAAGGCCTCACTCTCTCTGCCCTCTTGTTGGCCCTCAAGAGCAACTGCTTGGCCCATCAATACATTTGGGATTTGGACACAGGTGGTTGGCCTTCCATCCTGTGCTGTTGGCAAAGCAACATTTTTTTTAAAAAGCTGTACAGTCCATCAAACTGACAGAAGCCAACCAAAAGCCTGGTTGGGCAAACACTTGGCAGCCCCAAGAAAGGTGTTGTCCGGCCCCACCTTGTTGTGCCCCCTCCCCAAGCAGAATTCACCAGCCACAGGAAGACAGGAATGAAAGAGGGCTTTCTGCACTCCCTGCCCTGATTCCACTTTGACAGCACAGTGTAATTCGGAGCTAATTCCAGGGGAAGTTGTCATCACTGCCGATCCAGCCCACTTTGGATCCTGCTGATCTTGCTCGCCTCCCCTTCTTCGCAGTCCCAGCCTCTGGCTTTTCTGAAAATAGAGCCATCCGCCCTCTCCATTACGCAGACGCCCCGAGCGGTCTCCAAAAGAATGTGGACGGGTCGGACTTCCTTTCAGTGGAAGCCGTTCATTTCCTTGAGTCTTCCTTTCTCTTCTGCTGCGCTGTTGGCATTTCCTGTTTCTGGCAGCAGGGAGTTCCAGAGATCAAAGATACGACGATGGGGCAGAGAAAGGGTGAATCTTATTTGTTTATTTTGTTAGGGTTGCCATCTCTTTCCCCCCCAAGCAACAGTTCTGGGTGTTTATAGGACTGTCTATTACTCAGGATCTTATGCCTAGTGGGAGGAGCCCTGGCTCAGTGGCAGAGGATCTGCTTAGCATGCAGAAGGTCCCAGGTTCAATCCCCGGTGTCTCCAGTTTAGAAAGTATGAGGCGGTAAGCTATGTGAAAGACCTTATTCTGCCTGAGACCCTAGAAAGCAGCTGCCAGTCTAAAGAGTCAAGGGTCTGATTCAGTAGAACGTAGTTTATAGAACCATAGAGTTGGAAGGGGCCATACAGGCCATCTAGTCCAACCCCCTGCTCAACGCAGGATCAGCCCAAAGCATCCTAAAGTTTCATGGATTTAATCAATGAGCCGGCTGATAAAGAGAGTTTCAAAAAGTTTCAAAAAGCAGTCACTGAAATACAAGATCCTTCACTGGTTTCTAGCTGTCAGGTGGATCAAGTTTATTCTCATTTAAATTTTATTTTCTTTTAATTCTATAACCAGCCACTTCCTTCCTTCAAGATGGCTTACAGACCTTGCTCAAATACGCAGGATAAAATGCGCAAAAAACAAGAAACCAAAATTTAAAACTGCTGCTCAGCACTGTGCCTGAATTGAACCCAATGCAGTCCGAAATGAACACTCTGACTTCCCCCTAAATTATTTATTCATTGGGTGTCATATAGCCATATCGGGTGTCGTATGGTCCAGCAGCCAGGCAAGTGGTGTTCAGAGGTGGTTTGCCATGGCCTGCCTCAGTGTCATAACCCCTAGTGGTCCCTGGAGAAACTGCCACTCCAATCCTTGCAGGTCTCCCATCCAAAAGCCAGCCATGCCCAATTCTGCTTAGCTTCCAATACCTGATGGGGCCAGGCTTGTCTGGGCTACCCTAAATATTGAAAGGGAGAGGGACAGGCACACCTCCCTGGGGAAGCTGTCCCGTAATCTGGGGGCTGCCACTGAAAAGGCCCTCTCTCCTATGTCAACTAAATGACCCAACCAACCTGTGATCCTCAATCCTGGGCTGGTACAAATGGATAAATATCATCCTTTAGATAAGCTGGCCAGCCTCTCAGGAGTACCTTTAGTACAGGTTTATGGGGATGTTATTTATGTTGGAATAGGCAAGATCTGTCATGCACATTAATCAACAGCCTAAGAAGAATATCCTACCTAAATGGCCTATTTAGATTGGGAACTTCCTGGTATTTTCAAATTGTCCCTGTTTCCTGATTGGCTGAGTTGGAGATTTCCTGCTCCTGTGAGGATGCTTCCTGCCTCGTTTTCCTCCGGAAAAACATTAAAGCAGTTAGACAGTTAGGACTCACTCTCTCTCTCCTCTTTTACTTACAAAGTTATGGCTCTTCTTAATAAAACGATTGTATTCTTTCAGTAGCTGGTGCTCTGCTCCTTTTCTACTAGTGGAAATGGCTGCTTTATGGCATCACACCACACGGTATACCAGACTTCTTAGGCTTCACCCCCACCCCCACCCCGGAAATCTCTAGGAATTTTACAAAACAGAGTGGTCAGCCCTAGAAGGTGGTAATCCTACAGTTTTGGTGACGTTTTGCAGGATAATTCTTTTGTTTTTCTCGCACCGGAGTCCTCAGTGTTTTTGAGCCTATGGCATTTTTGAAATTGTGGCTAGTCACAGCCACAAAATGGCTGCTGCAGGAGGCGGAGCCAACCACCCAGAGACAGCCCAGGCGCAGTGAGAAAGTGAAGCAGTTTTAAAACGACACTGGGAAAGAGGATGAAAGCAGTAATTTATTATTTATTGATTGAATTTATGTATTATCTTTATATACCGCCCTCCCCTGAGGCTCAGGGCGGTTGACATGGAACTGGAGAAAAAAACAGTACAAATCACGTGATAAATAACAAAGAACAGGGGCCCAACCCAACTGGGTCTGAGTTAATCATTGTCCCTCCTATTCTACTGTTCCACAATGTTTATTGCTTTCACTATCCTGTTGTCATTGTTATTGCTGTCACCACATCACTGTGTAAACCAAGCTGATTGTGCTGTTCCTGCTTTATGTAAACCGCGCTGGGCCTTCGGGGAGGGCGGTAGCTAAATTAAACAAGCAAACAAGCAAACAAACAAACAGAACAATAGCGGTACAGTCATAACAGGAGAACTGTAACATAATGGAACAAACATGGTGAGAACTTCCAATTTTAACTGTGACATACTGACAGCCAAGTCGGATGGACATTTCGGTGGGTGCTTCTCATGGGAGGGGGGCTCAGGGGCCCATGGGAGGGGATTGAATTCAGGTCGACCTCAACCAGAAGCCTGGAGGAAAAGTTCCCTTTTGCAGGTCCTGCAGAGGGGTTGAAGCTCCCCTAGGGCTCTAATCTTCTCCAGGAGCTTGTCCCACCAAGTGCGAGCCCAGACAGAGAAGGCTCTGGCCCTGGTTGAGGCCAAGCGAGCTTCCCTGGGGCCAGGGATCACCAGGCAGTTGTTAGCTGCAGAGCCTAAGGCTCTTTGAAGGGTGTAGGCCAGGGGTAGTCAAACTGTGGCCCTCCAGATGTCCATGGACTACAATTCCCAGGAGCCCCCTGCCAGCATTCGCTGGCAGGGGGCTCCTGGGAATTGTAGTCCATGGACATCTGGAGGGCCACAGTTTGACTACCCCTGGTGTAGGCAGAGAGGCAGTCCCTCAGGTACACTGGGCCCAGAACACAGGTGGTCTTAAAGGTGATTACCAGAACCTTAAGCCTGATCTGGAATTCGACAGGAAGCCAGCGCAGCTGTGGGAGGATGGGCCAAGATTAATGAGATTAAACAGTGCTGTTTCTACTTGCACACCCAAGTTGCTGGGCAGAAGCTCCACCTGGCCCCACTCACTTTCTACAAATTCTTGTGACCCCAGGAACAGTGCCCACGGGCACCCTGTTGGGGACCCCTGCTGCAGCACGTCGCCCGTTGTTTTTGGTGTGCGGATCTGGGTTGAAACCCGCCATGGGTGATTTCCCTGGAGAACCGTTCATGCTGGAGCTTCAGGGAAAGGGTTAACGTGCTGCCCCCAGAAACTACCCTGTTAAAATTAATCTGCAGCACTAAATCCTAGATAAAAGGAAGGGGAGGGGAGTTGGGATCGAGGTCTGCCAGGGTGACACTGGGTAGCAACACAATCCACCCTCCCCTGCCTCTCTGCCCCACCCTCCGTTTTTTAATCACTTCAATAGTTTCTATGGGCCCCTTTGGTAAATAGCATGTGACCTTCCTGTGCGACCTTGGTTGTTGTTTTTTTTTAAATAGGGAGACCTTTGAAGGACTAAAGGGATCAAGGCAGCACCCGGAACATGCCGGCTAGGAGAGGCAGGGTCCGGAGTTCCTCCTCGTAGCAAACATTGATCCAAGCCAAGGCCTTTGAAGCTCAACACATCTATTTTTTTTCGTTTTTTTTCTCAACAGGACTGGCAGGTTGGGAAATCACTAGAGTTTTTAGGGGCAGATCCTGGGGAGGGCAGACAACGGGAGAGGAGAGACCTTGGAGGGGGGGGGGATCTTGGCATAGAGTCCACCTTGCAAAGCAGTCCTCTCCAGAGGAACGGATCTCTGTCATTTATCCCCAGACCATAGTAATCAGTTCTGGGGGGGAGTGACATTTGCTTTACCAGGAGTGGCCAAATTGTGGCTCTCCGGTTGTCTATGGACTATAATTGCAGTCCATGGACAACCGGAAAATCAGTGTTTGGCCACTCCTGATTTAGATTGAGACTGGATAATATATCATTGTATCCCCATTGAAATCTCTCTCCTCCCCAGACTGAAATGGATGAATATATTTCTATAAATAACATTTCCAGTAAAGATTGCTCTCTTTTAAACCTCAAAACTCTGTGAGTCTGGCTCTGCCTCATCCACAAATGTAACTAAAAACTGCATGCTTCTCAAACTCTTCAACTCTTAAGTTTCTGGAGGACCAAGTCTAGTCCCAAAGTCCCAACAACCCGCAATTGCCAGGGGTGTGTCCTGGTGTGGTCGGACAGTTGTTCCCACAACTTGGTCATGTTTTCTGCGAAATCATCTTCAGGTGAATTCCAGGTGGGGGCGAGGCTTCTCGAAGTGCCACAGGACTGCAAGCTTGCCTTTTCTGAAAAGTATGATTCAGAACGTGGCTCCCCGAACACGCCAGGGCAGATCCTTTTGGGAAGTGAGTGGCAGACAAACCGGAGCCCCAGCGAGGATGCCCCACTGTGGGGACAGCCGGCTTCCGGCGCCACACCCCTAAGCTGACCCCGACAGGTGGAAAGTCAGCCGGGATCAAAATGAGGCCGGGCTATTTTCGAGCAGCGGATCCAGACACGCTTTGGGAGAAGCTGAGCTTGGCTTTCCGATCTCCAGCGACTCTTGAGTTGTAAAAGGCGTTGGCGTCTGTTTTTGTCTTCTTTGCTTCACGTTGGGTCTTGCCAACGGCAACTGGAGCACAGTTGGTTTGTGGCTTCAGGTTGCCAACTATACACACACACACACACACACAAACACACACACAGCGGACATCCATCACTGGAGGAATCATTTACTTATGTGATGTGATTTTTCGGCTGCCCCTCTCCAGCCACAGTCTTGGGGCAGCTAACATCATTAAAGCCATATGCAAGCTTTCACCGGTTATTTTAAACCATTTCTAAATGAACAAAAAAGCTCCTAATAGGATGAGATTGCTCTGTCACAAGGCCTCACAATTCTAAGGTCCAGAAGAAGAAGAAGAAGAAGAAGAAGAAGAAGAAGAAGAAGAAGAAGAAGAAGAAGAAGAAGAAGAAGAAGAAGAAGAAGAAGAAGAAGAAGAAGAAAGGTGGAGGGGTTGGGTTTTATACCCCGCTTTTCACTGCCTGAAGGCGTTTCAAAGCAGCTTCCAATCGCCTTCCCTTCCTCTCCCCACGACACACCCTGTGAGGCACGTGGGGGCTGAGAGAGCTCTGAGAGAAGTGCTCAGTCAGAACAGCACTAACAGCTCTGCAGTTTGAAGATGAGCTGGAATTCCAGGGGATCCCCAGGGCCCTCCTGGAGGCTGGCATCCCTCCATCCCCCTCCCAAGCAGCCCTTTTCTCCAGGAGAACTGAGCTCTGCAGTCTGGAGATGAGCTGTGACTCCAGGAGATCCCCAGGCCCCACCTGGAGGCTGGCATGCTACTTCCTGGTTAGGAAATTCCAGATGATTTGGAGGTGAAGCCTGGACAAGGGAGGGTAGATTCAAATGGATAGCCATGGTGGTCTGAAGTAGCACAATAAAACCAGACAGGGGAGGGGAGGTTAGCATGCAATCCAGTCCAGCCTCCAGCCAGCTGTTTTCTGTGGATCTCTGAATGGCAGAGTGTGGATCTCTGCCATCCAGAGAGCAGGTGTCCGAAATGACGGGGTTGCCATGCCCCTACAAGGTGGGTCTCCTGCACATTTAAAGTATGATGGGCAGAAATTCAGCAGGTGACACTTCTTCTCCATTGGAGAAAGCTACACCTGTTCTACTTATACCTGTAAGGGCACTCACAGGAATGGCAGAGTTCAAAGGCCGGGGGCTGGGGATTGCTTTCATGGGTGGGCTCACCTCCCCTAATACGACTTTATTTTTTAAAACATGTTTTTATTATTTTTGAAAGCTTTACACAACAACAAAAGACACAAAGCCTATGAAACACTACCGCCAGCACCACCACAATAACCCCCCCATGAGAAAAAAATAATAAAAACACCTTTGACAAAAAAACATTTAGAAAGTACAAGGACGGCATGCAGTCCAGCCCTCCAGAGCTGCCCTGTTCTCCAAGGGAACTGATTTTTGCCATCAGAAGATCCGCTGTAATCCCAGGAGATCTCCCACCGGGAGCCTCCTCTGGAGGGATCTGGAAGGCTGCTCGTTTCCCCTCTGCAGAGCGGCCCCCGCAACACATCTGGCCTGATAAGGGTGCTTGTGCAGCACTTGGGGCCCCGCACAAAGGAACGAGCTGTGTGGCTCTTTGTCCTCCCGATCAGCAGGGAGCGTGCTCGGCTGCGGGTGCCAGGGCTGGCCCTTTGCCAGCGAGAGGAATGCAGAAAAGCGGGGCGTGTGCCGGAGATCAGGCACGGAAACTCAAGGAGGAGAAAGGGAGAGTGCTTCTTGCCCCCACCCCCAACCTCCCCACATGCAAATACAGGCACACACACACACACACACACACACACACACACATGCGTGCAGAGTCCCTGGCAAAGGCAGGTGGAGTTTCCCCCTCTTAAAAAGCACTATTCATGGCCTGCCAAAGAGCCGGTGCCAAAAGTGACCCAGAATCCCTCCTCCACCTCCCAAACGCTCTCTGACTTCTGAGTCCTCCTCAGCTCAGCCGAAGATGCGTGGATTTCCCCCTGAGTCAGGTCTGGGCGTTCTGTGATGGTGGTGCACAATTCTGGCTAAGAATGCGCAAAGAGTCGGGAACTGGCAGTCTTCAAGCAAAGGTTGGATACACACTTTTCTTGGATGCTTTAGGATGCTTAGGGCTGATCCTGCATTGAGCAGGGGGTTGGACTAGATGGCCTCTATGGCCCCTTCCAACTCCATGATTCTATGATTCTAACTGCCCCGCTCTGAGTTCAAGTGAGCTATAAGGACATCAGAACACCAGAGGAGTTTAGGGAAGGTGTTCCAACCTCCTCATCATCTTGTTCAGAATTTTCCGAGCTCTGCAAAGTCCTTTTATGAGATACGGTGACCAGAACTGTACTCAGGATTCCACATGAAGTTAGCATACATGGTTCTATTGTGCCTGGGTATTTCCCTTGACTTTCACTGTGCATATCCATCAGGTTTTCTTTGTCGTTCAGTATTGATTTTTCTTCCTTCAGCAAACAGTTTGCTTTCTGGTCACTCTTTCTTTCGGTTTTCTGTGAGTGCTTTTGTGATGATTTCCTCCTTGTTTCACATCCAAGGTAATTCAAAAGCATACAGATTCCCTCAGATTTCCTCCCTGCCCTTTCCCCGTCTCATGATGATCACCTCCTGCCCACAATGAGGTTGTTCTGCCCACTCTGCATCTTCTGCCATCTCTCTCCCCCCCCTTCATCAGTGTACAATTTTCACTTGTTTTAAAAATGTTTTGACAAGCGGCTTAGGTCTAGCAATATGAGACTATTGCTAGACTCAGATCACTAAATTAAAAAAAATAATTAATACAATTGAAGGGGGAGTTTTAAAAGGAGCTGGGGGAGGTTTAGTTCCCTGTTGGCATTAACTTGAAAGGGGAATTGGAGAGAAGGCAAACACCAGTGTCTCCAGTGGAATACAAAAGGGATTTCTGTTCTGCATGCAAACCAAAGTCCATGTGTGGGGTGGGGATGGGGGGTTGGAATGATTGTCAGCATGGAATGGAATTGACATGAGAGGTAAAGATAGAGAGACACTGGGATGGGAAGCTTAAAGCTTGGAAAACATTTTTCTTTTAATAGTGAACAAAGTTTTTTGAGGAACCTAACTTTAAAGTGGCGGCCGAGCCACACGGACCTTCCACAAACCGACAAACAATCTGGAGACCAGAGTGCCACCTGCACAGAAGAGGCTTCCAAAATCATCATCAGTGTGCAAACCACCGCGAGACTTTGAGAGCGGTGATATATACGTCAAAATGTGAAAGAAAGAAAGAAAGAAAGAAAGAAAGAGAGAGAGAGAGAGAGAGAGAGAGAGAGAGAGAGAGAAAGAAAGAGAGAGAGAGAGAGAAAGAAAGAAAGAACCATGCACATTTTCAGGGCAGGGCAGGAAATTAGCATCACTATGCAGCTGCGCTGGGGCATCAGCAGAAATCTCCACCCCACCCCCACCCCCCAATTTTTCTTTAATTTAGTGGCACAAGACTAAAAAAGCACTCCAGAGCTTCTGGAAGAGGACTCCTCCCCCATACAAATTGCAGCCCCAGGCAAAGCGTGGGGGAGCTGCAGCCGACTTGGCACAGGCGCACAGGCAGACACACACACACACACACAGACACACACACTTGGCGAACCGTCACATCTTTCAATGCCGGAGTCAGTGGGTTCTACCGTGCAATCTGTACGGGCCGCACATTCCCCCATATTATAAGATCCTGTGGACCTTGTTCATTTTTCCCAGTATGGAAAATGGGGCCTAGCAACAGCTTGTCAATAGTTCTTAAAGCGTATCAATTTCCACACCTTCCAGCGTTCCGCAGGGCCTGTAAGAAGGGGCTCTTCCGCCAGGCTTCTGGTCGAGGCTGGGGCAGTGAAGGAAGATCAACGGGGTCTCTCTGATGTTAAATGCCATCTGCGATGCTTGTCTCTCTTCCCTCTCAAGGGAGGGGAGGGGTTGGGGATTCCGCCATGTTGTCGCTGCTGCGCTGTTTTGTTGAATTGTTAATTGTCCATTTTAATGGGTTTTAATGCGGGGTTTTAGCTGGACTTTCCGTAACCCGCCATGACCCTCTTGGGAGTGGCAGGTAGCAAATTAAACAACAACAACAAATTTCCCTCTGGGTCCCTTCCTGTTCCCTTTCACTCAATGAACTAACGCTAGCATACAGCTGCAAAACCTGAACGGCAAAGATTTAAACTAGCAGGAGTCAAACTTGCTCATGGGAATTGTAGTCCATGGACATCTGGACTGATGCTCCTGTTCAGCTGGGACAGGGCAACTGCATTTTTGCATCTTTGAACACACACACAGACACACACAACACAAGTGATGTTCCACCTCGATTTTGAACAGCACATTTTTGAAATTGTAGCCATAGAGTAAATACACCGGAGGAAAAAGATCTAGGACACAGTTACAGAGCCTGCGCGTTGGGCCCAAAAGTGGGTCACGAAATCCCTATGAGTGGGCTGCAGGCCAGCTCCCCTTACCCTCCCCACGGATCTCTTTTGGACCTTGGAAACCAAGCACTGATTCTGGCAACAGAACGTCATACAGCAGATGGTAGTTTGCCTTTACTTTGGATACAGGTTGATCAAGCAAAAGGTTTCCTGAAGGTCACCAGAGTGAGTGAGAATCTGGGGGGGGGGGGTTAGAGGTAGTCATGGAGAAGGAGGACAAAGGCTGGGGGTAGAGCCTCCATATGCAAAGGCTGCGAATGTCAGAATGACACTGGGATATAAGGACATCAGAACAGCCCTGCAGGATCAGACCAGTATCTAGTCCAGCCTCCTGGCTCACACAGGGGCCAGCCAGTTCCTCTGCAGGGCCAGCAACAGGGCAGAGAGGCCAGGGCCTTCATAAGAACATCAGGAGAGCCCTGCTGGACCAGGAAGGGTCCATTTATTCCAGCCTCCTATCTGTTCCTCTGGAGGGCCAACCACAGGGCAGAGAGGACAAGGCCTTCATGAGAACATCAGAAGAGCCCTGCTGGGTCAGACCAGGGAGGGTCCATCTCGTCCAGCCTCCTGTCTGTTCCCCTGGAGGGCAGGGAGGCCAAGGCCTTCATGAGAACATCAGAAGAGCCCTGCTGGACCAGGGAGGGTCCATCTCGTCCAGCCTCCTGTCTGTTCCCCTGGAGGGCCAACCACAGGGCAGAGAGGTCCAGGCCTTCTTCTTGCCCGGGGTTCATAGTGGGGGTGACTGCATCCTTTATGTCAAGTTTGTTAAGTTCTCCAAAAATATCTGGTTACAATTTTAAAAACAGAATCCTGTCTTGGATGACTGCCAACATCACAGTTCACTCAAGGGACAAAAATACCCCAGAAAACCTTCGGCCACCCCTGGATTGGTCACCATAACATGTACAGGTGGACCTTACTGAAAAAGCTGGGAACTGCTCATTGAGAAAAGCCTTCTTCCCAGCCACCACCCCCCCACTCCAGTGAGGAGAAGTTATCCCCCCCCCCTGCACATTACCTTCTTTTCTAGGTCAGCCTTCATGCTCTGCCCGGGGGCAAGTGGAAGACCGCCTGTCTCCCCGTGTTCCTTTTGCCTGTATGCATCCCCAGCCGCAAAATGACAGGATACCTCCGGCCACAGAAGGTCAACTGCTGAGATCTGCCTCATCCCAGCCCCCTATGTCTGGCCGAAGGACCCCCCCCGCCAGGGGGGGCATCCCAGAAGAAGAACAGCTGTTGTTTTGTACTCTGCTTTCAGTATCCAAAGGAGTCTCCAAGTGGTATCCAATCGCCTGCCCTTCCTCTCCCCACAACAGGTTCCACCACGCATTTGGTTGAGTCCGACCAGCCCAACAGCACCCATGGGTCCCCACCCCCCCTTACATGACCTACCTAAGGGTTCCGTTAAAGTTACGTTGAAATATCCTAGTGGATATGTTGTATGTTGTGTTATGATTGTTGTATTTGTTGTGATGTTCCATGTAATTACCTCATGATGTTTTAGGTAGACTGCCCAGAGTGGTATGGAAGGGCGGTATTAAAATCTAAACAAGCAAACAAATAAATGTGGCCTGGGGGGAGGGGGTCCCTGGGGGGAGGGTGCAATTCCCAAGGCTCTCAACAGATCCCCGGAGATTTGGGAGTGCAGGTGAGTGACGGGATAGACCTGAGCAGGGCTTGGCCCTATAGAGCTAACCCCTGAAAGTCGCCTTCTGCTGAACCAGACCCTTCATCCCTCATGGCCGGTATTGGCCGCTCAGGCTGGCAGGGGTTCCCCTGGGTCTCAGATGGGGGTCTTTCGCATCTGAAAGAACCTTAACTGGAGATGCAGGGGGCGGGGGGGGGACTGAGTCTGGGACTCACTGGGGGCACTTTGCCACTGAGCCATTGCCCCCCCCCCCTTTGATCACAGCCATTTCCACCAGGGGAACTGATCACTGGGGGCTGGCACCCCCAGCAATAGCCCAGGTGCCGTGCAGCTCCAAAGAGAACTATTTATTTTCATAGAATCATAGAGTTGGAAGGGACCTCCTGGGTCATCTAGTCCAACCCCCTGCACCATGCAGGAGCTCACAACCCTATAGCTCATCCACTGTCACCTGCCACCTCTTGAACCTTAATTAATTAATTAAAATAAACTAGGGTCCCATTCCAACCTGGTTTGCATTTCCCATTACACACAGTGCATCCACTCTGCCTCTTTAAGCCTAGGGTTTGCCTCCCTCCAAATATCTTGGGGGGGGGGGACCAGTGTCTAAAAAAGTAGCAGGTGCTCAGCTCTCTCTCTCTTGCACAGGCTTCAGCCCACTGGTACCTTTAAGACCAACCAAGCGTAATTATGGGGGACAGGTTTCTGCCTCTTCAGGTAGGTCCTTGCACACGTGTGCATGCACGCAAACGTTGATCCCCCAGGATTCAACAGGGTGGGTCTCAAAGGTTCCACCGGATCCCAACCTTTGTTCTGCCGGCTCCCCACCTGGAGATCTCTCTCTCTCTCTCTCTGTCTCTCTCATCCAGCCGGCCCAGCGAGGCAGATTCCCCAGGGGAGCGTCAACAGGAAGTTGTGCAAGGAGGTTACCTGAGCCCTGGGGTCAGCTGGGACCTGGCGGGCGCTCCTGCAGTCGCGAGAGGAGCTGGCCGCGGACGGAAGGCGCGCTCTGCATGCATCCTGAGCGCCGCACCTGGAACAGGTAACAGGGTCTGCCAGCCAGGTGGATTCCCCCCCCCGCTCCCTCCTTTCATTTGACCCGATTTCAGCGTGGAAGGCCGCGGGCTGGAGGCGACGGGAGAAAGGCTGCCCGCCTTTCCAAAGCGTTTTGCCTTCCTCTCCGCAGCTGGAGCTCCGGCGCTCCCCGGAAAAAAGAGTCCGGTTTTCCTCTTGGGGCCAGAGCTTCTCCGGTTGCATGGCAGTCAGGCGTTCAACAGGGACAGCGTTTCTTTTGCAAGGAAGAGAGGCCGAATTTCAGACAGGGAAAGAGAGGGGGGAGGAGAGGCGCAAGCTTTCCGGAGTTTCCCCGCGTTGCTTTCGCTTTCTGCACGGCTGCGGTTTGGGTGTTGGAGGAGGAGACCCGGGTTCGAATCCCCGCTCGGCGACCATGGGCAAACTTGTAGCTCTCCAGATGACCATAGACTACAATTACCATTAGCCAGCTTGGCTACCCCTGCGTTAGGGATTGCCTCTCGATCTCCCACCTTACAGGGTTGTTGTGAAAGGAAGGCCAAGTGAAGCTGGTGGGCAGCTTCTTTCAGAGGGAGGGCAAGAGATATTTATTCTGGCGGGAGCTTTCCTGAATCTCACCTCGGTTCTTTGGCTATGTGAAGGGGCAGACATACTGGGAATTCTTGGGCCGGGAAAGATGTAGGGATGCCAGGCTCCAGGTGGGACCCAGGGCTCCCCGGGAGTTATGAACCTCTTTCCAGATTCCAGAGATCCATTCCCCTGGAGAGGACGGCTGCTTGGGAGGGGGGACTCAGTGGCGTTGCCCCCCACTGAGCTCCCTGGCGCCCCAGGGTCGGTCCCCAAATCTCCTGGTGTTTCCCAATCTGGATTTGGCAACCCTATACTCTCCCCCCCCCCCCCCCCGTGCAAGGGAATCTCAGACGGTTACAGAATTGGGGAGAATTAAGGCAGAGGGGTTTAGTGTGGGTGGGAGATAAATGTTCTAGATTGCTCTGTAAGGAAGAGACCCTCCGAGCTTCTCAGAACACGTGCTGGGTGAGACAAGGCCGGCTTCCCCCACCAGGAATGTGCCCACAAGGCCTGTGTGTTGTTTTCGGGCTCCAAAGTGACCCCTGGGGGTACAGAGAGCCAAGGTCTCTGCTCGGCCCTGAAAACACCGTCTGGCTGGGCTTGGCCAGGGGAAAGACAGCCGTCCATCAGTGCAGCCTGGGCTTGTTCTCGAAGCAACCAGCAACTGTCCTTCCCCGAGCTGGGGGGAGGGGGGGCAGCTGCTTGGCCCATTGACTGTTTCCCCAACAAAGGAGGCAACGCCCGACTGGATACGGCCTGCGGGAATCGCCCTTCGGATGGGCCCTGGAGTGGGGCATTCAGAGCAGGCATGTAATCTCTGTGCAAACAGCTGCCAAGATACAGATGTTGACCTCTGCTGGCCGAAGAAGAAGAAGAGTTGGTTCTTATATGCCGCTTTTCCCTACCCGAAGGAGGCTCAAAGCGGCTTACAGTCGCCTTCCCTTTCCTCTCCCCACAACAGACACCCTGTGGGGTGGGTGAGGCTGAGAGAGCCCTGATATCAGTCAGATCAGTTTTATCAGTGCTGTGGCCGGCCCGAGGTCACCCAGCTGGCTGCATGTGGGGGAGTGCAGAATCGAACCTGGCATGCCAGATTAGAAGTCCGCACTCCTAACCACTACACCAAACCCAACCTCAGGGAAGGGAGGGGTCAAGACAAGAAAATGGGGTGCAGGGGAGAAGGGTGATTGCATCTCCCCCATTCTAGGGTTCTGGCAAAGGCGGAAGCTTCAAGCTACCGACTCTCAGTTTGACTTTGGAATTATAGAGTTGGAGGGGACATCCAGGGTCATCTAGTCCAACCCCCTGCAGAATGCAGGGAAGTCATAACTATCTGCCCATCCACAGTGACCCCAATTAGGACTTTGGCCCTAAAGAGTATGTGTATGTTTGTGCGCCTTCCTCCACTCCACATGCACACAGCTGGGTGACCTTGGGCTAGTCACAGTTCTCATAGAGCTGTTTTTACAGTTCTCTTAAGGCTCTCTCATCCCTACCTATTTCACAGAGTGTCTGTTGTGGGGAAAGGAAGGGAAAGGGGTTTGTAAGTCATTTGAGGCCTCTTTCAGGTAGTAAAAAGGAGGGCATAGAAAAAAACAGCTCTTCTTTGTCTTCTTTTAAGTTGGAGTTGTAAGCTCAGGATGAGGAGAGGGATCATGGCTCAGTGGCAGAGCATCTCCATGGGATGCAGAAGATCCCAGGTTCTATCCTCAGCATCTCCAGCTAGAACAGCGATTCTCAACCTTCCTGATGCCGTGACCCTTTAATCCAGTTCCTCATGTTGTGGTGACCCCCAGCCATAAAATTAGGCAAGGGTTCTTTCACAGAAATTAAACCAAAACTGGCCAATGGCATGAAGATCCATGGTTCAGGATTGTATAGAAATTGGTTTTTTTCCGGGGTTTCTCAGTTCAGTTCTGCCTCTTGTCCCACCAAGCTAATCTCGCTCTTTTCCGCTGCTCCAGATAGATGAACGCTCTTATCTCGATCTACCCCGCAAGGCTGTTGTGTGGATGGCGCCTCCCCCCGGCCAAGCTGCTTGCCCTGCCGCGACCCCTCTGAAAGGATTGTTCGATCCCCAAAGGGGTCCCAACCTCCCCCCCATGAGAACCACGGAGCTAGAAGGACCAGGCAGGAGGTGATATGGAAAACCTTTGCCTTAGACCAGGGGTAGTCAAACTGCGGCCCTCCAGATGTCCATGGACTACAATTCCCAGAAGCCCCTGCCAGCATTCGCTGGCAGGGGCTTCTGGGAATTGTAGTCCATGGACATCTGGAGGGCCGCAGTTTGACTACCCCTGCCTTAGACCCTGGAGAGCAGCTGCCGGTCTGAGCAGACAATACTGATGGGCTAATTGGTCTGACTCAGTATAAGGCAGCTTCATGTGTTCATATGTCCCAGGTTCGCTTCCCAGCAACACCCGTTTAAAGGACCAGGCAAGAGGTGAAAGGAAAGACCAATGACTTGATTCGGTATAAAGTGACTTTGTGTGTATTCATCAGAAGCCCAGAATTTTGGGGAGGAGCTGTGGCTCAGTGGAAGAGCCTCAGTTTGGCATGCAGAAGGTCCCAGGTTCGGTCCCCAGCATCTCCAGTTTAAAAAGGACCAGGTAGGCAGTCATATGATAGACTTCTCTCTGAGACCCTGGAGAGCCACCGCAGGACCTTGATGTGAAATGGCAAGGGGCAGTGGCTCAGCGGGAGAGCCTCTGCTTGGCACGCAGATGGCCCCAGGTTCGATCCCCGGCATGTCCAGTTGAAAAAGACCAGGCCGGAGGGGATGGGAAAGACCTCAGCCTGAGTCCCTGGAGAGCGGCTGCCAGTCTGAGCGGACAATACTGACCAAGCTGGGCCGAAAGTCTGATTCTCGAAACTTGTCTCTTATGTGCGGATGGGTTTGGAGTGCTTTCTGGAAGGTGTGGGAGCTGAAGGAGCACATGGCGTCTTTCACCCAGTCCTGTGGCACAGAGGCTGGCTTGTGCCTTCAAGCCAACCGGTGGCTTCATTCCAATATTTTCTGATCGAGCACGGGGTTCTCCTGGCACACAGCACACCCGAGCAGCTCTCTGGCTGGGGCAGCAGGAGAAGACAGCTGACGGGTGAGATTGCCTTGAGGAGGGTGGGGGTGACCAACTCCACTGCCAGGGCGTGGGTGGGACGGGCAGAAGAATTTGCAAAGAGCCGTCTCAGCAGCTGATCCAGGAGGGACGCTTTTCTGAGCGCAGGTAGGGCTGCATTTGCAATTCTGCTTTGCTGGCTTGGGCAAGCACGCACGCTGCCATGCACGCAGCATGCGCATGCCACGGATGCATAGCAGGAGAACAGCAAGCACACTTTGAGGGGCGCTTGGCTTGGACTGTGGCTCTGCAGATGTCCGTGGACTACAATTCCCATGAGCCCCTGCCATCATGGCAGGGGCTCATGGGAATTGTAGTCCATGAACATCTGGAGAGCCACTGTCTGGCCCAACCCTACTTGCCATAGCCTGCCTCTGGATTGAGACCCTGACCTTCCTGGGTGGTCTTCCTATCCAAATACTAAACAGTTTAACAGAGAGACGAGTAAAAGGGGACATGAAGAGGTTTATAAAATTACACATGGGGTGGGGAGACCAGACAAAGAGAAGTTTTTCTACATCTCCCAAAATACTAGAATCTGAGGGCATCCAAAGAAGCTGTTGGGCTATAGGTTTAGGACGGCCGAAACAAAATATTACTCCATAGAGAAGGTGATTCAAATGCGGAATTCGCAGCCGGAGGACGCAGGGAGGGACAGGAATAAATAGCTTTAAGAGAGGATTAGACAGATTCATGGCTGGGAGGTCTATCCAGTGGCTTCTAGCCATGGTGATGAAGGGGACCTCCACATTCAAGGGCACTAGTCCTCTGAATCCCAGAGCTGGGGGGCAACCCCTGGGGAAGGCCTCAACCTCAAAGTCCTGCTTTGGGCCCTCTGGATGAACTGGTTGAGCACGGTGAGACAGGATGGTGGACTTGATGGACCTCTGGTCTAATCCAGCAAGGCTCTCCTGATGTTCTTATGAAGGCCTCAGCCTCTCTGCCCTGTTGTTGGCCCTCCAGAGGAACTGGCTGGCCCCTGTGTGAGACAGGATGCTGGACTAGATGGACCCTTCCTGGTCTGATCCAGCAGGGCTCTTCTGATGTCCTTATGAAGGCCTCGGCCTCTCTGCCCTGTGGCTGGCCCTCCAGAGGAACTGGCTGGCCCCTGGGTGAGACAGGAGGTTAGACTAGATGGGCTTCTGGTCTGACCCAGCAGGGCTCTCCTGATGTTCTTAAGAAGGCTTCGGCCTCTCTGCCCAGTTGTTGCCCCTCCAGAGGAACTGGTTGGCCCTTGTGTCAGCCATACTAAAAAAAAAATTTTTGTCCAAAAGGCAATCCTCAGTATTTCCTCTAAAGCCACAACTGTGATCTTGAGCCATCTGACAGATAGTTAGGGAAAGGGACGGCCCTTGTAGAACTGCAGTTGCCTTGTCTCCACCTGAGTCACTTGACTGATCGAACATTATCTCCTCTTCTTTGGCTGCGATCAGACAGGAGCTCTGAAGCCCGGCGTGTCTTTGCACAACCTCCTGGCGTAATCTGACAACGAACACCAAACGAGGCAGGAGTCAGGGACATGCATGCCCATGCATGACTGGAGGATTTTTTGCTTGGGTGTTTTAAAAAAATTAGTTTTGACTAGTCATAGAAACCAGCTGTGATTCTGAGTTCAAATCTGGTCATGGGTGAACCGAGGGTTTCCAGCTTCCATTTGGAAAATTCATGGACATTAGGGGGCATTTGGGTAGGGGAAGGACATCGCTACGAAATAATATCAGAGTCTCTCTCCAAAGCGGTTCTTTTCTCGAGGGGAACTGATCTCTGTAAGGAGATTTCAGGCCGCAGCTGGAAGTTACTGAAAGTAAAAGGGGTTTTATCCCGGGTGATATCTGCACAGACTTTTGAAATCATGAAGAATTCTTCTAGGACTCATGTCTTCTTTTGAGTCCTTTTTAGAAATCTGTTTAGACTTAGCCAGCGTGGTGCTGTGGTTAAGAGGGGTGGCTTCTAATCTGGCGAGCCAGGTCTGATTCCCCGCTCCTCCTCCACATGCAGCCAGCTGGGTGACCTTGGGCTATTCACAGTCCTGTTAGAGCTGTTCTCTCAGAGCAGTACTGTCAGAGCTGTCTCGACCCCACCGACCTCACAGGGTGTCTGTTTTGGGGAGAGGAAAGGGAAGGTGATTGGAAGCTCTTTGAGACTCCTTCGGGCAGTGAAAAGCAGGGTATAAATGCCAACTCTTCTTCTTCTGGTGTTGAGAGTCCACTGAGGAGGTAATACATGGTGCAACAGAGGTTTACAAATAACAGTGACAAGCCTATAATATGTTGATAAAAATTGGGCTGTACTTGCACATTCTTAAAGGAATACGCACGTAATTTTGGATAAAACTTGTACATGTATGTTTGATTGAATCGAGTTGGGATGATTCACACGTTGAGGTTTTCTTGCTTGTTGTGGAGGTTGGTGACCGTGGGTGTGCTCCATGGCTTCTTAATTAGACAATTATATCTCCTTAATTCTGAAGAACAAGTTTCTTTCCCTCATGGACTCTGGAGGCAAATCTGTGTAGTCAGTCCCTGGGGAAGGCTTTGATGTTGAAGAGGAAGAATGGAATGTCCTGGCCAGCGTAGTTATCTCAATAATGCTGAATTGGCGCTTTCTCCTTGTCTCACATGAGTAGGGTGTGTCAAACCATCCGATCCAACATTCTCTCTTCCTGTACGCCTCCAGGGAGCTGCCAAGCAAAGCATCTGGTACCCAGAGGTATACTGCCCATGAACATGGAGGTTCCATTGAGCTGTCATGAGGAATCTCCATTAGTAGCACTCTCTCCTCTGTGAATTTGTCTAATTCCCATTTAATTCCCTCTAAGCCCTTCCAGGCCCTGTGTTTGCATGCATCTTCACCCGAACCCAATTTATCTACTTTGTGTTGAAACCGGACCCAGGATTAGTACTAATATTTTATTTATTTATTTAGATTTTTATACCTCCCTTCCCTATGGCTCTGTATTGTCTGCAGAGATGTGGAAGAACCTCTGCTTGGCATGCAGGAAGTCCCCGGTTCAATCCTCAACAACTCCAGTTGAAGGAGCAGGTCACAGGTGTTTTGAAAGGCCTAAGACCCTGGAGAGTTGTGCAGAGGGGCTGTGGCTCAGTGGCAGAACCTCTGCTTGGCATGCAGGAGGTCCTGGGTTCAATCCCCAGCATCTCCAGTTGTAAGGACCAAGCAGTAGGTGACATGAAATCCACAGGAAAGCCACTGCTAGTCTGAGTAGACTATCATGATAGATAAGGGGTAGGGAGGGCCTGTGGCTCAGTGGTAGAGCCTCTGCTTGGCACGCAGGAGGTCCCAGGTTCAATCCCCGGCATCTCCAGTTGAAAGGACCAGAGTTTAGGTGATGTGAAAGTCCTCAGCCTTAGGCTGTGGAGAGTTGTGCAGAAGGACAATGGTTCAGTGGTAGAACATCTTCTTGGGATACAGGTGGTCCCTGGTTCAATCCCCACCACCTCCAGTTAAAAGGACCAGGCAGGAGGTGATGGGGGAAAGCCTGAGACCTCAAGAGCCACATCCAACCTGAGGAGACAATATTGACCTCCATGGTCCAGTGGTCTCACCGAGTATGTTTCTTTTGTGTTCAGACTGGCAAGAGCTCTCATGGGGATGCCGGGAACTGAACCTGGGACCTTCTGCATGCCAAGCAGACGCTCTTCCACTGAGCCACGGTCCCGCCACTGCTGCCGATATTCCAGACTGCCCCCTCTCACGGCATCAACCTCAGCAACTCTGCTGCCAAATGCCAGAGAATCTAATTGAGATCGGGGCCGCTGATGAACAGCCTGTCTGCGGAAGGCGCAGCTTGCTTTCTCGTGGCGTGAGAGATGGGGTGCCTCCCCTGCTTTTGGCCCCGTTGTGGGGCAGCCGTGTTGTGATGCACGCCCTGCTGAAACGCGCCGAAAGTCCCAGAACTGAGCAACCTGCTGTACTTGCCAGCCAGTGTCACTGTGACGGGGTATGAGCTAGCAAGCCAGATGGATACCCGGCAGCATGTTCTCCGTGGGCTGGCCCTCCTCTGCCAGCCCCGGTTTCCTGATCAAATTAGCAGCACCGCATGGTGCCTTTGAGGAGGGGGGGGGAGGAAACAGAGTGGGGAGATCCTGTGTGGGGCTGAGGGCACAAGAGTAGAAGGTGTGCAGAGCACAGATTCCCAGCCAGGGATCTGCAGCCCCTGGGCCTCTGTGGGAGCTCCAGAGGGGGGCTGTGGCCTTTCCCCCCATTCTTTACTTTAATGGAATTGAATACAAGCTACAGAACTGGCCACCTCTGCCCAGTGGGCAGGCCGTGGGTGTAAAAATTAAAAAGGGGGGGGAGAGAAGAAGGAGCAGAGTTGTTCTCTTTTGCTCTGGAGGGATGGACCAGAACCAATGGGATGAAATTAATTCAAAAGAAATTCCATCTCAACTTCCGGAAGAAGTTCCTGACAGTCAGAGCGGTTCCTCAGTGGAACAGGCTTCCTCGGGAGGTGGTGGGTGCTCCATCTTTGGAAATTCTTAAACAGAGGCTGGATAACCATCTGGTGGAGAGGCTGATTCTGTGAAGGCTTAAAGGGGTGGCAGGTTACAGTTCAGGAGCAATAAGGCTGTGAGTATCCTGCACAAGGCAGGGGGTTGGACTAGATGACCCAGGAGGTCCCTTCCATCATATGATTCCAGATTCTATTATAGTTGTTGTGTGGACCTGGGGTGTGTGACCAGCTGACGTCATTTCTGGGAGTCCTGGAAGCCTAGAAATTTATTTTGGGGGCTCCTCCACAGTCAAAAGGTTGGGAGAGGCGGGTGTAGAGAACACGTGGGAAATTCAGAGGTGGTTCAGAGCTTCTCTGGAGGGACGTTAGCGAGGCCAGTTGATAGCTGATCCCTGAAACAGGGTGGGTGAGGCCCTTGACGGTGTAAACCTGATACATTTTTATTCCTCCAGCTTCTCGTGGGAGCATGCTGCTGGACTTTTTTTTGCACCTGGTCCCTGCGCACTGAGATTCAAAATGGGGAGGGAGGGGTACAAACCATGTGGCTCCTGGCCCAAGCTATTTATTTACTCAGTTTTCAGTCGGCGTCTGGCTTTCTCCTTCCTCACCCCCTTTCTGTAATGAGCTATACTACTTTTACACAGAGAGAGTGATAAAAATATGGAATTTGCTGTCAGAGGATGGAGTGAGGGCCACAGGAATAAACAGCTTTAAAAGAGGATTAGGCGGAGAGTGATAAAAATGTGGAATTTGCTGCCAGAAGCTGGGGTGAGGGCCACAGGAATAAACAGCTTCGGAAGGGGATTTAGGTAGAGTCAAGATGGATGTGTCAGTCAATGGCTACCATGCAGCCCAAATCAGGGGAAGGTCTCAGCCTCTCTGCCCTGTTGCTGGAACTCTAGAGCAGGGGTAGTCAACCTGTGGTCCTCCAGAGGTTCATGGGCTACAATTCCCATGAGTCCCTGCCAGCACATGCAGGCAGGGGCTCATGGTAATTGTAGTCCATGGACTTCTGGAGGACCACAGGCTGATTATCCCTGCTCTAGAGGAACTGGCTGGCCCCTGGGTGAGACAGGAGGCTGGACTGGAGGGACCCTCCCTGGGCTGACCCAGCAGGGCTCTTCTAAGGGTCTTCTCAGGGGAAGGCCTCAGCCTCTCTTCCCTGTGGCTGGCCCCTGGGTGAGACGGGAGGCTGGACTGGAGGGACCCTCCCTGACCTGACCCAGCAGGGCTCTTCTGAGGGTCTTCTCAGGGGAAGGCCTCGGCCTCTCTGCCCTGTGGCTGGCCCTGCAGAGGAACTGGCTGGCCCCTGGGTGAGACGGGAGGCTGGACTGGAGGGACCCTCCCTGGCCTGACCCAGCAGGGCTCTTCTGAGGTCCTTATCAGGGGAAGGCCTCGGCCTCTCTGCCCTGTGGCTGGCCCTGCAGAGGAACTGGCTGGCCCCTGGGTGAGACGGGAGGCAGGACTGGAGGGACCCTCCCTGGCCTGACCTAGCAGGGCTCTTCTGAGGTCCTTATCAGGGGAAGGCCTCGGCCTCTCTGCCCTGTGGCTGGCCCTGCAGAGGAACTGGCTGGCCCCTGGGTGAGACGGGAGGCTGGACTGGAGGGACCCTCCCTGGCCTGACCCAGCAGGGCTCTTCTGAGGTTCTGATCTGGGAAGCCACATTCCTCACTTTGCAAGTCCTGAGGATGGCTGTTAACACTTAATTTGTAGACTCGCCAAAAGCCCCAAAGCTGCTTGCTGAAACTTACCACAATGCACACCTCTCCTTCCCTTCTCCCTGGTTCTGCCAGTTCTGCCATCCTTTCTCTTCTTACAGTCTCTCACCGGTTCTGCCTTCCTCTGGGATCGGATCAGTCTGGCTGACGGTGGGCTGGGACTCTTCCACTGCCCTGCTTCTACGGTTGCCCGTCTCCAAGAGCTGCCAGAATTATACCTTGTCTCCAAACTACAGAAAGCACCTTCCACTTTGGAGACAAGACTGTGTCATTATACCCCGCTCAGGTCCCTTGGCTCCCCATACTCCACCCTCCTGAAACTCCCCGGCTAAATTATCGTTCTTTATTTTAATGCATCCCCTTTCCCTGCACGCAGCTTCAGGGCGGTTCAGAAGACAGTTGTGTGCTTTGGTGGCTGAAGCGGCCGTTCGAGCCCGAAGCAGCCAGCGATGGCCGCTTCAGCTGCCAAAACGCACAACCCTAGTTCAGAATACGAGTGAACATGTCCATCCTCTCTAAAACCACAGTTGAAGACATTATTAAAACTTATGATGCTCCTTTTCATCTCACAGAATCATAGAATCATAGAGTTGGAAGGGGCCATACAGGCCATCTAGTCCAACCCCCCTGCTCTATGCAGGATCAGCCCTAAGCATCCTAAAGCATCCAAGAAAAGTGTGTATCCAACCTTTGCTTGAAGACTTCCAGTGAGGGGGAGCTCACCACCTCCTTAGGCAGCCTATTCCACTGCTGAACTACTCTGACTGTAAAAAAATTTTTCCTGATATCTAGCGTACTTGAAGTTTAAACCCATTACTGCGTGTCCTCTCCTCTGCAGCCAGCAGAAACAGCATCCTGCCCTCCTCCAAGTGACAACCTTTCAAATACTTAAAGAGGGCTATCATGTCCCCTCTCAACCTCCTTTTCTCCAGGCTGAACATTCCCAAGTCCCTCAACCTATCTTCATAGGGCTTGGTCCCTTGGCCCCAGATCATCCTCGTCGCTCTCCTCTGTACCCTTTCAATTTTATCTACGTCCTTCTTGAAGTGAGGCCTCCAGAACTGCACACAGGACTCCAGGTACTGCTCAGTCTGTCCCACGAACAGTGTGTTCTTTCCGTCTCCGGGATTTTCTCAACCCGGAGTTGGCAACTCCACCTGCATCTCTGTGAAGTTGGGGAATCTTAGCCAGTCGCTACGGGGAGAGGTGGGATCCATTCCACCCCCAAATCCTTCCTCGTGGGGTGAGTGTTCTCGAGATAATCGTGGACGGATGCCGCTTGAGAAAGCGATCTGTCGCTTGAGTAAGAGAGGTCTGTATTTGTTGCTTGTGTAATCTGGGATTTCTTAGCTGCTGCGGGGCAGTCAGCCTGAACTTTACTCACCAAAACAAAAGAAAGGCCCCTTCCACAGATAAGCCTTTTTGATAAGCAAACTTAAGTGTGAGCAAATATCAACAGAGGCCTAAGATCCAAATCGCAAGAGGTCATAGCCTTGCTGTATCCCACACTGGCCAGGCCAGACCTGGAGTCCTGTGTGCAGTTCTGGAGGCCTCACTTCAAGAAGGACGTGGACAAAAGGGAGAGGGGGCAGAGGAGGGACCTGGGAATGTTCAGCCTGGAGAAGAGGAAGTGGAGAGGGGACAGGATGGCTCTCTTTGAGTGTTTCCTGTTGGGAGCAGAGGAGAGGCTCCGCAGAAATAGGTTTATGCTACATGTAGAATAGTACCGGCAAGGATATTGGGAAAGATTTTTTATGCTCAGAACCTTTCAGCAGTGGGATGGGCTGCCTAAGGAGGTGATGGTGAGCTTCCCCTCACTAGTGGTTTTTAAGCAGTGGCTGGACAGATCCTTCTCCTGGATGCTTGAGGCTGATCCTGCACTGAGCAGGGGGTGGGACTAGATGGCCTGCATGGCCCCTTCCCACTCTAGGATTCTAGGAGTTTAGTTCAGCCGTGGAATGGGCTGCCTAAGGAGGTGGGGAGCTCCCCCTCACTGGCCGTCTTCAAGCAGCAGCTGGGCAGATCCGTCTCCTGGATGCTTGAGGCTGATCCTGCATTGAGCAGGGGGCTGGACTAGATTACCTCTGTGGCCGATTCCAACACTGCAATCCTAAATAAGTTTACCAAGGGAGGGAGATATCGTTGGCCACTTCATCTGCAAATTAATGAGCACAATACAGGAAATCTAGATCTCAGTTCAGTCCAGGAGGCTGCATTGTCTTGATCTCCATTACCAGTTGCAATTCAGCAGTCTCTCTTTCTAATCTCCCATGGAAGTTTCTTTGTAAGAGAACGTGGAGACTGTGGAACTAGAAGTCATTAACCTTCAAGACACATGGACCTCCCACCCAGAGCTGAATAGGGCCACCTCATCACAGATACTAATTTTCTTCGCTTCCCACCTCTGTGCGTATCTCCTAGAAATAAACAAGCTGATGATGTTTTTGCATGGTGTCTCTTCCTCTGACTCCAGCTGGCCTTTCTCTTTAATTCCCCTCCCCTCCCTCTGACCTGGTTATAAGGTATAATGGATCTTCATTCTCTGTCGCTATCTGATGAAGTGATCACTGACTGATGGGTGGATGGACACTTCTAGCCTGCAAAATATTGTTGGTCTTTAGGGTGGGGCTGAGAAATGCCCAGATGTTGAGGCGCCTGGAAAATGCCATTGTGGCACTGTGGCATTGTGTAGATTCAGATGTCCTTTACTGCTAGCTCCGCTTGGTAATTCTCCATCAAGGAGCTTCGTTTATTGAGGGGCGGGACAGAGATGAGCTTAAATCTAGGGATGCCGGCCTCCAGGTGGGAGCAGAGCATCCCCTAGAATTATAGCTCATCTCCAGGCAACAGAGGGACAGACCAGAACCAATGGGATGAAATTAATCCAAAGGAAATTCCATCTAAACCTCCGGAAGAAGTTCCTGACAGTCAGAGTGGTTCCTCAGTGGAACAGGCTTCCTCGGGAGGTGGTGGGTTCTCCATCTTTGGAGATTCTTAAACAGAGGCTGGAGAGCCATCTGACGGAGAGGCTGATTCTGGGAAGGCTCAAGGGGGAGGAAGGTTACAGTGGATGAGCAATTGAGATGTGAGTGTCCTGCATAGTGTAGGGGGTTGGACTAGATGACCCAGGAGGTCCCTTCCAATTCTGTGATACTATGATTCTAAATTCCATCTAAACATCCAGAAGAAGTTCCTGACAGAGCGGTTTCTCAGTGGAACAGGCTTCCTTGGGAGGTGGTGGGTTTTCCATCTTTGGGAATGTTTAAACAGAGGCTGGAGAGCCATCTGACTGAGATGCTGAATCTGTGAAGACTCAACTGGGTGGCAGGTGACAGTGGGTGAGCGAGAGGGTTGTGGGTGTCCTGCACAGTCCCGGGGGTTGGACTAGATGATCCAGGAGGTCCCCTCCAACTCTATGATTCTATGAACAGAGATCAGCTCCCCTGGAGAAAAGGGCAGCTTTGGAGGGCGCCATTGTACCCCTGCCCTTCCCAGGCTCCCCCCCAAAAAGTTTCCAGCATTCTCCCAACCCGGAACTGGCATCCCTACCCAACTCTCATCTAGGGGCAAGACCAGACATTTTCTGTCCCCCAGGAGGGCCATTCACGGAGGAGATTCCTTACGGCCATCCCATTTCCTTCTCACCTTCTAGGAGTGGTGAGTTTGTAGGTGCTGAGCGTTGGCAGATGCTGAGATACTAGACAGCCGATCTAAGCAGGCAGGCAGGCAGGCAGACGGGCCAGTCACCCACTTTCGGTGAACTCAAAATTCTCGCACAGATTGCCTTGGCTCGGGTGTGGTGGCCAACCTCCTCCCACGGCCCAGCCCTGTGTCCTCTGATGGGATGAGCCAGGCTGCTAAATAAGTCCCGAAGTTATGAAACAATTAAAAACAGCTCATCTACAGGCATGAGGCTTAGAAAGTGCCCGGCCATGCAAATGCTGCCTGAATGCAGAATTGAGCATTAAGTCGCGTGTAATTGTCTCCGTAGAAGAGACTCTGCATGGCTTTGATTAAAGGCTTCTGTTCCCCCACAGACTTCCACGCGCTGCTTGTTAATTAATCCAGAAATACTGGCTGATTCCAGATTCTCAAGTGCTAGCACAGATCTAAAGCTATATTCTAGCCAGGCTGGAAGCTTGAGACTACCCGGGTGGGGGGGGGTCACTCATGGAGATGGTAGAGAAGCCCCGCTGGATCTGACCAGGGGTCCCTCTCGTCCAGCATCTTACCTCCTACAGTGGCTAACTGGCTCCTCTTGAAGACCAACAACAGGGCAGAGGGGCAGAGGTCTTCCTAAGGACATCAGAAGAGCCCTGCTGGATCAGACCAAGGTCATCTACTCCAGCATCCTGTCTCACACAGGGGCCAGCCAGTTCCTCTAGAGCAGGGGTAGTCAAACTGCGGCCCTCCAGATGTCCACGGACTACAATTCCCATGAGCCCCTGCCAGCAGGGGCTCATGGAAATTGTAGTCCATGGACATCTGGAGGGCCGCAGTTTGACTACCCCTGCTCTAGAGGGTCAACAACAGGGCAGAGAGGCCTTCATAAGTACATCAGAAGAACTCTGCTGGGTCAGACCAGTGAAGGTCCATCCAGTCCAGCCTCTTGTCTCACACAGGGGCCAATCAGTCCTTCTATAGATGCAACCACAGGGCAGAGAGGCCGAGGCCTTCCTAAGAACATCAGAAGAGCCCTGCTGGGTCAGACCAGTGAAGGTCCATCCAGTCCAGCCTCTTGTCTCACACAGGGGCCAGCCAGTTCCTCTGCAGGGCCAACAACAGGGCAGAGAGGCTGAGGCCTTCCTAAGAACATCAGAAGAGCCCTGCTGGGTCAGACGTGAAGGTCCATCCAGTCCAGCCTCCTGTCTCACACAGGGGCCAACCAGTCCTTCTATAGATCCAACAACACGGCAGAGAGGCCGAGGCCAAGATCAGAACCGCCCCACTGGATCGTCAGAGTAGCCAAACGGATGCGTAAATCTGTTAAGGAGGGCTAGCAAAATAGGTGGTTTCCTCCCATCCCTCCTGCACAGCCCCCTTCAAGTTAATGCTCCCATTCCGGAGAGCGCTGGCCCTTCCCAAGCCCAGCATGAGTGGGCCTTGGACAGCGCGAGCAACAAGTCCAGCCGGTTGGGAGGCCTTGAGGCAAGAGCTATTTTGAGAGGAGGCCACACATACCTGGGAGGACAGGGAGGTGTTCTGTGGCGTTGCTACCAGACCCACCTCACCTCGGAAGGTGGTCACACATTACAGAGGCCAGCCTCCAGGTGGGACCTGGGGATCCCCTGGGACAGGGGTAGTCAAACTGCGGCCCTCCAGATGTCCATGGACTACAATTCCCAGAAGCCCCCTGCCAGCGAATGCTGGCAGGGGGCTTCTGGGAATTGTAGTCCATGGACATCTGGAGGGCCGCAGTTTGACTACCCCTGCCCTGGAATTACAGCTCATCTCCAGGCTACAGAGATTAGATCTCCTGAAGAAAGGGGCTGCTTTGGAGGGTGGACTTTGTGGCCTTCTGTACCCTTAGAGGGTCTTCCCAGGTTCCATCCTCACATCTCCTGGCTCTCCCTCCCTGCAGGGGGCCATGGGAACATGACAATCCTATAGTACAGAGAGCAAGAATTCTTCACACACAAGTTGAGGCCTTGCCACCTGAGGACTGCAGCTTCCTTGATCGAGTCCGTCCATCTCCTGTCGGGTCGTCCTCTTTTCCTCCAGTCTCCAATTTTTCCTGGCATTGTTGTCCTTTCCAGTCTTCTCATGATTTCCTGCGGTCTGTAGGGGGTTGGACTAGATGACCACAGGGTTCCCTTCCAACTTTTTGATTCCATGATGTGGCCAAAGTACTATTTAACGTCCGCTGAGTTGTTTTAGCTACTAGGGCAGTGGTCCTAAACCCTCCTAATGCCGTGACCCTTTAATCCAGTTCCTTGTGTTGTGGTGACTCCCAATCATAAAATTATTAGAAAGTGTTCTTTCACAGACATTAAACCAAAACTGACCAATGGTGTGAAGATCCATTGTTCATGATTGTATAGAAATTGTTTTTTTTTTCCCCGGGGTTTCTCAGTTCAGTTCTGCCTCTTGTCCCACCATGCCGATCTCGTTCTTTTCTACTGCTCTAGACAAATGCTTTATCTCCATCTACCCCGCAAGGCTGTTGTGCAGATAGCACCCTCCCAGGCTAAGCTGCTTGCCCTGCCGTGACCTCTGTGAAAGGGCTGTTTGACCCCCAAAGGGGTCCCAACCCCCGGGTTGAGAACCACTGCGGTAGAGCAACAGGGGAAACGGTCTCCCATGATGTCCAGGAATCCCAGTGGCCACCTGAAAATCTGGGGAATAGCCACATAACCCCTGGGGAGCTGTAGTCTAGCAGGACCTCATGGCTTCCTTGGGGCCCTGATTGGGGGTCCCTGTTCCAGACCATATGGCTGTGAGGTCTTCTCTCTGGAATGTTTCTTGGTCGTGGTTGGGGAGATCTCTAAAACCAGCGGCCAGGAGCTACACCTATTGAGGGATGGCTAGAACCAGCTTCAAACGTTGGCGGTATGATTGAAAATCCTTCTGTAATGGTCCACTGTTCAGGGCTGGAATATCTTGACCTGCCTCCGTGTTGCTGTTAGCTCCCCAAGGGCCAGGAAGTTTCGCCCACTTCCTGGGCAAAACCCGTGTGTTGATTCCACGTTGACCTTCTTGTCCTGCACAATCTTCTACGCAAAAAGTCAAGGTGTGTTTAACCCCTTGATGCATGGCAAAAGTAAGGGGGGGAATCATCTTTCCCGTAGAAAGCAATAGATTCTGGATGAAGAAGAAGAGTTGTTTTTTAATACCTTGCTTTTTACTACCCAAAGGTGTCTCAAAGCAGTTTACAGTCACCTTCCCCTCTTCTCCCCACAAGGGACACCCTGTGAGGCAGGTGGGGCTGAGAGAGCTCTGAGAAATCGGCTCTGTGAGAACTGCTCTAACAGGACTGTGATTACCCCAAGGTCACCCAGCTGGCTGCATGTGGAGGAACGGGGAATCAAACCCGGTTTGCCAGGTTACAGGCCACAGCTCTTAACCACTACGGTGAGCTGGCTCTGAAACAAAAGGAAATACTTCTTTACTCCATGTGTGATTAAAGTGTGGAATTTTCTGCCTGACGATGTGGTGATGGCCACAGAATAAAGAGCTTTAAAAGGGGTTTAGACTGGTCTACCAGTGGCTTAACAAACCTTATAAGGGAGATCTGTATTTTTGCTCACACGTTTCCGGTTGCAGGCCGAGGGAGTGCAGTTTTGGCACACGGATCCTGCCCCCGGCTACGTGCGTCCCCAAACTGGTCTCTATGGTGACGGAACATGCGGCATCTGATACGCTTCCACCCCACTCTTTCTCAAATGGCTTGAGGCAGCTAGGTCTTCCCCAACGATTTTATTCTCATAACGCCCCGTGGGGTAGAGCGGGCGGAGAAAGAGGGGCCACGGCAGGCTTTGTGGTCAAGCGGGGATTTGAACCCGGGACTCAGTTTTGCACGTTCCCCACTGAGCCACACTGTATCCTACAAGGAGTAAATGAATAAGTCAGGGCAGGGGTAGGCAGGCTTTCTTCTTAGTAATCTAAAAAGGCCTGCAAGCATCAACTGCTCTCTGTGTACATGATAATTCCCTGTTCTCCACGGTTGCGGATTTCTTCCCCTGCTGCCCAGTTGGCCCTGGTCAAAGCCCATCGGCCAGGCTTTCTCAACCAGGGTTTCATGACAGCCCTGGAAGGGTTTCTGGGATGGGTCTTTGATTGAGGCCAGTGCAGTTGGTCCTGGGCCCCTCGCTTGCTAGCCAGGTCATCGGGCGCCCCTGGAGTTACCCCTGAGACCCCGTTATCATAGGGTCTGTGGTCCGAGGGGGAGGTGGACTTCTTTCATCACCTAGGGAGTGGGTCATAGGGGTTTTATTATTGTTTTGAGTGGGATTTTAATGTGGGTCAGCTCTACGCGGCTTGAGTCTTGCCTACCTGCAGGGCTGCTTATCACTTTATGCTCCCTACAGGACACTTAGCTCTGCGGGTATGAATTTGTGGATGGTTCCGGACTCCTGAGAAGCACACCTGGCCTCGACCAGGTCCTTTTTGGTGCTGGCCCCCACCTGGTGGAATGAGCTCCCGGACAAGCTGAGGGCTCTGTCAGAGCTGTCAACGTTCCGCAGGGCCTGTAAGACGGAGCTCTTCCGCTGGGCATTTGGCCTGGCCAAATATCGGGTGAGTAAGAGCCGGTCCTCCCCCATCCTTGTGTAATCCGGAGTCCCCCTGGGGCCAATCATCAGCCCTTGACTTACATCTGCTCAGAGCACAACTGGGAATATAGGAGCTGAGTAAGGGTCTATAGTTAGTTACTGTCGCCATCTGTGCTAATTTTTTTATCTTTTCCTGCATTTTGTATTTGTGCTGTCGGTAAATTGGTATAGTTACCATCTTTCAGAGTTTGGCTGTTTTTTTATTATGCTTGTAAACCACCGGCTGGTCCAGGAGTGGTGGTATAAAAATCCAATTAATAAATAATAAGAATTAAAATATTGTTGTCCACCATGAGCCACGTTAGAGGGAAAGGTGGAATATAAATGTAAAAATAAATAAAATAAGTTGTTATTTTTTAATTGGCTAAGCATTTATCAGGTGATATGACATAGATGGTCATGTTGACCTGCCCTGCCCTCCCAACATGGCCAATGAGGGGCCTGGAGGGGGTGGGAAGGGGAGGGGCCTTGGGTGGGCGTGTCCACAGCTCTGCTTCCCACAACCGTATTCTGCAGGATGGCGCCACTTCTGGGGTTTCTCAAAGCCTGAAGAATGTTTCAGGGGTTTCTCAACAGTAAAAACAGTGGAACAAGACTGCCTTAATCCCTCTCTTCTTCAGTTTGACACTTAGATTAGCGAGGATCCAACTTTTTTTAAAGAATGGATTCTTTGGTTGTGCTTTCGCAAGGGCGTAAAACCAGTTTGTTTGTTTCTTCCTGGATTGCTGAAATTTCCAGAAGTGTTACTCACCAGGGCTGTTTCGTGGATCCTAGCAGGGGCATCAGATAAAGGGGGGGGAGGAACTCCTCAAAGCGTAAGAACATTAGATGAGATTTGCTGGTTCAGAAGAAAGTGTATCTTGTCCAACATCCGGTTATGTTCTGACAGCCAGAATTGTCGGGTGAGATTCCAAAAGAGTAGCAGAGAAACAAGAGAAGGGAGGCTCAGGTGCATTTTCTCTCTCCCCAAATTCTTTGCCCCCCTGCTCAGGTATCCATAACTCAGGTGGGTGTTTCCTAGTGAACAGCCATGGTCCTTTAAAAGAACATTCATATTCAAAAGCAGTTAGGGAGGCCAACTTCCAGGGGGGACCTGGAGATCCCCTGGAATCTCCAGACGAAAGAGATCAGCTCCCCTGGAGAAAAGGGCTACTTGGGAGGGGGGACTCCCTTGCATTGTACCCCACTGAAGTCCCTCCCTGCGCCAAGTCCCACCCACTCCTGACTCCACCCCCAAAGCCACCCTTAACACAATCTCTCTTCGCCTGCAAGTGGGGATACCCAACAGGTAAGAAGAGCTTATCTCACCCCGAGCTTCCCCTTGAACCCTCTAACTAGCCACCGGCGGGGACTGGCTCGATTCAAGTACGGGGATGTCTTAAGAGACCTGCAAGGTTTTTGCGATAAATTCTGATTATCAAAGACTTATAGGCTGAAAGTCTAGCAGGGTCTGAATCTCAAAAGCTGCAACCCTGAATATCTTGTGGGTGTCTTAATGGGCTACCGGATTCAGCTCTAGTTGTTTTATTGCAGTCTGGCGCAGTAGAAATTTTCTAGAGATGTTCTGATCTGAGCTAGCAGGGAGTCTTCTTAGGTGAGAAGCATTTTCCATTATTGTTATTCTCCCCGTGGGTTGCTGTGTTGATCTGAAGCATCAGAACCAGGCTGGAGACCAGCAGCAACGAAGGGTACATACACAAGAACACTTGTCCCTTGAATAGCACTGGTTTTGTTCTGGCCTCGAACTTTTTCCTGTTCGTAGTCATAGAGCTGGAAGGGACCTCCTGGGTCATCTGGTCCAACCCTCTGCACTATGCAGGACACTCACATCCCTCTCGCTCATCCACTGTCACCTGCCACCCCCTTGAGCCTTCACAGAATCAGCCTCTCCGTTAGATAGCTACCCAGTCGCTGTTTAAAAATCTCCAAAGATTATTATCACACTTACAGTTTTTATTATCATCCTTACCCTTACTATTTATAATTTATATATGCCTCCCATCCCTGCGGAGCAGACTCAGGACTGTATACAGCAGGGGTCGTCAACCTGTGGTCCTCCAGATGTCCATGGACAAACGCTGGCAGGGGCTCATGGGAATTGTAGTTCATGAACATCTGGAGGACCACAGGTTGACTGCGCCTGCATCAAACCCAGGTAAAACACTATGAAAGCACAAACAGTAGAATTCTGGTAGTGTTCCACCTCCCACCAACCGTCGCAGTCCAGCTAGCCAATTTTGACAATTACAGTGAAATTAGTCCCCAAGGAGATGGGGAGAAACGGAGAGGAGAGGACTTTCCAACCACCACGTCTTCCACCATAGGCCTGGTGGAAGTGTGCCATTTTACAGGCCCTGCGGAAGTTTGACAGTTCCGTCCGCGCCCAGATCCTTCCACCAAGCTGAAGCCAGGGCTGAAAATTGCTGTCATTGTTGTCGAAGGACATGAAATAGGTGCTAAAAATCAGCCCCCGATTTTGAAAGGTGAATTCCAGCCAGGGGGTGGGGAAATCCCCGGAGAGGAGGGTGGAGAGAGGAGGAACTATAATCTCCTGACGCCTTTCCGAAGTTGTCCTTTTCTTCGGGGGACCAGATCCCTGTCTTCTGGAGATCAGCGGTAATCTCAGGAGATCTCAAGCCAGCCCTGGGGGGTTGTCCACCCCAACCTGTGTTTATTGATGATCGTGAAAATAGAACCAGAGTAGGGCGGGGTGGGGTGGGGGGAAGGATAGCTACTCTGGATTAGTTTGTATGACAATGCAGCGTTGCACAAACTTAATTAGATCCCTGACAAAGGGGAAACCCCAGCAACCGTGAGTTCCAGACAACTGCGATGAAGAATAAACAGTCCAAAGTCTCCACAACTTTTCTTGTGAGATCCCAGCTCATCCCATCTGCTCACAAAACTCTTGGTAGGTTTGATCGCACCGGGTGTGGCCAGGGTAGACTTCCTCCACCGCTTTGAGGTGACCCATATATTTCCAAACCGGACAAGCTGGGCTGCTAAATAAATCTCGAGGATTCACAGCAACAACACCGTTGAAGGCTAGATGATAGGTTTGGGAATCAGCTGGCCATGCAAATGCAGCCTCGGTGCAGAGTTCGGAGTTCAGTTATTTTGGTACTCTTTTATAGCTCGCATTTCACCCACGAAAAGGGAGCCCAGCCCTTGTGTCGTTCTCTGTGCTTCCATTTTATCTTCACAACAACCCTGTGAGGTGGGTTCGGCTGAGGGTGTGCAACAGGCCCAAGGCCACCCGGCAAGCTTCCGTGGCACAGTGATGGTATGGGTGGATTCGAACCCTGGTCTTCCAGATTCTAGCTTGACCCTTCAACGCTCTACCAGGCTGGCTCACCCCCCATCTTCCTAAAGCCTCATTTTTAGTTCCCATTGCCCCACAGGAGAACTTGGGAGTTTTGGCTAAACTATTCATACTTAATTAGGCTTGGCACACCCAGAAGGGCACGCCCAGAAAGGCACACGCACAGTTCCTAACAGAGATTACAAAACATTTCGTGGTCCAGGGTCTTTTACCATACCCAGAGGGACCAGCTCTGATTAGCAACTGCTACTTAAATTTTGGGGCAAAGATTCCTGCTGTTGCGTGGCTTAACACGCTTTATTCGGGAATGGCAAAGTTTGAACTGGAGTAAACTGGAGGGTAATAGCAGCACAAAACCGGTCCTGAAAGCACGGATTCAGGCATGGAGAACAGAAGTGCAATATATTATCAGAAACATGAACTCCGCAATAATCAATTCTACAAAAAGGAGGCGGGAAAACAGCAGGAAACGCAGAATAAGCACTCAAGTTTAACAGTCGGCGATGGTCCCGTAAGGCAGGGGTAGTCAACCTGTGTCCTCCAGATGTTCATGGACTACAATCCCCATGAGCCCCTGCCAGCTGGCAGGGGCTCATGGGGATTGTAGTCCATGAACATCTGGAGGACCACTGGTTGACTACCCCTGCCGTAAGGAATCAACCACAGAGGCAGGAGCAACCGAACATCGGTTTAAACGTGGATCCACGTTTGGCTCTGCAGCTCTGCTTTCCAAGTCTAGGCCTGAAGCACTGCAATAAATCCACATCTGGACGTCGACTTGGCTCTCGTGAAAAAGATTTGAAACAGGCGGGGTCCCCCCGGGGATGTCTGTCAAGCCGTAGAGCCAAACGTGGATTGAACGCAGCATTTCAGCGCCGTGCTTTAAACACAGCCATGCTGGACTTTCAGTTGCCCCTTGTGGACACGGCGGATTTCTTATAAGGGACCGTCACAGAGCGTGAAGTGAGAGGGCTTATTCTGCATTTCCCACTGTTCTTCGCTCTACATTTTGTCTAATTGATTATTGCGGCATTCATGTGTCCGATAATATATTGTACCTCTGACTACCGCGCCTGGTTTGTAGTCTCAGTCCTGGTTTTGCGCTGCTGTGCTCCCTCCCGAAAGTCCCTTCTGGATTGTGCTTGTGCTGCCCGGGGATCTCCCAGAATTACAAGCGGTCTCCACTCCAGGCAGATCCCCAGATCTCCGAAATAGCTTCTTGTTAACGGCCCAGGTCAGGTCTTGCAAGCAGATGGCCATGGCTTCTTTGGTGGAGTCCTTCCAACTCATGTCGGGGTTCTTCCTTTCCTTCCCCCCCCTCCTGCTTCCTTCAACTTTGCCTAGCATGACTGTCTTTCCTGGTGACTTGTCTTCTCATGATGTGACCACAGTACGATAGTCTCGGTTGAGTCATTTTAGCTATAGTTGTAACTTGGTGTTGTGGTTAATAGCAGCAGCTTCTAATCGGGCGAGCTGGGTTTGATTCCCCGCTCCTCCTCCACATGCAGCCAGCTGGGTGACCTTGGGCTTGTCACAGTCCTGTTCGAAGCTGTTGCCAAAGAGCAGTTCTCTCAGAGCTCTCTCAGGCCCACCCACCTCACAGGGTGGCTGTTGCGGGGAACGGAAGGGAAGGCGGTTGTAAGGTGATTTGAAACTCCTTCGGGCAATGAAAAGCGGGGCACACAAAGTCACTCTTCGTCTCAGGCTTGATTTGATCGGACACCCCATGAGTCATAGCCGTAAAACTCTCCTCCGAGGCCATATTTCAGATGGATCCATTTTCTTTTTGCCAGCTTTCACCTCCATCCAGCAGCAATGGGGAAGGACACGCCTCGAATTCACTTGACCTTGGCCGCCAGAGAGAGATTCTGACCCTTCAGGATCTTTCCTAGCAGTTTCCTGGCGGCCCTCCCCAGACTCCTATCCCCTTCCTGGCCCATTAACGCCTCCCATAAATTTCTATTTCTGGCAGGATGCTGCTTTGAGCCCCCCCTTCCTTGTTGGGGGGGGCACAGTTGCAAAAACCCACCCACCCCTTTGTTGCTCTGTGTTTTTTTAATCTAAACACTTTTTAGGGAAAATGATATAAATATCAAAGGGGTGCAGGAGAGCAAAAGGATTATTAGTAACACGAATCATCATGTTCCAAACACATTATAAATTGCGGGGTGTCGAAAATAAGGAGTGGAGCAAAAGATTCCCCCCATTGTAATCTTAGCACTCATCCTCACTTCAAATACTCTAAATCAGGGGTAGTCAAACTGCGGCCCTCCAGATGTCCATGGACTACAATTCCCATGAGCCCCTGCCAGCGAATGCTGGCAGGGGCTTCTGGGAATTGTAGTCCATGGACATCTGGAGGGCCGCAGTTTGACTACCCCTGCAAATGCTTCTAAATGCTGAATGTTGTAACTCGTCTGTATTTTACTGCCATAAGACGCTCCTCTGGTGGATCCTTTGTCTACCCTCTCCCCCACCCCATTGCTGCCCCGCACCGAATCCGCCCCCTGGTAGCAGAACATCTGAAAAGCATTTTGAATGCCCCTCTAGTCTGGATGAGGGAGGGGGGCAGCGGAGAAGGTGGGAATGGTGCTGAGATGAAGCCCCCCTCTTCTCATCTTGGAGGGAGGGGAGGCCACTAGGGCTCAGTCACGTATGTGAAATGTGAGGATAACTTTTGGTGCTTTTTGTCCCTGCTGGCTCAGCCAGTCTCCCGCCCCCCAGCTTTGTCTGTGTCTTTGGAATAGGGATGCCAGCTTCCAGGTGAGCCCTGGGGATCCCCTGGAGTTTTAGCTCAGCTCTCCACCCCACCCCACCCCCCAGGATGAAATGGCTGCTTTGGAAGGTGGAGGTTCCTGTCCTCCCCATGTTCCCCCCACCACCCAGATTCTCCATGAGTTCCCCAACCAGGAGCTGGCAGCCCTAGCACCTGTGTAGTCAACCTGTGGTCCTCCAGATGTCCATGGGCTACAATTCCCATGAGCCCCTGCCAGCGTTTGCTGGCAGGGGCTCATGGGAATTGTAGTCCATGGACATCTGGAGGACCACAGGTTGACAACCCCTAGTCTAGAGGAGAGCTGCAATTTTGGGGGTTTCCCTGGAGGCTGGCATCTCTAGAGGAATCAGAGGAACCGGAAACATGAGCTGGGAGGGACAGGAAACTCAAAGCAGGAGGGACACAACCAAGGGGACCAACAGGACACAATACCTGCTGCCTCTTTATCCTGCCCTTTTGCCAATGGCTCACCCCTCCGTCCTCACAACAATCCTGCAAGGTAGGGCAGGCGGAGACAGAATCATTGACTGAAAGTGGTCTGGGAAATTTCATGGCCAGGAGGGATTTGAACCCTGTCTGAATACCCTGACACCACTCTGGCTTCTAGCATGCCCAGCATCCTATAACCGAGTCAGCTCAGCGTTGGGGTCATAGCATCAGACTCTAGGCTCGGCTTTCCTCCCCACCCCCCACCCCAAAATAAACCTCTCCTTGATGGTGAGAACATCAGACAGGGGCGTTGTGTGAATAAAAGGGAGGGGGGTCTTTGGGGGGAATCAGTAGCGGGTAGGGGCTGCAGGGGTGGATCGGGGCCGTGGAGTCCCCTATGCACATCTGTGGGTTGCACATCTGTGGGTGCGGGTTTCCCCCTTTGCGCCGCGTCACGTCGGAATCCAGCCCCCGCCCGCTCACCCCGCGATTGTGACGTCATCCTTGGGTTCCCCCGCACCCCCACCTCCGCCCCCCATATGTCCCTTCCTCCGCGCGCGGCCCCCTCGCCAGCCTTTACGTGGGAACAGGACAGGTGTCGTGTCGTCACGGGGCGGGGAGGGCGGCGCGTGTGCGGAACAGCCTCCCGGGGGAGGGAGGGAGGGGGCGAGGGGGCGTGGCCGCCGGGCGAAGGAGCGCCGCCTTCTTTCTTTCATTCTCCCCGTCGGGGCTCTTTTCATTCAACGCGTCTCTCCTCGGCTCGCGATAGGGCGAGCCCGCTCTGTTTGAAGCGCCTCTGCCGCCGCTGATTGGCCGCCCGGGCGGGCCCGTCTGCAAGCGGGGGGCGGCGCCTGTGCCTTGAAATAAGCCAGCCCGGCGCGTCGGGCTCGGCCAAGCGGACAGCGCCTTTGTCTGCCTCGGGGGGACGGAGGGAGGGCGAGCCGCACGCAGCGCTGATCTCTCCTCTCTGCCTGCCTCCCTCCCTTCCTTTCTTTGCACAGCTCCCTCCGGGACGGACCTGCACCGCTAGCCCCGGCGGCTTCGGCTGGAGAAGGACCCTTCCGCCGGCCTTCCGCCGCCCCCCGTGGGATGTGAGCAGAGGACCAGCCAGCGGTGCCCCCGAGCGCCCAGGGAAGGAAGGAGAAGCCCCCGCGGAGCACCATGCCGGTGGAGACCCTCCGCGCCGGCCACCAAGCCAGCACGGCCGTGGGGCCCTTCACCTCGGCCATGCCCTTCCGCATCCTCAACAAGGGCCCCGAGTACTTCCGCCGGCCGGCAGCCCCCGGGGCCGCCAAGAAGTTCAGCGCGGTGGAGAGGCTGGAGGCCGACAAGGCCAAGTACGTCAAGAGCCAGAAAGTGGCCAGCACCAAGCAGGAGCCCGTGAAGCCCCTCTTCCTCCGGCAGCCCCTCTTCGCCCCCGGCGTGCGCCGGGCGATGCTCACCCCCGGCCGCAAGACCCCGCAGGGAGGGCGCCGGGGGGAGGTCTGCGCCGGCAAGACCTCCTTGAACCTGGAAATCCTCAACAACCTGATCAACTTCTGCGACAGCCCGCTCTCCTTCCCCAAAGCCGAGAGCCCCCTGGAGCACAAGCGGACGCCGGACCCCCACGCCAGGAGCCCGGGCAGCCTGCCGAGGAAGAAGGGGCCCGAGGAGGGCATGAGTAAACTCTCCCAAAGCTCGGCCTCCTCCAAGCCCCCCAGCACCTTGGCCGTGCGCCGGGTGGACGTCCGTCCGTGCGTGGCGATGCGCGCCAGGGTGACGCCGACCATCCAGCTGACTCCCGTCGCCACCTCTCCCGCCCACGCCCGGATCCCGTCCTCCGGGTCCCTCGACTCCCAGAGTCCCCGCCGAGAGCTGTGGCCGGAGAGCGCCAAGCGCCAGACCCTCCTGCACCGGTCCAAATCGGACCTGAGCGACCGGTACTCGCGGGCCACGGCCGACTTGGAGCGCTTCTTCAACTACTGCGGCCTGGACCCCGAGGACCTCGGCGAGGTGGAGGTGGAGCGGTTCACGCGGGCCAGCTCCGACATCGTCTCCGGCAAGTTCCACAGCGTCAGCACGGCCAGCTCGGAGGGGACCCGCTCCCGGCACAGTGCCGTCACCCTGGAGGAGAGGCAGGCCGAGCGCATGCCCTACGGCATCTCCGTCATCGAGCGCAACGCCCGAGTCATCAAGTGGCTGTACGGACTCCGGCAGGTGAAGGAACCGCCAAAGGTATCCAACGTATAGCGGGGTGCTTTCCGTGGACTCCAGCGAGGAGAGAGAGCAAGCTCTTGCGGAATTCTCTGTCTGTTTTGACCGTGGACAGTTGAACACTTTGTTACTCTTCCCAGTTCTTTTTTGTGTGTCCCTGTGAGAAATATTTGGCGTGCGCATTATTGGTGGTGGTGAAGTTTTGCATTTGAGGCGTCCTTCAGTCTTGGGGGCGGGGGGAACAGAAAATCCCAAGTAGCTTCAGAGGTTGGCCATAAGGGTCTACTGGGCCAAAATGATTTGGAGGAGAATGAACTTTTGAGAGTTCAGGCTCACTTTGTCAGATAAAATTTGAAAGGAGGAGTGTCACAGATCCTCGTTCTCTGCCCCAAGGCAATGCTCCCTGTTAAGCTGAGTACTGTTTGCACCGTACCTTTGCATCTGTAGTCTCTTCTGGGCAGCATCCCTCCCACCTTCTGGAGGAGATAGAAGGATGCAGGGATCTCCATTCCAGCTAGTATCTGACGAAGGAAGCTCAGAATTCTCAAAAGTTCCTACCCTGAAACTTTGGTTGCTCTCTAAGGTGCCGCCAGATGCAAATCGAGCTTTCTCCACCCAGGTTTCGCAGAGATAAGGTTGGGAGCAGGATTCTAGATCTTGTTGGTCAACATCTCCCTGGAAGGGCTTAAAGGGAAAACGCGTTTCGCACAAGCAGCCTGTCTGTCCTGGGAAGAGAGGTGCTTGGAGAGAGGCGCGTGGAATTGAGACGGGGAGGGCAAACGGAACCGAGAGAAGACTTTTTAAAGAACAATTATGGTTGACCACAAAAATCAGAGTCCGGTAGCACCTTTAAGACCAACAAAGATTTATTCAAGGCGTGAGCTTTCGAGTGCAAGCACTCGAAAGCTCACGCCTTGAATAAATCTTTGTTGGTCTTAAAGGTGCTACCGGACTCTGATTTTGTTGCGCTACTTCAAACCAACACGGCGACCCGCTTGAATCTGTCGTGGACAAAACACCCTGCCAGAGAAGGATCTCTTCTCCAGCCGATCCACCCAAGGAACAGCAGTGAGAAGCACACCGGTTCACCCAAGGGGCTTGTCTTGCTGGCAGCTATCTGTGCCCTGGCAGGGGGGTGACAGCACCCGCAGCTTCCGAGCCAGGACCCTGTGGCTGCTGGTGGTGGCATGGGCATGGCTGGCCCTTGCTTGGAGGTGACAAAACACTTTGTACCGGCACCTGGGTGCAACAAGACAGCTTCAAGAGTCAGCGGGGTGTCGTGGTTAAGAGCAGAAGGGTTTGATTCCTCGCTCCTCCTCCTCCTCCCCATGAAGCCAGCTGGGTGGCTGTGGGCTAGTCCCAATTCTCTCAGAGCTGTTCTCGCGGAGCAGTTCTCACGGAGCTCTCTCAGCCCCACTTAACTCACAGAGAGTCTGTTGTGGGGAGAGGAGGAGGTGTTTGTAAGCTGCTTGGGGTCTCCTTCAGAGCGTAAAAAGCGGGGTATAATAAAACAGCTCTTCTAAAAGGAAGCAGTTTCCTGCCGGCAGGTCCAGGGTTCAAAACCTGGGGCTGCCGTTTGGAGACTTTGATCCCGCACCTGTTTGCCTGCTCTGCCCTGTGAACCAGTTCAGGGAATGGGGGGGGGGGGGGGTTAGCAGGAGCAACAATGCGCTAGGTAACAATGGGGCATCTTACGGCTGAGTGAGCTTTCAAAGGGTATTGTGTGTGAGGGAGGGAGAGGAATGCGGAGCCGTTTTGGTGGGAGTCCTGGAAAAACCTCTCGGGCACACTGCCCAGCCAATCGCCGCTCCTCTGCCCTCTTTTGGGGACGGTTTGCGCAAGGGCGCGTTGCCAACAAAAGCGGGAATCGGGCGACCCTTCCAAGAGTGGAATTGAGCGTCCAAGAGCAACAAGAGTTTTCAGGAAAGGATACCGGGTCATCTGGGACCTCTCTGGTCCTGCTGGGGGGCTTGTGCGTTCTTTAAAATTGTGACTTGGGTGTGAACAGCCTCAGGCGGGTGGCGAGCGGGGGAAAGGAGGGCAGAGACACATGGGGCTGCTGTGGTTAAAAGAACCAGGTTCGATTCCCCGCTCCTCCCTGTGTAGCCAGCCGGGTGGGCTTGAGCCAGTCACGGTTCGCTCAGAGCTGTTCTCTTCAGAGCAGTTCTCTCAGAGTGCTCTCATTCCCACCTCCCTCGCAGGGCGTCTGTTGTGGGGAATGGAAGGGAAAGGGGATTGTGAGCCACTTTGAGTAGTGAAAAGCAGGGTCTAAAAACCCCAGCTCTTATTCTAGGGCTTTGTGCCACACATCCTCTGCTTCTTATAGGTGGGGCCTGGAGATCTCCTGGAATTACAGTAGATCTCCAGATGACGGAGATCAGTTGTGCATCACACCCTGGATGACCCATTCCCCCTCAAATCCAGCTTATTGCCCAAATCTCCAAAAACGTCCCAATCTGGAGCTGGCAGCCCTGGCCTCCTGTGTCTCCGACTTCTTTGCTCCAAGTGGGGCAAAGAAGGCTGACCCCTTGACCGCCAGAAATCCCCTGCAGAGATAGTCAGGGGTAGTCAACCTGTGGTCCTCCAGATGTTCATGGACTACAATTCCCATGATCCCCTGCCAGCATGCTGGCAGGGGCTCATGGGAATTGTAGTCCATGAACATCTGGAGGACCACAGGTTGACTACGCCTGGTTTGGATGACGCATTCTGCTTCCAAGTGATGCCCGTCTCACAGCCAAGATCAGCCCGTTCTCATCCGATTTTGGAAGCTAGGCAGGGTCAGCCCAGGTTAGTAGTTGGTTGGGAGACCACCAAAAAAGTCCAGGGTTGCTATGCAGAGGCAGGCATCCACCTCTGTTTCTCTTTGCCCTGGGCTGAATGGTCCAGGCTAGCCCGATACCAGATTTTTGGAAACTAAGCAGAGCCAGCCCTGGTCAAGACTTGGATGGCAGATCTCCAAGAACGTCCAGGGTTGCCACGCAAGGGCCAGCCCCCTCTGTGTTCCTTTTGCCTTGGAAACCCTATGGCAGGGGTGGCCAACCTGTGGCTCTCCGGAGGTCTGTGGACTACAACTCCCATGAGCCTCCCCCCCTTCTGTATTCAAGAGGGAAATTCTCCCGGTGGTGGTGCGTGGAGCGCGTTAGAAAACAGTCCGTGTCTCTCACATGGTTCTGGTGGCCAGTCATCACCTGGAATCGTGGTTTCCTGTCTACAGTGGTCTCCCCTTCAAAGTGGGTGGCAATCCCCTCTGCCCTAGTGAGACTCCTCTAACGGGGAGGAGAGCTGAATGGTTCTTTCTGTGTGCTTGAAGAGGCCCGGAGAGGAATTGCCCATCAAAGTCCAGAATTCAACTCATCCTGTCTCGCTTTGCCCAAGACCCAGAGGGGAGGATGCCCCCTCAGAATAGTATTTCTACAATCCCGTGTCAGCCGAGGAAGAACAGTATATCGATAGGCACTGATCAACCTCTGTTGGGTAGGCAGAATTTCCTCTGCATCTGTTGTGTCTGTGTAATTGTGAGTGAATTCCCCTTCCTCTGTTTCTGGTCCAAACTGCAGAGCTTTCTCCACATGGACGATGCTTTTTTTATTTATAATAATAATAATGTTTCTTAATATTTGTTCTTACGAAATGTGTACCTTCATCTGTGTTGATGGTCTGCCCAGGAGGAGGCAGAGGGGAAAAAAACCCTGATTTGTATTAAAGCCGTGTTCTTTAAAGAATTGCCTCTTGTCTCTCTGGTTTTTGTTCCCCCCCATTCAAATGCAGGAAACCTCCTTGAACGCTGGTAACCCAGGGAGGAAGGCTGAGGTGAAGGGAACAAGTTCCGGGAGGATGCTCTTGCATTTAAAAATAAATGGCACCACGCGGGAGGGGGAGGGGGGATGCTGAGCCTGCAGCCAAGACTCATCGTGTTGGAGGGAGCGCTTTTTCATGGGAAATAGATTCAGGGGGGTCGCTGGGTTGGTCTCACGCAGCAGCACAAAGCTTGGATCCAGCGGCCCCTTGACCAGCAAAGTTTTGTTCAGGGCATAAGCTCTCTATGGATTATAATTTTCATAGATGTCTATGGACTACAATTCCCATGAGCCTCTGCCAGCAACAGGGCTGGCATGCTGGCAGGGGCTCATGGGAACTGTAGAACGTGGACATCTGGAGAGCTACCGTTTGGCCACCCTTGTAAGTGGTTAAGAGTGGTGGCTTTTAAACTGGAGAACCGGGTTTGTTTTCCCCATTCTTCCACACGAGTGACCCTGGGCTCCTCATAGTTCTCTTAGAGCTGTCAAAGCTCTCTCAGCCCCCACCTACCTTACAAGGGATCTGTTGTGGGGAGAGGAAGAGAAAGCAATTGTAGGCCACTGAGGAGTATAAAAGCCAACTCCCAAGCATGACTTTTTGATGTGGGACACATCTTCTGGTGCGCCTCATCAAACGGAAATGTAGACGGATGTGACGTCTGTCGTTCCACAAAATGCGCCAGAAGATTAGAAGGGCCTGGCTGTGCAGCACACCGGCCCCTGGGGCCTGGGCAGCTGCTGTGCTATCCATGGGGTTCAACCTCAAATGGCCAGTCCACATGGCTAGAAAGCCCGCATCAGACACAGAGAAGAAAGCTGCCAAAGAGCCGGTCGCACAACTGAAGAAGGAGATTTTGTTAGAATCATAGAGTTGGAAGGGACCTCATGGGTCATCCAGTCCAACCCCTTGCACTATTCAGGAGTTCCATAAGCAAACAGCCCCTCCCCCTATTCTACAACCAAGAGTCCCTCCCCCATTAACAAACACGGGCACTTTAACATGCACGAAAATATCCTTCTCCTATTGTACGACCCTTTGCCTCCGTTTTCCCCTCTCAAAAGTATGCCTGACAATGACAGTAACCGCAGGCATAAATAAAAAAAAACATCTCAGAATTATAAATCGGACTTCTCTCTGCTGTTGCAAAAACAAACCAGGATACATTTGGGTGTACGCTCCTGCCTCTGAGCTGCGGTTCGCTTTATTCCGGTTGCCTAGACAAGGAAACAAGGTCAGAGCGTTCCAAGGAGAAACCTTTGTGGAAGGCCGATGACTCAGTGGGAGAGCACCTACTTTGCATGCCGAAAACTTGGGCTTAATTCCTGGAATCTCCACTTTTGGAGATTTTTTGGATGGAGCGTGGAGTTTGGGAAGGGGAGAGGAAAACTGCCCTTTTTTGTAGGGGGCTTAATCTCTGTAATTGGGCTGGGAGTCATATTAGTAAGAGCACTCCTGGCCCCACCTGGAGGTTGGCAGCTCAAGGGCTGACTGAAACATTCACCATTGCAAGCACTCTTATGCTGCTATCCGAATCTTGGAAACAGCATAAGCTGCTCGTTTACATGACAATGGGGGAGGGGGTCTTGCGGGGGCAAAGCCTTTATTGCCCCTCTTTGGAAATGGATTTCACAATGGGTCTTCTCCCTTCGGACAACCAGCTGGGCCGGCAGCTCCTTTCGCCTCTCCAGAATGACCATGCCTCTCTTCCTAACAAGGTGCTGATAAGAAGAATAGTTGGTTTTTAGACACCACTTTTCCCTGCCCAAAGCAGCTTCCATTCACCTTCCGTTTCCTCCCCCCACAACAGACACCCTGTGAGGGAGGCTGAGAGAGCCCTGAGATTACTGAAGAAGAAGAAGAGTTGGGTCTTATATGCTACTTTTCTCTACCTGAAGGAGTCTCAAAGTGGCTTCCAATCTCCTTCCCTTCCTTTCCCCACAACAGACACCCTGTGAGGGAGGGGAGGCTGAGAGAGCCCTGAGATTACTGAAGAAGAAGAAGAGTTGGGTCTTATATGCTGCTTTTCTCTACCCAAAGGAGTCTCAAAGCGGCTTCCAATCCCCTTCCCTTCCTTTCCCCACAACAGACGCCCTGTGAGGGAGGTGGGGGTGAAAGATCTCTGACAGAACCGCTCTAGAGAACAGCTCTATCAGGACTGTGATGAGCCCAAGGTCACCAAGGTGGCTGCAGGCGGAGGAGCAGGGAATCGAACCCGGCTCACTAGATTAGAAGCCGCTGCTCTTAAGCACTGCATGAGGCACCTCCTTGAAGGGGAACGGGGAGGGCAGGAAGCGCTAATGTGTTTCTGGTGCCAAAACAGCATCCCCAGTGCATTAATACCGGATTTCCCTCTTCGGGCTTTGTAAAGACATGTCCGAGCTGTGCTTGGCAAGCTCTCAGAGACCCCAGCTGGTATTAACAAAGCCAGTGGCTTGCTCCAGTGAGGGGCAGGCAGGGTAGGAATAAGAATCAAAAAACAAAAGGGGGATTAAAACTGGAACCATAAAACCCCAACTGGAAACAGTCAGGACCTTCAAAGGCTGAATGTCTGTATTAATGTCCAAATTATATAAATTTTATTGCGCACAACTTGCAAATTTAAAAAATTAAAAACACATAAACACAGGCTCTTGCAAAAGCAGTGTATTATACACCTGGAGAGGTCAACCTGTGGTCCTCTGGATGTCCATGGACTACAATTCCCATGAGCCCCTGCCAGCGAACGCTGGCAGGGGCTCATGGGAATTGTAGTCCATGGACATCTGGAGGACCACAGGTTGACCTCCCTGATATACACTATGTAAACCACTAGACCTGATGCATTTCAGCCCGTGCAGGGCCTTCTTCGGAGGTCTAATATCAACACACACTCATTCATTACACATATGAAATATGCACAGCAGCCAATAAAAGTTCCAAAGCAAGAGCTGTAAAGTATCAAATTCAATCAATGGATCAAGAGGTCTATTTATCAGCTGTTGGCTCTCATCTAAAGGCTGCCAAAAATTTCAGTGGTGCCTTCTCTTATTAGTGCATGGATTGGACTTCACTCGTTGCAATACTAATAAGAGAAGACACCACTGAAGGGGGCGTGTCTTATAACGAGACCTCTCAAGAAGGCCCTACAGGGGCTGAAACACGGCAGGTCTAGGGGTTCATATAGCCCATAGCACACTCTTTTTCATTTGCCTATGGGCTGGACATATGTTTACAGTGTTTTCAAACTTTTAAAAACTGTACACAATAAAAGATATAATTTTAACATGAATATAGACATGTAACCTTTGAAGGACCTCACTGTTATCAGTTGGGTTTTTAGAAGAAGAAGAAGAGCCCTGAGATTGCTGAAGAAGAAGAATTGGTTCTTGGCTTTTTCTCTATCAGAAGGAGTCTCTAAGTGGAGACGAGCCAACTCTTCTTCTTCTTCAGTAATATCAGGGCTCTCTGAGCCTCACAGGGTGGCTATTGTGGGGAGAGGAAAGGGAAGGCGATTGGAAGCTGCTTTGAGACTCCTTCTGTTAGAGAAAAGCAGCATAGAAGAACCAACTCTTCTACTTCTTCAGTAATATCAGGGCTCTCCCAGCCTCCCCTCCCTCACAGGGTGTCTGTTGTGGGGAGAGGAAAGGTAAGGAGATTGGAAGCTGCTTTGAGACTCCTTCGGGTGGAGATAAGCGGCATAGAAGAACCAACTCTTCTACTTCTTCAGTAATATCAGGGCTCTCTCAGCCTCCCCTCCCTCACAGGGTGTCTGTTGTGGGGAGAGGAAAGGGAAGGCGATTGGAAGCTGCTTTGAGACTCCTTCTGTTAGAGAAAAGCAGCATAGAAGAACCAACTCTTCTTCTTCACTAACATCAGGGCTCTCTCAGCCCCAACTACCTCACAGGAAAGGGAAGGCGACTGTAAGCTGCTGTGAGATTCCTTTGAGTAGAGAAAAACAGCACATAAGAACCAATTCTTCTTCTTCTCCTTGTAGAAATGCCACTGGAAACCCCAAATCCCAAAGGAGGAACTGGTAAAGTCTGCATTTTGCTTGTCATTGCTTCCTCCAACCAAAAACTCCTTATTGTACAAGTGTCCATCTATCTGTTCGTCTGTCTATTACATTGGCATCCTGCCCTCCCCTGAGGCTCAGGGTGGTTCACATGGGACATAAAGAACAATACAGTGAACTTGGGTTTGTGTCAAATAGAATACAACAATGGTAATAACAACAACAACAAATGATAACAGTTTCAACAGGGTAACAAACAGGCCCACTGTTGTCCAAGTCAGGCGCATGGATTCCTGGGAGGGAGGCTCAGGGGCCCTTTGAGTGTTGCTGGTTCAGGTCGACCTCAACCAAATGCCTGGTGTAAGAGCTCCCTTTCGCAGGCCCTGCAGAATTGGGGGAGTTTGGGCAGGGCCCTCATAGAATCATTGTTGTTAGGTGCAAAGTCGTGTCCAACCCATCGCGACCCCATGGACAATGATCCTCCAGGCCTTCCTGTCCTCCACCATTCCCCGGAGTCCATTTAACTTTGCAACGACTGCTTCAGTGACTCCATCCAGCCACCTCATTCTCTGTCGTCCCCTTCTTCTTTTGCCCTCAATCACTCCCAGCATTAGGCTCTTCTCCAGGGAGTCCTTCCTTCTCATGAGGTGGCCAAAGTATTTGAGTTTCATCTTCAGGATCTGGCCTTCTAAGGAGCAGACAGGGCTGATCTCCTCTAGGACTGACCGGTTTGTTCGCCTTGCAGTCCGAGGGACTCGCAAGAGTCTTCTCCAGCACCAGAGTTCAAAAGCCTCAATTCTTGGACGCTCGGCCTTCCTTATGGTCCAGCTTTCACAGCCATACATTGCAGCTGGGAATACCATAGAATCATAGAATCTTAGAATCATAGAGTTGGAAGGGGCCATACAGGCCATTTAGTCCAACCCCCTGCTCAATGCAGGATCAGGATCAGCCCTGACCTCTCCAGGGAGCTCGTTCCACCAGGTGGGGGCCAGGACGGAGAAGGCTCTGGCCCTGGTTGAGGCCAGGTGGGCTTCTTTCGGGCCAGGGATCACCAGCCCTTTACATGTTTTAGGAGTTGTCTCTGGGTCCTCGTGCAATAAAAAGTTTTCAGTGGAGGTCCACCGAGGAAGCAGTCACGAGCGAAACACAGGATTTACCGGTTCTTCGTTTGGATTTGGGATTTCTAGGGGCATTCCTACAATTGCACAACCTTTCCTTATGCTGGAGCATGACCGTAATAAACATTGTTACAGTTACGCAATGCTTCTGTAGAATTGCAGTGTTTGTGTTTGTGCTTTTCAAGTGTTGGGTAAATTTTTTCTATGTTGTGTCAATTCTGACTGAGTTGTGTTGTCATTCTCCAGTGGTTTTTCTTCTTTTGTACAGCTGCAATACACTGGGTACTCCCTTCTGTATTTCCAGATCCAACTTTTTCAATGTTTCAAATCTGGGAGAGCCCCTGAAATGATTTTTCGGATTTCGAGGAGCCCCGGGAGTGATGTCAGCTGACCACAACCCCAACACCACGCCCCCGGAAGTGACATCACTACCTGAACCCTTTTGCTCCCCTCCCCCTGCCTTTACTTCTCCTGTGGTGGGTCTGCCTCACATAGGCCGGAAAGAAGAGCAGGAGCTGAAAAGAGAGCTGAGACCCTCCTCCCCCATCCCGTGCCACTTCAGAGCTCCCCTACACCCCCTTCAGAACTTTTTGGGAACCTCCAAGAGTCCATGGACCCTTGGCTGGAGATCCCTGCTCAAGATGGCAGCAAACACATAGGAGACAATAAAGATATGAAAAAACGTATTGAAAATGCTCAATCATGATTATTTAATGTCCACAATGAGTAAAAAATGTGCAAATGCGTATTAGCCAATCAGCTAATCAGATATATAGCAGGGTGTCTGTTGTCTAATGTCATCAATGTGTAGAATAAATCTTTCCTGTGAGCCACAAACAAACAGGGAGGGTTTTTTTTCTTGGAAAGAGAAGGGTTGGTTTTATACCCCCCATTTTCCTGCCCGAAGGATTCTCAAAGAGGCTTACATTTGCCTTTCCTCTCCCCACAACAGAGGGAGGGGAGGCTGTGAGGGAGGGGAGGCTGAGAGAGCCCTGAGATTACTGAAGAAGAAGAAGAGTTGGTTCTTAGATGCCGCTTTTCTCCACTTGAAGGAGTCTCAAAGCGGCTTCCATTCACCTTCCCTTTCCTCTCCCTACAACAGACACCCTGTGAGGGAGGGAGGCTGAGAGAGCCCTGAGATTACTGAAGAAGAAGAAGAGTTGGTTCTTAGATGCCGCTTTTCTCCACTTGAAGGAGTCTCAAAGCGGCTTCCATTCACCTTCCCTTTCCTCTCCCTACAACAGACACCCTGTGAGGTGGGTGAGGCTGAAAGAGCCCTGATATTCCTGCTCGGTCAGAACAGCTTTATCAGTGCTGTGACTAGCCCAAGGTCACCCAGCTAGCTGCATGTGGGGGAGTGCAGAATCAAAGCCAGGTTGCCAGATTAGAAATCCGTACTCCTAACCACAAGAGCCTCTTGTGGCGCAGAGTGGTAAGGCAGTGACATGCAGTCTGAAGCTGTCTGCCCATGAGGCTGGGAGTTCAATCCCAGCAGCCGGCTCAAGGTTGACTCAGCCTTCCATCCTTCCGAGGTCGGTAAAATGAGTACCCAGCTTGCTTGCTGGGGGGTAAACGGTCATGACTGGGGAAGGCACTGGCAAACCACCCCGTATTGAGTCTGCCATGAAAACGCTGGAGGGCGTCACCCCAAGGGTCAGACATGACTCGGTGCTTGCACAGGGGAGACCTTTACCTTTACCTTTTACTCCTAACCACTACATGAAGCCGGCCTTCTATGAGAGCAAGCATAGTCTAGTGGTTAAAGAGCAGCAGCCTCTAATCTAGAGAGCCGGGTTCAATTCCCCATCCCTCCTCCACTTGCAGCCAGCTGGATGTCCTTGGGTGAGTCCCAGTTCTGCCAGAGCTCTCTCAGCTTCACCTATCTCTCAGGATGTCTGTTGTGGGGAAAGGAAGGTAAAGATGTTCGTAAGCTGCTTTTGAGATTCCTTCGGGGAGTGAAAAGCAAGGTTTAAAATTCAGCTCTTCTTCACATGAGGAAGAGGAGAGGAGAGGAGAGGAGAGGAGAGGAGAGGAGAGGAGAGGAGAGGAGAGGAGGGGAGAGGAGAGGAGGGGAGAGGAGAGGAGAGGAGAGGAGAGGAGAGGAGAGGAGAGGAGAGGAGAGCTCTCTGTGCTCTGATTCCCCATTCTTGAAAAGGAAAGGAACACGGATCTTCTGGACTTGTGCCAGCAACTGCAAACGGATCCGCCTAGGAGACGTGGGCTGAAAGGTGCCCTTGGCACCCTTGGCAGAGCTGGGAGCAGCTGGCGGAGAAGAAAAGAGGACAAGCCCAGGCCGAGACCGACAGGAGAACAAACCAAGACGCTTGGCAGAGGCTCCCCTTTGCTTCATTCACAGCGTGAACTCTGCCTGCTCAGATTGCTGCTCAACAAGGCCTAGCTGGCACAGAAGGGGGCACAGAACGAAATTAGAGTCCGGCGGCACGTTTAAGACCAGAGAAGTTTGATTCAAGCTGCAAGCTTTCATGTGCAAGCAAACTTCTGCAGGCACAATGAATTGGGGATTACAAGTCCACATTTAGAGTGGGAAGGGTCACACAGGCCATCTAGTCTATCTAGTCCACCCCCTGCTCAATTCAGGATCAGTCCAGCCGCTGACTGAGGATGGCCAGTGAGGAGGAGCTCCCCACCTCCTCAGGCAGCCCCTTCCCCTGCTGAACTAGACTCCTAGAATCCTAGAGTGGGAGGGGTCCACAGAGGCCATCTAGTCCACCACCTGCTCAGTGCAGGATCAGCCTTCAGCATCCAGGAGAAGGGTCTGTCCTGCCGCTGCTTGAAGACGGCCAGTGAGGGGGAGCTCCCCACCTCCTTAGGCAGCCCCTTCCCCTGCTGAACTAGACTCCTAGAATCCTAGAGTAGGAGGGGTCCACAGAGGCCATCTAGTCCACCACCTGCTCAGTGCAGGATCAGCCTTCAGCATCCAGGAGAAGGGTCTGTCCTGCCGCTGCTTGAAGACGGCCAGTGAGGGGGAGCTCCCCACCTCCTTAGGCAGCCCCTTCCCCTGCTGAACTAGACTCCTAGAATCCTAGAGTGGGAAGGGGCCACAGAGGCCATCTAGTCCACCCCCTGCTCAGTGCAGGATCAGCCTTCAGCATCCAGGAGAAGGATCTGTCCAGCCGCTGCTTGAAGACGGCCAGTGAGGGGGAGCTCCCCACCTCCTTAGGCAGCCCCTTCCACTGCTGAACTAGACTCCTAGAATCCTAGAGTGGGAAGGGTCCATGCAGGCCATCTAGTCCACCCCCTGCTCTGTGCAGGATCAGCCTCAAGCACCCAGGAGAAGAATCTGTCCAGTCTCTGCTTGAACATGGCCAGTGAGGGGGAGCTCCCTCAGGCAGCTCATCTCCTTGCTGAACCACTCTGTGAAATTTCCCCCCCAATATCTTGCTGAGATCATTCTCCATGTACTTTAAACCCATTACTGTGGGTTCTCTCCTCTGCTGCTAACAGGAACCTTTCCCTGCCCTCCTCTGACCACCCTTCAGATACTCCAAGAGAGCCCTCCTGTCTCCTCTCAGCCTCCTCTTCTCCAGGCTGGACATCCCCAAGTCCCTCAGCCTCTCCTCCCAGGGCTTGGTCCCCAGGCCCCGGATCACCCTCATCGCTCTCCTCTTCCCCCTCTCGATCTTGTCCTTTTTGAAGCGAGGCCCCCAGACCTGCACACGGGGGAGCCTGAAAGGCCTGTGTGTGAAACAGTCTGCTGTACCCAAAGGGGCAGGATGAGAGAAGCCACACTAGAAGTCCAGACTCCCCAATCTTTTCTTTGTCATCAGGATTAGTGTGGAATCCGTCCGCAAGCGGAGGAGTTTCGGGTTGTGTAAGGCTTCTGAGTAGCATGCATCAGGCGTCTTCCTTGCAACAGCGAGGGCCAGGAACTCAGGAACTTGACGCTGCACGAAGAGGATTAGTTAATCCCTGTTCTCCGCTAACCCCAGAGACTCAGCCTCCTGCTCTTAGGGGAAGGGCGCATGGGCAGTCCTGGGATGCCGGAAAAGAAGCCCTGGGGGAAAGAAGATGTCGTTCCCACATCAGGATCGAAGATGACACTATCAGATTTCTCGATTCTTCCAAAGTCCAGAGCTGAGCTGAGCCGTCAACCCAAACAACCTATCATTAACCTTCCAGGCATGAATAGGAACTCGTGTCACGCAGCCAGCCGACGGCCTCTCGTACTAGGAAGGTGACCTCTCTCCGGAGGACTGTGGAAGGATGTGGGCGCCTTTCTCCTTCGGGCTGTTGAAGTTTGCCTCGAAAGTAGCTCTCTGGCCCTTTCCCTCCCGGCCCAGCACGGTTTTCCTGATCTGTTCCCAGCTGCTCGGCTACCTGGGCCCAGCCTGCCTAGGCCTGCGGGTCAAAGTGTAACCTGAGCTGCGGAGAAAAGCCGAAGCCGTCAGTGCAGAGCTGGAGCAGCTGCCTCTACCTAGCAGCGCCCGAGCCTTTGCCCAGGGGGATGGGGAGGGCTTGGGTTTCCTGCCAGCCCAGAGGCCAGGGGGGTTGGTGGGCATGCCCTCTGGGAGCACCGCTCTCGCACGGCCAGAACAGCACACTGAGAGATGCCAACCTCCAGGGGGTGCCTGGAGAGCAACTAGACGGCGCTGGGAGACAATGGCTGATTTAGAAGGTGGACATCTCACCCGACCCTCCCCCCTGCAGGATATTCTTCATATGCCCTTGAATTATATACACCACAAAATCTTGTCAATTTTAACCCTAGCTGCTACCTCCCGCTGGGTCTCTACCCGCACGCCTGACATTGCAGGTCCTAGTCTCCACGAGACTCCGTTGGGAGGGTGGAAAATTCTTCCGACGCTTTCTCAGGATCGACTTACTGCTCAGACGGAGCGCGAGGATCAAGGGCTCTTATTTTAGCCAGCAGCTCTAATCTCATATCGGAAACAGGATCTGAGGCCTTTATTTAAACAGCCGAGACTTTCGCGAGGGGTTTTCCAGGGGTCTCCTAGTCTACAAGGAAGACAAAGAGCCCTGGCTAAGTTATCCGACTCCGGCTGCTGACCGGGAGTAGCTGCCCCCGATCATCGGGGCCAAAGGTCCCCATCCCACTGGCACCCTTCTTGGCGCCTGTCTGGTGCTTTTTAGAAAGGGGACGGGGCACAGTGGGGCTCGTGGAGTTGTTGAGGTTCGTGTAGGGCTGGCGGCCTCCCAGTGGGGCTGGACATCTCCTGGGGCTACTGCCTAAATCCCTTTGCTTGCTTTAAGCATTTATTCCCGTTCTCCTGGCATTAGACCCTGCCAAGTGCTGGATAATGTGACTGGAAGAGGATCTGGGAGGGAAAGGGTTAAGAGTGTCCTCTTAGCCGAGGGGTAGTCAAACTGCGGCCCTCCAGATGTTCATGGACTACAATTCCCACGAGCCCCTGCCAGCGTTCGGGGCTCCTCGGAATTGTAGTCCATGGACATCTGGAGGGCCGCAGTTTGACTACCCCTGCCCTAGACAGTCGTGGCCCGACTGCCTCCGTCCGAGACCCCTTTCTCCCCCAGCACCTGTTGGCTTTCCTTGGGGTTGGGTTTCTGCAGACTGGGGCTGGGAGCCAGTTTCTTCTTGGCCAGCGGGAAGCCACATTTCCTGGAGGGCAGCTGGACTCCCTGCGGTGGGGCTGTCTGCAGGCCTGGAACTGAAGGGGGGGGGGTGTTTGCAGCTGGAAACTGCACTTGACAGGGGAACCCTGGAGGGATGGATGGGTGGATAGAAAGGAAGGAAGGAAGAAGGAGAGGGAAAAGAGAGGGATACAGAGAGAGACCGATAGACACAGACAGACAGCTAGTTATTGACAGAAAGGTGGATGGATGAAACAGAGGCAAATACAGCGATACAGGAATTGAGACATAAAGGCAGAGGTAGGCAGGAAGGCGGGAAGGAGGAACCGGCAGAGAGAGTGAGGAAGGAAGCAAGGAAGCAAGGAGATTGGAAATGGGGTGAGAAGGAAGGAAGGAAGGAAGGAAGGAAGGAAGGAAGGAGAGAGAGAGAGAGAAGGAAGGAAGAAAGGAAGAAAGGAAGGAAAGAGAGAGAGGGAAGGAAGGATGGAAGGAAGGAAGGGAAGGAAGGAAGGAAGGAAGGAAGGAAGGAAGGAGAGAGAGGGAAGGAAGGATGGAAGGAAGGAAGGGAAGGAAGGAAGGAAGGAAAGAGAGAGAGGGAAGGAAGGAGAGAGGGAAGGAAGGAAAGAGAGAGAGGGAAGGAAGGAAGGAAGGAAGGAAGGAAGGAAGGAAGGAAGGAAGGAAGGAAGGAAGGAAAGAGAGAGAGGGAAGGAAGGACGGAAGGAAGGAAGGAAGGAAGGAAGGAAGGAAGGAAGGAAGGAAGGAAGGAAGGAAGGAAGGAAGGAAAGAGAGAGAGGGAAGGAAGGAAGGAAGGAAAGAGAGAGAGGGAAGGAAAGAGAGGGAAGGAAGGAAGGAAGGAAGGAAGGAAGGAAGGAAGGAAGGAGAGAGAGAGAGAGAGAGAAGGAAGGAAGAAAGGAAGAAAGGAAGGAAAGAGAGAGAGGGAAGGAAGGATGGAAGGAAGGAAGGAAGGAAGGAAGGAAGGAAGGAAGGAAGGAAGGAAGGAAGGAAGGAAGGAAGGAGAGAGAGGGAAGGAAGGATGGAAGGAAGGAAGGGAAGGAAGGAAGGAAGGAAAGAGAGAGAGGGAAGGAAGGAGAGAGGGAAGGAAGGAAAGAGAGAGAGGGAAGGAAGGAAGGAAGGAAGGAAGGAAGGAAGGAAGGAAGGAAGGAAGGAAAGAGAGAGAGGGAAGGAAGGACGGAAGGAAGGAAGGAAGGAAGGAAAGAGAGAGAGGGAAGGAAGGAAGGAAAGAGAGAGAGGGAAGGAAGGAAGGAAGGAAGGAAGGAAGGAAGGAAGGAAAGAGAGAGAGGGAAGGAAGGAAGGAAGGAAGGAAAGAGAGGGAAGGAAGGAAAGAGAGAGAGGGAAGGAAGGAAGGAAGGAAGGAAAGAGAGGGAAGGAAGGAAGGAAGGAAGGAAGGAAGGAAGGAAAGAGAGAGAGGGAAGGAAGGAAGGAAGGAAAGAGAGAGAGGGAAGGAAGGAAGGAAGGAAGGAAGGAAGGAAGGAAGGAAGGAAGGAAGGAGAGAGAGAGAGAGAAGGAAGGAAGAAAGGAAGAAAGGAAGGAAAGAGAGAGAGGGAAGGAAGGATGGAAGGAAGGAAGGGAAGGAAGGAAGGAAGGAAGGAAGGAAGGAAGGAGAGAGAGGGAAGGAAGGATGGAAGGAAGGAAGGAAGGAAGGAAGGAAGGAAAGAGAGAGAGGGAAGGAAGGAGAGAGGGAAGGAAGGAAAGAGAGAGAGGGAAGGAAGGAAGGAAGGAAGGAAGGAAGGAAGGAAAGAGAGAGAGGGAAGGAAGGACGGAAGGAAGGAAGGAAGGAAGGAAGGAAGGAAGGAAGGAAAGAGAGAGAGGGAAGGAAGGACGGAAGGAAGGAAGGAAGGAAGGAAAGAGAGAGAGGGAAGGAAGGAAGGAAGGAAAGAGAGAGAGGGAAGGAAGGAAGGAAGGACGGAAGGAAGGAAGGAAGGAAGGAAGGAAGGAAGGAAAGAGAGAGAGGGAAGGAAGGAAGGAAGGAAGGAAAGAGAGGGAAGGAAGGAAAGAGAGAGAGGGAAGGAAGGAAGGAAGGAAGGAAAGAGAGGGAAGGAAGGAAGGAAGGAAGGAAGGAAGGAAGGAAGGAAGGAAGGAAAGAGAGAGAGGGAAGGAAGGAAGGAAGGAAGGAAGGAAGGAAGGAAGGAAGGAAGGAAGGAAGGAAAGAGAGAGAGGGAAGGAAGGAAGGAAGGACGGAAGGAAGGAAGGAAGGAAAGAGAGAGAGGGAAGGAAGGAAGGAAGGAAGGAAGGAAAGAGAGGGAAGGAAGGAAAGAGAGAGAGGGAAGGAAGGAGAGAGGGAAGGAAGGAAGGAGAGAGAGGGAAGGAAGGATGGAAGGAAGGAAGGGAAGGAAGGAAGGAAGGAAAGAGAGAGAGGGAAGGAAGGAGAGAGGGAAGGAAGGAAAGAGAGAGAGGGAAGGAAGGAAGGAAGGAAGGAAGGAAGGAAGGAAGGAAGGAAGGAAGGAAAGAGAGAGAGAGAGGGAAGGAAGGACGGAAGGAAGGAAGGAAGGAAAGAGAGAGAGGGAAGGAAGGAAGGAAGGAAGGAAGGAAGGAAGGAAAGGGAAGGAAGGAAAGAGAGAGAGGGAAGGAAGGAGAGAGGGAAGGAAGGAAAGAGAGGGAAGGAAGGAAAGAGAGAGGGAAGGAAGGAAAGAGAGGGAGGGAAGGAAGGAAGGAAGGAAAGAGAGAGAGGGAAGGAAGGAAGGAAGGAAGGAAAGAAAGAGAGGGAAGGAAGGAAGGAAGGAAGAGGCAGGGATGGTGAGCGAGAGCGAGGAAGGCAGGAAGAAAGGAGGGAGGGAGGGGGCAAGAGAGAAAGGAAGGAAGGTGGTTGGCCATTGTCTGGCTCTACATAGCAACCCTGGGCTTCCTTGGTGGTCTCCCATCTATATACGAACCATGGCTGACCCTGCTTAGCTTCCCAGATCAGTCAAGAGTGGACCAGCCAGCCCAAGGCCTCCCCAATGCATTGCCTTGTACTGATTTAGACCAGCAGCCAAATCATGGTTTAGCTAGCAGACCAGCAGATCCTCGGTTCCTCAAGCAGAGCAAAGATCTGTCTCATCTCTTCCACGATGCACATGGAAGTCCACCTGGGAGCCCCAGCGTGTTGCCATCGGTGTGTGAGCACATTGGCCCTGCTCTGCGGTTTCCCGTCGGCCCCGGATCTGAGTGTCATCAGAGGAGACAACACGGTCCCACGGAAGCAATCACTCTCCGCTCGTGAGGCAGCGCCTGGGAAGGCAGGATGAGCTGCCTGTCAATCTCTGTACCGGTTTCCGGGGGAGGCTGAGTCACGGCGTCCGCTGCCTCTCCTGGGATAGTTGGGAGGGAAAGCGCAGGCCGCCCACAAGCCAAGGCTGAGTCAGATGGCCTTTCCTCACCCCACATCCTTGGGCTGGATCCCATCTCTTCCTCACCAGGGTCTGTTCAGAAAGTGGCTCAAGGTTCTGGGGAGGTATACGCTTTTGAGAGGTGCCTGCCTCGTCCCACCCTCGCACCCACCTCCCTCTCCCTTGTTCCCAGGGATGGGAATTTCTTTTTTTTTAAGTCTAACATCCTGGAGCAACGAATAGACAGACAGGCATGCAGGCGATGCCAGAAATAATTTACCCCCCAAAGTTGTAACACAAAACTTGACTTTCTAAAGTCCCTCCTCCCCCCCAAAAAAAAAATCAGGAAAGAGAATAATTTTTAAAAGTTATACGCAACGGAGAAGTATGAATAAAATAATTAGCAGGCATTGCAGGACCTTTAAAACATGGAGAAAGGGGATTGGCTGCCTAGATTGATTGACAGGCGGAAGAGAGTCGCGTGTAAAGCGCATTGCTCTCTTCCACCATTTCCAGCTGCCTGTGGAGGGTGCGAAGTACAAAAAGACGGCAGATGAAAGAGACAACAAAAAGATGAGGAGGAACCAGGAGGCACAATAATGTTTAGCGCTACGCCATTCAGCTGGTCTAACACTATTTTTGCCGCTGTGCGGAAATGTCCTATGATTCTATGCCTTCTGACTCTTCAGTATAATTCCACAATTCTCATTCCAGCCAGGAACAGCCTCCATCCCTCCATCCCTCTTCTCAGCTGTCAGATGAACCAGCCCGGATATGTCACGCTCATTCCCTCCCCCCCACACCCACACCCCACATCCCCCCTTGTTACTTTGCTCTTGTCAGCTGGGTGTTCTGAGAAGTGGGTGGAAAATGGGGGGTGGGAGAAGGAGGGGGCAGGACAAGCAGCAGGCAGCGTGTTGGGGAGGGGGGTGTCCAGGCTAATGTAAATGCAATGACTCCCTCCTTGCAGTCTTCCTTCCTTTCTTTGTGCCCAGCATGTTCTCAGGACAGACGGGGACTGCTCTAAATAGCTAATCAAAGATTGGGGCCGGTGGGGGGAGAGACAGTTGCCATAGCAGCCCCCCCCCCATGGGATGGAAGATCACTCGGTCATCGCTACCACACAGTCCATATGGATCCCCCGGGGCCATCCAGGACGCGCAATCTCTGCCAGTCCCATCCTGGAGTGGATGCAGATCTCGTCGAAAGATTGTCTGGCCGCAGGTAGACGAGACCTGAGGATCTGTTCCAACGCTCCTTGCCCGCAATCCTCTTCCATCCGGCAAAGCTGCTCGATGGACCTCCAAATCCTACACAATTCGCGTTCGCTGGCAGTGGCTCCTGGGAACTGTAGTCCACGGACATCTGGAGGGCCGCAGTTTGACTACCCCTGCTCTAGGTGATCTGCCCTCCCTCCTCCCACTCCTGCATCAGTTTTCTTTTTGAGGAGCTAGTGAGGTGCAGTCCGCCATGTTCTTTTAAATGTTTTTAGGAGTCTGTTGTATTTGGAGGCATACCTGTTATGGTTTTAATGGAGTTTTAACATGGACAAAGTGTAACCTGTCACGAGCCAGTCAATGTCTAGATAGATAGGTAGGTAGGTAGGTAGGTAGGTAGGTAGGTAGGTAGGTAGGTAGGTAGGTAGGTAGATAGATAGATAGATAGATAGATAGATAGATAGATAGATAGATAGATAGACAGACAGACAGACAGACAGACAGACAGACAGACAGGCAGGCAGGCAGGCAGGCAGGCAGGCAGGCAGGCAGGCAGGCAGGCAGGCAGGCAGGCAGGCAGGCAGGCAGGCAGGCTGGAGATGAACTGTAATTCTGGGGGATCCTCAGGTCCCCCCTGGAGGCTGGCATCCCTCAGTCCCCCCTCCTGCCATCTCTCTGCTCAAAAGGCCTCCCAAACCTGCCGTTCTTCCAAGATAAGCTGGAATGCTGGCCGACACATTCACACACACACTAATTCACATGCCCGTGGCTTGCATGGCTGTGGCCTGGAAGTTTGAATTCCCCGATGTTTTACCAGGGACTGTAGCTGACGTCCTCAGAGGTGGGACACGGCAAGACGGGCATCTCTCCGCGCAGTGTGTGAACAGATGCTGGGCATTTTATTTTTATTTCCTCTTCGAGGGGAGCGAAACACATCCCATGCCTACCACGAGGAAGACCAGCCAAAAGGGCAGAAAAGAGTTTTCAGGCTGTCCATCCTTGTTTAATAAATCTTGAAGGGGAAAGATTTAACTGTCCTCTTCCGCCCCCTAGTGGGGAGAGCTCCATTTGCAGGCTTGCACTTGATCCCTGACCTGGGTAGTCCAAAGTGATCCCTTCAGATCTCGGAAGCCGAGCAGGGCTGACCTGGCTAGGATTTGGAGGGAAGAGCTTCAAGGATTGGGGTGGCAGTTCCTCCGAGAAACACCAGAGGTCTTGGTGCAGACTGCAGACCATGGCAAACAACCAGCCTTCAAGGGATAGCTGCACCAGGCAAGAGGAAAGGGCAGGAAACTCCCCCACCAGCCAACTAACCCCTTCCTGCTGTACTGCTCACCTAAGAAGAAGGAGAAGGAGAAGGAGAAGGAGAAGGAGAAGAAGAAGGAGAAGGAGAAGGAGGAGGAGGAGGAGGAGGAGGAGGAGGAGGAGAAGAAGAAGGAGAAGGAGGAGGAGGAGGAGGAGGAGAAGGAGAAGGAGAAGGAGAAGGAGAAGGAGAAGGAGAAGGAGAAGGAGAAGGAGAAGGAGAAGGAGAAGTTCTTATATGTTGCTTTTCTCTACCTGAAGGAGTCTCAAAGCAGCTTACAATCGCCTTCCCTTTCCTCTCCCCACAACAGACACCCTGTGAGGGAGGGAAGGCTGAGAGAGCACTGAGATTACTGAGGAAGAAGGAGAGTTGGTTCTTATATGCCGCTTTTCTCTACCTGAAGGAATCTGAACGCGGCTTACATTCACCTTCCCTTTCCTCTCCCCACAACAGACACCCTGTGGGGTGGGTGAGGCTGAGAGAGCCCTGATATTCCTGCTCGGTCAGAACAGCTTTATCAGTGCCGTGGCTAGCCCAAGGTCACCCAGCTGGCTGCATGTGGGGGAGCGCAGAATCGATCCCGGCTTGCCAGATTAGAAGTCTGCACTCCTAACCACTACACCAAACTGGCTCTTTACGACACATTAGATAATCAATCACATGAACAGAAAACAGAGCAAAGCAATAAAAAGAACAAATGGCAAAAAGCAGGCATGCACAGGAAAGCTTATGCCCAGAGTAAAACCTTGTCAGCCTCAAAGATGCCACTGGTCTCGAACTTAGGTCTATGGCAGGCATGCAAACCTATGCCCAGAATTCAGTTGGGCTGGCCTCCAGAGAGAGGGGCTGCCTCCATTTTACAGGCTCTGAATCATAGAATCTTAGAATCATAGAGTTGGAAGGGACCTCCTGGGTCATCTAGTCCAACCCCCTGCACTGTGCAGGACACTCACATCCCTATCACTCATCCACTGTCACCTGCCACCCCCTTGAGCCTTCACAGAATCATCCTCTCCGTCAGATGGCTCTCCAGCCTCTGTTTTAAAATTCTGGTTAACCTTTATTTGGTGCCAAAGGCACGACAGATGTGACATTTGCCCAGAGTCAGAGAGACCACTAGGACTACCAGCAAAGTCATACCCTCAGACTGAAGTGCCCTGCAGGGGGCATAAGGAGGTAAGCGATCCTGGGAAAACATAAAGCGATGTAATATCGAATCAACCACTAGAGGAGGCAAAACACATGCAGAGCAGACCAGAAACCCCCGATGCAACAAGAACACACAAGGAAGGAAAACGAGAACGTGAGAAAGCAGGGAGTGAAGAAAACGTTTCAAAAGCCTGTCGGAATTATGCAGCCCTGCAAATTGGGTCGAGAGGGCCAATCCTTGGCACATTATGTGCTGATGCGCAAGAGTTCATGTAGAAAAATACATTAAAAGCAGCCTAGAATGATCGAATCATAAACAACGCTTTATAACCAAGCAAAAGTCAGGAGGTGTGTTGTGAAGAACAGCCAGCAGGGAGCAGGAGGAACAGGATTTCTGTGTGGACTTGCAGCTTTTATTCCCCCCTCCCTCCCCGGGTTTAGCCAATGAACCCTCCCACTCCCCCCCCTTAACAGGCTACTATGGCACATTCCCCACTCCTCCCCCCCACCCCACCCCGGTCAGATTTTGCCTTTAACGTGCAGAGCTCTTTCTTTCTTCCTTCTTCTCTTTCCTTTTCCTTTTCCTTTTCCGATTCTCTTTCCTGGGAAGCCCAACGGCCAACGGAAGGCTATCTCACAAACAAGTCTTGAGTTCCTCTTATTCACAGCAAAGTCCCGGCTTCCTTGGCCGGAGCCGCATCCCAGCGGCCCCTGCCGTGGCTCAGTCACACCTGTCGGTCGCCAAAGATGGACGTGAGGGATGGACATGGTGGGCAATGCGCAGCTATGCCCCTTCGCGCCCGCTGGCAGGCCGGACCATCATGCGGGTGCTCTTTAAGGAGTATCCGGGGCCCTGGAAGTAGTGCCAGCGGATGCCGTTCAGCTTCCGGATGTTGTGTCCCGAGGGATAGTAGACGCCGTTCAGATTGGAGAGGCCACAAGCGTCGAACCACCAACCTGAATGTGGAGGAACAGGAGAGGCCTGCTTGAGATGGCTAAGCGTCATGCGGTTTTTACCGCCTGCTAAAAAAAGGTTAAGAGCCTCTTGTGGCGCAGAGTGGTAAGGCAGCAGACATGCTGTCTGAAAGCTCTGCCCATGAGGCTGGGAGTTCAATCCCAGCAGCCGGCTATAGGTCGACTCAGCCTTCCATCCTTCCGAGGTCGGTAAAATGAGTACCCAGCTTGCTTGCTGAGGGGTAAACGGTCATGACTGGGGAAGGGACTGGCAAACCACCCCGTATTGAGTCTGCCATGAAAATGCTAGAGGGCATCACCCCAAGGGTCAGACATGACTCGGTGCTTGCACAGGGGATACCTTTACCTTTAAGGAAAAAGACCTTTAAATCAGGGGAAGATTTAAAACTGGCAGCAGACCCGGATGCAAGGATCCCTTGCTCCATAAGCATTAGAAGAAGAGGAGTTGTTTTTTGTACCCAAAGGTGTTTCAAAGCAGCTGCCAATTGCCTTCCCTTCCTCTCCCCACAACAGACACCCTGGGAGGTGGGTGAGGCTGAGAGAGCTCTGAGAGAACAGCTCTGCAGGAACGCTTCCCAGAGAACTGTGACTGGCCCAAGGGCACCCAGCTGGCCGCATTTGGAGGAGGAGGGAATCAAACCTGGTTCTTCAGATTAAAGGCCAGCATTCTTAACCATTATGCCACGCTGGCTGTCAGCGGAAGATACCCTGCTTTTAAAGAGTGGCTTTAAAAAGTGGATTTCAGCCGATGCCAGTCAGGTTCCCCACAGTCCTGTTCCACTTGTGAAAACCCAGCACGCCTACGGATCTCGCCGTCTTCAGGGTATCTTCCCTGGGGAAGAATTCGGCACACTCTCAATCCATGTACTGATGTGCTTCAGAGGCTGTTTCTAGACCAGAGTCACCCCCCTCCCTTTGAGTCCCCCGAAGGTGGGCACCTTTGGCATGACAGAGGGCCATGGGCACAACTCCAAAAGGGCCTTTGCAGGAGGTGGGAGAAACCCAAGTGCAGGGAAAAGAGGAGAGACACAGAGAGAAAATCAAACCAGGCTCCTCTGGAACAACGCTGATTCAAACCACGCAGCCCATTGGATCGCCAACAGCCAATCAGAAGCCCACCTGGCCTCACCCATTCTCCAAAAGCTCTTGACAGACACCTCAAAAAGCGCAGGTGGGTGCTTCGGTGCCCATGGGCACCACGTTGGGGATCTTATGAACGCAGAGAGTGGGCTGCATGCCCAAGGACCTACTCACCTCCCGAGAGCATCTGAGCGCATTTGCATATGCAGTTGTCGTTATCTGAGTCGCGCGTGCTGAAGCTGGTCCCTTGGAAGGCCAGGCCGCTCTGCTTCCCGGCAGTGCCCTTGTAGCCTCTCAGAGAAAGCCTGGTGGACAAAGGGGAAAGCTGCAGCTCATAGAATCCCTGGGCCCATTCCGCACACACGGGATAATGCACTTTCAATGCACATTAGAAGTAGATTTTGCTGTTCCGCACAGGAAAATCCAGCTCTGAAAGCCATTGAAAGTGCATTATCCTTTGTGTGCGGAATGGGCCCAGGGCCCATTCCGCACACACAGGATAATGCACTTTCATTGTGCTTTGGCAGCTGGATTTTCCTGTGCGGAACAGGATACTCTACTTCAAAAGTGCATTGAAAGCGCATTATCTAGAGCCGTTCCGCATTCGTCCAAAATAGCACAATGGTTACTAATTGAAATCGCTACAGTTTTGCCGTTATGCACAACGTCATTGACAATCTGCAACACTCCTGAAACCGATCCGCAAAAAGCGCTTCGTTCTAAATTTGCAACATGGAGAACAGGTATTTTACAAGCCCTTCGATGATGGTTCCACGGAGCTCTGAGCTCAGTCAGAAGAGCGTTCCACCCGGCTGGGGCCAGGGCCGAAGAAGCCTGGGTCTGCTTGAGACCGGTTTGGTCTCCTTGGATCCTGAGCAGACTGTGGCCGGCAGATCCTAAAGCTCTTTGGGGGACGTCTTGGGAGGGACGGCTGTGGAGGTTGGCAGAGTCTAAGCATGCAGAAAAGCTGAGCACACGCATGCCGTTGAAGAACAAAATAGATTTGTGGAAGAAACGGACATACTGTATAAGAAAGAGGGGAGGGGGCTGTCTGCCTCTACTCGCTGGGAGAACGGAAACGATTGAACCTCCGATCAAAAACCAAACATGGACACTCGGTGATCTGTCTCCAGGAAAGAGGGCGACAAAGAAGTTGGAGATTCTGCAGGAGAAGATCAGTCTTATGGACTCTGCACGATAGATCTTGAGAAGGGGCGGGATCGACTGCACATAGGGTGGGACCTGGGGATCCCCCTGGCATTACAGATCATCTCCATGCTAAAGAGATCCATTCCCCTTGGGATAATGGCAGTTTTGGAGAGGGGGGAGTTCATTACATTAGACGCTAGATCCCCCACAGCTGCCCTAACCCACATCTGGCAACTCTAACTTCACATAAATACAGAGAGAAGACTGGAAATCCCTGTAGGGCCAATAAAGGGAACCCCTAGTTAGCTTAGCAAGGTTAGTGACCTCCCATTCCAAATTGTTCCCTTCTTGTCTCTGATTGGCTTACTGAGGTTGCCCTGAGATCAGCTAGTCTGCAGCACAGACTGGTTTCTCACTCGTCTCTTCCCTATGAAGTATGTTCTTTTCTTCCATAAGTCTATTCTGTTCTTCAGCAGCAACCATGTGCTCAGCTTTTCTGCATATTTAGACTCCGCCAAGAGCAGGCGCTGGTGGGGGAGGATTGTCCAGCGCCCCACAAAGTGCCCAGGTTCCAGGTCACCAAAGGGACACAGTTGGAACGGTCTTGATTTAAGGTCCTCCTGGATGGGTTTCAAGCGGGCAGTGCCGAGCTGTGTCGCTCCGATGGTGCCAGAAACACGTACAAAACAGCTTGGCTCCATTTCCAGTGAAATGCGTGACTAAGTGAACAAGACCAGTCGCTCGTCAGATTCCTGGTCCAATTTTGGGTTTCTCAGGACAGGAAGAGCTCCCGGGGGATGGAGCTGAGAGGAAGGCCCAAGACTCTCTCCTGGAGAGCTCGATTCGAGGCCAGTCTAGTGCCCTAAAGAGCAAGATTGTTGTAACCTGCCCTGAGTTGCTAGAGAGAGGGTGAGAAATAAAATGCTGTCGTTGTTTTGCTTCCATTTTGCAACGAGAGCAGGGGGGAGCGGGCGGTGAGGGAAAAGAGGTGGAAGTTTCACCTTGAGTCAGCATTGGTTCGTCGTCAGACTAAACCTGGTTCAAACCGCTGGCAGAGTTTAAATGTGCAAAGGGGTGGAGCGCCAGCTGCTTCGAAGAATGAAATGGTTTTATGGAGAAGAGAAGCAAACTTTGCAAATGAGAGAGGAGAGGGATGGCCCTAACTGTCTAACTGACTAATGTTCTGGAGAGAAATCGACAGGAAGTGTGCTGAGAGGAGCAGGAAGTCTCCAACTGAGCCAATCAAGACACAGGGGGAGATGATTTGAACATATTAGGAAGTGTCTAAACTAAAGATGCTAATTATATGGATCCCCCAATGTCCCTTGTAGGATATTCCTAATATGCTGTTAAAACAAGCACCCTATGGGTCTTGCTTATTTCAGGCAGGGAGCTTTAGGTGGACCATTAGGGAGGACTCCCTAAATCAGGGCCCCCAACCTTTCTGCCCCTGCAGGCACTTTTGGGATTCTGATACAATGTGGTAGGTGCTGCCACAAAATGGCCACCACAAAATGGCTGCCATGGGAGGCGGAGCCAGGAACAATCAGAGCCAGTCAACACATGAAGCTGCCTTGGAAAGAATCAGACCTGTGGCTCTTGGGGGTCTTAGGAAGAGGTCTTTCCCATCCCCTCCTGCCTGGTCCTTTTCACTGGAGATGATGCCGGGGATTGAACCTGGGACCTTCTGAGTTCCAATCAGATGTTCTGCCACTGAGCCAGGGTCTTTCCCATCCCCTCCTGCCTGGTCCTTTTGACTGGTGATGTCGGGGATTGAACCTGGGGCCTTCTGCCTGCCAAGCAGAAGCTCTGCCACTGAGCCAGGGTCTCAGGCCAAGGTCTTTCCCATCCCCTCCTGCCTGGTCCTTTTTAACTGGAGATGCCGGGGATTGAACCTGGGACCTTCTGCCTGCCAAGTAGAGGCTCTGCCACTGAGCCAGGGTCTCAGGTAAAGGTCTCTCCCATCCCCTCCTTCCTGGTCCTTCTAACTGGAGATGCCGGGGATTGAACCGGGGACCTCCTGCATGCCAAGCAGAGGCTCTGCCCCTGAGCCAGGGTCTCAGGCCAAGGACTTCCCCATCCCCTCCTGCCTGGTCCTTTTCACTGGAGATGCCGGGGATTGAACCTGGGACCTCCTGCCTGCCAAGCAGCGGCTCTGCCACTGAGCCAGGGTCTCAGGCCAAGGACTTCCCCATCCCCTCCTGCCTGGTCCTTTTTAACTGGAGATGCCGGGGATTGAACCTGGGACCTTCTGCCTGCCAAGTAGAGGCTCTGCCACTGAGCCAGGGTCTCAGGTAAAGGTCTCTCCCATCCCCTCCTTCCTGGTCCTTTTAACTGGAGATGTTGGGGATTGAACCGGGGACCTCCTGCCTGCCAAGCAGAGGCTGTGCCACCGAACGAGGGTCTCAAGCCAAGTTCTTTCCCATCCCTTCCTGCCTGGTCCTTTTCATTGGAGATGCCAGTAATGGAACTGGGGACCTTCAGTATGCCAAGCAGGGGACCTACTACTGAGCCAGGGCCCCTTCCCCTTCCGGTCTGTGGTCCCTTTTGGAATTCTGAGACCCAGCGGTGGGCACAGCCACAAAATGGGACCCACGGGAGTCTCAGCCCACCACAAATGGTCATGGGGTGAGGTCATGCATAACTCTAACAGTAACGTCAACGTTTCTGGCAGAAGCACAGCTTCTCAGGATGCCTTTTAAACAGCACATCCAATCAGCGCCAAAAGCCCCACACTGCCCAACCCCCTTTCTGAAATCGGTCGGTGCATGCCACCCTGGTACACGCAGGCCCCACATTGGGACCCCTGCTTTCGGAGGCTTCTTATGCGCAAAGATCACCTCTTACCTGTAGCGCTGGCGCTCGCTCCCCAGCTGGAACTTCTCGTACTGGGCGTAGGCGCGATTCCCCTCCCAGTCGAGGAGCTCCACTCGCAAGGAATAGGCTCCCTGATTGGTTAGGAGGTGGACGGCTTCATTGCCCAGCCAGTATTCTCCGGGAGGGTCCCCAAAGCCCTGTTGGGGGGTGGGAGGAAAGCCAGCAGTGAGCCTTGCGGTCCAGGTGGGCAAAGGCTGTGATCCTACATCCAAATTGGTCGGAAGTCAATTCCACCGGATCCATGGCACTTACGACGGAGTAAGGATGCGTTGCACCAGCAAGGTGATTTGGGTCTTTGCTGGATGTAACTTCTTAACATTGACCCAGTGCTGATTTCCCTGCCCATTTTGTCCGATCCGCCACGCTGAGCAGCAGCTCATAGAACTATCGGATTCCTGCCTAGTTCCCCAGGTGAGCTGAGCATGCCCAGTAGGCATCTCTGATGATGCAAGAGTGGAGGAAGCCATCTTGGTGGAGTTCCCCTTTGCCTGCTTATGGCTGGAGGGCAGTGGTTGTCCACCAGGGCTTAGCTGATTGGTCAGCAGAAACTGGGAAACCAATGAGTCCGTATGGGGTCAATAAACAATTCAATGAGAGAACCTCCTCACAGGAGAGTGCTGGTTTCCAACACGAGTTTCAACAAACAAATTCCGGTGAATTACCCCTGTTTCGATACACTTCATCAGTTCATAATCTAATCATCAATGGACGGAATGAGATACAGTTAGCAAATGCCCCGCGTTCTCTCTGCCTCCAGGGACGTGCAGTGGAAATTGTAAAGGTTAATTTAATTTAATGTTCCCCAGAGTATTCTGTTAGGATAGATTCAAGTAGGTAGCTGTGTTGGTCTGAAGTAGCACAACTAAATTAGAGTCTAAAGGAACCTTTAAGACCAACAGAGATTTATTCAAGGTGTGAGCTTTCGAGTGCATGCATAGAAAGCTCCCACCTTGAATAAATCTTCGTTGGTCTTAAAGGTGCTGCTGGACTCTATTTTTGTTATATTATTCTATTGTTCTACTGTGTTGCTGTTGTTGTTAGGTGCAAAGTCGTGTCCGACCCATCGCGACCCCAGGGACAATGATCCTCCATGATCATTGCTGTATCACTGTATTATTGTATTATTTTTGTTTTGTGTGAACTGCCCTGACCCTTCGGGGAGGGCAGGATATAAATAAATACTGACCAACAGGCAAGAGTTGGTGGATGAGGTGAAGGAGGTGGGGACCCTAGGGGGAAGTGACCATGTCCTCATAGAATTCCTTTTGAGATGGGGAGCCAAGGAAGCTTGTAGCCAGATGCGGATGTTGGATTTTCGTAGGGCAAACTTTAATAAACTCAGAGACATGATGAGTGTCATACCATGGACGAGAATGCTGGAAGGGAAGGGAGCATGTGAAGGGTGGGCGCTACTCAAACAAGAGCTATTGCATGCTCAATCAATGACTATTCCAGAAATACGAAAACACTGCAGGAGCTCTAAGAAGCCTATTTGGATGAACAGAGAACTTCAAGAGGAACTAAGAAAGAAAAGGAAAATGTTCAGGAAATGGAGGGAAGGACAGAGCTCTAAAGAAGAGTACCTACAGGTTACTAGGCACTGTAGATCAATCATCAGAAAGGCCAAAGCTGAGAGTGAGCTAAGATTGGCCAGGGAAGCCCACTGTAATAAGAAAAGATTTTTCAGTTACGTGAGGAGCAAACGTAAAGTAAAGGAGGCAATAGGCCCGCTGTTGGGTGCGGATGGACAAACTCTAACGAAAGATGCAGAGAAAGCAGAAAGGCTTAGTGCCTATTTTACATCTGTTTTTTCCCACAGGTCAAAGTGTTTAGGCACGTCTAGAGATGGCTGTAGCCAAAGGACAGTGTCTGGGTGGCAGGTTAACATGGATAGAGAGGTTGTCGAGAGGCATTTAGCTGCACTGGATGAGTTCAAATCCCCTGGTCCAGATGAAATGCACCCGAGAGTACTCAAAGAACTTTCCAGAGAACTTGCACAGCCCTTGTCCATCATCTTCGGAACCTCTTTAAGGACTGGAGATGTCCCGGAGGACTGGAAAAGAGCAAACGTTATTCCGATCTTCAAAAAAGGGAGGAAGGATGACCCGGGAAACTACAGACCAGTGAGTCTGACCTCTGTTGTGGGGAAGATAATGGAGCAGATATTAAAGGGAGCGATCTGCAAACATCTGGAGGACAATTTGGTGATCCAAGGAAGTCAGCATGGATTTGTCTCCAACAGGTCCTGCCAGACCAACCTAGTTTCCTTTTTTGACCAAGTAACAGGTTTGCTAGATCGGGGAAATTTGGTTGATGTCATTTACTTGGATTTTAGTAAAGCTTTTGACAAGGTTCCCCATGATGTTCTGATGGATAAGTTGAAGGACTGCAATCTGGATTTTCAGATCGTTAGGTGGATAGGGAATTGGTTAGAGAACCGCACTCAAAGAGTTGTTGTCAATGGTGTTTCATCAGACTGGAGAGAGGTGAGTAGCGGGGTACCTCAGGGTTCGGTGCTCGGCCCGGTACTTTTTAACATATTTATTAATGATCTAGATGAGGGGGTGGAGGGACTACTCATCAAGTTTGCAGATGACACCAAATTGGGAGGACTGGCAAATACTCCGGAAGATAGAGACAGAGTTCAACGAGATCTGAACACAATGGAAAAATGGGCAAATGAGAACAAGATGCAATTTAATAAAGATAAGTGTAAAGTTCTGCATCTGGGTCAGAAAAATGAAAAGCATGCCTACTGGATGGGGGATACGCTTCTAGGTAGCACTGTGTGTGAACGAGACCTTGGGGTACTTGTGGATTGTAAACTAAACATGAGCAGGCAGTGTGATGCAGCGGTAAAAAAGGCAAATGCCATTTTGGGCTGTATCAACAGAGGCATCACATCAAAATCACAAGATGTCATAGTCCCATTGTATACGGCACTGGTCAGACCACACCTGGAGTACTGTGTGCAGTTCTGGAGGCCTCACTTCAAGAAGGACATCGATAAAATTGAAAGGGTACAGAGGAGAGCGACGAAGATGATCTGGGGCCAAGGGACCAAGCCCTATGAAGATAGGTTGAGGGACTTGGGAATGTTCAGCCTGGAGAAAAGGAGGTTGAGAGGGGACATGATAGCCCTCTTTAAGTATTTGAAAGGTTGTCACTTGGAGGAGGGCAGGATGCTGTTTCTGCTGGCTGCAGAGGAAAGGACACGCAGTAATGGGTTTAAACTTCAAGTACAACGATATAGGCTAGATATCAGGAAAAAGTTTTTCACAGTCAGAGTAGTTCAGCAGTGGAATAGGCTGCCTAAGGAGGTGGTGAGCGCCCCCTCACTGGAAATCTTCAAGCAAAGGTTGGATACACACTTTTCTTGGATGCTTTAGGATGCTTAGGGCTAATCCTGCGTTGAGCAGGTGGTTGGACTAGATGGCCTGTATGGCCCCTTCCAACTCTATGATTCTATGATTCTATGAAAATAAAATAAAATAAAATAAAATAAAATAAAATAAAATAAAATAAAATAAAATAAAATAAAATAAAATAAAATAAAATAAAATAAAATAAAATAAAATAAAATAAAATAAAATAAAATAAAATAAAATAAAATAAAAAACTTAGATCACACCTTTCTAGCATTTATATATAACCACAGAACTTTCAGTGATTCACTTGCAGTCTTCAAGCAAAGGTTGGAGACACACTTTTCTTGGATGCTTTAGGATGCTCTGGGCTGATCCTGCGTTGAGCAGGGGGTTGGACTAGATGGCCTGTATGGCCCCTTCCAACTCTATGATTCTGTGATTCCTAGAAGGGGCTGCTGTCACCCTTCCATGTTTCCTCTCCTTGCTTCCCTGGCCCCTACCTGCTTGTACTCCCTCCAGTTCCGCTGGAAGCTGATGCTGCCGTTGAAGCGTTGCTGGATAACAGTCCACCCTCCGCCGTCGGTCTGCATGTCACAGAAGGCCTGCCAAAAGGAAGCAAAACGGGGAAAGCTCCCTCTTTCCTTTAGAAGAAAGCGTGCAAATCACACACACACCCCCACACACACATAGAAATGTGTGTCTCTTTATGTACATTGCTGCCCTCTGTGAGAATCTCCCCAACATTTCCTTTGGGAGGGGTGAGCGAAAGCCCAAATGTTTTGATCTGCAGATGTATACTTGGGCATGGAGCTGGGAGGGGGCACAGCAGTAAAGCAAGTGAAATTTAGGGCCCTCCGGGTTCCACCGACCTTTAGGGGCGCCGTCAGATTGTGGATGCGGAGAGCGTAAACCCCACTGAGGTTGAGTCCCGACTGCTGGACCTCGGCACAGTCTTGGAAAAGCCGGTCGTCTTTCTTCGACGGAACTAGCCAGAAAAAGAGAAATTCCAGAGAACCGTTTGCCTTCAGCTAGAAGACACAAGAAGAAGCCAGGGGTGTGTGTGTGTGAAAAGGGGGACATTTCCCTATTTTGATCATGCTAGGATGCGATTGTGTGATTGCACATGCTCAGTTTTGTTAAAAAGGGAGATGAGAAGACTCCGGGGGGAAATCTGCATTACAGAAAAGTTGCAAAAATACAGTGTCTTATATCTCAGCTCCGCATGTGTTTTGTGCCGTGTTTGATTTTTGCTTCTGCGTTGCAAACACTGGCCAGTGTGTCTTCAGCGTGGTACCACCGAGGCATATTCTGCATTCCCCAATAAAAGCAACCTGATTTACGCCCTCGTTTTTTTAAACGTTTGTTCAAGTACAACCAGTTTGTGTTCAGGTTGCCGTTGAAAGGAGGGGGAGGAGCCTAATCCAAAGAAAGCCAGCATGGTGTCATGGTTAAGAGCAGTGGCTCCTAATCTGGCGAGTCGGGTTTGATTCCCCCTTCCTCCTCCACATGCAGCCAGCTGGGTGGCCTTGGGCTAGTCAGAGTCATGTTAGAGCTGTTCTCCCTGAGCAGTTCTGTCAGAGCTCTCTTAGCCCCCCTTGCCTCACAGGGTGTTCATTGAGGGGAGAGGATGGGAAGGGAAGGGGACTGTAAGTCACTTTGAGACTGTTTTAGGCCATGAAAAGTGGGTATAAAACCAACTTGCCTTCAGTTAAAGACAGCTACCAGCTACTTGACGAACGTTTGGTAAATATTCTGCGGTTGTGTGAACATCTGGGGAATATTCGTCAAAATTCGCAAAGGAGAATGCATTGTGGGGAGAGGAAGGGAAAGAGGTTTGTAAGCCGTTTTGAGACTCCTTCAGGGAGTGAAAAAGCAGGGTATAAAAGTCAACTCTTCTTCTTCTGTAGCTGCTACTTTCCCTATCACAAATGGCCAGCATCATGTGTGTGGGAGAGGCGAGGGCAGGGTGTCTACGGATGGAAGAGGCGGAAAGAGACGTCCCTCCGTGGAAGGCCATGTGAAGAGAGGGAGAAGACACCTCCGCACCCTTGGAGTGATGCAGCGCCCCCTAGTGTCCAGCCCGGCTGAGTGGCTCACTCCAACCGGCCACCCTGCCCCTTCCACTCACCTTTGCCTTGGGAGACCAGCTGGACCAAACCCTCGATGGACTCCAGGAGCTGCTGCTGCTGCTGCTGGAGAAAGCTGCTGTTGCTGTTGGTGGCCAGGAGAGTCTTCTCCAGGCCCTCGATGGTGCTGCCCTGATGGAGGACCAGCTGCTGCAGCTGCTCCTTCTCCTGCCGGCTCCCCTCCAGCTCCACCAAGTGCTTCTTCTCCATCTCCTGGACCCGGGTCTCTAAAAGGCTGCCAAGGACAGAACTCCTTTTTCGTTTTGTATCCTGCCTTCCTCTCCAGCGGGGGGGGGGGGCATCAAAGTGACTTAAGAACAGAAGAGCCCTGCTGGATCAGACCAGCAGGGACCATGTAGCCAAGCCTCCTGCCTCACACAGGGGCCAACCATTTCATCTGGAGGTCTTACAACAGGGCATGGAGGATGAGGCCTTCATGAAAAGACCAGAAGAGCCCTGCTGGGTCAGGCCAGTCTAGCATGCACACTTCTTCAAATGCTTTGCACCCCAAATCTTGCCCCCAGAATTAAACTTTGTGGGCCTTAAAGGTCCCCCAGGACTCCCACTTTGTTCGGCTCCTTCAGGCCAACTTGGCGACCCACCGGAATCCATCCATCTCTATGTAATGCTTGGCGTTGTGGTTAGGAGGGCGGACTTCTAATCTGGCGAGCCGGGTTTGATTCCCTGCTCCTTCCCCACAGGCAGCCAGCTGGGTGACCTTGGGCTCGCCACGGCTCTGATAAAGCTGTTCTGACCTAGAAGGAATATCAGGGCTCTCCCAGCTTCATTTGCCTCACAGGGTGTCTGTTGTGGGGAGAGGAAAGGGAAGGCGAATGTCAGCCGCTCCGAGACTCCTTTGGGTGGAAAAAAAGGGACATAGAAGAACCAACTCTTCTTCTCCTCCAGTAATCTCAGGGCTCTCTCAGCCTCCCCTCCCTCACAGGGTGTCTGTTGTGGGGAGAGGAAAGGGAAGGTGACTGTAAGCCGTTTTGAGACTCCTTCAGGTAGAGAAAAGTGGCATATAAGAACCAACTCTCCTTCTTCAGTAATCTCAGGGCTCTCTCAGCCTCCCTCCCTCACAGGGTGTCTGTTGTGGGGAGAGGAAAGGGAAGGTGACTGTAAGCCGTTTTGAGACTCCTTCAGGTAGAGAAAAGTGGCATATAAGAACCAACTCTCCTTCTTCAGTAATCTCAGGGCTCTCTCAGCCTCCCTCCCTCACAGGGTGTCTGTTGTGGGGAGAGGAAAGGGAAGGTGACTGTAAGCCGTTTTGAGACTCCTTCAGGTAGAGAAAAGTGGCATATAAGAACCAACTCTCCTTCTTCAGTAATCTCAGGGCTCTCTCAGCCTCCCCTCCCTCACAGGGTGTCTGTTGTGGGGAGAGGAAAGGGAAGGTGACTGTAAGCCGTTTTGAGACTCCTTCAGGTAGAGAAAAGTGGCATATAAGAACCAACTCTCCTTCTTCAGTAATCTCAGGGCTCTCTCAGCCTCCCTCCCTCACAGGGTGTCTGTTGTGGAGAGAGGAAAGGGAAGGTGACTGTAAGCCGTTTTGAGACTCCTTCAGGTAGAGAAAAGTGGCATATAAGAACCAACTCTCCTTCTTCAGTAATCTCAGGGCTCTCTCAGCCTCCCTCCCTCACAGGGTGTCTGTTGTGGGGAGAGGAAAGGGAAGGTGACTGTAAGCCGTTTTGAGACTCCTTCAGGTAGAGAAAAGTGGCATATAAGAACCAACTCTCCTTCTTCAGTAATCTCAGGGCTCTCTCAGCCTCCCTCCCTCACAGGGTGTCTGTTGTGGGGAGAGGAAAGGGAAGGTGACTGTAAGCCGTTTTGAGACTCCTTCAGGTAGAGAAAAGTGGCATATAAGAACCAACTCTCCTTCTTCAGTAATCTCAGGGCTCTCTCAGCCTCCCTCCCTCACAGGGTGTCTGTTGTGGAGAGAGGAAAGGGAAGGTGACTGTAAGCCGTTTTGAGACTCCTTCAGGTAGAGAAAAGTGGCATATAAGAACCAACTCTCCTTCTTCAGTAATCTCAGGGCTCTCTCAGCCTCCCTCCCTCACAGGGTGTCTGTTGTGGGGAGAGGAAAGGGAAGGTGACTGTAAGCCATTTTGAGACTCCTTCAGGTAGAGAAAAGTGGCATATAAGAACCAACTCTCCTTCTTCAGTAATCTCAGGGCTCTCTCAGCCTCCCTCCCTCACAGGGTGTCTGTTGTGGAGAGAGGAAAGGGAAGGTGACTGTAAGCCGTTTTGAGACTCCTTCAGGTAGAGAAAAGTGGCATATAAGAACCAACTCTCCTTCTTCAGTAATCTCAGGGCTCTCTCAGCCTCCCTCCCTCACAGGGTGTCTGTTGTGGGGAGAGGAAAGGGAAGGTGACTGTAAGCCGTTTTGAGACTCCTTCAGGTAGAGAAAAGTGGCATATAAGAACCAACTCTCCTTCTTCAGTAATCTCAGGGCTCTCTCAGCCTCCCTCCCTCACAGGGTGTCTGTTGTGGAGAGAGGAAAGGGAAGGTGACTGTAAGCCGTTTTGAGACTCCTTCAGGTAGAGAAAAGTGGCATATAAGAACCAACTCTCCTTCAGTAATCTCAGGGCTCTCTCAGCCTCCCTCCCTCACAGGGTGTCTGTTGTGGGGAGAGGAAAGGGAAGGTGACTGTAAGCCGTTTTGAGACTCCTTCAGGTAGAGAAAAGTGGCATATAAGAACCAACTCTCCTTCTTCAGTAATCTCAGGGCTCTCTCAGCCTCCCTCCCTCACAGGGTGTCTGTTGTGGAGAGAGGAAAGGGAAGGTGACTGTAAGCCGTTTTGAGACTCCTTCAGGTAGAGAAAAGTGGCATATAAGAACCAACTCTCCTTCTTCAGTAATCTCAGGGCTCTCTCAGCCTCCCTCCCTCACAGGGTGTCTGTTGTGGGGAGAGGAAAGGGAAGGTGACTGTAAGCCGTTTTGAGACTCCTTCAGGTAGAGAAAAGTGGCATATAAGAACCAACTCTCCTTCTTCAGTAATCTCAGGGCTCTCTCAGCCTCCCTCCCTCACAGGGTGTCTGTTGTGGGGAGAGGAAAGGGAAGGTGACTGTAAGCCGTTTTGAGACTCCTTCAGGTAGAGAAAAGTGGCATATAAGAACCAGCTCTTCTTCTTCTTCAGTAATCTCAGGGCTCTCTCAGCCTCCCTCCCTCACAGGGTGTCTGTTGTGGGGAGAGGAAAGGGAAGGTGACTGTAAGCCGTTTTGAGACTCCTTCAGGTAGAGAAAAGTGGCATATAAGAACCAACTCTCCTTCTTCAGTAATCTCAGGGCTCTCTCAGCCTCCCTCCCTCACAGGGTGTCTGTTGTGGGGAGAGGAAAGGGAAGGTGACTGTAAGCCGTTTTGAGACTCCTTCAGGTAGAGAAAAGTGGCATATAAGAACCAACTCTTCTTCTTCTTCAGTAATCTCAGGGCTCTCTCAGCCTCCCTCCCTCACAGGGTGTCTGTTGTGGGGAGAGGAAAGGGAAGGTGACTGGAAGCCGCTTTGAGACTCCTTCAGGTAGAGAAAAGTGGCATATAAGAACCAACTCTTCTTCTTCTTCAGTAATCTCAGGGCTCTCTCAGCCTCCCTCCCTCACAGGGTGTCTGTTGTGGGGAGAGGAAAGGGAAGGTGACTGGAAGCCGCTTTGAGACTCCTTCAGGTAGAGAAAAGTGGCATATAAGAACCAACTCTTCTTCTTCTTCAGTAATCTCAGGGCTCTCTCAGCCTCCCTCCCTCACAGGGTGTCTGTTGTGGGGAGAGGAAAGGGAAGGTGACTGTAAGCCGTTTTGAGACTCCTTCAGGTAGAGAAAAGCGGCATATAAGAACCAACTCTTCTTCTTCTTCAGTAATCTCAGGGCTCTCTCAGCCTCCCTCCCTCACAGGGTGTCTGTTGTGGGGAGAGGAAAGGGAAGGTGACTGTAAGCCGTTTTGAGACTCCTTCAGGTAGAGAAAAGTGGCATATAAGAACCAACTCTTCTTCTTCTTCAGTAATCTCAGGGCTCTCTCAGCCTCCCTCCCTCACAGGGTGTCTGTTGTGGGGAGAGGAAAGGGAAGGTGGCTGGAAGCCGCTTTGAGACTCCTTCAGGTAGAGAAAAGTGGCATATAAGAACCAACTCTTCTTCTTCTTCAGTAATCTCAGGGCTCTCTCAGCCTCCCTCCCTCACAGGGTGTCTGTTGTGGGGAGAGGAAAGGGAAGGTGACTGGAAGCCGCTTTGAGACTCCTTCAGGTAGAGAAAAGTGGCATATAAGAACCAACTCTTCTTCTTCTTCAGTAATCTCAGGGCTCTCTCAGCCTCCCTCCCTCACAGGGTGTCTGTTGTGGGGAGAGGAAAGGGAAGGTGACTGGAAGCCGCTTTGAGACTCCTTCAGGTAGAGAAAAGTGGCATATAAGAACCAACTCTTCTTCTTCTTCAGTAATCTCAGGGCTCTCTCAGCCTCCCTCCCTCACAGGGTGTCTGTTGTGGGGAGAGGAAAGGGAAGGTGACTGGAAGCCGTTTTGAGACTCCTTCAGGTAGAGAAAAGCGGCATATAAGAACCAACTCTTCTTCTTCTTCAGTAATCTCAGGGCTCTCTCAGCCTCCCTCCCTCACAGGGTGTCTGTTGTGGGGAGAGGAAAGGGAAGGTGACTGGAAGCCGCTTTGAGACTCCTTCAGGTAGAGAAAAGTGGCATATAAGAACCAACTCTTCTTCTTCTTCAGTAATCTCAGGGCTCTCTCAGCCTCCCTCCCTCACAGGGTGTCTGTTGTGGGGAGAGGAAAGGGAAGGTGACTGTAAGCCGTTTTGAGACTCCTTCAGGTAGAGAAAAGCGGCATATAAGAACCAACTCTTCTTCTTCTTCAGTAATCTCAGAGCTCTCTCAGCCTCCCTCCCTCACAGGGTGTCTGTTGTGGGGAGAGGAAAGGGAAGGTGACTGTAAGCCGTTTTGAGACTCCTTCAGGTAGAGAAAAGTGGCATATAAGAACCAACTCTTCTTCTTCTTCAGTAATCTCAGGGCTCTCTCAGCCTCCCTCCCTCACAGGGTGTCTGTTGTGGGGAGAGGAAAGGGAAGGCGAAAGCAGCTCTGAGACTCCTTTGGGTGGAAAAAAGCGGCATAGAAGAACCAACTCTTCTCCTTCTTCTTTCATCTTCTTCTTCTGAAGATGTGTGCCTCTTACACATGCTAAGTCACTCAGTCCTCCCTTAAGCCCAGAATTCAACTTTGTGTGCCTTAAAGGTGCCCCTGGGCTCAAACGTTGTTCTCCATGAAAGCGCTTCCCAGGCCCACATCCCCTGGGATTTGCCAGTCCAGAGTCGGCGACCCGAGAGCTCAGCTCCGCCCGGCTTTGCCAAAGACTGAGCCTCAGACCCTCCATCTGGGCTCGGAAGGGAGAGCTGCATTCCAGTCGAGCGAGACTGAGATAAGGGAGCTTGGCCAGTGCAGTGGAAGGGGGGAAGAAGACAATGTGTCACGCTTGCATTTCTGGACCCTGAATCAACACAAAACAGCCCCAGCTCTGTAGGGCGCCTGGGAGCTCAAAAGGGCTTCACAAGGGGGGGATTTGCAACCCCCCAAGGGAGCAGGTTCACAGGGTGGGAAGACGGGGAAACCACAAGCCTCCACTGAGAAAGACAGCCTGGCTTTCAGGGAATACTGGAGGTTGCCAATCCCCAGGCCGGGGCTGGAAATCTGCTGATTTTACAACTGTCTCCCCCCAAATCCCCTTCTCAGCCTCACCCACCCCACAGGGTGTCTGTTGCGGGGAGAGGAATGGGCAGGTGACTGGAAGCCGCTTGGAGCCTCCTTCGGGTAGGGAAAAGCGGCATATAAGAACCAACTCTTCTTCTTCCTCGGCTCTACGCCTGCATGTGGAGGAGTGGGGAATCCAATCCGCTTCTGCAGATTAGAGGCTGCCGTTCTTACCCATGACTCCACGCTGGCCAGAAGGACAATCTTACCTGTTTCGGTTCTGCAATTTCTGGATCTCATTGGTCTGAATCAGAAGCTGCGTTTCCAGCTTGTTTGTGGACAGGGAGTTCTCCAAGAGCTGGATCTCGATGCGGGAGGTCTGATTGAGCACCTGAGCAAAGCGGAGAGCAACACCGGGGGTCAGGGCTGAAACCAGAGCCAAACTCCATAGATGTTTCTGGCTCTCCAGATGACCTTGGACTATAATTCCCATGCGCCCCTGCCAGCACATGGTGGTGGCAGAGGCTCATGGGAATCGCAGTCCACAGACACCTGGAGAGCCAAAATTTGGCTACTCCTGCCTTAGGAGCTCTTGTTGGTGCCCAGTCTCATCCAGGCTGTCACTGTGGCTCAGCGGGAGAAGCTCTGCTTGGCATTCAGAAGGTCCCAGGTTCAATCCCCAGCATCTCCAGTTAGAAGGACCAGGAAGGAGGTGATGTAGAATAGCGATCACCAACCTGTGGGCCGCAGACCACATGTGGTCCTTTGACTAATTGGAGGTGGGCCCAATTGGAGGTGGGACGCCTTCTCCCCCCCCCCCCCCGGCCCTTTACTTCATCCCCAGTGATAAAAAGGTTGGGGACCACTGATGTAGAAGACCTCTGCCTGAGACCCTGGAGAGCCAAGAAGGGAGGCTGTGGCTCAGTGGAAAAGCCATTCAGACGGTCCCAGGTTCAATCCCCAGCATCTCCTGTTGAAAGGAGTAGGCAGTAGGTGACGGGGAAGAGAAGGTCCCAAATTCAATCCCATGCTAGAAACCAGGACTAGCCCCCAAGCCAGGGGTATGGTTGCCCATTCCGGGTTGGGAAATACCAGGAGATTTTGGGGGTGGAGCCTGGGGAGGGCTGAATTAGGGGAGGGACCTTAGCGATGCCCTCTAGTCCACCCACCAAAGCAGCCAATTTCTCCAGGGGAAACGGATCTCAGTCATCTGGAAATCAATTGTTAATAGCAGGAGGTCTCCAGGCCCCACCTGGAGGTTGGCAGCTCTTCCTAGGCATCTCCAGCATTTTGGAGTCTTTGGAATTCTGACACGGGGGGGTCGAGAGTTGGCTTTAAGGATAAGTCCTGTCACGAACCACCCTGAGCCCGCTTGCAGGGAGGGCGCGGTCAATAAAGCCAATTATAAGGAGCAATCAATACATAAAAGTAACTCTGTAACATTTCGGGCAGGAGTTTGGGCTAACAAGATGCATTTTACTCCACACAGCCAGCCAGAGGCCCTGCTAGCCCCAGGACAATGTCCCAGATGTGTCTCCCTCTCCTTACAGGCCTCGCTATGGTGATTTCTTTCCTCTTCCCTCGATTCTGGGACTCCCCCCTCCCCCACCCGAGCCGCCTGCCACCACCTGAGCCTCCACGTCCGTCAGCTTCCGGGTCTGTTCAGCCGTCTGGTTCAGGAGGTGCGTCCCGATCTCCAGCATGGTGGCCGTCTGGTTCTGCACCGCCGTCTGCTGCATTTGCGCCATCTCGGACTTCATGTTCATCTGGATGTAGCTCTCCAGCTGCAAGGAGAATGGGCAGAGGTTACAGGGAGCAACCGGGTCTCGCTCTCTTTCTGGTGGCCCGACATAGCCCAGGCAAGAAGAAGAAGAAGAAGAAGAAGAAAGAAGAAGAAGAAAGAAGAAGTAGAAAGAAGAAAGAAGAAGAAGAAGAAGAAAGAAGAAGAAGAAGAAAGTAGAAAGAAGAAAGAAGAAGAAGAAGAAAGAAAGAAAGAAGAAGAAGAAGAAGAAGAAGAAGAAGAAGAAGAAGAAGAAGAAGAAGAAGAAGAACTGGGTTTTTATACCCTGCTTTTCACTGCCGAAAGGAGTCTCCAAGCAGCTTCCAATCGCCTTCCCTTCCTTTCCGCACCACAGACACCCTGGGAGGTGGGCAGGGCTGAGAGAGCCCCGTCAGAACTGCTCTGCAAGAACAGCTCTAAGAGAACTGTGGCTGGCCCAAGGTCATCCAGCTGGCTGTGAGTGGAGGAGCAGCCCTGGCTGGCACTTAGAGAGGAGACCCCAATGATCTCCAAGAACACCATCCCCGAACGTCACTTGCCCGGCAGCCAGACGATCCTGGCATCTCCCGGATACATGACACACCTGCCAGGTGATCAATAATCATAAATCATCTCTCTCTCTCGTTCTCCCTTCCCCGCCCAGGGCTGGCTTCTGGTTTTGCAAAGCCCGAACGCTTTGCCTCCCCATTTCCCGAAACAGAGACTCTCTCTCTGGAGGGACTCCTCAGATCCCGTTCCCTCTCCAGCGATGCGGGGTCTGACGAAGCGGAATTCTGTCTCGAGACAGGCTGACCCCAGTTGCCTTGGGAACCCTTTGCTGTGAAGCAGAAACCCGAGGGGTCTCAGGCATCGCCCGGGGGTCAGAGCCTGCGTTTGGTAACCTGGATCCGTGCCTCCAGAAAAGGAATAAATCTCCTCTTGGGGAAATTAATCTCCCTGAGAAAGTTGGCAGGGGGAAATGCTGGAGGCCCGGCCTGTCCTCAAAATCCCTCTGGTTTTCAAGCTCCGGGAAAAATGGCAGACGTAAGAGGGTGGACTCTCGGACCTTTTGCTCCATGCAGGCCCCTGGCTTCCCCAAAATTTCCAGGGTAGGCCCAGAGAGGGCAATCCTATCAATTAAATCCACTGAGAAAGGTGGCATATAAATCTCCAAATAAATAAACAAACAAGTGATGCTACAGGAGGGAAAAGAATTCATCCCCAGCTCAGCACTCGCTGAGTGGACTGCTAACTCAGGTTGCCAACTCTGCCTTGGGAAATTCCTGGGGGTTTGGGGGTGACGCCCCAGAGAAGTGGTGTTTTTGGAGGGGAGAGAGGTCAGTGAGCACAGGGTGCCTGAGGGTCCACTCTCCAAGCAGCATCCAGGGCCACTGAGGAACCGCTCTGACTGTCAGGAACTTCTTCTGGGTGATTAGATGGAATTTCCTTTGAATTAATTTCATCCCACTGGTTCTGGTCTGTCCCTCTGGGGCAAGAGAGAACAACTCTGCTCCATCCTCTACATGGCAGCCTTTTAAATACTTGAAGATGGCTATCAGATCCCCTCTCAGTCGCCTCCTCTCCAGGCTAAACAGACCAAGCTCCCCCAACCTTTCTTCATACGTCTTCATACAGTTTGGTGTAGTGGTTAGGAGTGCGGACTTCTAATCTGGCATGCCGGGTTCGATTCTGCACTCCCCCACATGCAGCCAGCTGGGTGACCTTGGGCTCGCCACGGCACTGATAAAGCTGTTCTGACCGGGCAGTGATATCAGGGCTCTCTCAGCCTCACCCACCCCACAGGGTGTCTGTTGTGGGGAGAGGAATGGGAAGGCGACTGTAAGCCGCTTTGAGCCTCCTTCGGGTAGGGAAAAGCGGCATATAAGAACCAACTCTTCTTCTTCTTCTTCTTCTCCAAACCCCTCACCAGCTTTGCCCTCCTCTGGACATGCTCCAGTTTGTCTGCATCCCTCTTCAACTGGGGTGCCCAAAACTGAACCCGGTCCTCCAAGGGAGTGAACATGGTAAAGAGGACCATCACTTGCAAATGATTCTGGCCCAGCGGATGCGATTGCTTTAGGATGCTTAGGGTTAATCCTGCGTTGAGCAGGGGGTTGGACTAGATGGCCTTTATGGCCCCTTCCAACTCTATGATTCTATGATTCTATGATTCTATTCTATGATTCCACAAGACTCCGTGTTGTTTTGTCTGCAGGGCTCGGGCCCATCAACCCCTCTGGAATTTCTCTTTTAGGGAACAATCTGTCTTTGCCGCATGGTTTCCGGATTTCGCAATACCAAGAGCTGTTTATGTTTTTGGGGAGGTTTCAATTGCAGTATGCAAGGGGCATTCCTTTGGCTCTCGTTCGAATTGTCATGTCCTTACGAATGGCTTTTTTGGGGACTTTGTAAAATGTTTATGGGGAAGCTGGACCCTGATCTCTCCTATGAGGAAAAATTCCATGGGATGTCTACACCTAAGGTAGTGTGGCGGAGGGGTTAGAGCGTCAGACAGAGAAGGCGTGCAAATGACAGATTGGAAAAAATGATTCTGTTTGGTAAGTGAAGGCAGCAGAAGAAGAGGTCGACAAAGGACAAGATGGACGGATAGAATCAAAGGCTAAGTGGTATGTATGGCCAGCGTGGTATCGTGGCTAACAGCAGTAGCTTTTAAACTGGTGAGCAGGGTTTGATTCCTTCTCTTCCTCATGCAACCAGCTGGGTGACCTTGCGCTCATCACAGTCCTGATAGTGCTGTTCTCACAGAGCAGTCCTGTCAGAGCTCTCTCAGCCTTCCCTCCCTCACAGGGTGTCTGTTGTGGGGAAGGGAAAGGGAAGGCGAATGGAGCCGCTTTGGGAGTCCTTCGGGTAGAGAAAGGCGGCATATAAGAACCAACTCTTCTTCTTCTTCAGTAATCTCAGGGCTCTCTCAGCCTCACCCACCTCACAGGGTGTCCTATTACAGTTTAACCAAGAACCAAGTTGGGTGCTACAGCTACCCATTTTGGAAACAGGGAGGTGGAGAGCCTGGAATAACATGAAGCCAAGCTGAGCTGTGGGCAGGATCCAGCCGAGGGCACTCAGGGGCCTTTCAACGCGGACCCGCAGCCCCACACAGTAGACGGAAAGCTGCTTTGTCTTTCGGTCCGAAATGAAAGGCAGATGTCGCTTCCTCCGTCTTAATCCGCCGGGGAGATGAGTTTCCCAAAACCCTTCTATTTTTAGGAGGAAGTTATAAAAGAGGCGTTTGTTCAATCTGATCCGTTCCAGGTGCCCGTTTCTTGGCCGGGCTTGTGGGAGACGGGAGAAAGAGGACTCGAGATCAAACGCTGGCCGGGCCGCGGGTTCGGTCACTGGGATCCTGAACAGCCCTTCCAGTGTTACATAAGCCGGGGCTCTGGGTCTGGGCAACCTTTTCCATCCTCTTGGCCCGTCCCTGCTGGGCGACGGGCTTTGCTTGTCTCCGCTGGCAGGCAGGCAAACAGAGAGGCAGAGGGAAATGGAGGGGACGTTATACCTTGCCTTCTGGGGTAAATAGGTCCCCCAGATTGAGGGGAAAGCTAGGGCTCCCCCTCCCATGGGATACGGAGCCAGACCATTATTCCAGCCGTGGCCAAACTGTGGATCTCCAGAGGTCCATGGACTACAATTCCCATGAGCCCCTGCTGGCTCTCCAGAGGGCCATGGACTACAATTCCCATGAGCCCCTGCTGGACATATGGAGAGACACCATTTGGCCACTTTTGCCCTAGACCAGGGGTAGTCAAACTGTGGATCTCCAGAGGTCCATGGACTACAATTCCCATGAGCCCTTGCTGGACATATGGAGAGACACCATTTGGACACTTTTGCCCTAGACCAGAGGTAGTCAAACTGCGGCCCTCCAGATGTCCATGGACTACAATTCCCAGGAGCCCCTGCCAGCGAATGCTGGCAGGGGCTTCTGGGAATTGTAGTCCATGGACATCTGGAGGGCCGCAGTTAGACTACCCCTGCCCTGGACTATGAGCACCATATTGGGGGGGTCCGGTTCTAGAATTTGTGGAAATCTAGGGGCCAGAAACAATTTAAAGAATTGATAAGAATGACCATGAGGCTACCAATGTATGGCTAGAATAAAGGGACCCCTCCAAGGAAGTAGGGCTGCCAACCTCCAGGCATGGCCTGGAGCTCTCCCAGAGTTACAACGGCTTTCCAGATGGCAGAGATCGGTTTCATGGGAGAAATGGCTTCCTGGGCCATGCCAGACCCCCGATGGAGACAGAGGAACCCCCACTGTGGCGTTGTTCCCAGAAGAGTGTTTGGGTAGCAGGGGGGGAGCTCTTGGAGACACCCCCACCCCTTCCCTAGGCTTCCTTGTGGGATCCGTAGCATGCTTGATTCAAAAGCATATAAAGAATATCCTGCAGGGGGCATCGGAGGAGATGTGTATTTAGCATCGTTAGATTTTTTCAAAGAATCTCCTTCAGTGTCCTAATTGGCTCCTTTGGAGACTTCCTGCTCCTTGGAGTGCACTTCCTCCCTGACGGCCTTAGTCGGTTAGACTGCTAGGACTCTCCCACTCCTCTCTTTCCTTACAAAGTTGTTTCAGTTTTCAGGACAGCTATTAATTCTTTAAGCAGCCAGCGCTCTGCCAGCTGGATATTAAAACTCTACCAGCACCCTGGGGGGTGGCCTTTAAGGCGATATACACGGTTGAGCCTTCCCCTCAACAAACTCTGCTAACCCTCCCCAGGCTCTACCCCCCCAAAACCTCCTGGTATTTCCTAGCCCAGAACTGGCAACTGGGAGGTGGGTTTTGCCTCCGACTGACGTGACACAGGAAGAGAAACTCGGGAGCTCGTCTGGAAAACATTTCCCCTTTCCAAGCAGCCTCATTAATCCTCCCATCTCCCAGGGCAAACATTTTGTTTATGACAATAAACAAATTTGGGTTGGCCGGGACAGTGAACAGAGGAAGGAGCGGGGGGGAGGGGGGGAGGGTGTCCACCAGCCAGAAGGCCTCCGCTGGGAGCAGGGCATCCCATGGCTCTGACTTGGCATCTCGCGTGCTGGTGGAAACTGAATCACCGGCTGCGCACCATGCGCCATTGATCATCCCAATTAGCCGGGCCTTCAGGGGAGAAGGAGCATGGAGCGGACGCCAATGGAGCTGAATTGAAACGGTGCTGTTTCCCTACAAACAATTCTCAGCGGTGCAAAAAAATACCCCCATCGTCTTCCTGGCAAACGTACAGCACCCCACGTGAAAACGGTTGGCTTTTTCGCCAACCCCTTCCTTTTGCCATTAGCAATGGGGTTCTGGAGCCGACTGGTTCCACGCAGCCAAGGGATGCCAGCCTGGCTCACAGTCTGTGCCCTTGGGCAGGTGGCGAGTGGGTGGGCAGGAGGGACGGTGTCCCTGCTTGGCTCTTGGGCCCTTTCGTGCCTGCCCAGGGAAATGCCGATTGCCGCTTTAGGGTCAAGAGGCAAATTTCTTCCAGACCAGACTGGCCAGGGATTCCGGTTTTGGAGGGGGGGAGAATCACTTGGGCATTGGATTGGGGTCACTGTGGGTGGGCAGACAGTTGTGAATTTCCTGCATTCTGCAGGGGGTTGGACTAGAGCAGGGGAAGTCAACCTGTGGTCCTCCAGATGTTCATGGACTACAACTCCCATGAGCCCCTGCCAGCGTTTGCTGGCAGGGGCTCATGGGAATTGTAGTCCATGAACATCTGGAGGAACACAGGTTGACTACCCTGGACTAGAGGACCCTGGAGGCCCCTTCCGACTCTATGATTCGATGATTCTAACTTCCAGGGGGCACCTAAAGATCTCCTGGTATGAGGATTGATCTCCAGTTTTAAGAGATCTGTTCCGCTGGAGAAAATGGCAGCTTTGAAGGGGGGATTCTTTGGGATTGCACCCCACTGAAGTCCTTCCTTTCCCTGAACCTTACCCCCCACACACACATTTCAACCCCCCCCACACACACACCCCAAAAAAGAAAGATCTCCAGGGATTTCTCCACCCAAGGCTTGCAAGCCTAGCTCCAAGCATAACGGAAAGCAGAAAGGGTGAGGAACAGTTTCTGTGGAAGCAGGTTTCCTTTCTTTACCTGTTTCCTGAACAAACTCCTGGTGCAATTCTATCTGCCAGGAAACTAACCTGTACTGAAAGTGGAAAGTCGTAGGTATAATGTCCACCTTACAAAACCTCCTTCTTCTCCAAGGGAGCCCATCTCTGTCTCTGGAAGAGCAATTTTAATAAGGGCTGCCCTCACTGGATAAGGAAATTTCTGGACATTTGGGAGCTGAAGGCTGGGGAAGGTGGGTTATGAGGAGGGGAGAAGCCTCAACAGGTGTAATGCCATCATGGTTGGAATAAGTAAATTCTGTACTGGGCATAATTAAACCGTATATGGAGAATATCCTGCAGGGGGCATCTGAAGAAATGTATATTTAGCACAGTTAGAATAGAAACTTCCTGGCATTTTTCAAAGAATCTCCTCCAGCCTTCTGATTAGCTCGATTTGAAACTCCCTGCTCCTTTGAGCACACCTCCGCCCTGCTTGCCTCCATGACTGTTAGTCAGTTAGACTGTTAGGACTCTCTCTCTCTCTCTCTTCTCTTCTCTACAAAATTGTCTCTCTTCCCAAGCAGAGGGTGCTTCAACCCCACTTTGTATCTTTGAACTCTGCCAGCAATGGAGCAGCCCTTTTCTCCAGGGGGACTGATCTCTGTGGACTGGAGATGAGTTGTAATTCTGCGGGATCCCAGGTCCCACTTGGAATCTGAGTGACCACTGTACTCCGGGATCTACCTGGAAGGAACACGAATTCCTAGCCATGCGTGAAGCTTGGTTCAGGTCACACAGCGACCTTTTCGGCCAAATCCAGAAGGATATGACACTCCCCAGGGAAAAAGGAGGTTTCAATAATATTCCCGGGGTTTTGAAAAACCTCAGGATTAACACAGGAAATGTGTTCTGGAGGAAGCAGCTACAACCATGGGTTTTGTGAAAGCAAACTGGTAAAGGCAAGCTCATGGAAGGGTTTTGCTTCAATCAAGGGGACAGATTGTCCTAAATATTAAAAAAAGGGGAATTTGTTCACAAGGTCAGCAGGTTTCCTCAGCCTTTGAATGAGACCGTGGAACGGCTGTGAGAACGAACTTTCCTTGGATGAGGCCTGCAGCTCTGCCGTGACCCCCTCTCTGGTTAGCTGAGGGCTGGGCTGCAGATTCCATGTTTATTTTATGGGATTCTTTTTTTTTTCGCGTTTGCTAATTTAGCCGCCAGGGCTGCTTTATCAAGGAAGAGAAACGTGTGGGAACAAAGAGAAGGGGTCGTGTTCACCCTTTCCTCCCTGGACGTTTTTGGTTTCGCTGAACAAAGCTCCTCTTTACCTCTGCTGTGGGGGGTGATAGGATTGCCACCCTTCGGGTGATACCTGGAGATCGCCTGGTATTATAATTAGGATAATTGGTTTTTATACCCTGCTTTCCATTAGCTAGAGGAGTCTCAAAGCGGCTTAAAATAGCATTCCCTTCCTCTCCCTGCAATAGTTACCCTGTGAGGTTGGTGGGGTTGAGAAAGCTCTGAGAGAACTGCTGTGTGAGAACAGTACTATCAGGGCTGTGACTAGCCCAAGGTCACCCAGATGGCTGCGTGTGGAGGAATCCTGTTAGAGCTGTTCTGTTACCCCCTGGAGGTTGGCAACCCCAACCAACAAGCTTCTGATTGGATCTCTCCACAGCCTTCTAAAAGCTGACTCATAAATCATCGCCTGACCCCCCCCCCCGCCCCCACCCCCACCCCCTCTGGCTCCAGTCCACGTTTGCATGCAAACTAAAATTAATTTCTCCCGAGATGAAAAATAACCAGCTGGCAGAGAACACCAAGGGCTGGCTCTGTTGCTCTGGTTCAGATAAAACAAGAATAACAAACAGAAAACATCAAAAGCGCCAAGGGAGGAGAGGGGGGGGATGGAGGGGGGGCCGCTGATCCTTCGTGTTTTGGGACCTGGGAGTCTGACCCGGGCTGCGGGTCTCCATGGGGAGCCTGCAAAGAAAGACAGAGTTTGTTGAGTCGCCGCTTCAAGGGAAAGGGGAATGACAACCCAGGATGTTTTGGTGGGGCTGGGGTCTGCTACCGTGGGTGGGCTACCCTGTCCCTTATTGCTGCTGGTGGGGGCTGGGGGTGCACCTTCCAGAAGTGACGTCAGTATGTCAGCAACATCAGGACAGGGGGAATCTCTGGCTTTTGGGCAAAGAACTCTATGGTAGAATTAGCTTCTGACGATAGGGTTTTGCCCTAAAACAGACTGTCCCCCCCAAAAAACTCTGGCTTTTGGGCAAACAACTCTATGGTAGAATTGTTTGTTTGTTTATATTTATATATACCGCCCTCCCCGAAGGCCCAGGTCGGTTTATATAGAACTGAAAAGTATATATGGAATTAGCTTCTAACCATAGAGTTCTGCCCTAAAACAGAATGTCCTCTCAAAAACACTGATGTCACTTCTTGGAGATCCCAGCAAGTTGTCTGAATTTGTTATGTTCTTCTGGTTTGCAGGTGGTAGGGGGCTGCATGGGGGGACAGGTGCATCTTAAAACTAGGGTCCCACACCGAGACCAGGGAATCTGGTGACTCTAGCCTAGCTCAAGCAGGGTCCGGTGAGCCCCCAGAATTGCAACTGGTCTCCGGATGAGGAGACCTGCAATGCCCTGCAATGCATAGTAAATTTCAAATAATATGTAACCCCTTTTCTCTTTCGTATCCCTCTTACATTCCGATATATTTTTTTTAAATTCTTGTGCAAGAGTGTGCGGCCTGCGGCTTACAAAATGTTTCTAACAAAGCCCGCAGCAGGTAGGGCGAGAATAAAAAGACATGTTGCCCTCCAAGGTACAGATTTCCAAAAATCGTTGGCAGCTGTGCAGCTCCGAAATCCAAATTCAAAATAAAAACCGCGGTCCGTGTAATCCCCTTTATTAGGGCCAGACAAGAGTAGAGAAAACAGTTTGTGATCTTGCAAGGATTCCAGAACTCCTCTTCAAGTTGTATGTTACAAAAAATGTTTTATTAATGGGGAGGATGAAAAGAGAGATGTTCGGGGCCATGATTTTAACTTGAAAACTTGAGCATGGTTTTGTGTCATTTCGGACGACCCTAATAAAAGAGATTATGTGGCATTTGGGATATTTTAAACCTCCCAAGTATTCTCCAGGAGAAGGGTTGTCACCTCTAAGTTGGGAAAAACCTGGAGACTTTAGGGCTGGACCAAGAGTGGGTGGGTTTTGGGGCAGGGTGGGGCCTCAGTGGCGTCTAATGCTATGGAGTCCACTCTGCAAAAGCAGCCATTTTCTGCAGGGGAATGGATCTCTGGCAACTGGAGAGGAGCTGTAAAATCAGGGGATCCATTTTTACCATAGAGTTTTTGCCCAAATGCCAGCGACCCACCAGAATGGCCTAACGTGATGATCTCACTTTCTGTACAAGCCAGAAATGATGCCAGCTGCCAAGAGGAAGTGGGCAAATACGATGCTCAGATGCCCATCCAGCTCTCCCCTGCCCAACTGAATTACGACTGCCAGCCAGAAAGGTAGGGGAAGGGGGGCATAAGGGTAGCCATCAACATCGGTGTGATTTCTCTTCCAAGAAAGGTGGCGTCATGCCTCTCTAGGAATCTGTGGGACCTCTATGTGTGGAACCATAGAGTTTCAGGGAATTCCTGGAGAGAGGAGTGATGTCACACTGTCATTTCCATGGATTTCCTCTCTCTTTTTTCCTTCCTAGGGTTGCCAGCTCCATATTGTGAAATATTTGGAGACTTGAGGGGTAGAGCCTGAGGAGGGCAGGGCTAGGGAGAGGAGACACTTCGGAAGGGAAATATGCCGTGTGGACCACCTTCCAAAGTGGCCATTTTCTCCAGGCAAGCTGATCTCTGCACTTCCCAACCCAGAGCTGGCAAATCTACTGATTAACCACTTTTGAAAAGAACCTAAGAGAAGCCATGTTGGATCAGGCCCAAGGCCCTTCCAGTCCAGCACTCTGAGTCACAAGGTGGCCAAAACCCAGGGGTCATCAGGAGGTCCAACAGTGGGGCCAGAACACCAGAAGCCCTCCTTCCATTGCCCCAAACCTAAGAAGACAGAGTATCACTACCCCAGACATTAGAACATAGTAGAAGCCATGTTGGATCAGGCCGAGGGCCCCTCCAGTCCAACTTTGTGTCAGAGAGTGGCCAAAACCCAGGTGTTGTCAGGAGATCCACCAGTGGGGCCAGAACATCCTCCCACTGTGGCCCCCAAGGACCAAGTATCCTGAGCATCTCTGCCCTAGACACCACGCGCTCCATCTAGATCAGGGGTAGTCAAACTGCGGCCCTCCAGATGTCCATGGACTACAATTCCTAAGAGCCCCCTGCCAGCGAATGCTGGCAGGGGGCTCCTGGGAATTGTAGTCCATGGACATCTGGAGGGCCGCAGTTTGACTACCCCTGATCTAGATCTTGTGGCTAAGAGCTACTCATGGACCTCTGCTCAATATGTTTATCCTTTCCTGTTAACTGGCCAGCTAATTTTGGGTTGCGTTTTATATTCTTTCCCAACTTCTCTGTCCCCCCAACCCGCTCTCCTGCCCTCCTGCTCTCTACTGGCTTGTTTTTTCAGGACTGGAATCCAAAGAAAACAGGTCCCCGTAAGTGCTTCCAGCTGGAGTCAAGAAAATCAGCCCTCTCCGCTGGAAGAGGACCATCGTAGCGTGAGGGTCACAGGGCCACGGAGCGCTTGGGGAGGCAGCCAAATTGAGCTCTGAACGCTGCCTTCATTCCAGTTCTTTCAGCGGCCAAAGGCCTTTCTGTGCTGGGGGTGCCACAGGGCTCCGAGGGGGTCAATTTTTGCTCAAAGCTGATGCATTCAAGCCAACAACTTGCTTCTTTTCCACCAGTGGACTTCTCCTGCATAGGACTGCCCAGAGAAGCCCCTCTCTGAGTTCTGCTAAACTCCCCAACAAGAACTACCATTCCCAGAATTCCCTTGGGGAAAGGGATTAAATTGTGGGTCCAATAAGGTGTGGAGTCGCCCCTGCACCAAAACGTCACTTCTTTATCGTCTGCACACAACTGAACTCAAACAACAACCCACCATCCGAACTTATATACAGTTTGAGGTTCCCACCGTAACATGTGATTGGCCCTCAGCAGAGCCCTCTGATTGGGTAATGAGCACAACCAATCGCTGGCTAGATCCTGAGAAGCCCAGGTTCGAATCTTCGCTCTGCTGTGGAAGCTCACTGGTGATCAAGGGCTGGTCACTCTCTCTCAGCCTCATCTACCTCACAAGGTTGTTGTGGGGACGAACTAGAGAGGGCATCTGTAAATGCTATTGTGAGGTTCTCGGAAGAAGGGGGAAGATAAAAACCCAAAATGGGGAAGGGGGGTGTCAGCTGGTCTCTTTCGCTCTGTATCCAACAGGAGACAGTGGCTGCACAGGAAGGGAGAGGCTCAGGACAGGCAAAAAGAAATACTTTTTCTCACTGCCGGGAGATGTAGACACAGATGGCTTTGAAAAGGGATTAGAGAGGCTCATGGAGGAGAGGTCCTTCGGTAGCTACGAGACATGGTGGCTGAGGGGAACCTCCACAGTCAGAGGCACTAATCCTCTGGATACCAGAGAGAGAAGGCAACATCAGGGGAAGGCCTCAGCCTCGTTGTTGGCCCTCCAGAAGAACTGGTTGGCCCCTGTGTCAGAGAGGATGCTGGACTGGATAGACCACCAGTCTGATCCTGCAGGGCTCTTCTGAGGTTCTTAGGAAGGCCTCAGCCTCTCTGCCCTGTTGTTGGCCCTCCAGAGGAACTGGCTGGCCCCTGTGTCAGAGAGGATGCTGGACTGGATAGACCACCGGTCTGATCCTGCAGGGCTCTTCTGAGGTTCTTAGAAAGGCCTCAGCCTCTCTGCCCTGTTGTTGGCCCTCCAGAGGAACTGGCTGGCCCCTGTGTCAGAGAGGATGCTGGACTGGATAGACCACCGGTCTGATCCTGCAGGGCTCTTCTGAGGTTCTTAGGAAGGCCTCAGCCTCTCTGCCCTGTTGTTGGCCCTCCAGAGGAACTGGCTGGCCCCTGTGTCAGAGAGGATGCTGGACTGGATAGACCACCGGTCTGATCCTGTAGGGCTCTTCTGAGGTTCTTAGGAAGGCCTCAGCCTCTCTGCCCTGTTGTTGGCCCTCCAGAGGAACTGGCTGGCCCCTGTGTCAGAGAGGATGCTGGACTGGATAGACCACAGGTCTGATCCTGCAGGGCTCTTCTGAGGTTCTTAGGAAGGCCTCAGCCTCTCTTCCCTGTTGTTGGCCCTCCAGAGGAACTGGCTGGCCCCTGTGTCAGAGAGGATGCTGGACTGGATAGACCACCAGTCTGACCCTGCAGGGCTCTTCTGAGGTTCTTAGGAAGGCCTCGGCCTCTCTGCCCTGTTGTTGGCCCTCCAGAGGAACTGGCTGGCCCCTGTGTGAGACAGGAGGCTGGACTGGAAGGACCCCTGGCCTGATCCAGAAGGGCTCTTCTCATGTACTTATGCTGATTTAAAGGGGATGTTTAAGGTTGGTGAATATTGCCCTTTGGTAAACCTCTATCCCGTTTTTCTGCAGTGACAGATCCACAGGCTCCATCGGCTCCTTTTGCGCTACGAATTTCATTCCAGCTGTTCCACTGAGTTATTTGCAGGCCTTACGTGGGACCGAGTTATTTGCGGGGCTTGCGTCAGCAGCCATAGGTTACGTGGCCCATGTGGAGTCGGAAGGTGCTTGGGAGAAAAGGACGTCTTTCGGCTGTGTTTGTCATGTGCTTTGGGGGTGGGGTGGGGGGGTTAAGATTGAGCTCCTCGCCGTGGGGGGTGGGCCTGAGCAATTCCCCAAGGCCCTCGCTTCAACTGACAGCCTTTTAAATTAAATTGTAAGTCTTGACCTCTTTTGCTTAGTATTTCATCCAGCTGCTCAGCAAAGAAGTCCACCTGCACGAGGGACGCCAACCTCCAGGGGGGACCTGGGGATCCCCTGGAATGATAGCTCATCTGCAGACGACAATTGAAGCAGAATGTTTTTTGCGGTATTGATAGATGATGTTATAATTTTATCGATTGTTGAAGCTCGGCAGTTTCCCACCCTGAGCGTTTAGGATGGGTGGGTCGTAAAAATAAAGATTTATGTGATATTTATTATCAAGTTCAGTTCTCCTGTGGGAAATGGATGATTAGGAGGGTATTGTAACACACTGAGGTCTTTGTCCGTCCATTCCCCCCCACCCACCCCCAGGCTCCATTTCCCTGGCATCTCCAGTTGAAAGGACCAGGCAGGAAGGGATGGGAAAGACCTTGGCCTGAGAGCCTGGCTCAGTGGCAGAGCCTCTGCTTGGCAGGCAGAAGGTCCCAGGTTCAATCCCTGACAGCATCTCCAGTTAGAAGGACCAGGCAGGAGGGGATGGGAAAGACCTTGGCCTGAGAGCCTGGCTCAGTGGCAGAGCCTCTGCTTGGCAGGCAGGAGGTCCCTGGTTCAATCCCTGACAGCATCTCCAGTTAGAAGGACCAGGCAGGAGGGGATGGGAAAGACCTTGGCCTGAGAGCCTGGCTCAGTGGCAGAGCCTCTGCTTGGCAGGCAGGAGGTCCCTGGTTCAATCCCCAGCAGCATAAGTGAAAAGGGCCAGGCAGGAGGGGATGGGAAAGACCTCTGCTTGAGACCCTGGAGAGCCACTACTGGTCTGAGCAAATTAAGCTGGGAGTTGGAGGAGAGTTTTACGGAGACCGTGGTTGGCCAAGCAGACAAATCCGTGGGTTCTAGATCAAATCACAGCTGAACTCCCAAGAAGCTAGAATGATTCACCTGAAGTCATTCAGCAGGGGGTCTGACTAGAAGACTGGAGGTCCCTTCCTGCTCTGATTTTATGATTCTGTGAAGCTCCTGTACTTTGGTCACCTTATGAAAAGAGAAAAAACGGGGACACACCAAGGCAAAAGGAAGAAGAGGAAACAAACGATGCAGAAGAAGAATAATATTTAATAATTGAGCAATTCCCTATGCTTTTTGCGTTCACTTTCATCAGGGGAAATTTCCTTTCCGATCGACTTCAGTTTCGCTCCCCTACTGAAGCTGCATGCAAAACCCATAGGTTTTGCTCAATTATTAAAGATCCTTTTCTTTCTTCACCGTTTGTTTCCTCTTCGTTTTACCTCACGAGAATAGAGAAGTCACTGGAAAAGACAATCATGCTAGGAAAAAATGGAGACAGCAGGAAAAAAGGACGTTTTCATACCCTGCTTCTCACTGCCTGAAGGAGACTCCACATGGCTTCCAATCACCTTCCCTTCTTCTCCCCAAAACAGACACCCTGTGAGGTAGGTGGGGCTGAGAGAGCTCTGAGAGAACTGCTTTCTGAGAGCTGCTCTAAGAGGACTGCGATGAGCCCAAGGTCACCCAGCTAGCTGCATGTGGAGGAGGAGCGGGGAATCAAACCTGGCTTGCCAGATTAGATAGCCTCTCTTAACCATGACACCAAGCTGGCTCTCAGTTTGCAAGACCTGAGCATGATAGAGCTTATTGGAAATCATTAGAATCATAGAATAACAGAGTTGGAAGGGACCTCTTGGGTCATCTAGTCCAACCCCCTGCACTGTGCAGGACACTCACAACCCTTTCGCTCATCCACTGTCACCTGCCACCTCCTTGAGCCTCCACAGAATCAGCCTCTCCGTCAGATGGCTCTCCAGCCTCTGTTTAAACAACTTAATAGCCCTTAACAAATACATGGACCAACAGTCAGACTCACTGTGATGCAGCATCACGTTCATGTGCCTTTGAAACTAATATTTGCAATAGCTTTAAACAAACCGAGCTCTTTGTATTTCCCTTCTGCTTTTCCCGCTCAGCCTCCCCGTCCGCAGGTGCGTGTACAGGCACGCAGACATGCATATTCACACAAAGCACACACACACAGGGCTAACAGCCTGCAGAAACCCCATGTGGATATGAACGGACGTGACCCCTGGGAGCAAGACATGGAAGCCAAATGGACGAACTCGTAAACTGCCGGACACCCTTGCTCGGAAGACTCCCGCAAGGCCCTCAAGCCCTGATCCCAGCGGCAGCTGGCTACGGCAACGCACCACAGGAGGAAGAAGCAAACTGCCTGATATTCACAGCTCCACGCACCAGAGAGCACACACAGGGGAGGCACTCTGTGCATGCTCAGTTGCACCGCTCAGTGGCTCTGCTCCCCCCTGCCTGCTTACAAACGCAGCTAAAGAGATCAGCGAATGTGTTTTATGGACATCAATATGGTTCCAGGGGAGGTGGTGGTGAGAACTCTATGGCACCCCATCCCATTTAAGAAGTGGCCCATTGTCCAACAAGAGGTGGACGACATGCTCAGTTTGGGGGTCACTGAGCTGTCCACGAGTGCATGGACAAGGCCAGTTGTCATGGTGCCGAAGCTGGATGGGTCAGTGAGATTTTGCATAGACTTCCGAGCTGTAAACAAGAAGGCCCAATTCAAGAAGAAGAAGAAGAAGAAGAAGAAGAAGAAGAAGAAGAAGAAGAAGAAGAAGAAGAAGAAGAGTTGGTTCTTATATGCCGCTTTTCCCTACCCGAAGGAGGCTCAAAGCGGCTTACAGTGGCCTTCCCATTCCTCTCCCCACAACAGACACCCTGTGAGGGAGGGGAGGCTGAGAGAGCCCTGGCAGAACTGCTGTGACTAGCCCAAGTTCACCCAGCTGGTTGCATGTGGGGGAGCGCAGAATCGAACCCGGCATGCCAGATTAGAAGTCCGCACTCCTAACCACTACACCAAACTGGCTCATGCCATGGGCCAAGCATCTAGTGATACAGTTTGTAAAGGACCAGTTCCTTTTGGCCCTTTATCTCTCAAAAGGCTATTGGCATATCCCTTTATGGGAGGAAGGCTGAGAGAAGACTGCACTTGCCACACCCAGGGGCCTGTACCAGTTTAAGGTTATGCCTTTCGGATTGCACGGAGCAGTGGTGACGTTTCAGAGGCTGGTTGACCAGGCCCTTTGGGACTGTGCCCAGTTTGTGTTTGCCTCCATAGATGACACCATAATCTGTAAACTGACTGGCAAACCCATATGAGACACTTAACCCAGGTGTTTAAAGCCCTGACGGACTCAGGACTCGTGGTGAATCCCACCGATTGGGATTCAGGAACCTCAAGTATCTCAGGTTCATCGATCAGCTGTAATCCCAGGAGGTGGATGAAGTGTTGTTGGACCTCCAGATGTACTGGTTGGCTCCTGTGTGAGGTTCTTATGAAGGCCTTGGCCTCTCTGCTCTGTGGCTGGCCCTCCAGAGGAACTGGCTGGTCCCTGTGTGAGACAGGAGGCTGGACTAGATGGACCCCTGGTCTGACCTAGCAGGGCTCTTCTGAGATGAGGTTCTTATGACATCTTCTGGTATTAAAACTGATCTCCAGGCAAAAGAAATCAATTCACCCAGAGTGAATGGCTGCTCTGAGAGGTCGAATTTATGGCTTCATCCCCCCCTTAGGACCCTCCCCTCCCCAAATTTTGTCCTCCTCAGGCTCTACCTCCCAGACCTCCAGGTATCTCCCAACCCAGAGCTGGCAACCCTGTTCACATCCTATTTGTTATCTTCATTGGCATTTTGTTGGGGGCGAGACTCACATTTTTGCCAAATTCTTTAAATTCCCACCAGGCTGAGCAAGACTCCCCCTCCAGATTTGCTTTGGGGATTTTTCTGGGTGTGAATTCAAGCCAAAATGCTAAAAGGACTAAGCTACGGACATTTTTTGCAGGCCCAGCCAGCCTGGGTAGCCTGCAGGGCCATATAAAAAAAAGAGCCATTCTGAAGTTCCCACTGCAGGCAACCAAGTAAAAGAGCCTGTAAAATCCGAAAATTTTCTTCAGTCCTTGTAGCTTCTCTGCTCTGGGCTCCAGCTTTGACACTTGCAGGGGGCGTGGGGGGGGGGCAAATCCCTCATGGCCACTGGTGGGGGGTAGGGTGAGCAGATTCCGGTCAGAAAACGCTTGGAGATTTTGGGATGCAGCCTGAAGAGGACAGGGAAATCAGTGGGGCAGAAAGCCTCAGGGTCCCCCTTCAAAGCAGCCCTTTTCTCCAGGGGAACTGATCTGTGTAGTCGGGAAATGAGATTTAATTCCAGGGGATGCCCTGTTCTACCTGGAGGTCAGCATCCCTAGTTCTCCCCCCAAAGCAGCTTTTTTCTCCAGGAGAAGCAATCTCAGGAGACGAGCTATAATTCCAGAGGATCTCCAGGTTGCACTGAAAGACTGGTACCTCTTCACTGGGACGGTCAGAGTCTGGGTGGAAGGGAACTCATGGTCCCAAGTTTACAATATCAGTTTACATATTGGGGACTATATTTCATCTGATCCTATATTTAGGCTGATCCTGCATTGAGCAGGGGCTGGGACTAGATGGCCTGCATGGACCCTTCCCACTCTAGGATTCTAGAAGTCCAGTTCAGCAGGGGAATGGGCTGCCTCAGGAGGTGGGGAGCTCCCCCTCACTGGCCATCTTCAAGCAGCAGCTGGACAGATCCCTATAGAATCATAGAATCATAGAGTTAGGAGGGACATCCAGGGTCATCTAGTCCACCCCCCCCCTGCACTATGCAGGACACTCATCACCCTCTCGCTCATCCACTGTCACCTGCCACCCCCTTGAGCCTTCACAGAATCAGCCTCTCTGTCATGTGGCTCTCCAGCCTCTGGTTAAAAATCTCCCAAGATGGAGAACCCACCACCTCCCGAGGAAGCCTATTCCACTGAGAGACCGCTCTGACTGTCAGGAACTTCTCCCTGATGCTTAGCTGGAATTTCTTTTGAATTAATTTCATTATCCTGGATGCTTGAGGCTGATCCTGTATTGAGCAGGGGGTGGGACTAGATGGCCTTCATGGCCCCTTTCTATTCTAGGAATCTCGGAGTTTCTTGTCCCCCCCCTTTTTTCTGGTTAAAAGTTGCAGTGCTGTTAAAGGATGCAGCACTATCTATACAGATTTATTTATATTTAATTTGTACCCCACCTCTCCCAAAGCGGCTAGCAGTTTATAAAACCCCACAATAAAACCCCCCTATAAGAACAAAATACAGCAGCCAGTAAATATAAATCCAGAATGTTGTAAAGTTGTAATCTACCCAGAGCCTCCAGGGAAGGGCAGACAAGAAATTCAATAAGTAAACACGGTTGTAATGCCCATTCTTCAAAACAGCCATTTCTCCAGCATAAAGGATTTCTGTAGTCTGGGGATCAGTTGGCATTCCAGGAGATGTCCAGGCCCAACCTGGAGGTTGGCAAGCCAAGGTCCTCAGGTCTCTTCAAGGTTAGTGAAAAGCTGTTTTCTTCATACTCCCCCCCCCCCTATATTTCTGGGTCAGACCCTCAGATCCCAGACTGTAATCCCAAACTCAATTTTTAACTGCTCAGGGAGGCTGCTCAGGCTGGGAGAAGATCCCTGGCCCCACACCACCCCATGGCTAAAAGGGGGATTTGAACCCAGGTCTCTTAGATCAACTCTCTCACCACAACAGTACCCCCCACAGAAGTCTTCCCCTTCCACCCGCAGCGTTATAGGGAATGTTTCTGAGCATGAGCAGAGTGCCTTTTCATAGCCACGTGATATCAAGGCCCAGGGTCTCCCGTTCTTAGGGTTAGGTTTGCCAGGACCAGGAAGGGATGCCAGTCTCCAGGTGGAACCTGGAGATCCCCTGGAATTACAGCTCCTCCCCAGACGGAAACGATTAGTTCCCCTGGAGAATTGGGCTGCTTGGGAGGGGGGACTCCAGAGCATTACATTCCACTGAGGACCCTCCTTGCCCCAAATCCCACCCTCTCCTGGCACCAACCCCAAAGTCTCCAGGTATTTCCCAACCCAGAGCTGGCAATCCAACCCACAGGTGGGACCTGGGATCCCCTGGAATTACAGCACATCTCCACTCTACAGTGGCCATTTCCCCTGGAGAAAACGAGTGCTCTGGAGAGGGATTGTACCCCACTGAGGTCCCTGTCCTCTCCGTGCCCCAAATCTTCAAGGGTTTCTCAGTGGGGCCTGGCAACCCTACTCCTCATCCCCCACCTACTTAGGTTGCCATTCTCCAGCCGGGGCCTGCAGACCTCCTGGGATTACAGCCGGTCGCCAGGAGATTGTGGCTGCTTTGGAGGGGAGAGTCTACAGCAGCGAATGTTGCTGAGATCTCCACTCGCCAAAACCACCCCAGGACCCATCCCAAAAACCTCCAGGAATTTCACCCCCTGGAGTTGGCAACCCCCCGATGCACCTCGAACCCGGCCCCCGCCCCTCCCTTTACCTTCATCAGCCACTGGGTGCTGTTCTCCAAGACCCTCTCCAGCTGCTGGACCCTCTGGGCCGAGCGGTCGGCGGCAGGGCTCCGCTGCGGGGGGCCGAGGGGGGCGTCCCGCTGCAGGGTGTTGACGTCGAAGGCCTCCCCAGGGTGCCGGCAGGGGGGCAGGTCAGCTTCGGGGAGGACAAAGGTGTAGCTGCAGCGCCCGTGCTGGACCCGGTGGGAGCGCCGGCGGATCCCGCCCTCTGCCGCCCTCCGCTGGCTGCCCTCTGCCCACAGGGCGGCCAGCAAGGAGCCCACGGCCAGGGCCTGGAGAGCGGGAATCGTCCACATGCTTCTGAGAGCTTCTCCACACGGCCTCCGCGCAGAATGAATGACCGGCCTTCCGCGGGCTCAGGGGTGCCAGGTGGCTGAAGCCGCCGGCTTTCCCCCTGCAAGGAGACCACAGCGACTCTCTCTCTCTCCTTCCTGCCCAAATCCAGCCAGGCAGTGCTTCCCCTTGGCCTCTCCCTCCTCCCAGTTGTGCCCCCCCAGTCCTTTTCGAGAGGACGAGGCTCACTCCGGCAGCAGCCTCTGAAATAAATAACAGAACACGCCGAGCGCTTTTTTTTTTCCTTCTCTTCCTTCGCCCACTCCCTCCTTCCTATCCCACTGCAGGGGCTCAGGTTTCAGCGGGGAGGCTGGACGCAGGAGATGACGGCGCTTTCGAAAGGCTTTCGAGGCAGAAAGCTCAACCCGGCTCCGGGGTCCGGCCGCCGTGGCTGAGCCGCCTGGATGTTCTGGGTTGTTCTCCGTTTTGATCACAGAGTTACACGCAGGAAGCAGAGGATAATGCAAAATATGTAGGGTATGATGGTTCTGCAGGCCGATGGGACGATTCCCCCAAAGACTAATGTCTCGTTTTTCAATCCACTGTATCATAACTGGAGAGTGTCCAAAGAGCTCTGTCACATCTCCCCGGAAAGCACAACGCTCACGTTCCTGGGACAGATGGGAAACTGTTTGGCAGGCTGCACCACAATCACATTCGGGGCCTGGTTATTTTGCCCTGCTAAGCAACAGGGCTACACAGCTGCATTCCACAGGGGGATAGATTAGATGGGGTCCCTACCAACACTACGATTCTATGATTCTTAGTGTGGTTTTTTGGTTAAGAATCTGGAGAACCAGGTTTGATTCCCCATGCCTCCTCCACAGGCAACCAAGAAGGGTGACCTTAGGCTAGTCACAGTTCCCGTAGAGCTGTTCTCACAGAGCACGTCTCTTGGAGCTCTCTCTGTCCCACCTACAGTGCTGCCCTGGAGAACCAGGTTTGATTCCCCATGCCTCCTCCACATGTAGCCAGCTGGGTGACCTTGGGCCATGCACAGTTCCCTTAGAGCAGCGATAGTCAACCTGCGGTCCTCCAGATGTCCATGGACTACAATTCCCATGAGCCCCTGCCAGCATTTGTTCTGGTCTGGCCGTCTGCTGCGCAGCTTATGCACAAGTGTACACTCCATCCTGCGCTATCAAGGGCAGGCCCTTTATAATCCTGACCCTGAGAAAATGTATGGAGAAGGGGGGGAGGAGCGGCCCGATGTGCCTTGGCCGAGGGAACTGTTGCTCTCCCGGTTCAGCGTTTTGATTGGCAACGTCCTCTCCTTGGGGACACGCTCGGAATCGAGCAAAGCTGGCACAGACAAGCCTTGGCATGATCAAATCATGCGCCAGATTGGGCTGCAGAGGCCCAGGGTCCGGAAGTGGGCGGGAATGGCTGAGGCACGGAATTAGCACGGGTAGTTCAACTGTTTCTGTTGACTGCGAGGAGATTCAGGAGAGACCAGGAAAGGGGGATTCTTCACACGTGGTGCTTAATTATCTGGACTGAAGACACCCCTTCAAAATGTGGCTTCTAACTTGTACATGTGTGTGTTTGTGGGGGGGAAGGCTGCCAAGTTACAGCTGACCTCCAGCAAGGGGTTTTCAAGGCAAGTGAGAAGCAGAGGTGGTTGGCCATTGCTTTCTGCTGCAGAGTCTTCGCCGGTGGTCTCCCATCCATGTATGGCCCCCGGAGATTAAGAGCCAGTGTTTGTCTCTTGTGGCCCTTCCTTGCAGACCCAGGGAATTGCTGGTCACCACTGTGGGATGGGAGGGGAATTTCCTCAGGGCCAGGCTGGATTCTGGAGATTGTTGGTGGGGGGGATCACTTGGGCATGAAATTGGGGTCGCTGTGGGCAGGCAGGTAGTTGTGAGTGTCCTGCATAGTGCAGGGGGTTGGACTAGATGACTCTAGAGGTCCCTTCCAACTCTATGCTTCTATGATCTGACAAGATGGAGCTGTACTATGCTGCCTTCCTCCCCTCAGCTTCTAGCTGAGATGGATTTACTGGGGAACTGGACATGTTCATGGAGGGGAGATTTATTGGGGACCTCTCTCAGCTGCCAGATATTTAATTTAAATAATGCTGAACATTGAGAGCCAGCGTGGTGTCGTGGTTAAGAGTGGCAGTCTCTAATCTGAAGAACCGGGGTTGTCCCCATTTCTCCTCCACATGCAGGCAGCTGGGTGACCTTGGGCCAGTCCCAGTACTCTTAGAGCTGGTTTCACAGAACAGTTCTCTCAGAGCTCTCTCACCCCTACCTTCCTCACAGGGTATCTGTTGTGGGGAGAGGAAGGGAAAGGGGTTTGTAAACTGCATAGGGAATCTTTGGGGCTGTGAAAAGTGGGGCATAAAAACAACTCTCCTCCTTCAAAGACGTTATCACCTCTTTGACAGGCACTCAGTAGCTAGTCTGCCATTCAGCGAACATCTGGAGAATATTTGTCAAAATTTGCCCAGGAAAATCCGGAAAGCAAATTTGTTTTAATGCTATAAATCTATTTGTTGGTTTAAAATCCCACCCTTCCTCCATGTAGCTTGGAGGAGCATACAGGGTTTTAGCCTTCCCCTTTTTGTTTTCACAACAACCCTGTAAGGTAGGTTCAGCTGAAGAAGATTAACTAGTTCCGGGACAACTCACAAACTGCATAGAAGCGTGAGTAGTGGAACCTGGGTTTCCCTGACATTCAAACTACACCATACAAGGTGTCAACATGGAAAGCTCACCTGTCCATCTTAGACAGAGTCAGGTGGGTCACCTTGGTCGTCCGTAGCAGCAGAACAAAGTTCGAATCCAGTTCTGGCCCTCCTGCCCCCCCCCCCCATGCTCAGAGCTGCAGGGAGCTGGTAACAGAGTAGATTTGGGAAGAGGCATTCCAGAGTTTGTGCTTCAAATAAAGTCTGTTTATGTTTTCCTGGGCCTTTGGGACCCACCAAATCCGGGCCAAAGGGCGGTCACATCTTCTCAAGACATTTAACCTCTCGGCTTGACAGCGGAAATATCGTGATGCGACCCAAGAATGCCGGCCTGCACGGCTCCTTCCGACCCAGATATTCTGAGCAGCCGGATAGGCCTGGCCCCCAATTTGTCAACGGCTCCAAGGGATTTCTTTAAAAACTTGGCAGTTCCCTCATCCTGGGACCAAACGGAAGAAGAGTGAGCCACAGAGTCAATTTATATGGTGACATCCCTAAAGTTGCCGACTCCCTCCTGGAAACCAGCAGGGGATTAGGGGGAGGGGAGTTTTTGAGAGCAGCAAGGAAGCCAATCTGACATTTTCAGCAAGTGTGTCCACGTGGCCTAGAAGTGACATCATCACGCCGAGGATATCCAGGCAATGCTCTGGTATTTGGGCACAAACTCTATATGGTCAATCTGGCTTCTACCATGGAGTTTTTGCCCACATACCAGAGCATCAACCAGACATCCTGGATGGGATGATAATCTCCATCTCAAGCAGGGAGTGACACAGACACGTCCCTGCACGTTGGATGGATGGCTCTCCGTCTTTTTCTGGGTAAATTCCCTCCTGCTGGCCAGCTGAGCAGTCGTGGGGAGACGGGGGCCTGGTAGTAAGGAACCTCCAGCTCCACCAGGTGGGTCTGGTGACCTTAGATGTTCAAGATGGTTTGGTCATGTCATGAGAAGAGTCCCTAGGAAAGATAGCTGTGTCAGGAAAAGAGGAAAACTCAACAGGAGGTGGAGGAAAGCGGTCAAGGAATGAAGCTGCGGACCTCGGTTTGCAAGAGCTAAGCAAGGCTGTTGGCGGTAGGACAGTTTGGCAGGCATTAATTCATAGGGGCACCACAGGTCAGAAGCTTCCCTGGGCAGAACTATTGACTGAATAGACAGATGCTCAAGAGTCTTCTGCCCATTACCTGTGTGCCTCTTGCCACTCAGGTGAGAGGTGTATCAAGCATGCCACATCTTTGGAGATGTTTAAACAGAGGCTGGATAGGCTTCTGACAGAGAGGCTGATTCTGTGAAGGCTCTTCATAGAAGAATCATAGAGTTGGAAGGGGCCATACAGGCCATCTAGTCCAACCCCCTGCTCAACGCAGGATTAGCCCTAAGCATCCTAAAGCATCCAAGAAAAGTGTGTATCCAACCTTTGCTTGAAGACTTCCAGTGAGGGGGCGCTCACCACCTCCTTAGGCAGCCTATTCCACTGCTGAACGACTCTGACTGAGAAAAACTTTTTCCTGATATCTAGCCTATATCGTTGTACTTGAAGTTTAAACCCATTACTGCGTGTCCTTTCCTCTGCAGCCAGCAGAAACAGCATCCTGCCCTCCTCCAAGTGACAACCTTTCAAATACTTAAAGAGGGCTATCATGTCCCCTCTCAACCTCCTTTTCTCCAGGCTGAACATTCCCAAGTCCCTCAACCTATCTTCATAGGGCTTGGTCCCTTGGCCCCAGATCATCTTGGTCGCTCTCCTCTGTACCCTTTCAATTTTATCGATGTCCTTCTTGAAGTGAGGCCTCCAGAACTGCACACAGTACTCCAGGTGTGGTCTGACCAGTGCCGTATACAATGGGACTATGACATCTTGTGATTTTGAGGTGATGCCTCTGTTGATACAGCCCAAAATGGCATTTGCCTTTTTTACCGCTGCATCACACTGCCTGCTCATGTTTAGTTTACAATCCACAAGTACCCCAAGGTCTCGTTCACACACAGTGCTACCTAGAAGCGTATCCCCCATCCAGTAGGCATGCTTTTCATTTTTCTGACCCAGATGCAGAACTTTACACTTATCTTTATTAAATTGCATCTTGTTCTCATTTGCCCATTTTTCCATTGTGTTCAGATCTCGTTGAACTCTGTCTCTATCTTCCGGAGTATTTGCCAGTCCTCCCAATTTGGTGTCATCTGCAAACTTGATGAGTAGTCCCTCCACCCCCTCATCTAGATCATTAATAAATATGTTAAAAAGTACCGGGCCGAGCACCGAACCCTGAGGTACCCCGCTACTCACCTCTCTCCAGTCTGATGAAACACCATTGACAACAACTCTTTGAGTGCGGTTCTCTAACCAATTCCCTATCCACCTAACGATCTGAAAATCCAGATTGCAGTCCTTCAACTTATCCATCAGAACATCATGGGGAACCTTGTCAAAAGCTTTACTAAAATCCAAGTAAATGACATCAACCAAATTTCCCCGATCCAGCAAACCTGTTACTTGGTCAAAAAAGGAAACTAGGTTGGTCTGGCAGGACCTGTTGGAGACAAATCCATGCTGACTTCCTTGGATCACCAAATTGTCCTCCAGATGTTTGCAGATCGCTCCCTTTAATATCTGCTCCATTATCTTCCCCACAACAGAGGTCAGACTCACTGGTCTGTAGTTTCCCGGGTCATCCTTCCTCCCTTTTTTGAAGATCGGAATAACGTTTGCTCTTTTCCAGTCCTCCGGGACATCTCCAGTCCTTAAAGAGGTTCCGAAGATGATGGACAAGGGCTGTGCAAGTTCTCTGGAAAGTTCTTTGAGTACTCTCGGGTGCATTTCATCTGGACCAGGGGATTTGAACTCATCCAGTGCAGCTAAATGCCTCTCGACCACCTCTCTATCCATGTTAACCTGCCACCCAGACACTATCCTTTGGCTACAGCCATCTCTAGATGTGCCTAAACACTTTGACCTGTGGGAAAAAACAGATGTAAAATAGGCACTAAGCCTTTCTGCTTTCTCTGCATCTTCCGTTAGAGTTTGTCCATCCGCACCCAACAGCGGGCCTATTGCCTCCTTTACTTTACGTTTGCTCCTCACGTAACTGAAAAATCTTTTCTTGTTACAATGGGCTTCCCTGGCCAATCTTAGCTCACTCTCAGCTTTGGCCTTTCTGATGATTGATCTACAGTGCCTAGTAACCTGTAGGTACTCTTCTTTAGAGCTCTGTCCTTCCCTCCATTTCCTGAACATTTCCCTTTTCTTTCTTAGTTCCTCTTGAAGTTCTCTGTTCATCCAAATAGGCTTCTTAGAGCTCCTGCAGTGTTTTCGTATTTCTGGAATAGTCATTGATTGAGCATGCAATAGCTCTTGTTTGAGTAGCGCCCACCCTTCACATGCTCCCTTCCCTTCCAGCATTCTCGTCCATGGTATGACACTCATCATGTCTCTGAGTTTATTAAAGTTTGCCCTACGAAAATCCAACATCCGCGTCTGGCTACAAGCTTCCTTGGCTCCCCATCTCAAAAGGAATTCTATGAGGACATGGTCACTTCCCCCTAGGGTCCCCACCTCCTTCACCTCATCCACCAACTCTTGCCTGTTGCCTGTTGCTCAAGGGGGTGGCAGGTTACAGGGGAGGAGCGATTGGGTTGTGGGTGTCCTTGATAGTGCAGGAGGTTGGACTAGATGACCCAGGAGGTCCCTTCCATATCTATGGTTCTATGATTCTAAATTCCGTCTAAACCTCTGGAAGAAGTTCCTGACAGTGAGAGCGGTTTCTCAATCGAACAGGTTTCCTCAGGAGTTGGCCCCTTCCAATTCTATGATTCTATGATTCTATACAGAGGATGGAGCAGAGTTGTTCTCTCTTGCCCCGGAGGGACGGACCAAAACCAATGGGATGAAATGAATTCAAAAGAAATTCCGTCTAAACCTCCGGAAGAAGAAGAAGAAGAAGAAGAGTTGGTTCTTATATGCCGCTTTTCCCTAGCCGAAGGAGGCTCAAAGCGGCTTACAGTCGCCTTCACATTCCTCTCCCCACAACAGACACCCTGTGGGGTGGGTGAGGCTGAGAGAGCCCTGATATCACTGCTCGGTCAGAACAATTTTATCAGTGCCGTGGCGAGCCCAAGGTCACCCAGTTCCTGACGGCTAGAACGGTTTATCTATCTATCTATCTGTCTGTCTGTCTGTCTGTCTGTCTGTCTGTCTGTCTGTCTGTCTATCTATCTATCTATCTATCTATCTATCTATCTATCTATCTATCTATCTATCTATCTATCTATTGTATTTCTATACCGCCTTCCCCGAAAGCTCAGTGGAACAGGCTTCCTCGGGAGGTGGTGGGTTCTCACCTTTGGGGATTTTTAAACAGAGGCTGGATAGCCTTCTGACGGAGAGGCTGATTCTGGGAAGGCTCAAGGTGGTGGCAGGTGACAGTGGATGAGCAATGGGGTTGTGAGTGTCCTGCATAGTGTGGGGGGTTGGACTAGATGACCCAGGAGGTCCCCTCCCACTCTGTGATTCTATGATTCTATGAGATTCCCCCCTCCTCCATTAATAGAACAAGGGTTTGCATTGCGAAGTTGCTGCTTTTTCTAGTCCCTCTGCATCTCTTCTAGAGCTTCCCTCCTCTTCTAGGGCCGGGCCAGATTCATCCAGGCCGCTGGGAGGTTATCCGGATCCTTCTCCGAGATGTCGCAACAGCCGCTGTTAAGGCTTTTGAGTCCTGCCAGGCAGGCTGGGGCCGTGCCAGCTGGGCAAGGAAACGCTGCGGACGGATTGCTCCCCTGAGATCCTGCCCTTTGGGCCGCTTCCAGATGGGGCCTGGCCCCCATCCCTCCCCCTTTAGAGGAAAACAAGAATCCTTCATCACAAAGCAGGGTCTGCGTGACCAGACTGAATCGACGTTTGTAGGTCTCACAGCACTGTTTCCTACATGCTCTGCTGAAGACGGAGGCCCTGCAAGGACAACAGCCCTGCAAGGCAGGTCAGAACAGGGGTTGCCAATCTCCAGGCTGGGATGGGAGATCTCCCTCCGTGGTCTGGGACCCACATACTTGAGGGACCGCCTATCGCCCGATCCCCCCCCCCCGCAGGGTTTTACGCTCTGCGAGTACAAATTTGTTGGTCATACAACAGGGAAGTTGTGTCTGGCCTCAACCAGGGCCAGGCCTTTTCTGTCCTGGCCCCTACCTGGTGGAAGGAGCTCCTGGAAGAGCTACGGGCCCTGCGGGAGCTTTCCACTTTCCCCAGGGCCAGGTTTATCGTTGAGGTCAGTGCCTTAAGGAAGAGATGGACCCCCCTGGACTATTCTTAGCGGTGAAATGTAGTGAAATGATTAATGGCCCCTTTTCCCCCTGGACTGTGGGATATCAGGGCTCTCTCAGCCTCACCCACCTCACAGGGTGTCTGTTGTGGGGAGAGGAAAGGGAAGGCGACCGTAAGCCGCTTTGAGCCTCCTTCGGGTAGGGAAAAGCGGCATATAAGAACCAACTCTTCTTCTTCTTCAGTAATCTCAGGGTTCTCTCAGCCTCACCTCCCTCACAGGGTGTCTGTTGTGGGGAGAGGAAAGGTAAGGTGACTGTAAGCCACTTTGAGACTCCTTCGGGTAGGGAAAAGCGGCATCTAAGAACCAACTCTTCTTCTTCTTCTTCAGTAATCTCAGGGCTCTCTCAGCCTCACCTCCCTCACAGGGTGTCTTTTGTGGAGAGAGGAAGGGAAGGTGATTGGAAGCTGCTTTGAGACTCCTTCGGGTAGAGAAAAGCGGCATATAAGAACCAACTCTTCTTCTTCTCCAGTAATCTCAGGGCTCTCTCAGCCTCCCCTCCCTCACAGGGTGTCTGTTATGGGGAGAGGAAGGGAAGGTGAATGGAAGCTGCTTTGAGACTCCTTCGGGTAGAGAAAAGCGGCATATAAGAACCAACTCTTCTTCTTCTCCAGTAATCTCAGGGCTCTCTCAGCCTCCCCTCCCTCACAGGGTGTCTGTTGTGGGGAGAGGAAGGGAAGGTGAATGGAAGCTGCTTTGAGACTCCTTTGGGTAGAGAAAAGCGGCATATAAGAACCAACTCTTCTTCTTCTCCAGTAATCTCAGGGCTCTCTCAGACTCCCCTCCCTCACAGGGTGTCTGTTGTGGAGAGAGGAAAGGGAAGGCGACCGTAAGCCGCTTTGAGCCTCCTTCGGGTAGGGAAAAGCGGCATATAAGAACCAACTCTTCTTCTTCTTCTTCGATTGTAACCCCCCACAGACAAACCTGCTGTCTGTCCATCTGTCTGCTTGTCTTCCCTTCGTCCATCCTATTTCCTGTCATTGCCAAAATAGGCAGATTACGCAGGATAAAACAACACAACCAAGTAACACCAAAGAATGAGATATTAGCTGAGGGGGGGGGGCGGCAATTCCAAGAAGAAGGGGGAAACTGCCCAAAGAGTAGCAATCTGGGGACAGACAAGGTGTTGGAATTGCAATCAGCAAGTAATTTGGTGAAGTTGCTAAGCTGTTTAAGCAGCTGAACTGCACCTGTGTGCTCACTAGTGCACCTAATGGTCACGCTGAAGTTGCATCGGGGAAATCCTAGCAGCACTTGGGGAGATCCCTTTGTTCAAAATATAGGACACACCCACAAGCAAGGCACGCTTATTTTGAAAACGGATTTATTGAAAAGCGGATAAACCGGACGGCTGCCCTGCATCGATGCGACTTAGCCAATCTTTGTTGTTGTTTTAAAATGCACAACTGCGGTGGCTGAGGCTCCCCTTAGCACGCCTCACTATGCAAGAGCTCTAGAAGTATATTGTTAGTAAAGTAAGGATCACCCATCGCCTACTATGTAGCGCCTCCGTGTGGTCACAGATTTTAAAAACGGCATTGTGCTTGGAATACAGGGAGAAAACCCCGCTTGTGTTTTTAAGTCATAGGTAGTCAAACTGCAGCCCTCCAGATGTCCGTGGACTACAATTCCCAGGAGCCCCTGCCAGCGAATGCTGGCAGGGGCTCCTGGGAATTGTAGTCCACGGACATCTGGAGGGCCGCAGTTTGACTACCCCTGTTTTAAGTCATCAGATGAAAACTCCCACCCCCATCCCACCCCCAAACACTTTTGCATTGTTCAGTCTAGGCCTCACCAAGGTCTGGAAGGGGTAACTATTTACAGGTCGTCTCAATTTTAATAAAACAAAACATTTAGGAAATACGTATCTATTTCGTGAAGGACCTTTTTGAAAAATACATCGACATTCTAGAAATAAATTCTCTCTATAATATATATATATATATATATACTTTACTATTTATAGAAACAATAAAATGTCATTTTAAAACATTTAAATGCTATTTAAAAGAACCACAAAATCCAGAATCACCGAAGGCTTTGTCTAAATAGCAACTTGTTTAGCAAGCTGGGAAAAACGCAGCCAGAGGCTGTATTTAGCCATTCTAAGCAGATGCACGACCTCCCAGGACCATAAGATCATAAGAAGAGCCCTACAGGACTGGAAGATGGGTCTGTCTAGTCCAGCTTCTTATCTCACACAGTGGCCAACCAGTGCCTCTGGAGGGAAAGAGGCCAAGGCCTTCCCCTGCTAAGAACCTAAGAAGAGCCCTGCTGGATCAGATCAGTGAGGGTCCATCCAGTCCAGCCTCCTGTCTCACACAGGGGCCAGCTAGTTCCTCTGCAGGGCCAACAACAGGGCAGAGAGGCCGAGGCCTTCACCTGAGAAGACCCTCAGAAGAGCCCTGCAGGGTCAGACCAGGGAGGGTCCCTCCAGTCCAGCCTCCCATCTCACAAAGGGGCCAGTCAGTTCCTCTGGAGGGCCAACAACAGGGCACAGAGGCCGAGGCCTTCCCCTGAGAAGAACATCAGAAGAGCTCTGCTGGATCAGACCAGGGGTCCATCTTGGCCAGCCTCCCATCTCACACAGGAACCAACCAGAACCAACAACAGGGCATAGGCCTTCCCCATCCTAAGAACATCAGAAGAGCCCTGCTGGATCAGACCAATGGTCCATCCAGTCCAGTGTCCCATCTCACACAGTGGCCAACCAGTTCCACTGGGGGGGGACGACAACAACTGGAAAACTGATGTTGCCTCCTGGCTCTGGAATTCAGAGGCCTTGTACCTCTGAAATGTGGAGGTTCCCTATAGCCAATGGGGTCAGTAGTCACACACAGGCCTGTCCTCCATTAATCTGTACAGTCCCCTATTTATGCCTGCAGCCATCCTCCAGCAGCAAGCCCCGCATTTTAATCCACTGACGTCACGGCACGTTGAAAGCAGGGATTGTGCCTAATTCATCATCCCATGATAAAGACCATCCAGTTTAGAGTTCTAGAGCTGAAAGGATGTTGGCTATACTGCTCTAGCAAAATAACCAGGGCTGGTTCTTCACTTACTTTTTTCCCCACTGAAAATCTTGTTGAATTCTGGTCGATTTGAACCCATATCCATAGCCTTTTAGTCCCGATTTTAAACATCTCGCCGTTCTGCATTTGCATTGTCCCAGTGGGGTCTCCTTCCCACTTGATTGGAAGGGGAGGGGGTTGGATGAAGCTCAACCCAGCATTGAAGGAGCACAAGACTGGAGAGGGCTTTATTTCCTGCCTTTTGACTAGTCCCAAGTCTACAGCCAGAGCAAGCCGGGGGAGGGACACGTGGAGTACGAGGCTGCTTGTTTTTTCTTTCTTTCTTTTCCTGCAAGAGTGGGGTGGGGGGTGGAAGGGAAGGGGAAGCAACAGCCTCACAGAGAATGAGGAGGGAAAAGTAAATCCAAGAGGCAAATCTCTGCTCAAAGAAGTGTGGGCGTTTGGAGCGCAGTCATTTTAAAACAGATCCCAAAATGAGTGCAACAATAAGTCTTATGAGGGAATGGCAACTGGGAACCAGGCCTCCTTTGAACTGACGCCCTGACCAATCAGCGACAGGCTGCTTAGAATCATAGAATCATAGAATCATAGAGTTGGAAGGGGCCATACAGGCCATCTAGTCCAACCCGCTGCTCAACGCAGGATTAGCCCTAAGCATCCTAAAGCAAAAGCTTTGCTACATCAGCATTGGTGGCACCAGGGAGGAAGTTAATCCGGCATAATGCAGAGATCTACACTTAATACTGGGGCTCTCGGAGTGGTTTCCTCAAATGTAGCAGGCTGTATCTGCTCCTGGATATCGCAGGGGAAAGGTAGTGTCACCGAGGATCATAGATATTGCAGAGAAAATGTAAACTGCTAAATATCAAAATGGAAATCGAATAACATGTAGATGATTTTCTTTAATTCAGGGACACCGGGGATAAAAAGCTCAGTGCAGATTCACTCTAGGTCACCATTTTTTAAACAGGTTCTCTCTTTTTTATGAACAAAAGTAATCTTTCTAAATTTTGATCTGTTGGCCAAGGCTTCAGCCCAAATTTGTAGGACCCTTCCCCATCTCCCCAATTTTTAAGGGTCAAATAATAAATCGGCAAGACCAGAGACGAACAAGATTTTCAGTACGAGCTTCGGGAGATTTGGCTCTCGAAAGTTCCTGCTCCCCAAACCTCGTTTGTCTCTAAGGTGCCACGGGACTCAAATCCACATGGCTTCCCTCTGAAATATCCAACCGGGAGTCCTGAGCTCACGAATTCCACCGTCATCATGAGTAATCTGCCCCGAATTCTGCTGGTGAGAGGCGGGAGGGGGCTACATGCTAGCAGATTTATTTGCGAGTTAAGTACTGTATCAAGGGGAGGAGACTGGGACATCTGCACCCTGGGACACCTGAATAAGCCACCCTACAGCGACCAACTGGCTGAGCTGGCAATTCAAAAGTAAGTCGTCAACTGCTCCTAGGATGCCTGGCCAGTGACTTGGCAAAGCAGCAACTGGAACAAGGAGGAGGGGGCTAATAAGGGAGAGGTGGAGTGGCCGTGGGTTGTAGCCCCCCGAAATGCATACACCACACATTAAACTGCCTCCCACAGTGGAAGTTCTGGATGGAGCCAGGTGGGCCACAAAGACCAGCACATCCCAGTTACCCTCACTAGAGATCAAGAGACAGCCCTCAGGCTGAACTTTCCAGCAAATGAATTTGGCATCTCTGCTATGCAAGCTAAGCTCCTGTTCGATGGAGATGGGAGGAAAGGTTGGATGGTTGCCTAGTGAATGCTCAAAGTGCTCCCTGTCCTCTTCTCAGACAACGGATGTGAATGTTCCATGTGTCTGCTTAAGTCCCATCAAGGTGCTTCCCTCCTGGGGAAAAGCTGTTCCTCTTAGACGATATCGGCAGCTCCCAAGCAAGGGTTGTGGAGAACCAAGCAGGTCTGTCCACTTGGAAAAGTCAAGGAGGCTTCCGTCTACAAGATAGCTGGCAGAATTAGCTGACAGGGAGCTCTCAAAACTCCGTGAGCGGTCCGTTCCCTATATGGCCTGGGGGAAAGACACATACTTCTGCGAGAAGGCAGTCTCGGGTCTACAAGACGTTTCCCATCCCCAGCAGAGTTCAGACGTCCCGCTGTCTCTCGCCCACAGCTGAGTCAAAGCATTCTTCTGACCACAGTGGACCTCCATCTTCTCTGCAAATCCAAGTGGGCTCAGTAGAGGCCGCGAAGCCACGGTGCCCCAACTTTTCCTTCGGTGCGTCCTGTTTGCACAACTTACGAGCATGCTAGACAAGCCTGGGCCATGGACAGGAAGGGAAAAATCCTTGTGGGGGAGGGGGGATGCTGCCACTTAGGAGACATTTCACCAGTCCTGCTTTCTCTTTCTTCTCTTTCTTCATCTGAGCATGCTGGGGAGAAGGAGGGTGGGAATGGTCCTATATCGATGTATGGGCAGAAAGGCAGGGAGATTTGGAAAAAGAGGAGACATCGCTGAGGCAGAGAGAGAGAGCAAGAGAGAAAAAAGTGAGGAAGTTCTCTGTTGTCCAAGAAGGCACCCCCTTCTGGACGGCTCCCCGTGTTTTGCTCTCCCCCATGACATTCCGCTCATTCTGAGGCCGATTAAGTGACCATCAGAGAATCCATCTTCCTCTTCCTCTTCTTCTCTTTCTTCTCCTGTTTCCCTTTTCTTTTCTTCTCTTTCTTTCCTAAAAGGCAACAGCAGAATCAGGTCAGGCCCGTATTGATTGAATGCCCCCCGTCCCCCTGTAATTTGTTCCAAGCAAGGAACAGGAAACAGCCATCTGGCAGAAATTTTCAGGCCAGGGTCTGCTCAGAAGTGGCCTGGGAGACTCCTGCAGAATCTTCTGGAAACCACCCTGAGACCCACTGCAGAAGAATGTGTTGGCTATTGTAGCTCTGTCTGCAAGAGGACCTGGGTCAGATGTTGAGCCTCTTGGGCCCTTCCTTGGCTTTTGCCATTCATCTTATATAGGAGCTCTACTGGCTCTTCTCTGGCCCTGGAGCTATAGCAAGTTAGCCTTTTTTTTAAACCTAATCTGTTTACAGCAAGAAGAGCTGATTTTTTTTCTGTACCCTGCTTTTTTACTACCTGAAGGCATCTCAAAGAGGCTTACAAACACTTTTCCGTTCCTCTCCCCACAACACCCACGGCATGAGGTAGAGGAGGCCGAGAGAGCTCTGAGAGAACTGTGAGTGACCAAGGTCACCCAGCTGACTGCATGTGGAGGGGAGGGGAATCAACCCTGTTTCTCCAGATCAAAGGCTGCTGCTCCCAATCACTACACTGAGCTGGCGCTCTAAGTTAAAGGTCTGTGCATGAACACGGCATGTAAGAAGTGCTTCTTTTTGTGTAAGGAAAATATTTGTTTCTGATCACCATGGGAGTCAGGTCATCTTGTCTGAATGCCATTTCCCCCCTTAGTGGGGAAACATGGAGAATTGGAGGTGCTGCGAAAACAGCTTCTGTACTTCCACGGGAAATGCTTTTGTTTACATTGAATACAAGAGAAGGATGGGAGATAAGTGTCAGAATATGAACTCCTAAGCTATAAGGATCCGTTTGAACTACTTCAGGGTCTGAACAGCACGGGGGGGGGGGGGGTAATATACAAAAGGAAGGGGAACTTGGAGTCTTTGATGTGCATTGAAGAATTTGTAACCTGGGTTTCTGAGAATTCTGTGTTTGGGTTTTCCTGTTGGGAATAGAAAATTTGGGTCAAGTACCTACCTTGTTATGAGCTGACGTGTCTCTTCTTGTTTTGTATTTTCTGCATTTGTCTAAAAGTCTGTTCAGTGGCAGTTATTGGCCTGTGATTGGTTTTTGTTATTGATTCATAATTTCTCACAGAGTTTAGAAGAAGAAGAAGAAGAGTTGGTTCTTAGATGCCGCTTTTCTCTACCCGAAGGAGTCTCCAAGTGGCTTCCATTCGCCTTCCCTTTCCTCTCCCCACAACAGACACCCTGTGAGGTGGTTGAGGCTGAGGGAGCACTGATATTCCTGCTTGGTCAGAACAGCTTTATCAGTGCTGTGACTAGCCCAAGGTCACCCAGCTAGCTGCATGTGGGGGAGTGCAGAATCGAACCCGGCATGCCAGATTAGAAGTCCGCACTCCTAACCACTACACCAAACTGGCTTTGCTACTTGGTATGATTGCAGCACCAGGGAAGTGGCGAGTGCTTTGGAGCAACTGGAGGGATCCTTACACTTCTCCTAAAGATGGTATAGTCTCCTCTCACCCACTCCAAGCAGGGGACAGATATATGGAGGAATTAAGACTAGAAAGACATAGACTCATGGAACAGGTTATACAGGCCATCTAGTCCCACATCCTGCTCAATGCAGGATCAGGAAGAATAGTCTGGAAACTTCAGGAAAAGTTTATTTGACCCAGACTGACAGGACAGTGGATGGGGAATGGAAGAAAGGTAAAACCCCTGGAAGTGAGGAGGAAGCTCTCTGTTGTACTGAGTCCATCAGAGCAGACAGAATTCTTAACCGGGGTCTAGAGGCCTGGACAGCTGCAAGATAATGGCAACTCTGTAGAAATCTATAGCATTCTAAACCAAGGAGCCCGTCCTAACACTTTGGGAGAAGAAAATAAGAGGTGCTTTTTTATACTCCATTTTTCACTACCCAAAGGAGTTTCAAAGCAGCTTCCAAATACCTTTCCCTTCTCCCCACAACAGACACCCTGTGAGGTGGGTGGGGATGAGGGAGCTCTAAGAAAACAGCTCTGTGAGAACAGCTCGAACAGGACGTTGACTGGGCCAAGGTCACCCAACTGGCTGCATGTGGAGGAGCGGGAAACCAAACCCGTTTCTCCAGATTAGAATCAACCACTCCTTAAAGATTACACCATGCAGGCTGATAGGGCATGCATAAGAACACAGAGGAATTGTGTTTCACCCATTTTAAAAAAATCTCTTCATCTATCTGGTGTTTGGGCCACTCCCCCAGTGTGAAACAGAGTGTTGGACTAGAAGGCCCTTGGCCTGATCCAACATGGCCTCTTTTATATCTGGGACAGGGATGCTCTCTATTCTTGGTCCTTCGGGGGGGGGGCACATTGGGAGGGCTTCTGGAATTCTGGCCCCGCATGGTGGACCTCCTGCCAGCTGCTGGATTATGGCCAGTGTGTGACACAGAGTGTTGGACTGGAAGGGCCATTGGCCTGATCCAGCAGGGCTTCTTGAGCAAATCCTTTTTTTGTGTGTCCTGAATCTCCTGCCCTTCAGCTTTAGTGGACGACCATGGGTTCTAATATTATGGGAGAGGCGGGGAAAAGGCATTCCATTTCGTTTTCCAGAAATTTGTCGACAGATGAATGTGGCACCTGGGCATCTTGGTGACAGATGTTACCTTGATACCTTTGCTGTTCCCCTTCTCAGAAGCTGTGGCCAAGAGACAGCAAGAGGGAAATCTTTCAAGCAAGCAAATAAGATCCAGCTCGGATGAGCGGCAAGCTGCCTGCCGTGAGAACAAAATGCTAACAGTTGGGAGGGGGAGGAGGCAGGGCATATGGGCAAAGGGGGCCACGACAGACTCTCTGGCTGGGTTGATTGCCAAGGTGTGTGTTGGGGGAAGATGGAGAACACAAGGCCAAGGAGATTGGTGGATCAGTGGATCACACAGGATATTCTACAACTCTCCAGGTCCTCCAGCTCCATCAGGAAGTGAACGGTCTAACTAATTCCACCCGGTGCCTTCTGACAGGACCCAGCAGGATGCTGTAAAGAAATCTGCAAGCCGAATGTGCTGGTGAATCCTTTCCAGACACATATGGCAAAAGACGGACGGCAGGCTGCACAGGATGACTCAGCAGAAGGCCTGTGTGGTGCAGAGGATAGAGCTCTGGACCAGGAGACCAAGGGTTAAATACCAACTCAGCCATGGGATACAAAGAGCACACCTCCCATTCTGTTAAATAACATGAAAACTCCAGGTTCCTGCAGCCTCAGTTTGCTTTGGGGTTATCCACAGAAGAAACCCTTTAACACAAGGATTTCCAACCAGGGCTCCGAGGACCCCTCCACGAGAGCACCACGGACCCAAGCTTTTTTGGCCACCAAAAACAGCACAGGTAGGAAAGCGGGAATTTCTCCTTCTCCCACACGATGGGCCCAACCTGAACTGGGCCCTGCTGTGCATTTATTCACTAGCTGCCACCAGGAACTAGGAAAGTCAGCAGAGCTGCAAATCTCTGTGGGGAACTCGTCTAGGAGTTCCCCACAGAGAAACGGCATCCTCCTGCCTGTGCTCCTGGAGACTGATTGAAAGAGGCCTACGACCTCCGATACTGGAGAACTTCGATACCCATAGTGCCTCAGTAGCCTTTGATGTCCTTCCCATTTCCCCTCCTACTGAGCCTCACCTCCAGGACAGTGTTTCTTCATTCGGCACTTCCGGGACTCCGACAGTGTGGGGCACATGGCAGACTCCTCTTTGCTGCTCCTGATGACCTCGCGGACCCTCGTGGCCGTGCCCCACTTAAAGCCGCAGGTCCTGCCCTGGTTTGTGCAAAGACTCCAGTTGCCCCAGGGAGCCGTCTCGCATTTTTCTGGGAGGGAAGAGAGAAGAAGACAATCCCTAAGTCAAGATCAAACCAGCCCTGGAGCTCCCACCATATTCTGAGCAGCTGGCTTGGCCACATTGGGGCCCATTCGTACTGACAAATGTCCTCAAATGTCTGTCAAAGCCCCATCAGATTCCCAATAAACCAACTTGTGTCAGGCAGGAGAACTCTTTATTGGAAGTGAATAATGAACAGGAACAAGGATTTCTTTGCTGTAACTGATCTACACATAAGCTAACATACCTTTATGGAACTCTTGCAATCTCTCCCCCCATAGCAGAAGAGTAAGGTTTTTCTACCCTGATTTTCACTGCCCAAAAGAGTCTCAAAGCATCTTACAAACCCAAGGTCACCCAGCTGGCTGCATGTGGAGGAGAAGCAGGGAATCAAACCCAGCTCACCAGAAGTTGGAACTCTTAGCACTACACCATGCTGGCTCTCACTAACCAGTGTGCCAGGTTTCAAAATATTCCCAGGCCCCATACATCCATGAAAAGTGTGCAAAAGTCTTCAGACCTCACAAGCATTCCTTCCCCTCTACATCGTAGCAAGATCAAGAAAATACATATCGGTGTGTGTGATCTGTCCTCCATTAAGGCTCTATGTGGGCATGTAGCCTGATTGAGCTGGCCAGAGAGGCCTGCTTTCTTTAATCTGCAGCTCTAATTTTCTGGCGGGACACAGGACCCAGCCAAGTCTGAAAGTCCCAACAGTTTTCTTGCTGGCACACTCCTTCCCTTCACTCATCGAGGGAAGATCCTTGTGCTGTGGAACAGGTGCTGCTGAAGAGACTAGGGTGGATTATGCTCTTACCTTTTTTCACTGAAGTTAGTCTGCTGCCTCTTTTAAATCAGTCCCTTTAAAAAACGGTCGTGTTTATGCATGTACAGTGATACTGTGTTATTGTTGGGGATTTTTTTGCATACCGTAGTAGACGGTAGTAAACGATTATGCATTTGAAACAAACTCTCAAGTGGAAGGGGTAGCTCTGTTGTTCTGAATGCTCATTGATAGACTATGGTCAGCAGCAACGTCATCTGACTGCCACTCTGACACATGCTGCTGGCAAGGCCTCATGGGAATTGTAGCTCATGGACATCAGGAGACTTCAACAAGAAATTACCACAGGGGCGTACAGCCTTTTGAATGTCAACCTATATCTCTGGAAACACATCCACCTTTCCTCCTCTGAGGTATATACTGAGTGGTTTAAAATGCCTCTGAGGGAATGACAGAATGACTTTCTGCTGGTGTAATGTTGTAATAGTAGAGGTGGGAGGGGTGGCGCCAAGCAAGGCACATCGACTTCCCATTGGTGGATATGGGACTTTCAGAAAAGGGCTTTCTGTTCACCTACTAGTGAATGATAGCACAGGGGAGGAGAGAGAAAAAAACATGGTAACATTTATGTATGCAAAAAAAAAAAAGGCATCCATCCATGTTGCTAGCATAAAGGAAAAGGCGTAGCAAGGCAAGTTTTAAATTCCATGAGGAAATGATGTGGAAAAGATACCAGAAGGAGTGAGTGCCGTACAGAATTGAAAATACAACAGTGGGGCTTCTGTTGGGTAAACATTGTCACATGCTGAAACAGGGGGAAAAGACCCTGTTTTTTTGCAGAGTTTTTGTGCATAACCATCCTAGGTCTGCAGTGGCCCATCGGAGGCAAAAGCCCCACGTGGGCCTGCCCATTTTCTAAATACACTCAAGGGGGGCACCAGAAAAGGTATGGTGAGTTTCCCACTCTTGGGATAAACAAAGACCCGTCCTCCCAATCAAGCAAAGTCTACCTGGAGCAGAGGCACACATTCTTCTTGGTCCCTCCCATTTGTGGAAAGAGAGACACCGGGTTGGGGCATGTTGGCAGCTATTTCCCCAAGGAGAAAAAGTGGATTACCTTGGCATTCCCGGGTGCTGGATTGGGTGAGGGTCTCAGGCGGGCACACGCTGAAGCATTTCCCTTTGTGCAAGAAGAAATGCTCTTTGCATTTCATGCAGAAATCTTGGCTGAAGCAGCTCTCACAGCTAGGCGACCTGCACTCTGCACAGAAGACAATGAGAGGCGACCGTTGGTGGTGTTTTGCAACAAGGAACTTGGCTTCAAGAGGGAGCACCTGACCCGATCTTTTCTGCTCCCGGGTCAAGTGGGTCAGCAGAGAAAGCACCAAAGGACCCAATGAAAGATGGGTGGAGGTACCAGGCAGCTTTGTGTTTAAAAACGAGTTTGTGAGACAGATCTGTTGTAAACTATTTTATTACCTAGAATCATAGAGTCATGGAAACATAGAATTGGAAGGGACCTTCAGGGTCCTCTAGTCCAACCCTCTGCACAATGCAGGAACTTAAAACTGCCTGCCCACCCATGGTGACTGCAGTTTCATGCCCAAGTAACCCTGCCTCCAAAAAAAATCTCCGGAATCCAGACTGGTCTGGAGTGAATTCACCTCCCATCCCACAGTGGCGATCGGTAATTCACTGGGTATGCAAGAAAGGGCCACAAGAGACAAACACTGGCACATCCCTTCCTGCCCACCCACTCATCATCTGCTAAATTCATAATTCACTATGCTAATTTGCTGTCATTGGTAGGTCTTACCGACTGCGTTAATCTAACCTTAACTATACTTTTTGCTCAGTTAATCATGTTGCTTGACTCTAGTTAGCCTTTCCTGGCAATGAACTCCCCTTCCCTTAACGACATTAGAATGTTGGGGAAAAGTTGGGGAAAACACATTGGCAAAAGTAGCGTTACACCAGCTGAATGGCGTAGCGTTAAACATTATTGCGCCTCCTGGTCCCTCCTCACGTTTTTGCTGTCTTTACACGCAACTCTCTTCTGCCTGTCAATCAAGCCAGGCAGCCAATCCCCTTTCTCCTTGTTTTAAAGGTCCCACGATGCCCGCTAATTGTTTAAAAATTCATAGTTCTCCGTTTAAACGCCTATGCACCTAATTATAGAAGCATAGTGTTTTTTAACACCACCCCTTATGGAATGACAAGAATTTTGATACGAGTCTTTTGTAAGCTGCTTTGAGCTTCCTTTGGGTAGTGAAAGGCAGGATATAAAAACGAACCTTCTTCAAACTTAGTGATACTTATCACTTAGTTATTTATGCATCTTGTCTGTAATTAGCCCTTCCTGGCATCATCATCTGTTTAAATTTAAAGCTTATATCGAGAATTAAACTTAGTAGGTCTTAAAGCTGCCACTGTATACAAACTTGATTTTCTAACTAGTCCACAGTGTGTCTTTTCTACAGTTTTCCTGGAATTACACCTGAACTCCAGACTACCACGATCAGTTTACTACTTATGAGGGACTTCCCGGAGTGGAGTTAGCTATCAGAGAACATGCAGACTATCTAAAGTTGGACACCTACTAATGCATCTGTTGAGCTCTTGGCCTCGCTTTCCAAAGTAGCCCGGTGGGCAGGCATGGACGCACGTGCCGTACTGGCGGATCCCGTCCCTCCAGATGAACAGGAACAGCCTCTGTTGGCAGGCGGTGCAGCCGTTGTCCTCTGAACACATTACGCACCCCGTGCAGTTCTCAAACAAGGCGACGCTGACTGCAAAAGAAAGAGAGGGAAGGTGTGAGACAGTTTAGCCCCCATCCAGATCAAGGGAGGGTGTCCTGTTCGCAGGGCAACCAGCAGGCATCCCCGAAAAGAGGAGCAGGAGGGCCCCCGGAAGAGTTCCCACTACCTTGGAAAGAATTGCTTTTCATATGAACAGCACAATAATATAGTACCAGACAAAAGCAAATACCTCTTTTAATAATAACATTATAATAACTTTATTCTTGTACTCTGCCAAACTCATTAGGCTCAGGGTGGGTAACAGCCTGCTTAAAACAATCATACGTTGATTATTAAAACATTTTCACACACAAAAACCACCTCCTCTAGTAATTAAACCCTTAATGAGTGGCTAATGACAGCTTGGGGAGGCAGTTTCAGGTAGACAGGTTCTCAGGCGGGGAGGCCAACATCTCTTGACATTTCCTGGCCTGGCAGAACAGTTTGGTCTTGCAGGTTCTGCCGAACTCCTGAAGGTCCCTCAGGGCCCTGGGTCTCATCTGGCAGTGCGTTCTCGTTGGCCACTGTGTGAGACAAGATGCTGGACCAGATAAACCTCTGTTCTGATGCAGCAGGGCTCTTCTCATGTTCTAGAACTATGCCATTCACGCCAGTTAATGATCTGATGCCCATAAAGTCACAACTGTCAAGTGCCTCACATTGGGTCCATGCCGTACATTAGCGATCCCCAACCTGTGGGCAGACCACATGTGGTCTGTTGACTAATTGGAGGTGGGCTGCGAAGGACGCCTTCTCCCCACCCCCAGCCCTTTACAACACACTTGGGGTGTCCTTGTCTCCCATCACTCCCAGATGGGACTATCTAGTTGCAGAGAAACAAGCTCAGGGTTCCCATTGATTTGTCATTGTCATGAGTTAAAAGTTCCATGAAAATAAAATGTTCCTTATGTTCATTGTTGTGGCGTGTCTGTATCTTATTTTGAAGGGATGTTTAAACATTACCAGGAGGAATCAGGGCAGGGAAAGAGTCATTACATCCAAGAAGGACTGTGAAACGTGTGTTCGGATTGTGGCATAGCCATGAAATGTAGTGGCCGATCTTGAGCTAGATCCTACTCGCTCAAGCTAACCTACATTGCAGGGTCATAGAATCCTAGAGTTGGAAGGGACCTCCTGGGTCATCTAGTCCAACCCCCTGCTGTGCAGGACACTCACATCCCCATCGCTGTCTATGCTTGTAAGCTGCCATCACTCCCTGCAGCCATGAATTCTGTGCCCACAACTCTTTGGATGAAGAAGCACTTCCAGAGATGGGACTTTTGGGGAGTAAGGTAAAGGTATCCCCTGTGCAAGCACCGAGTCATGTCTGACCCTTGGGGTGACGCTCTCTAGCGTTTTCATGGCAGACTCAATACGGGGTGGTTTGCCAGTGCCTTCCCCAGTCATTACCGTTTACCCCCCAGCAAGCTGGGTACTCATTTTACCGACCTCGGAAGGATGGAAGGCTGAGTCAACCTTGAGCCGGCTGCTGGGATTGAACTCCCAGCCTCATGGGCAAAGCTGTCAGACAGCTGCCTTACAACTCTGCGCCACAAGAGGCTCATTTTTGCGGAGTAGTACCTTACTAATAGTTTGCCCTTCCCCTTGTGTCTCCCCTGATGCCTACATTGCTCTTCTTCAGGTGCCAGGCCAAAATATTTCTGTCCACCCAGGCTTTCAATATGGGGATTGATCTTTAACTACCATTTTAATGTGTTTTTATTCTGGAAACTGGTTTTAAGATGCTCGGTGGCTTACGCTTTTATGCTCTAGGCTTTGGCTGGGTTTCGAAGCCTAGATTTTAATTAAAAACTTCAAATATCTTGTGGGTGTTTTTTACTGTTTTATTTTGAAAGCTGCCTTGGGCAGGTTCCCTGGGAGGGTGGCAACAGCAAATTTTGTTTTCTAAAATAAATCAGTCTGCAAACAGCCCTCTATTGGATATGGAGGATAGAGAAGGGTGGGGGAGACACTCCAAGCACCCAGACGCACCACTCGAGGTCACTGCTGGGAATGAAACAGATCTTTGGTCTGATCTAGCAAGCAATTCCACGGATGGGATGTATGGTTCGTATCTGTTCATACAATCAATTTTTGCATTCAGAAGATAATTGTCTGTGTGATCTCCACCACATCTTTCCCCTGTACTTTCTTTGCCTCCACCCCCTGCCTTGAGCAGTCCCCCTCCCCAATCCAATCTAGGACTTTGGGGGACTTAAATTAAGCAACAGCAACAAGTCAATTACCCATTGTAGAAGAAGAAGAAGAAGAGTTGGTCCTTATATGCCGCTTTTCCCTACCCGAAGGAGGCTCAAAGCGGCTTACAGTCACCTTCCCTTTCCTCTCCCCACAACAGACACCCTGTGAGGTGGGTGAGGCTGAGAGAGCCCTGATATCACTGCCCGGTCAGAACAGTTTTATCAGTGCTGTGGTGAGCCCAAGGTCACCCAGCTGGTTGCATGTGGGGGAGCGCAGAATCAAACCTGCCGTGCCAGATTAGAAGTCCGCACTCCTAATCACTACACCAAACTGGCTCTCAGCTAGGCACGACACCAAACTGTAAATTAGCGGTATGTCAATTACATTGGATAGCAGACCTGTCCCATAGCTTTCACCTGGTAATTCACATACCTCTAGAACAGCGGTCCAAAACCTGATGTTCTTGTGCTCCATAGGGGAGGGAGGGGTTGGCACTTTTTTCTGGATTCTGCCAAGTGATTTTAGGGAATGGGCGGGGCCAGGTAGGGCTTTTGCCAAGGAAGGCTTCTGACTGACTACTGGAGATTTGATTGGCTGTGCAGATTTTGTAAAAAATAAAATAAAAATGCTGCATTGGCAGTAGCTGCTAGCCCAGATGTACACTGGGCTACAGTGGCTATAATAATAATAGTTATTATTATTATTTGGAATTCTGACATGGCATGGCAGACCAACAAAATCACTCTGCAGCCACAAATTGATTTCCACTGTAGCACACTGTGGAGCCATGCTCTGACCTGGCAGCTCCTGCCGATGCAGCATTTTAAAAATAATAATAGTTATTATTATTATTATTATTACCATTATTTCTCGTTATATCCCTCCCCTCCCTCGTCATCTCAGGGCGGGTAACATCGGAAATTCGAAACATTTGATTTCAATGAATTACGAGGTACAATTACGAGGTGAATCAAACTTAGTTTAGGCATTAAAATTAAATTAAGAGCCAACTCTTTGTTGTGACTAGAATCGTAAGGTTTTTACAAAGGTGCCTGCTGCCTCAACCAGCTGGAGATGCCTGCTCTACAGTGCCAGTTCCCTTATCCCCCTGGGGCAGGGGTTCCCAACCTTTGTGATCCTATGAGCACCCAGCACGGGGTGGTAAGCACAACCATAAGGCCCCTGCTGCAGACAAAGAAGACCCAGGAAGCCCAGGCTTGTGACTCAGAGCCAGCCATTGAAGAAGAAGAAGAGTTGGTTCTTATATGCCGCTTTCCCCTACCTGAAGGAGACTCAAAGTGGCTTCCAGTCTCCTTCCCTTTCCCCTCCCCACAACAGACACCCTGTGAGGTGGGTGAGGCTGAGAGAGCCCTGAGATTACAGAAGAAGAAGAAGAGTTGGTTCTTATATGCCACTTTTCCCTACCTGAAGGAGTCTCAAAGCGGCTTCCAATCCCCTTCCCTTTCCTCTCCCCACAACAGACACCCTGTGAGGTGGGTGAGGCTGAGAGAGCCCTGCGATTACTGAAGAAGAAGAAGAGTTGGTTCTTAGATGCCGCTTTCCCCTACCTGAAGGAGTCTCAAAGCGGCTTCCAATCCCCTTCCCTTTCCTCTCCCCACAACAGACACCCTGTGGGGTTGGGTGAGGCTGAGAGAGCCCTGATATCACTGCTCGGTCAGAACAGTTTTATCAGTGCCGTGGTGAGCCCAAGGTCACCCAGTTGGTTGCATATGGGGGAGCACAGAATCGAACCCGGCATGCCAGATTAGAAGTCCGCACTCCTAACCACGACACCAAACTGGCTCTCCACTGGCAAACCACCTCTGTTCACCTGCCCTGACCAATGGCCCAGGCCAGGGGTAGTCAAACTGCGGCCCTCCATATGTCCATGGACTACAATTCCCAGAAGCCCCTGACAGCATTCGCTGGCAGGAGCTCCTGGGAATTGTAGTCCATGGACATCTGGAGGGCCGCAGTTTGACTACCCCTGGCCCAGGCTACCCCCAAAATGACTATGGACTTTCCTTCCCTCCTCTCATTCCCGAGATCTGCTCAAACACAGATTCCAAGGACTGTGCCAGGGACACCATCTTCTCCATCCAGAGAGAGCCAGCGTGGTGAAGAACCCCACTCCACCTCCTCCACAAGCAGCCAGCTAGGTGACCTTGGGCCAGTCGCAGTTCTCTTAGAGCTGTTCTTGCAGAGCAGTTCTCTGAGAGCTCACTCAGTCTCACCCACCTCACAGACTGTCGGTGGTGGAGAGAGGGAGGGAAGGCGACTGGAAACCGCTTACAGGAAAGCAAGTTGGGAAACCCAGACCTAACTCTTCAAAGGACCCAGCGTGCCGTTTGTCTTGAGCTGCAGCCCAAAGCAGAAACCGCCGACTTTTGAGTAGTTATGTATTCTGGAACGGCAGCCATGGAATGGTCCGATTCTGAGTCCCACAAGCTTCTTTTTTGACAGGGCCAGGATTTGATTCCAAGGCTACATCCTCCTCCGCAGTTCAAAGGGAGTCATCCCGTTTGAGCCAGCTGGCTCTGTCTCTCAGCTTACAAGCTCAGCCGATTTCACCCCAAAGCCATGTACGGCTTAGGAGGCCAGTCTTGTCTTTCAGTCATGGTGGCCAACCTCCAGGTGAGGCCTGGAGACCTCCCATAACAGACTACAGTTTCCTCGAAAGAGACAGAAAAAACCTATCCCAAGGCTACTATTGATGTTACTGAAATTATAACAGAATAGATAAAGTAAAGAGTTCTTCATTCTTGTTTGTTTATTATCATGTAGGATCCAACCAGAAGGGTTTCTGGATATGTCCTGTTTTCAAATGGAAATTTTCCTCAATGGTCGTCCTTTGAATGTAAATATCACGAATATCCAAATTGTGAAATTCAACCTCTATTGAATAATATAGCATATATAGCGGCCCTCCCGTGATCTGGACAAGAACATGTTATTAGAATAGCAGTAAAAACTAGAATGGTTTTTTTCCTTGAAGTAGCCAGAAACCCTTCCTGCCTGACAGCGTCCCCAAACCACTTTGAGAAGGACATCATCTGAGAAGTGAGCAAGGACCTTTGCCTGCATAACGGACTACTGGGAGGGGATGACGACACAGATACCTGGTGCTCCTGGATGCACAGGTCTCTCCCTTCTGCGGCTGGACTACACCAGCTGGGCTGCAGGGGCCCATGCAATTTTGTTTTCTAGGAATCTTTGCAATTAAGTTTAAATATTCTTGAGCAAAGCGGTTTGAGAGCTCTCTCGCCCTCTGATTTCATTGCTCGTATGTCCCTATTGCACCCTCTAGGGGATGATTGTGTATTACATCCTTGGACCTTTGACGTATTTCTCTACACTTTAAAACTGCAGGGAGAAATGCCAGAAATACAGGTGTGTAATATGTAACAGGGGCAGGGGGATCGAAAGCAATGGGGATGCAGAAGCAACAAAAAGGAGAGTGCAAAAGAACCCAAGGATAGGTTGCCAAGCCATAGGGCAGGGGTAGTCAAACTGCGGCCCTCCAGATGTCCATGGACTACAATTCCCAGGAGTCCCCTGCCAGCAAATGCTGGCAGGGGGCTCCTGGGAATTGTAGTCCATGGACATCTGGAGGGCCGCAGTTTGACTACCCCTGCCATAGGGTCTCCGTAAATTGGAAGGGACTTGATGGAACATATAACCTAATTCACGTTTCCAGCTCTGGGTTGGGAAATACTTGGAAACTTTGAGGGTGGAGCCAGGAGTGGGTGGGATATGGGGTGGGGAAGGACCTCAGCTGTGCGTAATGCCCTCCAGTTCACCCTCCACAGCAGCCATTTTTCCCAGGGGAACGGATCTCTGTTGCCTGGAGATGAGCTATAATTCCAGGGCATCCCCAGGTCCCACCTGAGGACAGAAGAAGAAGAAGAAGAAGAAGAAGAAGAAGAAGAAGAAGAAGAAGAAGAAGAAGAAGAAGAAGAAGAAGAAGAAAAGTTGGTTCTTATATGCTGTCTTTTTCTCCCCACAGGAGTCTCAAAGCGGCTTACAGTCGCCTTCCCTTTCCTCTCCCCACAACAGACACCCTGTGGGGTGGGTGAGGCTGAGAGAGCCCTGATATTCCTGCTTGATCAGAACAGGTTTATCAGTGCCAAGGTCACCCATCTGGTTGCATGTGAGGGAGATCAAACCTTGCCAAATTAGAAGTCCGCACTCCTAACCACTACACCAAGCTGTCATCCCTAAATATAATTCAAACGTCACCATATTTTGTAATTGGCTTATTCACTGACTGAAGTGTTCTACTGTAGTTATCCCTCACAAATCACAGCGTGAAAGGCAGACAACGAATGAAAATAAATAAATGAAAGCAGTAAAACGTTGAGACTACAGTTATCTATAAGCCTCAGGAATGCTGTGGGATCGTGCTGAATTAGTCTTGTGTTCAGACGTTACAGAAAACCCTAGTTTAACTAAGCCGATTACGGGAGAGCTCGCAACAACCAAATAGCTTGAGAATGGTTAGCTAATTCTGGTCACGGGAGTCTGAAGATCAGGGGATTCCAAGAGATCTCCAGCCCAACATTCCCTTTCATCCACAGACACCCAGGGGTCCACGGGAGCTGCCTTAAAGGTCTTGGTGACAAACTAGGGACCTGGCCTCCTGTACCCAGAGGGCTTGGTGGGGAGCCTGTGGGTGTAAAAATCAAGGGGGTGGGGAGTCGGTTGTGCCATAGTATGATGGGGGCTGGACTGTCTTCTCAGCTCCTGCCCTTCTTTCCAGCCAGAGCTGCCATAGTACTTTGGGCTGATCCTGCGTTGAGCAGGGGGTTGGACTAGATGGCCTGTATGGCCCCTTCCAACTCTATGATTCTATGATTCTATGACTAGTAAAGGTGCGGGAGTGAAACGAGGGCGAAGGGTACAGTTGGTGACATCACTTCTAGCGGCGTGGCTGGGAGGCGTGGCCAGCTGACATCACTTCCGAGGCTCCTTGGAGCCAGGAAATTTATTTCAGGGCCTCTTCCACAGCCAAAAAGCTTAAAGACTGCTCTGACCTGTGGCCGCGACTGGCCCCTCATTGACACAGGAAGCCCCTCTTGGCAATTATCCGGAGCTGCCAGGGTCTAGCACTGCCCATTGCCCATTCGAAGAGTTCTGAATTCCTCCGTTTGGGGAGGGGGTTAGAGGTCTCATTGCTACGGTTCACACCTGGAGATCAGCAGCCCTAGGTGGGGAACCCCCTAAAAAAACACCGGCCAAATTTATTCTTTTGGCACCAGACAAGGGTGAGATTCTTCGCCAGGGCCGTCATTTTTTATTGTTTGTTGACTTCAAATATTTCTGCCCCTCCTCTCCGAGGCTCCAGACGGCTTCCACCTAAATAAGCCAACACTGACAGCAATAAAGTTGAGCACAAGAGTTGAGCCCTGCCAACAATCAGCTTGCAGACTCTCCAGCTAGCATTGCACAATCTGAAGCACCCGTTCCAGTGGCAGGAGTCCCTGCAGCAGCGGTTTTGCTTCCTCACTATCAGGACACGACAACCTGCATGGCCTTGGTCTTGCTTGCAGGAAGGGTCCCAATACAGGGGGTCCCCAACATGGTGCCTGTGTGCACCCTGGTGCTCATGGATACTACTTTCCGCAAAGAATGGTTGCTATGGGAAATATGCTGCCAGGGGATGGAGTGATGGCCACAGCACCCAGGAGAAGGATCTGTCCAGACGCTGCTTGGAGATGGCCAGTGAGGGGGAGCTCCCCGCCTCCTCAGGCAGCCCCTTCCACTGCTGAACTAGACTCCTAGAATCCTAGAGTGGGAAGGGGCCATGCAGGCCATCTAGTCCCACCACCTGCTCAGTGCAGGGTCAGCCTCAGGCATCCAGGAGAAGGATCTGTCCAGCCGCTGCTTGAGGACGGCCAGTGAGGGGGAGCTCCCCACCTCCTTAGGCAGCCCATTTCACTGCTGAACTAGACCCCTAGAATCCTAGAGTGGGAAGAGGCCATGCAGGCCATCTAGTCCCACCCGCTGCCCAGTGCAGGATCAGCCTAGAGCAGGGGTAGTCAACCTGTGGTTCTCCAGATGTTCATCAACTACAATTCCCATGAGGCCCTGCCAGCAAATCCTGGCAAGGGATCATGGGAAATGGAGTCCATGGACATCTGGGGGGCCACAGGTTGTCTACCCCTAGCCTAGAGCATCCAGGATAAGGATCTGTCCAGCCCCTGAAGATAGCCAGTGAGGGGGAGCCCATCGTACTGCTTAACTACGCTGAGGGCCTCCTCCATCAGGCATTTGGTTGAGGTTAGGCTACCAGAAACATTTAAGACCTTAACCCCTCGAAACACTGTCTCTCATAACATCCTGGATGTGGCAAGCAATACAGGTGACCCAGCAGGGGGGCCAAACTGTGACTCTCTAGATGTCCATAACTTCAATTCCCATGAGCCCTTGTGAATGAGTAGTTCAGCAGTCTGAGTAGTTCAGCAGTGGAATCGACTGCCTAAGGTCATCTGGCTATCTTCAAACAGCGGCTGGACAGATCCTTCTCCTGGATGCTTGAAGCTGATCCTGCATTGAGCAGGGGGTGGGACTGGATGGTCTGCATGGCCCCTTCCCACTCTAGGATTCTAGGAGTCTAGTTCAGCAGTGGAATGTGCTGCCTAAGGAGGTGGGGAGCTCCCCCTCACTGGCCGTCTTCAAGCAGTGGCTGGACAGATCCTTCTCCTGGATGCTTGAGGCTGATCCTGCACTGAGCAGGGGATGGGACTAGATGGCCTCTATGGACACCTTGCCACTCTAGGATTCCAGGAGTCTAGTTCTGCAGTGGAATGGGCTGCCTGAGGAGGTGGGGAGCTCCCCCTCACTGGCCATCTTCAAGCAGCAGCTGGATAGATTCTCCTCGTGGGTACCCTACGTTGATCCTGCGTTGAGCAGGGGGTTGGACTAGATGGTTTTTATGAACCCCTTCCAATTCTATGATCCTATAATTCTATGAAACCACCTCTGCTCCTCACTTGCCTTGAAGACCCCTTGGGAAATGTATTGGGTAGTCAAGAGCAAGGTCTTCAGTGGTTGTTAATCTGCAAATGGGCAGAATCAGCAGCTCCCTGTACATGTGCTTTCTCCATTGTGCTCCCCGCCTTTTGGAAGGGCCTGTCTGGGGAAGTCAGGAAGTTTCATTTTCTCCTGGCTGCCTGCAAACGAGGCAAAACGGAATTGTGCAAAAGGACTTTTCTTCACAGGCAATATAGCTGGATGTACTAAATGACTCACAAAGTTTCCTGGATAGATTATTAGGGTTTGGAATCTATATTCCTGTGTTTAACTTGCAGTAAGTATTATCCCACTATGTAATTTTTGCTTTTTTAAATGCACCATATTAATATGTACACTTTGTTTCCAGTTTGTTTTTAGAAAAAGAAGAATTTGTTTTTATACTTCAATTTTCACTCCCTAAAGGAGTCTCAAAGCGGCTTATAATCACCTTCCCTTCCTCTCCCCACAACAGACACCCTGTGAGGGAGGGGAGGCTGAGAGAGCCCTGAGATTACTGAAGAAGAAGAAGAAGAGTTGGTTCTTAGATTCCGCTTTTCTCTACCAGAAGGAGACTCAAAGCGGCTTACATTCGCCTTCCCTTTCCTCTTCCCACAACAGACACCCTGTGAGGTGGGTGAGGCTGAGAGAGCTCTGACAGGACTGCTTGGTCAGAACAGCACTATCAGGACTGTGACTGCCCCAAGGTTACCCAGCTGGCTACATGTGGAGGAGTGGGAAATCAAACTGGGCTCTTCAGATTGGAAGCTGCCACCACTTTTTACTACACCACTTTGGCTTTATAGGTTTCTGATTAGTTCTACAACCTTAGTCCTAGTGCATTTATTGAACATTCTGTCCTGTTGATTGAATCACAGAGTTGAAGGGGGTCATAGAATCATAGAATCATAGAGTTGGAAGGGGCCATACAGGCCATCTAGTCCAACCCCCTGCTCAACGCAGGATTAGCCCTAAGCATCCTAAAGCATCCAAGAAAAGTGTGTATCCAACCTTTGCTTGAAGACTTCCAGTGAGGGGGAGCTCACCACCTCCTTAGGCAGCCTATTCCACTGCTGAACTACTCTGACTGTGAAAAACATTTTCCTGATATCTAGCCTATATCGTTGTACTTGAAGTTTAAACCCATTACTGCGTGTCCTCTCCTCTGCAGCCAGCATAAACAGCATCCTGCCCTCCTCCAAGGGACAACCTTTCAAATACTTAAATCTTGTAGCAGTGAGTTCCACAAATCAAGGAGGCATGTAGACGTGAAGACAAACACTTGTTTTCTTGGGAGCCCCTCTCCTGGTCATTGCGGCATGGGGAGGGCGTGAGGAGGGGGTTCAGAAGCCCCCCCTGCCATGACAGACACACTCAAGAGCCGGGAGACGTAAGGGTCACAGCAGATGAACCCTCCATCTAGTTCAGCATCCTCTCTCACACAGAAACTCACCAGTTCCTCTGAATGGCCAACAACTAGACCAAGGGGCTGAGATTTTCATACAGAACATAGAGAGCCCTGCTGGAACCAGGGGTCCATCTAGTCCAGACCTCTGTCCCACACAGTGGCCAACCAGTTCCTCTGGAGGGTCAGCAACAGGGCAAAGAGGCCAAGGCCTTCCTAAGAACCATCCTGCTTTAGGATGCTTAGGGCTGATCCTGCGTTGAGCAGGGGGTTGGACTAGATGGCCTGTATGGCCCCTTCCAACTCTATGATTCTATGAAAAAAAAAAAAGAAGAAGAGCCCTGCTGGATCAGACCAGTGGTCCATCTAGTTCAGCCTTTCTTTCTTTCTTTCTTTCTTTCTTTCTTTCTTTCTTTCTTTCTTTCTTTCTTTCTTTCTTTCTTTCTTTCTTTCTTTCTGTCTCTCTCCCTTCCTTCCTTCCTTCCTTCCTTCCTTCCTTCCATGTTCAAACTTTTATACCGTCCCTCACGACAAATCGTCTCAGGGTGGTTTACACACCAAAACCAATAAAATACAGTGTTAAAACCCCAATTATACAAAAACTAAAAATAATAACCAAAAGATGATGGTATTCATCGCCCCAATAACTGTTCCAACCAGATCAGCAAGACGTTCCCCCTAACCCTGTCCATCCGGGGCAGATCACACCTATGGGGCGGGATCCACTGATGTCATTACCAGTCACCGTCCTGGCTTCGACCAAATGCCTGGCGGTTTTAGATTTCCAGTTGGTTCCAGACTCCTGCATTCATAGAGCGATGTTTATTGAGTGATCCTGTCGGCCATATTGACTCACTTGGCATAATGTGCCTTGAGTCCCCATGAGAACATAACAAACAGTATAAATTTAGAATTATAAAATTAGATTTATACTGTCGCAGTATAAAGGAGGAGAAGAGATGCTTTCGAATCATGGTGCTGGAGACAAATGCTGCAAATACCACGGACAGCCAAAGTTACCAACAAGATAGTTTTAGAGAGGAGCACACCAACGATGTCATTAGAAGGGAAGATGTTATGGCTGAAGCTCACTTAGTTTGGACACATCATGCAATCAGACTCATTAGAAAAATCATTAATGCTCGGCATGGTCAGTGGCAAAAGGAAACGTGGTCGCCAAAGGATCCGCTGGCTCAACACGATCAAAGCCGACACAGGGATGACCATGAACCAACTGAAAGAAGTGGTGAGAGACAGGGGAGCATGGCGAAGACTTTCCTATAGAATCGCCAAGGGTCGGACGTGACTGAACGGATGACATCATCATCCTCTCATTAAGAGGCCTCTTTGTACCAGTGGAAGGCATGGCCATTAGCAGAAAAGCCCCACAGAACCCAACCTCTGACCAATGCAAATGGATGTGCCAATATGGGAGAAAGGAGGAGGAGCAGATAGAGAGTAATAGACCTTTGCTGAATGGGGGGAAGGGGGTGGGTTATATATTTATTATCTGCCATCATATCGTGTTTTAATTACGTTTTAATGGGCTTTTACGGGATTTTATCGTTCTTATGAATTTTGTAAATCGCCGCAAGACATTTGAGAGTGGTGGTATATGAATATGAAAGATAGATAGATAGATAGATAGATAGATAGATAGATAGATAGATAGATAGATAGATAGATAGATAGATAGGTAGGTAGGTAGGTAGGTAGGTAGGTAGGTAGGTAGGTAGGTAGGTAGGTAGGTAGGTAGGTAGAGATAGGTAGGTAGGTAGGTAGACAGACAGACAGACAGACAGACAGACAGACAGACAAGACACGCCTGACTTCTGGGTAGGCTTTGCAAAACCAAAAACGAAACAAAAACCCAACCTTAACCAAGTCAGGAACTCAAAAACTGAGCTATAAAACAATATAAAATTTAACAACGATTTCTTAAGGTGCACCAATATTAGGTTAAAAACAAAGTAAAAACTATACAGATCTAACAGCACATGAACAGACCAAACATATTTCAACCGTACTGGGTCTTCCTCAGTGGTCAATAATATTAAATAATGCACTCTTATCTAAAACCAATTGTAAAGTATAGTAGGGCGGTCATGGGAAATTGTTTGGTGTAGCCCCACCTTCTAAGATACGTAATATCTAGGAACACCACTCTCAGCTATTGTTTGCATGCCATAGAGAGTGCATCTCATGTGTGTCAGAAAAGCTTTGTTTTTAACCTAATATTGGTGCACTTTAAGAAATAATTGTTAAAATTGTATATTGTTCTATGTAGGCTTGCCAACCTCCAGGTGGGGCCTGGAGATCTCTTGGAATTGATCTCCAGAATGCAGAGATCTGTTCCTTGGAAGAAAACGGATGCTTTGGAGGGTGCACTGCAGGGCATTGTACCCCGCCGGATTCCCTCCCCTCCCCAAAACTCACATATCCAGACTCCAGTCCGAGATCTCCAGGGATATCCCAAACCAGAGCTGGCAACCTGACCGGTGCTGCATGCATGCCTTCCCTCTGTTCTCAACGTGGGAATGGTTTTTATAAAGAGGAGGAGGAGGAGCGGGCTGGACACATCTGTTCCGCTTCAGACACAAGGGCTAGTCAATCGAAAAAACAAAATCTGGGAGAAATTTGGACAGGGAGAATTTCAGAAGCTTCCCTTGAGGGAAAGTCATCACCTCTGCTTGCCATCTGTGTAATGGCCAAATTGAGGAGTATTTGCCAAAGGCTGCGTAGAAAGGTTTGCCTCGCAACGATAAAGGTTGCCACTGGAGAGAATTAAGAGCGTAAGAAGGCTAAGAGAAGCCATGTGGGAGCAGACCAATGGCCCCTCCAGGCCAACACTTGGTGTCACTTGGTGTCACACAGCAAGCAAAGCAGTCAAAGCAAGTCCACCAGCAGGGCCAGAATTCGAGAAGCTCTTTCACTCTTGCGCGGCACTAAGGAAGCGCGCCTAGCCTCAACCAGGGCCAGGGCCTTTTCAGTCCTGGCCCCTACCCGGGTGAGCTGTGGGCCCTGCGGGATTGGCCGGCTTTCCGCAGGGCCTGCAAAACGGAGCTCTTCCACCAGGCTTTTGGTTGAGGCTGGGGTCAGCGAATGACAGCCGTCGTCCCCCCCTCCCTTGGGACGAGCAGTTACACCACGCCCTCCATTCTTCCTGCCGCTCGGGTAGTGGGGGGTGGGAACAAGATTGCTTTTCCGTCACGTTAGGGTTTTTAAAGTCTTTTAATGGGTATTTTAATTGGGGTTAAGACTGTTGTTACCCGCCACAAGCCTTGCAGGGAGTAATATAATGATGATGATGATGATGATGATGATGATGATAATGAACAGATATAAGAACATAAGAGAAGCCATGCTGGATCTGGCCAATGCCCATCTAGTCCAACACAGTGGCCAAAATCTGGGAGCATTGGGAGGTCCAGTAGCAGGGCCAGAACTCCAGAAGCCATCCCACAATTGCTCCCTGAACACCAAGAACACAAAGAGCATCCCTGCCCCAGACATAAGAACATCAGAGAAGCCATGTTGGGTCAACCCAATGGCCCCTCCAGTCCAACACTCTGTGTCACACAGTGGCCAAAACGGAGGAGCCCTAAGGACGTCCACCAGCAGGGCCAGAACTCCAGGAGCCCTCCCCCTGTTGCCCTCCCCAAGCACCAAGAAGACAGAGCATTACTGCCCCAGACAGTGTGTTTCATATATACCTCGCGGCTAATACCCACTGATGGAACTCTGCTCCATAAAAGAACATTATACAAGAGAAGCCATATTGGATCAGGCCAAAGGCTCATCCAGTCCAGCACTGTGTCATACGTGGCCAGAATCCAGGGGCCAGCAGGAGGTCCACCAGCAGGACCAGAACTCCAGAAGTCCTTCCATTCTTGCCCTCCAAGCACCAAGAACACAGAGCATCCCTGCCCCAGGCAGAATACTCCATCTATACCTCATAGCAGTGGTCCCCAACCTGCGGGCCGCGGCCCGGTGCCGGGCCGCAAAGGCCATGGCACCGGGCCGCGGCTCCCTCTCCCCGCCCCCCCCAGCAGTAAAAAACTTCCCAGGCCGCAAGCTTGCGGCCCGGGAAGCTACTTACTGCGGGAGGCGGGGAGAGGGAATCAGGGCCAGGCCGCGCCTGTGCGGGCCACGCCCGCTCGGCCCGATCCGCGGGCGCGGCCCGGGCGCGGCTCGCGGGCGCGGCGTGGGCGCGGCTCGCGGGCGCGGCTCGGGCGCGGCCCGATCCACGGGCGCGGCGTGGGCGCGGCGTGGGCGCGGCCCGCGGGCGCGGCCCGGGCGCGGCCCGATCCGCGGGCGCGGCGTGGGCGCGGCTCGGGTGCGGCCCGATCCGCGGGCGTGGCCCGCGGGGGCGCGGTCCGCGGGGGCGCGGCCCGATGCCCTGCCGGTCCCCAGCCTCGGAAAGGTTGGGGACCACTGCCTCATAGCTAATAGATGTTGATGGACTTCTGCTCCATATGTCGATCCAGTTCTACTGTCCAGGCTGGAATTTAATCCTTCGATGGATGAATGTGCATAAGAGAATTCTTCTAGATGTCTGGACCACAAGCACGTGAACAAAATCTTTCATGGCCAGTACTATTTATTTAATTCATTTGTTCCCTGCCTTTCTCCTGTGCATCTCTGTACTGAGAAAGGGCATCTCTGCACACTAATAGTGCTCTGCCCTTCCCTTCCCTCCCTTGAAGAGTGACGTGCGGGTGCAGCAGGTGTCAGGGCATGCTTCAGGCGGCCACAGTGGGTGCCCATGTGCCGCTTCCATCAGTCTGGCTGAATACTGCTGAAGCCACATCACACCCATGGGGGCTCTGGCTCCCACGCTAATGGCCCAGTGACAGACCAGGGAAATCACATCCATGCCCGCGGCCACCGTCAATACACGCCAAAGATGCCAGCCAGCCTCCTGCTTCTCCTCCTTTGCCTTGTATAGATGCTGGCGCAAAGCCATGGCATTCCATCAGGAGTCTGAGGCTGATCTTGGAGGAGCAGATCACATCGGTAGCTGTCCAGGCGTTTCCCCATGATGGATAGAAAGGCATTCAGCCGAGTCTTGCTGGATAATAGGGAGGATCATCATCGAAACCGAAAGCTGTGTCAGGGCCGTCCTCCTCCTCAAATGGAACGCTTGAGATCCTGGATGCCAGATGAGAGGCTGCCAAAGTTCCCCTTGGACCAAGGGGAGTCCCAAATGGTCATCCCCCAAAACAGCCAAGTCCCCAACAGGACCAAGGGCTGGAGAGAGGGTACAATGAGATGAGACCATGGGTACCACTGGAATAAGAGCCAGGCATGGGCTGCTGATTGAGGAGTGTGCCTTTTCTTTGGGTTTGGTTTTCTTTGGCTTCTTGGCGGGAGGATGGCCAGTCAGGGTCCGTTTCTTGCTCTCAGTGGAGGACTGGAGGCTTCCAGAGTTGGTCTTAGGTGTAGCCCACGTGGTGTAGTGGTTAGGAGTGCGGATTTCTAATCTGGCGAGCTTGGTTTGATTCCGCGCTCCCCCACATGCAGCCAGCTGGGTGACCTTGGGCTAGTCACAGCCCTGATAAAGCTGTTCTGACAGAGCAGTAACATCAGGGCTCTCTCAGCCTCATCCACCTCACAGGGTGTCTGTTGTGGGGAGAGAAAAGGGAAGGCGAATGGAAGACGCTTTGAGACTCCTTTGGGTAGAGAAAAGCGGCATATAAGAATCAACTCTTCTTCTTCTTCTTCAGTAACATCAGGGCTCTCTCAGCCTCACCCACCTCACAGGGTGTCTGTTGTGGGGAGAGGAAGGGAAGGCAATTGGAAGCCGCTTTGAGCCTCCTTCAGGTAGAGAAAAGCAGCATATAAGAACCAACTCTTCTTCTTCTTCTTCTTCAGTAATCTCAGGGCTCTCTCAGCCTCACCTCCCTCACAGGGTGTCTGTTGTGGGGAGAGGAAAGGGAAGGTGAATGGAAGCCACTTTGAGCCTCCTTCGGGTAGGGAAAAGCAGCATCTAAGAACCAACTCTTCTTCTTCTTCAGTAATCTCAGGGCTCTCTCAGCCTCTCCTCCCTCACAGGCTGTCTGTTGTGCGGAGAGGAAAGGGAAGGCGAATGGAAGCCGCTTTAAGAATCTTTTGGGTGGAGAAAAGCAGCATATAAGAACCAACTCTTCTTCTTCTAGCTGAAGCTGGCCTCTTGGTGGACGTCATAGGCTCCAAAACTGAGGCCAGAGCCAAGTAATGAATCGAGGGGGAGCCCAATCTCAGGGTCCATTTCAAAACTGAGAGGGGTCGGTTCAGAGTCAGATTTCAGTGGATGGGCCGATAAGGCTTTCTCCCACAATGCTTTCAAGCAAGAAGATTGGTCTGAGTAGTTCTTAGGAATGAACCTTTGGCAAATGGCGCACGCCCCAAGGCAGTGAGCCTCGCTGAAGCACAGGAGGCATTTATTGTGCTCATTGTTGTTGGGCATCTTCACACTGCAATGAGAACACTTTTTGAAGATGGCCTTGGAAGCCATCATCAAGAGTCAAGTCCACAGCAACAGCAAAACACACCCTCCTGTCGCATTGGGGAAAGAGGAACTGAGGGTAGGGGCGCTCTGCCCTTGGGACATATAGTGCGTCCAGCAGTAAGCCAGGTGCATGTGCTTTGGAGGGGGGTAAAGGTGAAGGTATCCCCTGTGCAAGCACCAGGTCATGTCTGACCCTTGGGGTGACGCCCTCCAGCGTTTTCATGGCAGACTCAATACGGGGTGGTTTGCCAGTGCCTTCCCCAGTCATGACCGTTTACCCCCCAGCAAGCTGGGTACTCATTTTACCGACCTTGGAAGGATGGAAGGCTGAGTCAACCTTGAGCCGGCTGCTGGGATCGAACTCCCAGCCTCATGGGCAGAGCTTTCAGACTGCATGTCTGCTGCCTTACCACTCTGCGCCACAAGAGGCTTCTTGGAGCGGGGAGCGCCCCCTTTAGGAGGTTGGCTTTGAAAAGTTCTCTGCAGCTAGCCTGCCTTTGCACAGTCCCAATGGGGGGGCTGCATCACAGGACAGAAAATAAATTTTGATTGTGCAGAGGCTCTTTCATAACAAGCAGGTTATGTATCCTCTTTTTGAACAATATCCAGGGAATTTGGGATGTGTACTGACTGGTACTTGAATACTGGCCCCTTTTACCAGGGGTACCTCAAGTCCTGGGGGGGGGGGGAGAACTGGTAGGAAGCGGCCCAGCCTTATATATTACTGCCATCTTTCTCTCCCCCCCCCCCCATTTTTCTTTTCTTTACTAAAAAAGCACCAACGATGTCCTACCTGCTTTGGATGAGCCAGGAATATCTGCGTTTTGCTGCCTGCAATAGCGGAGGAGGCAGGGAGCCGCGGCAAACCCACGCCATTCCTGGATCGCATGTTTCCCTTCAAATAAATGAACGGCACCACTTGGTATTTAGCTGGATCCCCTCCTGCCTTCCGCACGGCGCACGCTTGTGTCAACAAAACCATCATGAATAATGATCAGGGCAATGTTTCCGTGCGCAGAAAGCCAAGTATTGCTCAAACCTTCGAGAATGGCACCGGATCCACCCTCTGTTTAGAGAATCCATCAAGCCCGCCCTGTTCCCCCGGTTATTTCGTTCTGCCACATCATTTTAAAAACTCTGTATGCTTTCCTCTGGACAACTCGATCTGTCAGTCCAGGATGTTCCCTTCCCCAATAAGACACAATCCAACAGAAGTGGACGCCGCGCAAGGCCGCAGCCCTCATCTTGGTAACAGTTCTAAATGCCTGGAAACTCAGTTTTTGATAAGACACCTGGCTCCCCCACACATTACACAGCAAGCAAAGAGACTGCATCGGGGACGGGTGGGGCTGCAAAGCTATGCAGCATTGAAAGATGGAACAGGCGTATTTTAAGCATTCTTTGTATCGGCAAGCACTGGCCAACCTCTTCTGCAAGTGTGTCAGGTGTTGTTGTTGTTGTTATTATTATTATTATTTCAATTTATTCCCCACCACTCCCAAACGGCAAGGTTTTCCAAGTAGGAGCTCCCAAGAGTCAGTGCAGTGACTCCTGGGAGCACTGATGCCCCAAAATTTATGCCAGGGGTAGTCAAACTGTGGCCCTCCAGATGTCCATGGACTACAATTCCCATGAGCCCCTGCCAGCGACGGCTGGCAGGGGCTCATGGGGATTGTAGTCCATGGACATCTGGAGGGCCGCAGTTTGACTACCCCTGGTTTATGCTGTGAGTCTCTTGCTGTTCTCTGATGCACTGGAGGATTAGATGCTAGCTGTCGCATAATCCTACACTCTCCATCGCTCCCACCATACCTTTCGCACTGCCTTTGAATGCTTGTATTCCTAGGCCTGGGGCGTTTTGCAGCATGTGTCCTATGCCGAATAATTGCATCGTTTCCCCCTCACCCCTTCTTTGCTCTGCAGTCTTTCCGGAGTTTCACAGAATGCTGACCTATAAGTAAGATGAATAAATAATCCTGTGCATCGTTCAACCTAAATTCTCCCGAGAACAGCTTTTAAAAACTTTTCTACCCTGAAACAGAACCCTGAAACAGTCTTCCAGCTTCGAGAAACCCCAGAAGTGGAGCAATCATCCAAAATATGGCTGGGAAGCAGAACTGTGTTCGGAAGCAGAGCCACCCAGGGTCCCTCCCCTTCCCACCCCCTCCAGGCCCATCACTGGCCATTTTGGGAAGGGAGGGTGAGTCGACATGACCATATGTGGACGTATCACCAGATACAAGTTTAACAATTTTTTAAAATTTAATTAACTCCCACCTATTTAGGAAATCCTATGAGGACCTCCAAGAAACCCCAGGTTTTCATGAAACCCTGGGCCTATTCTGCACACAATAGATAATGCACTTTCAATGCACTTTAGAAGTAGATTTTCCTGTTCCACACAGGAAAATCCAGCTGCCAAAGCACATTGAAAGTGCATTATCCTATGTGTGCAGAAAGGGCCCTGGTTGAGACAGCCTGTCCTAAAAGCCTGCCCTAAAAGCTAGACTGACTCATCACGAGAAGACGAGACTCACTGAAATGACAGCAGATTCAGGTAGGCGGCTGGATTGGCCTGAAGCAGCAGGACAAAGTCTGAGCCCGCCGGAACCTTGAAGACAAGTTTTATTCAGGGTATGTGCTTTTGCATGCATGCATCTGTCAGATACCTGAAGGAGCATGCCTGCATGTGAAAGCATATGCCTTGAATAAAATTATGTTGGTTTTAACAGTGCCACTGGACTCAGTCTCTGTTTTGAAAAGGACAAGTTGAAAGTAGCATGAAATGAGGAAGAGCCACCAGGAGGTTTTAGGATGCTTAGGGCTGATCCTGCGTTGAGCAGGGGGTTGGACTAGATGGCCTGTATGGCCCCTTCCCACTCTATGGTTCTATGATTCTGTGATTCTATGATTCTAGGTGGCTCAAAGAAGCCGCAGTCCTCAGTTTGCAAGACCAGTGGAAAGACACATTATTCCTGGGTTCATGGGATCCAGGTGGATGAGTAGACATTGAGAATGGGGGATCTGAAGTGGAGAGGAGGAAGGCAGTGAAACCTCCATAGGGAGCAAAGCTATGAATACTGAAAGAAGAGCTGGATTCCCCCCCAGCTTTTCACTTCCTGAAGGAGTCCTAAAGTGGCTTATAATCGCCTTTCCCTTCCTCTCCCAGTGACAGACACCCTGCAAGGTACGTGGGGCTGAAAGAGCTCTGGGAGAACTGTTACAGGCCCAGGTCACTCAGCTGGCTGCATGTGGAGGAGGAGTGGGGAATCAAACCTGGTTCTCCAGATTAGAGGCCATGACTCTTTAACCATGACACAATGCTGGCTGTCTAAAGAGCTGTTTTTTATACTCTGCTTTTCACGACCCAAAGTGGCTTACAAATATCTTTCTCTGCCTCTCCCTGCAGCAGACACCCTGTAAGGTAGGTGGGTCTGAAAAAGGTCTAAAAGAACTGCTCTGCAAGAACAGCTCTAAGAGTTCTATACTTGATCTTGGCGCAAAAAGAGTGCTGTGATTGGCCCAAGTCACCCAACCGGCAGCATGTGGAGGAGTGGGGAATCAAAACCAGCTCTTGAGATTAGAATCCATCACTCTTTAACCACTACACCCCACTGGCTTTCAAGGCAGTTAGCAAGAAGATATTGTGGAGGAATGTCAATTGTGCTGTCTAGATAACCTCCTCCTTGCTGTCCCATCTTAGATCAGGTCACTCTCCTTTGTGTCAAACACATCGATGGAACAGCCTGCTCAAGGAAGTAGAATCCTAGAGTTGGAAGGGGCCATAGAGGCCATCTAGTCCAACCCCCTGCTCAACGCAGGATCAGCCCAAAGCATCCTAAAGCATCCAAGAAAAGTGTGTGTCCAACCTTTGCTTGAAGACTGCCAGTGAGGGGGAGCTCACCACCTCCTTAGGCAGCCTATTCCACTGCTGAACTACTCTGACTGTGAATTTTTTTCCCCTGATGTCTAGCTTATATTGTTGTACTTGAAGTTTAAACCCATTACTGCGTGTCCTCTCCTCTGCAGCCAGAGAGCACGTCACACTCCATGTGTTAAAGGTAAAGGTATCCCCTGTGCAAGCACCGAGTCATGTCTGACCCTTGGGGTGACGCCCTCCAGCGTTTTCATGGCAGACTCAATACGGGGTGGTTTGCCAGTGCCTTCCCCAGTCATTACCGTTTACCCCCCAGCAAGCTGGGTACTCGTTTTACCGAACTCGGAAGGATGGAAGGCTGAGTCAACCTTGAGCCGGCTGCTGGGATCGAACTCCCAGCCTCATGGGCAAAGCTTTCAGACGGCTGCCTTACCACTCTGCGCCACAAGAGGCTCTTCTCCATGTGTTATAGAACATATGAACGTGCCCCAGTTCCTAAGAGCCTTCGACTGACCAATTATTAGACTTTGTAGTGGGCATGCTGCTGTATATCTCTGGGCTGTTGCCTCATAGAGTAGCCAACCAATTCTTCCAGAGAGCCAACATCAGAACAGAGAGACCAAGACCTTCATAAGAACATCAGAAGAGCCCTGCTGGATCAGACCAGTGGTCTATCTAATCCAGCCTCCCATCTCACACAGGGGCCAGCCAGTTCCTCTGGAGGGCCAGCAGCAGGTCAGAGAGCCCGAGGCCTTCCCCTGATGTTGCTTCCTGGTGTGGGATTCAGAGTCTGGTGGCCTCTGAATGTAGCAGTTCTGCTCAGTCGCGATGGCTCGTAGCCGCTCTATCATTCAGTGTAATCCACATTTTAACCACTCTCAGTGTAAAGTGGCATTTCCTTTTGTCCGTCCTGAACCTCCTGCCCATCAGCTTCATTGGATGCCTTCAAGTTCCAGCATTTGGGGAGAGGGAGCAAAATTTCTCTTTGTCAGCTCTCTCCACCCCATGCATAACTTGATCAGCCGCTGTCCTGTGCCCCCTTAGTTGTTTCTTTTCGAAACTGAAAAGTCTCTGACTCCTCAGGCTTTAGTCACAGGGAAGAGACTCCAATCCCTTAATGATCTTGGCTTCTTTCTTTTGTGCTTCTCCAGTTCTGCAACGTACTTCATTTCTAACATGTAGTTATCCCAAGTGGGGACCCCAAATGGCTTATGTGGTTCTTCACTCCTCAATGTTGTCCTCACAACAACCCTGGGAGGTGGGTTAGACTGAGAGCATGTGACTGGCCCATAGTCACCCAGCCAAGCTTCTACTGCACAGGGAGGATTCAAACTGGGGTCTCGCAGATCCTCTAACCACTGCACCACGCTGACTTGTCTGTGCATGCCCTGCTGCTGACAGTGAGCCAGGGAAAGGACCAGATGGGTAGAGAAGAGGTGGGTTTTTTGTACCCTGCTTTTCACTACCCAAAGGAGTCTCAAGGCGGCTTACGATTGCCTTCCCTTCCTCTCCCCTGAGGAGAGAGCTCTGATAGAAACTGCTCTGTGAGAACAGCGCTATCAGGATTCTGACTAGCCCAAAGACACCCAACTGGCTGCAGGTGGAAGAGGAGTGGGGAATCAGATTGGTTCTCCCAGATCAGAGGCTGCCGCTCATAAGCACGACACCCGGCCGGTTCTCCCCAGGTTCCCCTGCAGCTGCTTCCAGAAGGGAAAATCTTCAGATGAAAAGAAAGTGCAAAAGCTATTCTTTAGTTTCCACAGAATTTCTTTCCCACATTGGTGGGAAAGGCCTCGGATCCCCCAGCTTCTCTGAAAAATGTCAGTGCTTAGGGATGAGGGGAGCTTGACAAGCCAACCCGCAAACTGGTGTCCGTTTTGCTACCGGGTCGGGGTTGTTTCCCAGTGGCGGTATTCGTAGATGTGAAAAGTGACAGACAGAATACAACAGAGGTATGTTCTTCTGATGCACACCCCTTCTCCATTTCCCCCCTTCTGACAATTTGCTAAATCACCTTCTCATCGTTATTCTTCCACCATGGGGAAATAAATCAGAGGATGAGACATACCAAAGTTCCCGGTGCTAGCATGACAGGAATCTCAGCCAAGGCAGGTCAAGCAGGTTAAAGAAGAAGAGTTTTAGATGCTGCTTTTCTCTACCCGAAGGAGTCTTCCATTCACCTTACCTTTCCTCTCCTCACAATAGACACCCTGTGAGAGAGGTGGGGCTGAGAGAGCTCTGAGAGAGACTGCTCTGTGAGAACAGCTCTATCAGAGCTGTGATGAGCCCAAAGTCACCCAGCTGGCTTGTCAGATTAGAAGCCGCTGCTCTTAACCAACTACACCAACCACTACAGCACTGAGATGACTGTTTCTCCAAATGCTGTTATTATGTTTGAACTTCTTTTCTTCCCTGGAGGCAGAGATTCAGCGTGCATAAAAGTAAGGGTGCTGGACCAAGAGTGAGGAGATCCAGGTTCGAATTCTCACTCTGCCATGAAACTCAGTGGGTGGCCTTGGGCCAGTCATTCCCACTCAGCCTAACCCTACCTCACAGGGCTGTTGTGATGACACGAGGGGGAAAGGGAGAGCACCATACAGTGCTCCAAGCTCCGTATAGGAAAGACATAATAAAAAGTGTACCAGACTATTTATCACTTCTGGTGCCAATTCTTTCCTACATATTTTTATGTCGTTTCATCCACATAAATTGCTAGCCCTGCTGTAAGTGCTCTGACAGGTGAGATGAACATCCTCTGCCTTGTCCATAAAATATAGCTTGGGGCTCATGACCTCAATTTGCCCTGGGGTCGTGCAGGGGAAAGAGAGGCCACTCAATTCTTCAACCTCCACTGGGTTTTTCTACTTGAAAACCTGGTTCCCTGTTAGCCAACGTGGTGAAGTGGTTAAGCAGTGGTTAAGCGCGGCAGCTTCACACCTGGCGAGCCGGGCTTGATTCCCCGCTCCTCCACATGCAGCCACCTGGGCCAGTCACAGCACTGATGGTGCTGTTCTGACCGAGCAGGCCTGTCACAGCTCTTTCAGCCCCACCAGGGTCTATGTTGTGGGGACAGGAAGGGAAGGCGAATGGAAGCCGCTTGGAGACTCCTTCAGGCAGTAAAAAGTGGGGTGTAAACGCCAACTCTTCTTCTTTTAGCCGATGGCATTTTCAAGAGAAGAGGGGAATGTTTTTAAAGGAGGCTAATTTTCAAAACCCCAAGAAAATAAATTAAAAAATAATAAAAACAATTTTTAAAAGATCTTTTCTCCCAAGGATGTTTATAAGAAAGTGCCCAGTTTAAAACACTAAAAGAATGGGGGAAGACGGGCTTAACTCCCTCTCCTTTCCCCAGAAGGCCCCCAGGCAACCTGAAGCCGCACAAGCCGAGAAGCACGATCTTTATGTCATCCGCTTGAGCCTTAATGTGGTGGAAAATGCCGTTGAGTCACGGCCAACTTATGGCAAAACCCACAGAGTTTTGAAGGCAAGAGATGAACAGAGTTGATTCTTCATTGCCTGCCTCTAGCCTGGGCCATAGGCTACCTTAATAGTCCCTCCGCCTTAATATTCCCTCCTTAATGGGCACCTTAACATCCCCTCCTTGTTTATTATTGATGTATTTATTATTTGATGAATAGACTGCCCCCCTTGCTTGGTTGTTTATTTTACACAGAAATCCTGCTGTTTTTATTGATGTTTTAATTGCTGGGTTTATGGCTTTATTAATTTCATTTTGTTTTTTACTGACTGACTATAATCCTAACGGTTTATTGTTAGGAGCCGCTGCGGGGACAAACAGGCTCAGACGGCAGGATGTAAATACTTTAAAGGCAGGGAGCAAGTCAGAACGCCAAGGAACAACATGCAAGTTGACTCTCTCACATTTATTGATTGATCAGATTTAACGTGGCCCAAGACCGGCTTTCTATCCAGGGGGCAAAGAAGTACGTACTTCTCTTAACGGCGGTCTGTTTGTCAGAACTACCTCGGTCCCAATTTAACGACAAAGGACTTCTGCAAAAGCACAAATGCTTCAGGGATACTTAACAGCATCTCTGCAGTCATCTGGAGCCAAAGAACAAGTCTAGCAAACCCAATAACCCCCCCAGTGGTGCCCACATGCTCCTGGGAATCCCACAACGAGGGGAAGGGAGCATCAGCCTTTTTTTTTTGTTTGTTTTGCCATCTGGCTGATAGACTGCTTCTGTGTACGGAGGTTCTATGTCACCGTCATGGCTAACCACGGTTAACGGATACGAACTTGGCAAGTGCCCTTTCAAAGCCATCTGAGTGAGTGAGCTACATCAGGTTTTGCCATCACAAATTCCACAAGCCAATGTTTCAGTGCACGAAGAAGCGTTTTTCTTGGTCTCTCCCAAAACTTCAGTCCATCAATTTCATTGAGTGATCTGACGTTCTTACGCAGGGAGTGGTGGTGACTACAAACACAGGCAGCTTCAAGAGGGGACCGAATAAACATCTGGGGCAGAGGTCTGACGGTGACCATTAGCCACAAGGTCTAGATGGGGCAGGGATGCTCTGACATCTAGTTGCATGGGGGGGGGGCAAGGGTGGGAGGGCTTCTGGAGTTCTAGCCCCACTGAGGACCACCTAATAGTACCTGGGTTTTGGCCACTGTGTAGCACAGAGTGTTTTAGTTATTTATTTATCTTTGGATTTATTGTCCGCCGCTTCTGGCCAAGGTCGGCTTGTGGCAGGTTACAATCAACGTCTGTTGGGCTGGATGGGCCATTGGCCTGATACAACATGGCTTCTCTTATATAGAGCAGAGGTCCATAAGTGGTTATTAGTCACAATGTATAAATGGAAGACTCTGTCCGGGGCAGGGATGCTCTGTCTTCTTGGTGCTTGGGGGGTCATGGTGGAATTATTAGAAACCCTTTCCCCCCTCTATATTATTATTATTATTATTATTATTATTATTATTATTATTATTATTATTATTATTATTATTATTAGCCTCCCCCTGCATCCACTTCCTACATCCTGCATAATTTCCTAGCACCCTATCACGTTTCCCTTGGTGATCTTGTTTTACAAATTAAAAAAGTAAACTTCCCCCTCTGCCGCTTCTCATACAGAAGTGTTCCAACCTGTCAATCATTCTGTTTCTCTCTTTTCTCTGCCCCTTTTCAACGTGTCTTGCTGTACCTGCCCCCCTCCCCATTGCAACCATACAACAATAAATATTGGCAGGCCCATAATCGCGCTGCACAACGCAGAGAGGTTTGGCTTCATGCGAGGATTTGGAAGCAACGAAATGCCACTGGAAGCACTGCTTTAAACACCAAAAGTCAGAACATGCTGCAGAAGTGAGCAGGGACTCACAAAAGCTCCCCCCCCCCCTGCGGCTGATTTTGTTAGCCTTTAAGGTGCTCCTGGACTCTTGCTGTTTGGTATCTCAAGACGTGGGCAGTGACTCACACAAAAATCATATTTTGCCACAAACCTTGTTAGCCTTAGTGCTCCTGGACTCTTGTTCTTTTCTGCTGTTACATGTCTATCCATCTTAATCTGCCCTGTCCATCTTCATACTGCCACGAGCAGGTATAAATCGGGAGAGGCGGTATATAAATATCATTATAAATAAATAAAATATAATCAACCAGACCACTGGTTTATCTGGGCCAGTATCTCCAACTCAGACTGGCAGCCGCTCTCCAGGCAAAAGTCTCCCACGCCACCCGCGCCCTGGTCCTTTTCAGCTGCAGAAGCTGACAACTGAACCTGGGACACACGAGGCAGTCCCCATCTGCTGAATAAGACCCTTGGCCCATGAAGGTCAGTCTGGTCTTCCCCATCTGGCAGCGGATCTCCTGGATCTCAGTCAAAGGCCTTTCACAGCATTTATTACTCCCTAGTTTGCCTGCATGGCTGTGCTGTCTCTGACACCCTCTCCCGCATCATCCTGGTCTGTCTGGCTCTTTGTATCTACGTAGTCAAATCAGGGCTGAATTGCAGGAATGAATGGCAAATCTTAAACCTCTGCTTACAGCCAGCTTGGTGTAGTGGTTAGGAGTGCGGACTGCTAATCTGGCGAGCCGGGTTTGATTCCCCGCTTCCCCACATGCAACCAGCTGGGTGGCCTTGGGCTCACCACAGCACTGATGAAGCTGTTCTGACCGAGCAGGAATTTCAAGGCTCTCTCAGCCTCATCTGCCTTACCGGGGGTCTGTTGTGGGGAGAGGAAGAGAAGGTGAATGGAAGCCGCTTTGAGACTCCTTTGGGTAGAGAAAAGCGGCATATAAGAACCAACTCTTCTTCTTCTTCTTCTTCTTCAGTAATCTCAGGGCTCTCTCAGCCTCCTCTCCCTCACAGGGTGTCTGTTGTGGGGAGAGGAAAGGTAAGGTGACTGTAAACCACTTTGAGACTCCTTCGGGTAGAGAAAAGTGGCATATAAGAACCAACTCTTAAAGTTGGCAGTGTACTTGGTTCAATGTTAAAATTTAATTTTCTGTCTTTGCAAAAATGCCAGACTGCATTCCGGGCTTGAGTGTATACCACCTACGTTCAAGTGAGTTGTGGCTCTGTGCCTCTGCTTCAATTTTTATGCCGTCAAAGGTGATCTATTTCTATATCTACTAATCCTTGATCCATTTCACCTGCAATGCTGGAGACTGAAGCTTGAGCCTTCTGAGTGCTAATGAGACACTCTTCCACTGAGCCACAACCCACGGCTCTGGAGCAAGCAGAGGCCAGGGCCCCCGTACAGAATCACAGAATCACAGAATCACAGAATCACAGAATCATAGAGTTGGAAGGGGCCATACAGGCCATCTAGTCCAACCCCCTGCTCAATGCAGGATCAGCTTTCAGGACGACAAACCAGGGGTGCTTGGCCTGGGCTCCGGCGGCACAGAGGGGAGGACAATGAGTGTAGATTCACCTGGCATCCCTGCCGTCCTCACCACTCATGAATCCCACCTGCGGGCCTGTCACTGTCCCAGGGACACTCAGCACCTTGCTCCTGCCACCCGGCGCCCTTCACAGCAACGGCCCACCCTGAACTTCCCCACTACACTAAAAAGCCAATCTGCCCCCCGGTTCCTGAGACCAGTTCAAACCGTCTGACGTGCTGGGCAAGAAAAGGAAAAGACGCCACCAGGTTTGCCACCTTCCCCCTAAAAGTAATTGTGCAAAACAGCTTGCCACTGCCAGGGCAAAACAACAGACAACCCCCCACCTCCCACCCCCCAAGCACGTACCTCGCTTCTTCCTCCTGCCTTGAGTGAGCATTTCCATGGAGTTTACGAATAACAGCAGCAGGAAAAGTATCCACTGCATCTGGCCAGGAATAATTTGGGGCAAAGCGAGCATCAGATCATGTGAATGGCTTGATGTGCCTTCTCTTGCCAGACTCCGGAGAGAAAACGGCTCTTGCGCAAATAAGTTTAAAAGACAGAGAGAAAAGAAAGAAAGAAACGTTCACCGCATCTCCCGAGACTTGGTTCTGGCGCAAAATGCAGCTGCTAAGGTGGCATAGAGCGGGCATCGACCGTGTTCAACCCGACATCTGCGCCATGGTGCTGGAGACACACGGAGGGCAGACCCGGAGAGCACTTTTAACGGTGGTGGTCCCCTTCTTCGCCAGCTTCCAGAAGATCCTGTGTCAAAAACCAAACAGGCTCGCCTGCTTCGGAGAACTTTAGGTCGAACCTCTGCTGGGTCGAACCTCTCCCGGGAGCTGCCTGGCTGCCCTGCATGGCTCGGGCTGAACTTCTGCCATGGCTAGGAGATCAGGTTCAAAGGAAAGCCTCCCCAAATGAACAGGGTGGAGTCAGGGATTTAACCGTGTCCCTGCTGACGAGACGCTCTTTCACCCTTGCCCCCGAGTCACCGCAGCCCCCTGTAAAAACCCTCCAACAGACTTTCTGGATTAGTTAGGCGCAAATGCTAGCCTCTCCTCGGGACTTTATTTCGGAAACGGGGGAGAAATTTAATCGCTTCAATTTACTCAGCCGTATTCCATATGACAAGCTCGGTGTCTCTTGGCAAGAGCGGCGGGCGAGGGAATCCAAAAAGCCGTGCCCTTTCCCTTGCGGACAGCAACTAATAAATTTGCGTTGGAGAGCTCTGCTGACCTGCTGGGCCCTTTCTTTCCAAATTTTTTATCTCTGCATGGCAAAAGAGTGCCTTCGTCCCTGAGCCGGTGAGAAAAAACATCGGCAAATCTGTGAGCCTGTTGCGTTGCCTCGCTGTCTTCTCTTTTCTGTTCGGCTTTGCGTTTTAGATTCCATACATTGCTGGCAAAACTGGAGATTCTCCGGATTCGTTCAAAAATAATTTAGCCGCGTTTGCAGGAACAGAGGAGCCATCTGAAATCAGGAAAGGGGGGGGGGGATCAGAATGAATGCAGCTGAGCTGTGCTGCTGGTTTTTGTTCCAGAGGACGAAGGGTACATCTTCGGTTTAGCCAGATGGTCATTTTTTCCAACAATGATTTCTAACAGAAGCGGAATTGTGGTGCGAGCCTGCAACTTAAAAAGGGAGAGCAGCACAGAGGGAACAAATGATTCTCTGCTAAACGTCTTGCCAAAAAAACCCCCATTTCTAAGCAGGGTTTTACTCACAATAAAAGAGGTGTCAATGCAAAAGAGCTTCTCCCCCAAACCAACAATCTCCCCACCCCCTTTTTAATCATGTCCTCTGCGGCATTATGTTAAAATAAAAGCTGCCAAGAAATAATTACAGAGTTACCTGGAGGAGTCTAATCTAATGAAAAGACCCATCAGAAGGAGACTTTTCAAGGGGGGTTTTTGGGTTGGTCTGCAGCAAAACATCGAGATTCGAATCCAGTCGCACCTTAGAAACCAGAATTTTCAGGTAGAAGTTTTTCAGAATCAAAGTATCCGATGAAGGGAGCTCTGACTTTCAAAAGCAAATGCCCTGAAAATCTCGGTCTGTAAGGTACAACTGGACTCAAAACTATCAGAATGAACAGAGTCATTTCAGATAGTGGGCACTGCCTGCCTTGGAACGGGCATGCCTTTGGATAATATTTCAGGCGGGAATGGACAATTTTTAAACGTTTGCAAAATTTGCCCATAATGATTCCAGGGGAAAAAAAAGGAGGAATAAGTGAAGGGGTGTGTGAGAGAGAGCCAGCTCTGAACTGAGTGCATGTTTGGGGTCCCGAAAAGGAACACTACATTCTCCCTCCCCCATATAAAATGCAGAAATCTCACAATATTTAATGTTGAATGGGTTGAAATTGTTTTCATCTACAGAATGTTTCGGCTAGATATCGGGGGTTGGGTCAGAGACGGGGATGGGGGCAGGCCACCACATTTGCAGAAGGTCCAGCAATAGCCCAACCACTGACAAGCTGAGAACCACTGAGAACCACTTTGGGCTGATCCTGCGTTGAGCAGGGGGTTGGACTAGATGGCCTGTCTGGCCCCTTCCAACTCTATGATTCTATGATTCTAAGGTCAGGGGACACAACCCACAAAAAATGCAGTCTGGTGGACATCTGTTGGCATCTCTGGCCTGAAGGAAGCTTGCCTGGCCTCAATCAGGGTCAGGGCCTTTTTAGTCCTGGCCCGTCCTCGTGGAATGAGCTCCCGGGAGAGCTGAGGGCCCTGATGGAGCCGTCACAGTTCTGCAGGGACTGCAAAAGAGAGCTCTTTTGCCAGGTCATTGGTTGAATCCAGGGCAGGTAAGATCGAGGCCCCTCTCCAGGCCAAACCGGGACATCAGATTATTCCTTAAACCCCAAGGTGGGATGCTATCTGTGGAGCATGTGTGTGTGTGGGGGGGAGTATAGCCACCAGATTATGCTGGTCTTAATTTAAATGTGGGGGGAGGGGTTAATGGGTTTTATAATTGGGGTAAAACTCTTTGTTCCCTGCCACGAGCTGTTTTGTAGGGGTGGTGGGTTAGAAATTAGATAAGAAATAGAATAAATAAAAGGCCAAGAAGAAAACTGGAGAGAAGAAAGTGAGCCAAGCCTTGGGAGGGCCAAATAAGCGGACAAGAATGCAGTCCCTAACTTCTTCCATTCAAGTATTCTGGCCTTTAGCCCCTTCCAGACACAGTACAAGAAGGCAAACTCTCAGCTGTTCAGAACAATGTAGCCCCCGCTCCCCCCAAGATGGATCGCAGCATTTTTATTTCACTGCAAATGCTAATATTTTGCCCTAATGAAAATACAAACAACTCAGCAGCTACTGTGTAAACAAGTATCAATCCAAGTAAAACATGCCAAGAACCGAGAGCCTTTTGTCATGCAACATTGTCTCAAATAGCACAAAATACAAATATTTAAGACCAATAACCAACAATGGCTAGAAAATACGTGGAAGTGCAAATCATACAAGTAGGTAGTAGTATGGCCAGGACATGCGGAGAAGCAACTCAATGCAGTAGCAGCTGAATTTGGAAGCCTTATTTAGCTTTGGAGCCGGTCAAGAGCCTTGGCAGCCATTTGGAGCTCCAACCTGCTTGGTTTCATTGACTGAATTTCTGAAGAAGCTGTGGGTGGAAATTAGCTTGAACCGGTGGCTTTTTTGAATTGTATTGTTTACACTTTCATGTCTTTTCTATTGTTGGTTATTAGTCTTAAATATTTGTATTTTATGCTATTTGAGGCAAGGTTGTGTTAAAAAGACCCTCAATTCTTATTTTACTTGGATTATTCATGTTTACACAACAACTGCGGAACTGTTTGCATTTTCACTTTTGGTTGGGGGCAAAGTTAAGTAAAGCATCCACACCCAGCATCCACACCCAGCCACATGATAACTCCCTGCCAAATGGGTTTGAGGGGTCTGATTGGCTGGTTTGGCAGGGAGTTATCATGTGGCAATGCATCAGCCACTAGGCCATACCGCTGCATGGTAAGTAAATGTGGCCTTAAAGCATTGCATCTTTGCAAAGGACAGCCTCCAATCTCAAAGTAGAAGAGTTGGTCTTTATACCTCACTTTTCACTGCCCAAAGGAGTCTCCAAACTGAGAGCAAGTTTGGTGTCGTGGTTAGGAGTGCGGACTTCTAATCTGGCATGCCAGGTTCGATTCTGCACTCCCCCACGTGCAGCCAGCTGGGTAACCTTGGGCTCGCCACGGCACTGATAAAACTGTTCTGACCAAGCAGTGATATCAGGGCTCTCTCAGCCTCACCCACCTCACAGGGTTTCTGTTGTGGGGAGAGGAAAGGGAAGGCAACTGTAAGCTGCTTTGAGCCTCCTTCGGGTAGGGAATCACAGAATCACAGAATCATAGAGTTGGAAGGGGCCATACAGGCCATCTAGTCCAACCCCCTGCTCAACGCAGGATCAGCCCAAAGCATCCTAAAGCATCCAAGAAAAGTGTGTATCCAACCTTTGCTTGAAGACTGCCAGTGAGGGGGAGCTCACCACCTCCTTAGGCAGCCTATTCCACTGCTGAACTACTCTGACTGTGAAATTTTTTTTCCTGATATCTAGCCTATATCGTTGTACTTGTAGTTTAAACCCATTACTGCGTGTCCTTTCCTCTGCAGCCAACGGAAACAACATCCTGCCCTCCTCCAAGGGAAAAGCGGCATATAGCATATACCTGCTATTCGATCAGACTTTCTAGCCCCAGCAAGCCAATCGTTTTTACTGCATCACCTTTGGTTTGTTTTCATCTCCTTTCCTTTGACTTTGTTCCTTTGCTCCACCATTTTGCCAGGGCCCTTATAGAAAAAGAAACCGAAAAAAATCAAAAAAGCATGTTTTAATAAAGAAGCCCGATTGATCCAAATTTAATTTAGAAAGAATTCATTCCAAAAATATGTGCTGCCCTCAGACTGGAAACAATCCCGACAGGAACACAGATTTTAGATGGCGGCGCCAAATTGTATGGGAATTGAACCGGATTTCTCCAAAAGGGTCAGGGACGGCTATATATGAAGTGGGTTCATTCATTAGAAAGGACTCTTGACTGAATTACTGAAAAAGCCTTCCAATATGAATATAGCCAGTATAATATTATAGGCTTTGTAATTTTAATTTTAAGCTAGCAGGAATGTCACCGACCTACTCAGCATGCACCACCAAACAATCTGACTACCCTCCGAAAACATGTCTCAGGCTGGCAACCTTCAAATGGATACTGACATTTCGCAACATGGGCTTTGTGACATTTTTGTCTTAAACAGATGTTCTTTCTATGATTTTAGGGTTTCCTCTTAAGCTTCCAATGTACGTTTTTAACATTTCATATTTTTATGCCGCCCTGAAGTTTATTTTTAAAAGTATCCCCTATCTGCACATGGGCTCGTTGTACAGATGTTTTGATCCGCAGTGTGAAATTATTACTCAGACATATAATGATAGTTATGGACCCTTTTACATGCATTCCCACTCCCTACCCCAGTCTATAGCATTCTTTGGTTAGCAGCCAATGAGCTACTTTAGGTTTTTCAAGGCCTTGAGCATGCCCTGTGGAATGTCTGCCTTGTTTCTTTGAACAGCCAGCCTTCCCCCATGAGACATCTCTCAATTATCCAAGAAGTCTGCCTTCCCAGCTGTATGGCTGATGTTTAAGAAGCACAAGTATGAAACCACCTTGGACCCAAAGATCAAATTGAACAGTTCTTTGGATTGTTACCTTGTCATCTAAATCAGGGGTAGTCAAACTGCGGCCCTCCAGATGTCCATGGATTACAATTCCCAGAAGCCCCTGCCAGCGAATGCTGGCAGGGGCTTCTGGGAATTGTAGTTCATGGACATCTGAAGGGCCGCAGTTTGACCACCCCTAATCTAAATGAACAAATACAGTCAAGTGACTTAATTCATCTCAAGATTCTTCCCATTTCGACCCTTGTGATTATGTTCAGTTAGCAAGCAAGGAAGAAGAAGAAAATAATTTGGAATTGCACAGTCATGAAGTTTCCTTTTCTGTACTAAATAAAAGTAGCCAAGCAAACCCCAAGTTTGCAAAGTCTAAACTAATCAGATGAGAGCATTCTGGAATTCACTCTGGAATGGAGGTAGGTAGGTAGGTAGGTAGGTAGGTGATAGATAGATAGATAGATAGATAGATAGATAGATAGATAGATAGATAGATAGATAGATAGATAGATAGATAGATAGATAGATAGATAGATTGATTGATTGATTGATTGATTGATTGATTGATTGATTTCGGTCAATGACCAGTACAAAATACAAAACAGTAAAACACTATATAAGATTGATTAAAAATTCCAAAATACTTCATGTATTCAATAAATCCTTCCTAACCCTTATACGTATTAAGCCAGGTACTTCTACATTTAATTGCTAGTCTTGCATATTTGGCAATAATATGGGATAAATTCTTATTTTTACCCGAAAGGAGTTCCTTTAGTTTGGCTTGTCTTGAAGTAGCCCTTAAGTCAGTAAAGATGGAATACAGTAATTCCTGTTGCAATTGGTTATAAGTACAGCAATTATAAGTACAGGGGGTGGGTGGGTTGTAGGGAGGGATCTTTGGGGTGATTGGGGAGGGTGGAAGGGGGTTCTTAATTCTTTTTTATTGCTTTAATGTGTTTTTATGTTTTGCTGATATGAGCCGCTGCTAGCTAGCCAGCCTAGGAGCAGCAGCATAAAACTGTATTATTATTATTTATTTATTATTATTTATTATCACTGAAATTGTGTTAATTAGATTGTTGTTGTTGTATTGGTTTATGTTATATATTAATTCCTTCCATGTATCCCCCCATGTTGTATGTAAACCGCCCTGAAGGGTGGTATAGAAATCAAATAAATAAATAAATAAATTCCTGGCAAATAGATGGGGAAGAAATGGAGATAGTGACAGATTTTATTTTCCTGGGCTCCAAGATCACTGCAGATGGGGACTGCAGCAAAGAAATTAAAAGACGCTTGCTCCTGGGGAGGAAAGCTATGGCAAATCTAGACAGCATCCTAAAAAGCAGAGACATCACCCTGCCAACAAAAGTGCGTTTAGTCAAGGCTATGGTCTTCCCAGTTGCAATGTATGGCTGCGAAAGTTGGACCATAAGGAAGGCCGAGCGTCAAAGAATTGAGGCTTTTGAACTCTGGTGCTGGAGAAGACTCTTGCGAGTCCCTTGGACTGCAAGGCGAACAAACCGGTCAGTCCTAGAGATCAGCCCTGACTGCTCTTTAGAAGGCCAGATCCTGAAGATGAAATTCAAATACTTTGGCCACCTCATGAGAAGGAAGGACTCCCTGGAGAAGAGCCTAATGCTGGGAGCGATTGAGGGCAAAAGAAGGGGACGACAGAGAATGAGGTGGCTGGATGGAGTCACTGAAGCAGTAGGTGCAAGCTTAAATGGACTCCGGGGAACGGTGCAGGACAGGAAGGCCTGGAGGATCATTGTCCATGGGGTCACGATGGGTCGGACACGACTTCGCACCTAACAACAACAACAAATAAATAAATAAATAAATAAATAAATAAATAAATAAATATTATTATTATTATTTCAATTTTTATTCCCCACCACTCCCAGAGCTGGCTTGTAGTGGGTTATAACAGTCCTATCAATCAATCAATCAATCAATCAATCAATCAAATATTTATGTCATGGCCCCGTCTCCAGAGGGTGCCTCTGCACCACTGCCTGAGCTCATTCTGCCAGCTCCCTCGGAGGAAGAAGTGGAGGAGCCGGAGCAAAGGAGCAGGGTGCTGCTTAGAGAGGCAAGTCCCGATAGGGAGCCACAACCAGGTCCCAGCCGGACAAGCACCATGCCCTCTGCACCAGCACTACCTCAGCCTGCAGCAACACCCCTGAATAGCCCAGACTCATCTCCAGAGCGCAGGAGGGAATGCAGGAGGACAACATCGGCAACACGCAGGCAAAGTGCTCGGCTTAGACTACAGCAACAGGCTAGGTTGGGCTCAGGTGGGGCTCATTCATCGGGGGAAGGCTGAGTGCCAGGTGCAGCCACTTGGTGTGACAGCTCAGCTTGTTCTTAAGCACAGCAGAAGTGCTTCCCAGTGTGGCTGCAACCTTCTGCACATGTCCACCCGTTGCCTTGACTGGTTTCCTGCTCCCCGACGCTTCAGCAAGCTTGACCTTGGTAAAGATAAACGACAACTCTTTCGGTTCTCCTTTGGACTTTGTCAGCTAACAATTCCTGATAAGACCTGGACTGGACTTTTGACTACTCTCTGGTACGCGCTTTGAACTTGCTGCACTCGGTAACTGTGCTTGCCCTTGCACTAACCCTGCGTGTGCCCGGCTAGGGCAGCACAATTTAAAGCTCTCCTACCAGTCATTTTTCTTCTCAACCCTCCCAGCTGTTTGACTCCATGCATGGAAAATGTATCTTTAAAAAAATTAAATATACAACCAACAAGACGGTGTATAAATTAAGCGGGTATATTCTCAGCTCAGGGAAAATGCGCCTTGGCATGTTCATGTGGCTTTCCGCCTGCAGGGAAATAAGCCTTTCTGGGTGCCGGGAAAAGGGTTAAGCACCTTCCCGTGGCCTCTCTGGTGGAGTCTGGGACCGTCCACTTGAATACGTACAATACACACCTTTGTACATATACAAAATTCACTTTTCTTGGATGCTTTAGGATGCTTAGGGCTGATCCTGCGTTGAGCAGGGGGTTGGACTAGATGGCCTGAATGGCCCCTTCCAACTCTAGGATTCTATGAATAAAACATCGGGAAGCACTTCACATGTTCCCCGCAGTCGGGCTCTGAGAAACATTATGGCTTTGGGCTTCTCCATGTTTGCAACTCCCTCAATTGTTCTCCATCGGCATTTTATTGTTGTCAGATTTCAAATTTCTTCCTTTGACCTTCAATCCTCAACGAAGGCTGCCGTTCCCAGCCTTCTGGTGGATTTAAGAGGAGAGGGGTTTGCCCCCTCCCCAGCCTTTAACCCTCGCTCTTCCAGATTCTAAATCTCCCGTCTCTCCTTATCCCTCCAGCTATCTGAAAACCATCAACATGTGGCAGTCGGGGGGTGGGTGGGTGGGGGCAGGAGGCAGATACCTATTAATCCGATGCCAGCTCCCCGAAAGTTTATGGTGCCTAAGAATCTGAAATCCTTTCCAGCTCCGGCCTACTTCCCCACCTCTTAATTGCATAATCATAATCAGTTCCTCCAGCTTTTCCTTGAAGGACTCGTCTTCTGATCTTTAATCATCTTCAGAACTCTTTTATGAGCACAGGAAACGGCCTGATATTGAGCCTGCCCCTTGTTCCAGCAAGCGCAGGATCATCTGCTCTCAGCCCTGCCAGCTCCTGGTTGGGAAATCCCAGGCGATTTTGGGGGTGGAGCCTGGGAAGGGCGGAGTTTGGGGAAGGGGAGGGACTTCAGTGGGGCATGAAGCCATAGAGTTCCCCATCCAAAGTATTCTCCAGGAGAACTGGTTTCTCCAAATTAACAGGTCTCCTGGCTCTTCTTCACCTCACAAGAACAGGAGGTACTTCAGAAGAGCATTGTGGTATGCTCTGTGAGGGAGCATCCCTTTGGAAATATCTGTCCCTGTCATAGGGTTGGAACTTCCCAACGTTTTATGCCTCTGGGCCGCCATTTTGTGGTTGCATCCACTGCTCCTTTCTCAGGATGCCAAAAGCACCCATGAGCTCAAGATGTTTGGAGACCCTCAGTCTAACGGGTCCCATCACAATAAAATCAGAGTCCAGCAGGGGCACCTTTAAGACCAACAAAGATTTATTCAAGGCATGAGCTTTCGAGTGCAAGCACTCTTCGTCAGACTAAGAACTGACCATCATAACAGTAGGAATATAGAAGCAAAAGTTAATCCTGTTACATTAGTAAAGCATCCACACCCAGCATCCACACCCAGCCACATGATAACTCCCTGCCAAATGGGTTTGAGGGGTCTGATTGGCTGGTTTGGCAGGGAGTTATCATGTGGCAATGCATCAGCCGCTAGGCCATACCGCTGCATGGAAAGTAAATGTGGCCTTAAAGCATTGCATCTTTGCAAAGGACAGCCTCCAATCTCAAAGTAGAAGAGTTGGTCTTTATACCTCACTTTTCACTGCCCAAAGGAGTCTCCAAACTGAGAGCCAGTTTGGTGTAGTGGTTAGGAGTGTGGACTTCTAATCTGGCATGCCAGGTTCGATTCTGCGCTCCCCCCACATGCAACCAGCTGGGTGACCTTGGGCTCAACACAGCACTGATAAAACTGTTCTGTCCGAGCAGTGATATCAGGGCTCTCTCAGCCTCACCCACCCCACAGGGTGTCAGTTGTGGGGAGAGGAAAGGGAAGGCGAATGGAAGCTGCTTTGAGCCTCCTTCGGGTAGAGAAAAGCGGCATCTAAGAACCAACTCTTCTTCTTCTTGAGTAATCTCAGGGCTCTCTCAGCCTCACCTCCCTCACAGGGTGTCTGTTGTGGGGAGAGGAAAGGGAAGGGGAATGTAAACTGCTTTGAGACTCCTTCGGGTAGAGAAAAGCGGCATATAAGAACCAACTCTCCTTCTTCCTCAGTAATCTCAGGGCTCTCTCAGCCTCACCCACCCCACAGGGTGTCTGTTGTGAGGAGAGGAAAGGGAAGGCGACTGTAAGCTGCTTTGAGACTCCTTCGGGTAGGGAAAAGTGGCATATAAGAACCAACTCTTCTTCTTCTTCAAGCGGCTGACAACCGCCTTCCCTACCTCTTCCCACCACAGTCAATGTATTAATTAAAATTTTTATTCAAAAATCATCTGAGAGCTCTATATCTGAACAAAACCTTATTGCCTAGATACAGCATGCACCGGCACGCCCCATAAATATCAATCAAGTTACGTATACAGGGCATTCCTATTCTACCTGTCAAATGAAAGGCTAAATTTCAAAATTTCTTCCCCAGAGCTTTGCCAAAAAGGGGGAAAAACATACAGAATTCCAGGTATGAAGGATTCAGGGGTCATTAGGAGTGGTCAGCTTAGATAGCAACTATTGGGCTGGCCAACACAGCGAAATCCTTCAAGGCTGAAAACTGCACGTTAGCTAGAATTGAAAAAAATGCAAGCTAGCAGATTGACACCAGAACCAGAACACAAACCCTAAAGCCTGTTCTGTTTAAAAAAATAAAAATTAAAATTAAGCAGTGATTTAAACAGCATTAGGGAGGAGGAATACAAGCAAGGGGAGGCTGATTCTGTGAAGGCTCAAAGGGGTGACAGGTGACAGTGGATGAGCGAGAGGGTTGTGAGTGTCCTGCATAGTGCAGGGGGTTGGACTAGATGACCCAGGAAGTCCCTTCCAACTCTATTATTCTATTATTCTAAAACTGTCTCCACCCAGTGGCCAGGACGGAAGCCCAACTGGAATGGGTCGAGCGCTGAAGTTTCCTCCAAGAATGCCAGGAGCTGATCCGCCTAATTAAAAATTAGTCTTATATTTTGGAAAAACTTTATTGTATTAATATCTATGGTCATAAGCCAGGGGACAGGTTCTTTTTTCTTTGTTGTATTATTACTTCAAACCGTCCCATCGTTCAAGTTGTAATTCCCACCAGGAGACTGCAATCCCTAGTTGAAAACACTTTTGCGCTTCCTCACATGGAAGTAGGGAAGCTCAAGATCACAGAATTGATCTTACAATCCCAAGCATTGTAACAGTGGAATACACCCATGCACTCAAAACAACCAGTAAGGGTTCTTTGATTATCTTCAAAGTAAGAAAAATGCTATTAAGTATATCTCCGCAGTGCCTCCCAGCTCATACCCAAAGTCTATTCTTCTATGTGACGATCGCAGCAAGACTAGTTCTGGCCAAGAAATGGAAACGCAAGAACTACCTTCAATAGAAGACTGGTTGAACAAACTAGCTGACTTTGCCAAGATGGCCAAACTGACACTGATAGTTAATGGAAAAACAGAAGAGGCATTCCAAGAACAATGGGGCCCTTATCTGAATTATTTAAGAAAATAAACTAAAAGGGGACATGAAATGGAGAATTAAGTGTAACAAATGAAGAGCATAACTTATCTTTCTTTGTATTAACAATTTATACTATTTGTTCTGTTCTATCTTTATCTTTATGAAAATAAAAATATATATTGCAAAAAAACAAACAAACAAAAAAGAATAGGGACACAGTAGCACTATTGCGGGGACCAGAAAGTGACATTGTAACAGGTGATGAAGAGAGGGCTGACCCCTGCACAAAATCCCTTAAGGTAGAATCAAAGAATTATAGGTTTGTAAAGGGTTCTCCAGGGTCATCTAGCCCAACCCCCTGTACACTGCAAGGTAGACCTTGTTATTCTACTAGGTTCCAAGCCATTGGTGCTTTTAAAAGTCAATGGTAAGGTTAGTGCTGGGAGGTGCCATCTGAAGCTACAATGGGATAATCTCTTGCATCCAGACAGTACATTTTGATGGAGAGCCTTCCCATCTCTGGAGGCCAGGACAGCTTGTGTGTACGACATCTCCCGTAACATTCAACTATTAAATTAGCACTCGTATGGAACAACTCATTCAAAAGAGGTCAAACCAGTTAGGCCGAGCCGTGCCGTCGTCCCCCCTCCCCCAGCAGCATGTCTTCCACAAAGCCCAGAAGGAACACTTGCATAAATCAAGAACTGCCGTTCGGCTTGCCTTGACAATAATGTCAAATCTCCCTTTTTTGTGTGCAATCCCGAATTCTTTCTTATGGTTGCCATTAATAACGTGACATTTACTGGGCTTCCTCCAGATGTCTGCGCCGGCAAATGTCGTCCCAAAGGAATTTGCGATTACCCGGTCTTTCATGAGGAGGGCCCTGTGGACAACTGAGCACAAGCCAGGAGCGGTAGCCTGGCTGTCCTCTCCTTCCAGGTGACACAGAATCCCTGCTGGAGGTTGATGGGGGGGGGGGGGAGAGTAGGCTCAGAAGGGCTTCTGAATTGACTAAGGGGCAGGATTACAGGGCAGCGGAACCCGAGCCTGCCTGCATCTGGAGCCAAGCTATTTAATAGCATCAGTCCCCCTGGTTCTTGGGAAAGAGACAGTGGAAATGCACCACATGTAACAACCACAGGCATTTATAAATGAAATTCAGAAAATATGAATGAAAGCCCCCCGCCCCCCTTTCATTGGATAAGTATGTGTCACATACTCAGCTGCTGTCAAAGGGAAAACGGCTTTCTCTGATCTGTCGTACACATTTGCTCAAAGTTCTGCCGTTCAGCAGGCGCTGGTTATTTGTGTTCAAGTTCCACCCCGTCCCGCAGCCCCCCTAAGGCCCAAGTAAAACCCCATAAACCTATAAAATCGGAAGCTCGAGAGATTAAAAAGACCCAAGTTTCTGCCCCGCTGGTATCGTTCCTGAGGCAAAGACGGGTTGAAAAGTTCTTGAACTGATTAATGTTCTTTGCTTAACACCCTCTGGGGGTGCAAATTTAACAGCAATTAACACGGTCGGTTCCATCACAGGCTTGGGGGGTCTTGTAGAGAACCGGAGACAGGGAAAGTGTCAATCTCCCCCCCCCCCTCCCCGCAGGCTTCCCGTCCATATTTGGGGATGTTTTAACACAGCCATGTGTGTCCTCTGCTTTTGCCTCCTGGGATCACCAGCACAGGAAACAGGGAGTCCTAAAAGGAAGTCAAGAACCACAGTCCTCTCTGGGACGGGGATGGAGAAAAATCCCAATAAAATGGGAGCCTCTGATCTCTTCCTCTAGTTTTGTTTTCTGATGTCAAGTTGCAGCTGCTCTCAGACTACTAATAGGATGGTGATCTAAAGGCTTGCTGGGTGGCAAAGAAAAATCTGTTAGGTGTCATCAGTGACAAAGCTTTTCCTGGCGCACGTGAGAATGCTCTCTTGATGTGGAGCTAGGCAAAAGCAGAGAGCGGTGGCCTTAGCACAATGGTCCCCAACCTTTTTTGGGCTGGGGACAGGGGGGCGGGGAGGGAGGATCGGGGACCCAGCAAGCCTCTAGATGTTGATCTTGTACAAAAGACCACTAAGGAAGACCTTTTGGGGTCAAAACGCATTTGGCCCATTCATAGAATCATAGAATCATAGAGTTGGAAGGAGCCATACAGGCTACCTAGTCCAACCCCCTGCTCAACGCAGGATTAGCCCTAAGCATCCTAAAGCATCCAAGAAAAGTGTGTATCCAACCTTTGCTTGAAGACTGCCAGTGAGGGGGAGCTCACCACCTCCTTAGGCAGCCTAGTTCCACTGCTGAACTACTCTGACTGTGAAAAACTTTTTCCTGATATCTAGCCTATATCGTTGTACTTGAAGTTTAAACCCATTACTGCGTGTCCTCTCCTCTGCAGCCAACAGAAACAGCATCCTGCCCTCCTCCAAGTGACAACCTTTCAAATACTTAAAGAGGGCTATCATGTCCCCTCTCAACCTCCTTTTCTCCAGGCTGAACATTCCCAAGTCCCTCAACCTATCTTCATAGGGCTTGGTCCCTTGGCCCCAGATCATCTTCGTCGCTCTCCTCTGTACCCTTTCAATTCTGTCATGTGCAGTTAGATGTGTGTTGTTTTTACTAGGTTTTTAATAACTGAACCAGTGCACTTTATTTAATAAATATTTGTAAAAAAAAAAAATTAATCTTGTTGTTACAGGTCAACCTTTGGGTTCCTGGCTGCTTTATACCGAGTCATGCTCCTGTCCGGGGAAATGGGGAATTCACCATTCTTGCCACATCAGTCAAGCTGCATAGATTCCAAGCCTCTAGATGTGCAACCTGAAAGATTTTGTGCTCCTACAAGAGCAGAAATTGGCTCCCAAAGAGGCAGCCTCTCTCATAGAATCACAGAATCATAGAGTTGGAAGGGGCCATGCAGGCCATCTAGTCCAACCCCCTGCTCAACGCAGGATTAGCCCTAAGCATCCTAAAGCATCCAAGAAAAGTGTGTATCCAACCTTTGCTTGAAGACTGCCAGTGAGGGGGAGTTCACCACCTCCTTAGGCAGCCTATTCCACTGCTGAACTACTCTGTGAAAATTTTTTCCTGATATCTAGCCTGTATCGTTTTACTTGTCGTTTAAACCCATTACTGCATGTCCTCTCCTCTGCAGCCAGCAGAAACAGCATCCTGCCCTCCTCCAAGTGACAACCTTTCAAATACTTAAAAAGTAAAAACCTTTCAAATCTCATCTCTTTGTGGCACACATCTCTGCAACAGTACCAGCTGGAAACTTAACCCACATCTTGAAGAGAGGTTTGTTCAGCATCCGGCGTCATACCACAGGCAGGAGAGCCATGGCTAACTGACACAGGTTTGTTTGCATATGGCCTGATGGAATTTATAGGAATGTGTGGAACATCGATTGAGGCCTGGAGGACATGCAGACAGGCATACAGTATCGAGAATGAACAAGGCGATGACAGGTCTAATGGCCAACACTCATCACTTCACTGGGATCTCAGTCCACATTTACTAATGCACAGGGGTGAGAACGTTTGCCGAGAAGTGTACAGGGTATCCAAGACGAGATGGTGCTGACAAACAGGAAGAAGAAGAAGAAGAAGAGTTGGTTCTTATATGCCGCTTTTCCCTACCCGAAGGAGGCTCAAAGCGGCTTACAGTCGCCTTCCCATTCCTCTCCATTCCATAGGCTGCACCTATGCCTTGAATCACTGGATCATAGAGTTGGAAGGGATCTCGAGGGTCATCTAGTCCAACGCCCTGCACAGTGCAGGAACTGACGACTACCTGCCCACCCACGGTGACTCCAATTTCATGCCCAAGTGATCCCACCTCCAAAAATCTCCAGAATCCAGCCTGGCCTCGACGGAATTCACCTACCATCCCACGGTGGCAATTAACAAACCTCTGGGCATGCAAAAAAGGGCCAGAAAGGTCTTCGGGGTATGAGTTTTCGAGAGTCATAAGAATTGGAAAGGACTTCCAAGTCATTTAGTTCAACCCTCTGCCCAGTTAAGCAAACTCACAGATATCTGCCTACCCACAATGACCCCAATTCCATGCCCAAAGGATGCCTCCCTCCTCTTGAAAGCTTCTACACCAAAGTCTTGTTGGTCTCTAAGGTGCTACTGGATAGGAAATTGTTTTCTTGACAGAGAATCTTCTGTTTAGAAATTCCAACTCTTCCCAGATCTCCAGTTCCCATGATTCCTCGGTCCATAGGTTTGTAGCTGGTTCCAATCTGCAGTGAAGGCGCACCCAAATTCTGAAACACTTTTTTTTTACCCGTATGAAGCTTACCAATTGGAAGATGGAACCCTTGGCGTGCTGTTTTGGCCTATTCCCCTCCAGTGGAATATAGCAAGCGTGTTCATCCCCCTACACCACAAACCCAAGGAGTGCTCCGAATTCTCGAGTGAAAGACCTGAGCTGAACCTGAGTGGGTGGGCTGGTGGGTAAAAAGGAAAAGGGAACCCCCCAGGGGGGTCTCATCCAGTGAGAGGGGCCTTGGCAAAGTAATTTGGTAACCCCTGAATTAGAATTAGAAGATTAAGACAATTGAGGGTTTTTATTCCAACGGGTTTGTTTATGGAAAGAAAACGGAGAGCCAGATGATGAAAACCTACCGTTTATGGGTAATTTTTCAATTTATTTTGCTTCGGCATTAAAACAGAAATATTCGCCGAGCCATTGTTACTTCTTGGGTGGGGGAGACATGCTTTCCTTGAGCCATGGCAAAAAAAAAAAAAAAATTAACTCTTTGCGTAGGGATTTCTTTTTTTTGTCTCTACAGGAAGGTAGAGATGGGGAGAAAGAGGGAGAACAGCAAAAAAAGACAGCAGGAGGGTTAACCTAGGAGAAGAAAGAGAGGGGATGGTAGGCATCACCTGCATGGCTGGACTGAACTGTCTCATGGGCATGCATTCTACACAAACCCATGAAGCTGCTCTATGCTGCGTCAGATCTTCGATCCTTCAAGATCAGTATTGCCTGCTCAGACTGGCAGTCGCTCTCCAGGGTCTCTGGCTGAGGTCATTCACAACACCTACTATCTATTCCAGCCTTTCTCACCACGGAGAAACCCCAGAAACCTTATTTCAAAAACAGGTGTCCCTATTTGTTTCAAGTGTTTCATATACTGTGTCCTGACGGCTCAAAAAGTCCATGGTTTTCTGACAGCTCGCATGCTTGAAAAAACAGAGACACAAGTTTTTGTTATAATGCCACTGAAGAAGATGAAAACTCAAAACAGGGAATAGAATTATATTACCCGTATTTGCCGGCGTATAAGACGACTGGGCGTATAAGACGACCCCCCAACATTTCCACTCAAAATATAGAGCTTGTTACATTACAGTACAGTACTATGAGCCACTATGGGCAGCTATGTCTATCCCAACTGAAGTGCACCCGGCGTATAGGACGACCCCCCCACTTGGAGGCATGTTTTTCAGGGGGGAAAAGTAGTCTTATACGCCAGCAAATACTGTATTTATCCGGAATCTGTTTTGGTGGTTAGATTATATTTTGTTTGAAATTTTTAAAATCCAAGAAAGTTTTTAGGTTATGGGCAATTAAATTAAAAAGAGAATTTAGGATAGCCAAGTGGCCGGAGTTTTCTTCTTGGTTTCCGGACTAGTCATTTGAAAATTATGGTGGTGAGATTCTGCTCAGGATGTGAACTGCTCCGTTCAGTAGGGAGGGAACCTAAAGGGCCCCTGCTCCCCCCTCCCTCTCAGAACTCCACCAGAATACTCTGGACCTGTTTGCACTGTTGCACTGTTTATATTGTTTATACTGTTATATTGTTATATGGTTACAGCTATTAGTTATTAATATTATTGTACAGTTACTCATACGTTATAGACTGTTTCATGTATTGTTCTTATGTTCTTACATTCCATGTAAACCACTCTGAGCCTCCGGGGAGGGCAGTATATAAATATAATAAATAAACATTGGACCCTACCTGTATTCTCACTTGGTATGATCTCATGCAGACTCTCCAATCCTCTCTTTCTGAGCAGGCCAATCAGTTCTAGAAGATTCCATTCGGGGGGAAGGGAGCCAACTTTTCAGCTGGGGAGGTGAAATAAAGGTGTATGTTAACCATCTGCCAGGTTCAGAGGTGGACACAGACACCAGTAGAGATTTGAGCTCTTTATTAGGAACCCAGCATTGTACAAGCAGAACTGAAAACAGAACCAACCCCCCCCCCCAAACCCAAAACTTATATACACACAAGAGAACAATGGATCTTCCCAGCAGTGCATGCTATTGGTCAGTTTCAGTTGGAACAGACTGGATCCAGCCCCCAGCTCTAGCCACACATTGGTCAATTACATCACACACAATGCAGTACAAAAACCTTTAATGGCATCCATAATAAAACAGTATGCAAAACAGTTCTGTAAATACAGATCTATAAAGCTGTAAGAAAAAGCAGGCAAAGGGGCAGCAAATACCAAAAGATAAAACCAGTGACCTTTACTTCTTTACCCTGTGGGTCATTACTATAGATAAATAGTTGGTGGGCAATTACATCATAAGCAATGATCCTACCTTGCACTTCAAGCTCGATTCTTGGCAGGTCTACAGACACAAGGTGATGCTTGGCTCTCATGGCCCCTTCGTATATGCCCAGGGTGATATGGACCGCCAGTTTGGGGTCAGGAATTTTCCTCCAGGCCAGATTGCCTTAGGGATCCTGGAGGGTTTGGGGCTTCCTCTGGTCACTGAGCAGTGAGGAGAGGAAGGCAGCTGTGAATTTCCTGCATTGTATGGGAGGGGGTCAGACTAGATGACCATTGAAGTCCCTCCGCGCTCTATGTTTTCATGGAAAGTACGGTTGAAATTGTGAACTTGGAGAGAAAAACTGGTATTGTTCTGGGTTTGGTAGATTGAAAGTAGCTCTCCCCACACACACACCTGCAGTTCAGCTGGCCGGGCATTCGTTTGTTATATTGATTAGATAGTGGTCCCCAACCCCCGGTCCCGGGACCGGTACCAGTCTGTGGATCAGTCGGTACCGGGCGGCGGCTCCTCCTCGTCCTCCTCCCCAGCTGCTGTCTCGAGGGCTGCCCTGCCACTCTGCTGCTGGCACACCTTTGGTGCTCTCCAGCGGCTGCCATGGCTGGAGCTCCCCCTCGGCGTGGCACTGTGCAGCTGCTGCTGGCAGCGCCCACCAGCAGGTGGCGGGAAGTGGAGCAGGGGTTCAGGCGGCGGCGATAGCCCTCAGCAAAAGACTACCCCCCCCCCCCGGACCTCAGTAAAATTGTCAAGCGTTGACCGGTCCCCGATGATAAAAAGGTTGGGGACCATTGGATTAGAAGACAGTGAGTATTCAGTGGCTTTAAATTTCTAGAAGATGAGAGCACGTGGATTCAGGAAGAGACAACGTTTATTTCCTGGAAATGTTGGGTTTAAAGGAAAGCACTTTGCAGTCAGCTTGGGGCTTTTAATTGGTCATCATCTGCAGAGTCCTATTTGTAGGACAAGCTATTATTATTATTATTATATTATTATTATATTATTATTATTATTAGTAGTAGTAGTAGTAGTAGTAGTAGTATTAGTATTATTACCCGCCTCTCCCCGAGGGCTCAAGGCGGGTTACAATGTTAAATTAACACCCCCCCCCATAAAACCCCTTAAAACAGACATAAAAATCCATTAAATACAATACAAAAGCCCGTAAAAGAACCAGATAAGATGCTGCGGCAAAATGCACGTACCCGCTCTATCAGGGCTCCCAGTACAAATACCTTGAGCCTCCAGGGGGGGAACAACACCCTTAATTCTCCTGTTTCTTTGCTTTCTAAACAGTTTTCAGTCTATAAAAGGTCCCCTGTAATCCAAAGTTCCAAGATTTTTAGAGCACATGGATATGTTGTTGTTGTTGATGATGATGATGATGAAGAGGAGGAGAAGGAATTGGTTTTTATACCCTGCTTTTCCCTGCCTGAAGAAGTCTCAAAGCAGCTTACAATTGCCTTCCCTTCCCCTTCACATAACAGACACTCTGTGATAGGTGAGGCTGAGAGAGGCCTGATATTACTGCTCTGTGAGAACAGCACTATCAGGACTGTGGCTGGCCCCAGGTCACCCAGCTGGCTTCATGTGGAGGAGCAGGGAATCAAACCCAATTCACCAAATTAGAAACCACCGCTCTTAACCACTGAGCCACACAGCTTATCCATCTTATTCACCAAAGGTTCATTCTAGGCACATGCAGAGCCACAAAGAAAGGGCAAGAAGGGACTAGCACCATAACACAGCTCCTCATATGGTTATGATTATTTTAAAAGACAAAAAAGACAGCTTTGTAAAGGACATATGGGGCTTACAAAACAGAATGCTCTTTCCTTCCCCCAAAGAAGCTGAGCTTCAATTTAAGTTCTTTGCTGCTGGAGGATGGAAAGTGTCAAAAGTGAATCATCTTTGACACTTAGCTGCATTAATATTTGAGCAGAGCAGTCCTGGGCAGAGCCGGTCCGGCCTCTGCTTCCGGTCCCCTGGAACGTTAAGGGCCAATCAGGACACTAATGGTGAAGCTGCGCACCTCCTGATTGGCCTGGCCCAAGTTCAGCATATGGGTCAAGCTCTCTCACTGGGAGCGAGGAGCCTAAATTAGTCTCATTAAGAGATCCTCTGTATAGCAAGAGATCTCCAGGTGCCCCCTGGAGATTGACAACCCTCTGCTGGAGAAAATGGCTGCTTTGGAGAGTGATCTTTCTGCCATAAATACCCTGCTGAAGCTCCTTGCCATCTCCCCAAACCCTGCCATCCCCAGTCTCCACATCCCAAATTTCCAGTTATTTGGCAACTTGGAGGTGGCACCATGATTTAGCAGTCATGGAGGGCAATTCCTTGGCTAGACCTTGAAGTTCCAGGTTCAAATGCCCACTTAGTCACGAAGCTCACTTGGTGACTTATCCTTGAGGCAAGCTCCTACTCTCAGCCTGGCCCACCGCACAGGGTTGCTGTGAAGATGACATTGAAAAGAGAAGACAGACGTGGGACCGACTTGTCGTGTTAGTACGCTGTGCTGTTAAAAACTGTGGATCTGGGTATTGTCGGGAATGGGACCCTGGGCATAAAGGACAGGACACAATTTTGTGTTCTCACATTATTTTGTCGCTGATTTGTGCCAACAGAGAATAAGTTTTTCCGGACTCGGCTACCTTTCGATAAGTAAGTGCACCCCTCCCCCAATTCCTTCTGGCACCAGGTCAACCGGTGGCATGAAACAGAGGCTCGAGTGCGAATCCACTCAGGCAGCCTTGACAAGGATGGCTTAAAGGGAGTTACGAGTTGTTTATGGCGTCTTCTGACCCTGGTTGGGCCGGATCCGAGATAGAAAACCTGGCAGGCGATTAAACTGAACCCATCTCGAGAAAAAGTTCTGGCGCGCTCGCCCTGAAGGCTCCTAAAGTGGCCCAGTAAATAACGTGCCTTTGACCATCCTAAGCTGGAGGAAAGCCTTCTCCAGAACCTCAGCTTTTATCTTGACCCCCACTCCCATCTGTGTCTTTCGTCACTCTAATTCAAACGGACGCCTGAAAAGCAAGAAGGGTAAAGGGGGAGGGAAGCTTGGGATGACATTTCGGAAACCTCCCTTCTCTTTTGCCCAACAGAAAGTTGCTCAAGGCCAGACACAGTGGAATCCCTCAGAGTCAGCAATGCACCCTTGGAGTGCAACTCCCCCCCCCCCCCGTAAAAAGCATCGGAGGAAAGCTGCTTGTTGTTGGAATGAGCGACTCAGCATGCCGGGTCATTATGGGGTGTTACATCATCATGATCTCCAGATAACTGAGGTCACCTCCCTTGGAAGAAACAGCAACTATGGAAGGCTTCATATCCCCAGTGAGCTCTTTTCCAAAACTCTGCCCCCCCCCCCCGCAGCACCTCCAAAATTGCTGGGACTTTTTCAACCTGGATTTGACCACCTTCTTGCTGGTGACTTTTGGCTTGGCTTTGATGCTACCCTAGCCAGTTCTGTCTTCGATATGTAACTTCAGGATCATTGCTTTTTTAAAAAAAGAATTTCTCATGTGCCTCACCTTCTTCTTACCTCTACTGAGCTTCATTTGATAAGTTTTTGCTGCTCCACATCCAGGTTAAAAGGATCCTTCTGGAGGCCTTCACAATCCACACAGGCTTTCTAACAATCATGAATAATTGGGTACCATCTGCAAATCTGGCCTGTATGCTGCTGGCCCCTGATTAGGCTTGCCAATTTCCAGGTGGTGGCTGTAGATCTCCTGGGTATGGTTGCCTGCTGGGTTGGGAAATACCTAGAGGACAAGGAAGGTATGGTTTGAGGAATTGGCATTTCTGTCCGATAACTATCTAGGCTCTGCCTCAAAACCTCCAAAGAAGAACTCACCACCTCCCAAGGAAGCCTGTTCCACTGAGGAACCGCTCTAACGGCCAGTAACTTCTTCGGGATGTTTAGCCAAAAATTCAGTGAAGGCTCAGCCTAAAGCATCCATGAGAAGGCTGTGTCGAGCTGCTGCTTGAGGGGGAGCTGCCCACCTCTTTAGGCAGCCCATCCCACGGCTGACTCCTAGAATCTTAGAGTGGGAAGGGGCCACAGAGGCTATCTGCTCAATGCAGGATCAGCGTGAAGCATCCAGGAGAAGGGTCTGTCCAGCCGCTACTTGAAGACGGCCAGTGAGGGGGAGCTCCCCACCTTCTGAGGCAGCCCCTTCCACTGCTGAACTGGACTCCTAGAACCCTAGAGTGGGAAGGGGCCATCCAGGCCATCTAGTCCAACCCCCTGCTCAGTGCAGGATCAGCCTCAAGCATCCAGGAAAAGGATCTGTCCAGCCGCTGCTTGAAGACAGCCAGTGAGGGAGAGCACACTGTCACTGAACTGTCACTGCTGAACTATACCCATATAACCTTAGAGTGAGAAGGGGCCACAGAGGCCATCCAGTCCCACCCGCTGCTCAGTGCAGGATCAGCCTCCAGCATCCAGAAGGATCTGTCCAGCTGCTGCTTGAAGACCGCCAGTGAGGGGGAGCTCCCCACCTCCTTAGGCAGCCCCTTCCACTGCTGAACTAGACTCCTAGAATCCCAGAGTGGGAAGGGGCCATGCAGGCCATCTAGTCCCACCCCCTGCTCAGTGCAGGATCAGCCTCAAGCATCCAGGAGAAGGATGCCTGAAGACCACCAGTGAGGGGGAGCTCCCCACCTCCCTAGGTACTCGAATCCACCAATTAATTACTCTAGGAAAATTTCTCCCCCATAGTCAGTACTGTTCTACACGTAGTTTAAACCCATCCCTGCGAGTCCTCTCCTCTGCTGCCGATGGGAACGGCTCCCTGCCCTCCTCCAAATGACAACCTTCCAAATACTTCAAGAGCCCTCCCTCCACCTGTCCTCCTTCCACCTCTTGTCCAGGCTGGACATCCCCAAGTCCCTCAGCCTTCCCTCCTAGGGCTCGGTCCCCAGGCCCTGGATCACCCCCATCACTCTCCTCTGCCCCCTCTCCATTTTGCCCACGTCCCTTTTGAAATGAGGCTTCCAGAAGTGCACTCGGGACTCCAAAGATCTGCTCACCTGCCTTGGAAGGCTCCACCCCCAAAATGCCCAGGTATTTCCCAACCAGTCACATGCCATCGACAACCCTTTTTTGGCCTTCTTGTTGCCCCCCCCCCTCCCTCTCCCTCTCCCTGCCCCCCTTTATCCCCCCTCTCCGCCTCGTGCCCTTCCCGCAAAGCTCGGCCCATTCCCTTGCCCCTTAGCTGCCCTCAGAGTGGGAGTGAGGCCTACAGGCCTCAGCACAGCCTTTCCCTCAGACGTGGCTGGTTCCCTGCAGGCCTACATTTCCCAGGCAACCTTCGAGCCTCGCGATTGGGCCTGGGGGAAATGGAGGGAAAACGGAATCCAATCATGGCTGAGGAGGTGGAGCCTTGAGAGAGTATAAAAGGACCTGCAGAGGGCGGGCCCCTGTTATTTCACAGGGTGTTGAGGGGGTGATAGGTGTGTGTCTATGGGGGGGGGGGTGCTTCCCTCAGGCAAGTAGGGTGTGGTTGGCGTAAAAGGGAGCAGGTAACGGAAAGAGGGTTTAAAGTTTGGTAAAAAGTCACCTCTGAGAATTTTACTGTTTCCTAGCAAGGGAGAGTTAGGGTTGCCAATCTCCAGGTGTTACCTGGACACCTCCTGGGATTGCCGCTGATCGCCAGACTGCATTGATCAGTTCACCTGGAGAAAATGGCTCCTCTGGAAACTATTTAAACTCCCCAATGATGGCACTCCACTCCCTAAGCCGGAGTTGGCATCCTGAGGAGGAATCTTCTGCTGCACAACTGGAATTTGACGAGTTCCTGCATACTAATAAGGTTGCCAACCTCCAGCCAGGCAGAGCCTGGAGACTGCCCAGAATTATAGCTTATCTCCAGACCACAGAGGTCTGTTCCCCTGGAGGACGTGACTGCTAAAGAGGGTGGACTTTGACATTACATCCGTGTTGAGCTCCTTAACTGCCCCAAACTCTGCCCTCTCCAGGTTTCATCCCCACAAATTTCCAAACTGGGAGCTGGCAACCCTAATTTGGCCCTGGGTATTTATGAAATACCCTCTATTAATTCTTTTCTACATAAATCTTGCATTGTCAATTGCTAACAGTGTTAGATCAAGAGGATCTAAGAGCCTCTTGTGGTGCAGGGTGGTAAGGCAGCAGAAATGCTCTCTGAATCTGTCTGCCCATGAGGCTGGGAGTTCAATCCCAGCAGCCGGCTCAAGGTTGACTCAGCCTTCCATCCTTCCGAGGTTGGTAAAATGAGAACCCAGCTTGCTGGGGGGTAAACGGTAATGACTGGGGAAGGCAGTGGCAAACCACCCTGTATTGAGTCTGCCATGAAAACGCTAGAGGGCGTCACCCCAAGGGTCAGGCATGACTCGGTGCTTGCACAGGGGATACCTTTACCTTTTTAGCCATGCTACCCAGGTCCTTTGTGCCTCATACTCTACCTTACCATGTTTGAGTCCAATGGCAGCTTTAAGACCAACAAAGCTTTATTCAGGGTTTCAGCTTTTGTGTGCATGCACACTGCTTCAGACAATGAAATGGAAATCACCAGACAACATATATGAGGAGAGAATAAATTAGCCATCAATGTGCTAAATGAGTAGTCAACATGCCTTGAATTAAACTTTGCAGATCTTTAAGGTGCTCCTGAACTCAAACCTTGGGCATTTCCGCACATTAGTAAAAATAGCGTTATACCAGCGGAATGGCGAAGCACTAAATTTTATCACACTTCCCAGCAGCTCCTCGCTTTTTTGCTGTCTCGCCTTTATCTGCAGACTTTTCGCGTGTCTCACCCTCCACACATCTGCGGCTGGAAATGGCAGAAGAGAGCAATGCGCCTTATACACGCCGCGCTTCCGCTTGTCAATCCGTTCAGGCAACCAATCCCATTCCTCCATATTTTGATGCAGTTTAAAGATCTCTCGATGCTCGCTAAATTTTTTTAAATTCATACTTTTCCGTTGCAATACCTATGCATGGAATCATAGGTGCATAGTGGTTTTTGAATGCCACCCCTGGGATCACGAGCCCTTTGATAAAGTAAAAAATTAATATTTTTCCTGATTTGGTGGGGGAGGAAGAAACTTTCGAGAGGCACGCTTTGTATTACAACACTGGGGAAAAAATATTTTATTTCTGGCATCAGCTATACACGTGTCCGCCTCTTTTGTTGTTCCAGGCACATCACCATTTGTTAAAAGAAATTCCTATCCCAGGGAACAAGAGAGAGGGAGGTGGGTCCGAGGGCAGGATGAGGCAGGTGACTTTAGTGCAGGGGTAATCAAACTGCGGCCCTCCAGGTGTCCATGGACTACAATTCCCATGAGCCCCTGCCAGCAAACGCTGGCAGGGGCTCATGGGAATTGTAGTCTATTGACATCTGGAGGGCTGCAGTTTGACTACCCCTGCTTTAGTGTGTTTGAGCTTCCATACCTTCCTTCTGCTAGTTGCCTACTGGTGAATTGAGCTTTTTAGGTTGGTGAATCCATTTTATGCAACTCCCAAACTCACACTTTAAAATTTATTTATTTTATTTAAATAGAGAATGTAGCATGCTGTCAGCTGGTCAGACGCTGGATGTGGATGACGTCATGCGGAGTGGCTGGAATATAATGCCTGCATTAGGTAAGCATTCCACTATATTTATCACGTGAGGGAATCCCCTTTGTTCTGGGACTTCAGACCAACCACTGGAAGCTACCTTACAATGGAAGCGCAGAAAAGGGAAGTTAATTCAGCAAAACGCTGACAGCTACACTTGCTTTTGGAGAGCTTTTTCTCAGATGTAGCAAATTATACTAATTCCTGGATATTGTGGGGAAAAGGTAATGTCACCGCAGACTCAATCATGGATGATACAGAGGGAAAATTTAAAGCGCCCAAAATCAAAATGGAAATCGAATGAAGTGCGGCCCGTGGGCATTTATTCAACCTGGGAGCAGATAAAAAGCAAAGTGCAGTCTCGATCCAACACGACTACCCACCTGACACAGTCAGAGTAGTGCAGCAGTGGAAGGAGCAGCCCAAGGTGGTGGGGAGCTCCCCCTCAATGGCCATCTTCAAGCAGCAGCTGGACAGATCCATATCCTGGATGCTTGAGGCTGATCCTGCACTGAGCAGGGGGTGGGACTAGATGGCCTGCATGGCCCCTTCCCACTCTAGGATTCTAGGAGTCTAGTTCAGCAGGGGAATGGGCTGCCTAAGGAGGTGGGGAGCTCCCCCTCACTGGCCGTCTTCAAGCAATGGCTGGACAGATCCTTATCCTGGATGCTTGACACTGATCCTGCATTGGGGGGGGATTGACTCGATGGCCTTTGTGGCCCCTTCCCACTCTAGGATCCTATGATTCTAGTTCAGCTGTGGAATGGGCTGCACAAGAAGGTAGGGAGCTCCCCCTCTCTGGCCATCTTCAAGCAGCGGCTGGACAGATAGTTATCCTGGATGCTTGAGGCTGATTCTGCACTGAGCAGGGGGTGGGACTGGATGGCCCCTTCCAACTCTGTGATTCTATGTCCTTTCAAAATTGGTACTCCTGCTAGCCTGTACCAGCAGAAAAGAGCAAGTGTCCAGAAGGAAGGGCATTAGTTTCATGAGTCCTGACTCCGGTTCCCTTCACAGTTCACTATCTGAAGAAGAGAGCAGGGATGCTTGAAAGCTCATCCCCTTAACAAATTTGGTTAAGTCCTTAAGCCTTAAAGTTGAAGGTGTCAATGGACTCTTGTTCTTTTGTTGTGGTGTATTCTCAGCAGGATTAATTCTTCAATCTGCTTAATAACAGTTTCTGCTAATTTATCTAGAACATGCAAACCGCTCTGTGATTTCCTAGATCTCCTCTGAACCCTTTTAAATCTTCAGTGTAACATTTGCTCTTTCCAGAGCAGACGGTGATTGGAATGACAAGTTAAATATGCTGGTTAGTACAACAACAGTTTCACATCTGAGTTTTTAAAATGTCTTTGGGCATCTGCCATTTGGCTCAGAATATAATTCATTTTTAATTTGCCCTGTAGCCTTGAAATTTTGTCTCGCGTTTAGTTTTGTGGCACTGCTCAAGCCCAGTACTCTACTTTCCTAAGCTTCTGTGAGGCCCGAGTTTCTTGTATTAAACCAACAACAAAGAATTCTCCAGGCGCTGTTTGGCAAGATCCGAAATGTTGGCCTTCTTCTGGTCTAGATGGTTCCCTTTTGCCTGCGGGATTAAGGTGACGGACTTCCCAGATGTCAGCTTTCAAGACCTCATTTCCCACTGTCAGGTTGGTCTAATCTGGGAGCTGGAACAGCAGGCTGGACGGTCCAGAGAGGAAGCAGGAAGTTGTCTGTACAACTCAGAATGACTACTGGCTTGACCACAAGAAAGTTTCAAGAGCAGGAAGCCAGTTACATCCAAAACAACAAATGTGGGTTTGATCACTGGAGGATTTGAGCGGCTGGTAGAGGATCAGAATGAAAAATAGCCAGCATTTTTCCATCCCAGCAAGGCCAGATGTGTAGATGGTCACAGTCTTTTCCCCCCCTGCAACAATGGAACGTCGCAACCATTGGCAGCCAGATTTTGCTTCCGGAGCCTCCCCGTTTAAGTGCTTCTAGACATGCTACATTTCCATATGGAATCCCTGAACTTGCCTCCCAGCCATTGAGCCGATTTCAGCTGCGTGCTCTTGAAAGACTAAAAGGGTACAAAAAAAAAAAAGTCCTGATTTGGCCACCTTCTAGCTATGGAGATAATCTGAACTTTAATGAGAAACTCAAGCTTCAGTTTCAAGTGTCCAGTCCTCAAGTATGGCAGCTCCTGCCACAGCCTGATTTGAAAGTTGCCAGGCCTAGATAGTCTCCAAAGGCACTATCGCTCAACCTGACTTACTTCATGCGGTTGTTGTGAAGTCAAATTTTGGGAGAAAACCACGAGTTCCTGGAAGGAAGGGCTGGATAAAAATGGATAGGTAGAAATCCTTGGTGGAACCAGGATCTATGAAGAAATCATGGGCAGAACCAGGATCAACCCAAGTTAGTTCATTCTTCACACGCCTATTACGGCATATGGCTTCCTTCCTCTTCACCATAGAATCACAGAATCATAGAATCATAAAGTTGGAAGGGGCCATACAGGCCATCTAGTCCAACCCCCTGCTCAACGCAGGATCAGCCCAAAGCATCCTAAAGCATCCAAGAAAAGTGTGTATCCAACCTTTGCTTGAAGACTTCCAGTGAGGGGGAGCTCACCACCTCCTTAGGCAGCCTATTCCACTGCTGAACTACTCTGACTGTGAAAAACTTTTTACTGATATCTAGCCTAAATCATTGTACTTGAAGTTTAAACCCATTACTGCGTGTCCTCTCCTCTGCAGCCAGTCGTTCCTTCCCCATTCGGGCAAAAAACAGACAGGTAGGCGCTTCAGGTTGGAGGCTGAAGCTGTATCCTGGGGTCCTCATACCATGTCAATGACCAACACCTTTCCAGGTACCCACCAAGCACATTTAGAAAGTGGTGGGCCTATGTAAGCAGGGCTCCTGATTGGCTAGGTAGACTAAAAGGCATCCTGTTAAAAAGTGCTTCTGCCTGAAAGGTTAGACTTAGAGTTATGGTAGAGTGCCAGCATGGTAAAAATCATAGAATCATAGAGGTAGACCCTCCAGGGTCATCAACCCCCGGCACAATGAGTAGTGGCCTCTCTTCTGGAGAACAGTGTTTGATTCCCAATTCCTTCTCCACATGCAGCCAGCTTGGTGAACATGGGCAAGTCGCAGTTCTCTTGGAGCTGATCTCACAGAGCAGTTTCTCTCAGAGCTCTCTCAGATCCACCTACCTTACAGGGTGTCTGTCATGGGCAGAGGAAGGGAAGACGATTGTAAGCCACTTTGAGACTCCTTCAGGTCATAAAAAGCAGGGTATCAAACCAGCTCTTCTTCTACATAGAATCTTGCTCCCTGACATTTTGTGGCTTGCTCCACCACTATTTGGGGCTGGGGCTGCACACATCACCTTTGAATAGCAAAGGTGCCCACAATCTCCAAAGGGATATACCTTCAGGCTAGGTCTGACTTCACTCTTCAATCACCTGTTCCCTACCACTCTCACTGGAACCCTCAAGGCAGGAGGTGCTTCCTCTGGCAGTCATGTTGAGCAGGGCATTGTGGTATATGAGATACTGGGCTAAAGGCAGGTAGCTCAGACAGTGCACAAATTAATAAGCCTGGGTTTGACTTCGGACAGCACATCACGATGTGCCACTTGAAGGTGTTTTGTCTAAGGCCCCCCAAAACCTGGAGCCAGTGTTGACCTAGGCTGATTCTGCACTTACTTTGTTTATTCCGTTGTGTATCCTGCTGAATTCAGATCAGTTTGAACTCGGGTCTTCCTCTATCCCACCCCCCAGTTGAAACAGAAAGTGTTCTGCACTTGATTGGGGAAGCTCAGAAGGGCGGGGGGGAGCCAAGCGCAGCAGGAGTCTCTTTCTTTCTTGAACGGGGGGGGGGGGAGAGACAGCAGAGGACGGGGGAATAACAAGAGGCAAATTTCTGCTGGGAGAAGTTAGGGCTTTTGGAGCACAGTCACTTTAAGGGAAGACTTGCAACTGGCATCTAGGAAGATTTTGTACTGACGCCCTGGCCAATCAGGGAAGACTGCTTTGCTACAACATTGGAGGCAAGAGGCAGCAAGTTAATTTGCAAAAAAACAGAGAGCTGCACATATACCCATGGCGGTTTTTGAAATCTCAAGGATATCATGGGGGAAAGGTAGGGTCACCACGAATCAGTCGTGCATGTTGCAGAGGGAAAATTTAAAACGCCCAGAATCAAAACACAAATTGAATTCACTGTAGACGGGAGGGACTGGGTAAAAGACTACACCCTAGCCAGAATGAATTGAGGAAGATTTTTCAGTAGCCATTTCCATACTAGCCGAAGCACCATAGCCCTTCCATAAACATTGGGCCACTGTTCTAACACAGCCTGTTTCCAGATGACAAAGACTGGATCCAGAGACATTCTTGCATGTGTGAATCAACCCCAGGTCTCCTGCATACGGCCGTGGTTTGTTGTAAGGCATCCTCCAGGAAACCTGGAGGTCTTCTCTTGCCCTTGTTTTCCTCAAAAGATTTATTTTGACTTGCTGGCCTCAAGAGGTCAGCCAGGTGTGCCTTATAACAAGTGAATCAAACTTTTCCCCATCTTTTCCCATAGGCATGTACCCAAGTTGGCTGCTTATGTGAAGGCAGCGGGGAAGCAGTAACACCTGGGGCTTAGGATGGTGGGATCCTGATGGACTCCCAGGGCTGCAGACCAACAAAATCCAGAAGTAATCAGAAGCAGAAGCACACCTGGCAACCAGGTGTCCCCCCCCCCAAAAGCCACAGACTCATCCGGGTAGACTTGTCTGCCTGCTGAAAGGCCTTTGGACTGCCCCCCTCGTGGGGCATGCATCTGGGATTGAAACAGAACTTGGGGGAGGAGCATGTGAGAGAAGCTCTCCACCTCACACCAGTTTCTCAATATAAACTGATGACTAGGAGGAATTGTTCCTCTGGTTGTGGCACAGTTTGGAAGAGAGCTAAAGGGGACCAAAAGTTTTAGGGTAGGAATTCCATCGGGGCATTGAATTGGGGTCACGGTGGGTGGATCGGTCGTTGTGAATTTCCTGCATTCTGCAGAGGGTGGACTAGATGTGAGAATAGGCTGCCTAAGGAGGTGGTGAGCTCCCTCTCACTAGCAGTCTTCAAGCAAAGGTTGGATACACACTTTTCTTGGATGCTTTAGGACTGTGGTCCCCAACCCGTGGGCCTCGGCCCGGTACCGGGCTGCGAAGGCCTTGGTCCGTGCATGCGCGTTTGCGCTGGGGCTGCCTCGCATGCACGGGGCCCCGGGCCACCCTCTCCCGCCATTCCGGAGCAGCGGTCTGCGGCAACCAGAAGGTTGCAGACCACTGCTTTAGGATGCTTAGGGCTGATCCTGCGTTGAGCAGGGGGTGGGACTAGATGGCCTGTATGGCCCCTTCCAACTCTAGGATTCTATGATTCTAACTCCAGACACAGAACTCTAAGCTCACATTGGGTTTAATTTCCAGTATATCCCTACAACATCCCTTGGCTTGCCAAATTTAGGTTGAGAAATTCTTGAAGATTTAGGGGATGGAGCCCAGGAAGGGTGTCCATTGAAGGGGGTGGGTGGGGGACTATGGGGTATAATGTGATAGAGTCCATGCTCCTATGTAGCCATCATCTCCAGAGGAAATTCTCAGTTGTAATTCTGGTGCATCTCCAGGCCCCACCTTAAGGTTGGCAACCCTAGCCTTTGAGGCAGGTTACTTCCATGGTCCCCGCATGCAGATGGAGGACTGGGGCTTCTGTACCTCAGTGGCTGACACGTGATGATTCCATTGCTTAGATTCTGGACAGCTCTGGCAACCCCAGCCACTACATGACACATTATGTAAGGAAGCCAGAGTAAATACGATAATATTCGTATTTATATAGATCACATTCCTTAATGAATAGTATTAAATCCACAATAAGCTCCCTTCCAAAAAACTTTCAGCGTGATGCAGAGAAAGTGAAGTAAACTCTGGAACAACTAGTTTCCAGAATAAGGGCAGGGTACTGGCTTTTGAGGCCCACAACATTCTCTCTGACCTTTTCTGCACCCGGAATTCGTCCCGGCCCAGCACTTGTCCGGTTGCGGGGCTCATTCCTGCTTCCAGTTGACATCGGCGCCAGTCCGGGATGGAAAGGTCTGAATTCCGGGTGCAAAAAGGTCTCTGTCAAAATAAGTGCTCAGGAAAGAGAAAGTGGCCCATTAAAAATGGTGCTGGTCCAGATCATGTGTTTGCTGAGGTATCTTGTGCTGAGCTTTTTTAAAATCACAAAACGGGAAGAGAGTTAGAGGAAGCACCTAATTACGTAGGCACCCAAGAAGGGGCGAGCTGTTGATTCATACCAGGCCTCTTGAGAAATGAACTACCTTGCAAAAAGACATGGACTTTCTGGAAATACATTTTTTAAAAAAACACTCATTAAGCATCTCCGTCACAGCCACAATATTGGTGGAACAGAATTTCTTGGGAGAGAAAATGAGGGGAGGCAGAAGCAAAACATGCTGGTTGTAAGATTGAGATGATGACAATCTGGATAGTTTATGGGCCCTCTGGGATCCTTATTCTAGCTGCCAGTCTATGATCTTGGAGGACCAGCAAAACGTCCGTGATAACTTGCTGAGGCAGAATGAGAGAGAGAGAGCCAAACAGAAGGGGGTCCAAATTCCATCCAAAGCAGACTCCCCAAGGGATTTCTTTCTTTCTTTCTTTCTTTCTTTCTTTCTTTCTTTCTTTCTTTCTTTCTTTCTTTCTTTCTTTCTTTCTTTCTCTTTCTTTCTCTATCTATCTATCTATCTATCTATCTATCTATCTATCTATCTATCTATCTATCTATCTATCTGGCTTATTCCCCGGCAATCTCGCCAAGCCTGCTCATGGCAAGTTACCCAATAAAAACTCCAAATACAATAAAACCCCCATAAAAGCCCCAAAATTAACATAGCATGGCACAAAAACACATGGCAGTAAAAATAGCCCCCCTGCTAAAAAGGACATCAGAGAGATCACACCAGTAGGCCACAGCCAACGGTGTTTTAAAATAGGTGGCAGGTCTTCCTTGTTCGGTTCATCCTTTACGGAAAGTAGACATCAAAATGGTTTGACTTTTATAGTACGGGTTAGCAACTGTGGAGCTCCTAGAGGTGACCGGGCCAGAAACACCCCCAGGGGCTGGCTGATGTGGGGGGAATCCTCAACACATCAGTAGACACCATCTTTTCATTTTCTGTGCAGCTGTCCAAATAAGAAAGGCCAACATCTGCTCCTAAGGGTCGGGACCTCAGTCTCGGCTGGCCGTTGTCAATTGCTTTGTCATTCCGCCATGCAGGCAGTTCTGGTTAAGGATGTGCAATTTTAAGCACCAAAAGAAAGACCCAGCGTGTGTGTTTGTGTCAAGTTCTCGGGCGAGACCAGCGGCTGATGACCTCAGAGGTCACAGTGTACCCTTGAAGACCATGAAACAGGAAACTAGATTGACAGCCATTCTCAAATTAGAACCAGGCTGGCCTGTTGAAAACAACAGGACTTAGCAACAGCACTCATGGGTTCATTGGTAATACAGCTCAAACGGCTGTTGAGACGTACCCTCAGCTGACAGGCATCTGACCTAAGCATCTTTGTCCCAAGAAGTTGCTTTGTATTCAAGAAGTTGCTTTGTAGTAAGTCAGATTCAGAACTGCGAAAGTTGGACCATAAGGAAGGCCGAGCGTCACAGAATTGAGGCTTTTGAACTCTAATGCTGGAGAAGACTTGCAAGTCCCTCGGACTGCAAGGCGAACAAACTGGTCAGTCCTAGAGGAGATCAGCCCTGACTGCTCTTTAGAAGGCCAGATCCTGAAGATGAAACTCAAGTACTTTGGCCACCTCATGAGAAGGAAGGAATCCCTGGAGAAGAGCCTAATGCTGGGAGCGATCGAGGGCAAAAGAAGAAGGGGACGACAGAGAATGAGGTGGCCGGATGGAGTAACTGAAGCAGTAGGTGCAAACTTAAATGGACTCCGGGGAATAGTAGAGGACAGGAAGGCCTGGAGGATCGTTGTCCATGGGGTCGCGATGGGTCGGACACAACTTCGCACCTAACAACAACAAAGATTCAGAACAGATGAAAGGAAGTACTTCTTCACACAGCACAGAGTGAAACTCTGGAACTTGCTGCCGCAGGGATGTGTTGACAGCCATAGAATCATAGAGTTGGAAGGGACCTCCTGGGTCATCTAGTCCAACCCCCTGGACAATGCAGGACACTCACAACTCTCGCTCATCCACTGTAACCTTCCTCCCCCTTGAGCCTTCACAGAATCAGCCTCTCCGTCAGATGGCTATCCTGCCCCTGTTTAAGAATCTCCAAAGATGGAGAACCCACCACCTCCTGAGGAAGCCTGTTCCACTGAGGAACCACTCTAACCATCAGGAACTTCTTCCGGATGTTTAGACGGAATTTCTTTTGAATTAATTTCACCCTATTGGTTCTGGTCCATCCCTCCGGGTCAAGAGAGAGAACAACTCTGCTCCACCCTCTATATAGGATCATAGAGTTAAAAGGGACCTCCTGGGTCATCTAGTCCAACCCCCTGCACTATGCAGTACACTTACCAACCTCTCACTCATCCATTGTCACCTGCCACCCCCTTGACCCTTCACAGAATCAGCCACCACCTTGAATAGCTTTAAATGCGGAGAATAAATTCACAAAGAGCTGGGCTGTTGATGGCCACTAGCTGTAATGGATATCGACTCCCCCTGGAGACAGTTGGCTGGGACAGTTGGCTGGGAAGTGTGGGGTGCTGTTGCACTCATCCTGCTTATGGACTTCCCAGAAGCAGCTGGTTGGACATGAACAAATTGGAGAAGGTGCAGAGGAGAGTGATGAGGATGATCCGGGGCCTGGAGACCAAGCCCCATGAGGAAAGGCCGAGAGAAATCGCCTACGTTGCAACTAAGAAGTTCGTAGTTTACTGACAAAGGTGCTGTGGAGGACCTTTCTCCACCATTGCTGCTGTCATGAAGAACAGAAGTTCTCCTTGCAGCTCTCACAACGCCATGCCCAGCTTGCTCCCCAGTTTGTTGGCTGAGAGAACAGACATAGAACGTACAAAGAAATCCAAACAAACCATGAAAAGCAAGCATGGCCATAAAACGCATCAGACAAACACTGAGCAGTACAAAAGGATATTAACAAAATAGCCCTCCGGCTAGAAGCAAGCCATTAAAATACTCCTCCATTAAAACTGGGTAAAAATGCTTTGGCCTGGCACCGAAAGGAGAGGAAAAGAAAGGGCCACGTGAGCATCAAAAGGGAGGGCATTCGAAAGGCAAAGACGCACCACTGAACAATCCTCGTGATTTCTACCCATCTTACTCTGTTTGTGAAGAGGGAGGGACTGCAGTTCTCTGGAAGAGCCTCTGCTTTGCATGATGACGGTCCCAGGTGTGAACGAGACCTTGGGGTACTTGTGGATTGTAAGGTATACATGAGCAGGCAGTGTGATGCAGCAGTAAAAAAGGCAAATGCCATTTTGGGCTTTATCAACAGGGGCATCACATTAAAATCACAAGATGTCATAGTCCCGTTGTATACGGCACTGGTCAGACCACACTTGGAGTACTGTGTGCAGTTCTGGAGGCCTCACTTCAAGAAGGACGTAGATAAAATTGAAAGGGTACAGAGGAGAGCGACGAGGATGATTTGGGGCCAAGGGACCAAGCCCTATGAAGATAGGTTGAGGGACTTGGGAGTGTTCAGCCTGGAGAAAAGGAGGTTGAGAGGGGACATGATAGCCCTCTTTAAGAATTTGAAAGGTTGTCACTTGGAGGAGGGCAGGATGCTGTTTCCATTGGCTGCAGAGGAGAGGACACGCAGTAATGGGTTTAAACTTCAAGTACAACGATATAGGCTAGAGATCAGGAAAAAGTTTTTCACAGTCAGAGTAGTTCAGCAGTGGAATAGGCTGCCTAAGGAGGTGGTGAGCTCCCCCTCACTGGCAGTCTTCAAGCAAAGGCTGGATACACACTTTTCTTGGATGCTTTAGGATGCTCTGGGCTGATCCTGCGTTGAGCAGGGGGTTGGACTAGATGGCCTGTGTGGCCCCTTCCAACTCTATGATTCTATGATATTATTCTAATCCCTGCCGTCTCCAGTTAAAAGGGACAACATGGGAGGTGATCTGAAAGATCTCTGCCTTTGCCTCCAGAGAGCTGCTGTCAGTCTCCGTACACAATACTGACCTTGAAAGACGCACACACGCATACCCCAAAAAGGCCTGATTCCGTATAAGGCAGCTTCATGTGTTTTCAAGTGCATTTTGAAACATAATTGAAAACAAAGCGTAAACGTGATCAGTTGGTGTTTGCATGGAAATCTATCATGTCTCTCCGTTTGTGCTTCTCGGGGATTCAGGATTTGCTTAATCAGCAAATGAAGAACGTTGGCCCTGGAGGGGTGGCAAGACTGTGTTGGCAGGGGCTCATGGGGATTGTAGTCCATGGACATCTGGAGAGCCACAGTCTGGCCACCCAGTGTGTGAAATGCCCCTTTAGAATCTGCCAATTTGAGGCCATGCACCAAATCAGCCATCTCATCATGTCTCTGGTCCTTAGAGCAGATGGTGGCAGCACCGGCTGTGCAGAATGAGGTAACTTGACTCTTTCACCTCTAGCACGATTTAGGAGAGAATTAAACTGGATCTGAACTCGACTCCATTTCTTTACAGCGCTTTCACATCCCAGTGAGCTACTGAACATTTTAAAGCAGGCAGTAAATCTATCCAGAAGCTATAACTACATCTTGCATCTTGAAGCGTTGCTCTGAGTGCCCTCCCCCCCCCCTTCCAAAAGTGAAGTGGATGAATACCAGAAAGGGGATTCCAATCCCAGGTTGGAAAATCCCTGGATATTTTAGAGGGGGAGCCAGGAGATAGCAGCGTATAGGGAGCGGAGAGACCACGGCAGGGTAGAATGCCATAAAATCCCCCTTCCAAAGCAGCTGTTTTAGCCAGAGGAGCTGATCTCCATATCCCGGAGATGAACTGTAATTCCCCAGGTACAGCTGGAGGTTGGCAGTAGGCCTTTAATGGCACACAACAGCTAATTTTTATGGCTTTTTAAAGCCACGGGCTCCTGTTTCTGCTTTATTTCAATAGATTGTTGTTGTTAGTTGCGAAGTCGTGTCCGACTTATAGTGACCCCATGGACAATGATCCTCCAGGCCTTCCTGCAATAGATTACCTTAGTATAAAGTATTAATATTTGCTATAAGCCGCTTCAGAGGTCTATATTTGGTGAAAAGGTGACTATTTCAATACATTAAGTCCCCTTTTCCCCCTACGTAATGTAGGCATCTGTTCCAAGCCTGTTCTCCGACGTTGAAAAATATATTCTCCGACAGCACGGAAGCTTATTGGTAAAAAGTGAAATTTTGTGGGTTTACGGGCCAGAGTACAGTCAAAACAGCCTAGGATGAAGGAAGAAATAATGAAAACAAGACATTTCTTTTCGAGCGAGAATCAGATAAACATAAAAGGGAGAATTTGACATAAATAACTTGCTGATTGCACCGCAGTCTCTCAAGGGCTTGGCCTAGCTGCTGGCACACGCACAGTCACTGGTATCCAGAGGTTGCAAAGTGTCGATTTTTCCAGGCAGGATTAAGCAGACTGGGCCGGAGACTGCAAGTTTTGAATAGCGCAGACCTATTGCGGCTTCTGGTATCCATGGACAATGAAAAGGAGGGGGGGGGGGTGGAAATGCCAGAGGAACACAAGCCTCCGGTTGTCTGCTGCCTAGCAAGGTCCTGAGGAAGATCTCGCACAAACCTTTCTGATCTTACCCAACGAGTGAAAATGTTTTGGAGCACCACAAACAAGATTCCTATTTCCCCTTCTTGGTGGGGGGCGGGGGGCAGACTCTTGCCTGTATATAAAGTGTTCATTTCTCCTTAGATGTGGCAGAAGAATCCTCAGCAAATTGGGCTGGAGTAATTCACATCTGTTTAAATTATGATTTCAACTCTGCAGACACAAGAGAACCATCCAGTTATGCAACTGGAATGGACCCATCTCACTGTGCTTTGCTGCCAAAAAATTTAAGAGGAAAGAGCAGAATTTGGTATAATATTGTGGTTTCATTACTTCTGAAACAAACAAATACAAAACCCTTTCCATCCTTTCAACAGATCTGCTTAGGGATCACATTTGTTGACTTGGGAGTGAGATGGTGTACAAGAGTTGTCTATACTTGGTCTAATATGTGATTAAATATAAACCTTTCGTTTCTGTTGTTCAGGAACAGCGTTCAGAAATTGTGGGGGCATTTCACGGGTGTCTCCTTGCTTTTGCATTAGAGAAGAAATTGCATTTTGCTTTGCATATATGAAGTTTGGTGTAGTGGTAGGAGTGCGGACTTCTAATCTGGCATGCCGGGTTCGATTCTGCACTCCCCCACATGCAGCCAGCTGGGTGACCTTGGGCTCGCCACGGCACTGACCGGTCAGTGATATCAGGGCTCTCTCAGCCTCACCCACCTCACAGGGGAGAGGAAGGGAAGGTAATTGGAAGCCACTTTGAGACTCCTTCAGGTAGGGAAAAGCGGCATATAAGAACCAACTCTTCTTCTTCTTCTTCAGTAATCTCAGGGCTCTCTCAGCCTCACCTCCCTCACAGGGTGTCTGTTGTGGGGAGAGGAATGGGAAGGCGACTGTAAATCGCTTTGAGCCTCCTTCGGGTAGGGAAAAGCGGCATATAAGAACCAACTCTTCTTCTTCTTTCAAAACTATAAAACCCATAAGGCAGTGTGTGAAATGTGCACCACAAACATGTGGCCTTCTGTAACTGAAGCCAGTTGCTGGTGTGGTAAAATTGAAATACACATGCATAATTTTTTTTCGAAAAAATATCTTCAGTATGGAATTTCATGATGATCTGTAATTTATTATTTATTTATTTACTTATTATTAATTGTATATACTGTTAGCTCCCAGACCAGCTGGCTCATGGCAGTTCACAACAGTAAAAGCATAAAAACATAAGACAGCAAGATTACCATCTTGCCGATATTACAATACAATAAAATAACACCCTTTAAAACAGTGGTCCCCAACCTTTTTATCACCAGGGACCACTCAACGCCTTTTACTGAGGCCCGGTGGGGGGGGGGTAGTTTACTCCTCTACTCTCAACCACTGCCCTAGCGCTCTCTGATCACTATGGTAATGTTTAAACATCCCTTCAAAATAAGATACAGACACGCCACAACAATGAAGTGTGTTGTAAAGGGCCGGGGGTGGGGGAGAAGGCGTCCTTCGGGGCCCACCTCCAATTAGTCGAAGGACCATATGTGGTCCGCAGACCACAGGTTGGGGATCGCTACTTTAAAAGACAAAGATGGTAGGCGTAACTGTTCCTAAAAGACCCATTTTCCTCATTCCCCTGTTCCTGGCAGTGTCAACAGCTGTAAACTGGGGCGGTGAATGGCCCAAGGGGGATCCTGAGGGCAACACTTGCAGCAGTGACGCTTAACAGGAGCCATGTACACACTGAGGGCAACAAAGATGGTGAGGGGTTTGGAGACCAAGATGTATGAAGAAAGGTTGGGGGAGCTTGGTCTGTTTAGCCTGGAGAGGAGGTGACTGAAAGGGATCTGATAACCATCTTCAAGTATTTAAAAGGCTGCCAGGTAGAGGATGGAGCAGAGTTGTTCTCTTGCCCTGGAGGGACAGAACAGAACCAATGGGATGAAATTAATGCAAAAGAAATTCTGTCTAAACCTCCGGAAGAAGTTCCTGACAGTGAGAGAGGTTCCTCAGTGGAACAGGCTTCCTCGGGAGGTGGTGGGTTCTCCATCTTTGGAAATTTTTAAACAGAGGCTGGAGAGCCATCTGACAGAGAAGCTGATTCTGTGAAGGTTCAAGGGGGTGGCAGGTTACACTGTCAGTGATAGGGTTGTGGGTGGGTGTTCTGCATGGTACAGGGGGCTGGACTAGATGACCCAGAAGGTCCCATCCAACACTATGAGTCTATGAAAGGTGGAGGGAGCGAAATAGGAGCAAAGGGTGCAGATTGTTATGCCACTTCCGGGGGGCATGCCATGGAGGCGTGGCCAACTGACATCATTTCCAGGGGTTCTTGAACATTTATTTCAGGTCCTCCTCGGTGGTCAAACGTTTGAAACAGTCTGCTCTAGGGTCTCAGGCAGATGCTGGGAAACAGAACAGATGTTCTGCCACTAAGTCACAGCCCCTTCCCATGACAAGCAGTACTGTGGGTTCAGCTCACTCCTGGGCTGCTTCTCCGTCCCCAGTTTTCCGCCCTTTGTATGCCCCACTTTAGCCAGACGCCGTAGCTGGTGGGTAGCACTCTGCTTGTGCTTAATTATCTGCAGCTGCAGCCAAATATTTCATGAGGAAGAAAAAGCAAATAAGAAGAGGAATGGGGTCAAAGATTATCTTCCATCAAAAGAGAGACTCTGATTTGAGAATTAACTCATGTTTCCAAAGCTAGGTGGTTGCCATTATGAAAGGGGTCGGTGGTTGGGAAATGTGCTTATATCTTTTTTCCTATCGCCTTCCCCACAGGTTGCATAAAGGGCGGGCGGGGGGCGTCTGAGAGCATCTGGAGAAGGCAACCGTTGTGAACCCACTGAATGTTTTGTTGCTTTAAGTTGCAAAATTCACACTTGATAAGAAAAAGATGCACGTACAATGAAGCTGATGGGTCCAGGATGGACAAAAGGAAATATTTCTTTTCACAATTGATTAAGCTGCAGGATTTACTGCCAGAGGATGTAATGAGGACCCCAAGCATAGGTGGTTTTAAGAGGGTATTATAAGACAGATGCATGGAGGAGAGATGCATCAGGGGCTAGTCACCATGACTACTAAAGGGCACTTCGCCTTTCAGAGACGCTAAACCTCCGACTCCCAGAGCCAGGAAGCAACATCAGGAGGAGGCCTTGGCCTCTATTCCCTGTTGTTGGACCTCCAGAGGAACTGGTGAGTCACAATGTGAGACAGGATGTCATATCAGACAAGATAGATCACTGGTCTGATCCAGCAGGGCTCTTCTGCTGTTCTTATGAAGGCCTCAGCCTCTCTGCCCTATTGTTGGCTCTCCAGAGGAACTGGTTGGATCCTGGGTGAGACAGGAGGCTGGACGAGATGGCCCCTGCCTGGTCTGATCCAGCAGGGCTCTTCTGATATTCTTATGCAGGCCTCTATCCCCTGTTGTTGGACCTCCAGAGGAACTGGTGAGTCACAATGTGAGACAGGATGCCAGACGAGATGGACCACTGGTCTGATCCAGCAGGGCTATGAAGTTCTAATGGTCTTTTGGAAAACCTGCCACCATTGTACAATGCTGTGCAGCACACTTCCTTGATCAGCAGTGGGAAATTAGATGATGTCCTTTAATCAGAAATGGAAAATTAAGTGATGTCAGGCCAGTGGTCCAGTTTGATCCACAGTGTCTTCTTTGGCTGGCAGGCGCTCTGTGGGGTCTCCGAGTAAGAAGAATCTTTTCCAGTGTTGCCTCTTGGCTCTTTGTTTCAAAGGCTTGGAAGCTCCCATCAGCCATCAGGGGAAGCCCTGGACCACTCTGCCCTGTAGTTGGTCCTCCAGAGGAACTGATTGGCCACTGTGTGAGGCAGGATGCTGGACTTGATGGACCCCTGGTCTGACCCAGCAGGGCTTTTCTGATGTTCTTATGAAGGCCTCGGCCTCTCTGCCCTGTTGTTGGCCCTGCAGAGGAACTGGCTGGCCCCTGGGTGAGACAGGAGGCTGGACTGGATGGACCCCTGGTCTGACCCAGCAGGGCTCTTCTGATGTTCTTATGAAGGCCTCGGCCTCTCTGCCCTGTTGTTGGCTCTGCAGAGGAACTGGCTGGCCCCTGGGTGAGACAGGAGGCTGGACTGGATGGACCCCTGGTCTGACCCAGCAGGGCTCTTCTGAGGGTCTTCTCAGGGGAAGGCCTCAGCCTCTCTGCCCTGTGGCTGGTCCTCCAGAGGAACTGGCTGGCCCCTGGGTGAGACAGGAGGCTGGACTGGATGGACCCCTGGTCTGACCCAGCAGGGCTCTTCTGATGTTCTTATGAAGGCCTCGGCCTCTCTGCCCTGTTGTTGGCCCTGCAGAGGAACTGGCTGGCCCCTGGGTGAGACAGGAGGCTGGACTGGATGGACCCCTGGTCTGACCCAGCAGGGCTCTTCTGAGGGTCTTCTCAGGGGAAGGCCTCAGCCTCTCTGCCCTGTGGCTGGTCCTCCAGAGGAACTGGCTGGCCCCTGGGTGAGACAGGAGGCTGGACTGGATGGACCCCTGGTCTGACCCAGCAGGGCTCTTCTGATGTTGTGAATGCCTTGGCCTCTCTGCTCTGTTGTTGGCCCTGCAGAGGAACTGACGAAACACCATGTGAAACAGGAGGCTGAACTAGGTGGACCACTGGCCTGGCCCTGCAGTGCTCTTATGTTCTTAGGTGTTTTTAGAAAGTTGGCAGGACCAAGTTGGACTTTTGCCCAGTAGACCTTCTGATTAGCATGTGGATATTTGACTGGATGCACAGATTTTTAGAAACGTTTCTTTCTGGAGCCAGAAGACAAGAATTCACTGCATGATCAAAGGTTAGCTGTTGTAACAACCATTTTGGACAGCATCCACCCTACTGCATCAAAATTCCGAGGAGGCCTGTGATAAGCACCCCCCCCCCCGCAGCTGTCTACAGATTTCCTCAGATTTCCAAGGAGATGCACTTCACATTGCAGCCCAATTTTTTCACTAAGAGGAATGCAGTCCAGATTTTCATTGCAGATAGCAGCTGATTCATAGAGAAAGCAACATGAGGGTGTCCTCGTACCAAGCGGGCCAGTGGGGGAAGCCAGGCTCAGTCCAAGCAAAACACATCCGTTTCTTCTACTGAATCAGGCCCTTCGCCCATCATGGTCTGTTCATTCAAACTGGCAGCTGCTCTCCAGGTCCATGGGCAGAGGTCTTTCACATCATCTACCACCTGGTCCTTTCAACTGGAGATGCCAGGGATTGAGCTTGGGACCATCTGCACGCCAAGTGGATGCTCTACCACTGAACATCATTCTGTGGACCTGAAGCTGAGTCCAAATCAAATGCCTATGCAGGGCCTTGGCTTGGTTGGATGTTGTGTCCCCCCAGGTGGAGGCATGGATTGAGGAGGGGATGCTCTCCCTTGGTATGGAGGGTTGGAACATACTGTTCTCTTGCAAGATATCACTACCTCCTCATTGTACAACCCCAAGCAGTTGCTTGGGTGGCTTGGCCAGACAACCGGCTTTCGGAAGAGAGACTGCAGGTTCATCGGTGGTGGAAAACATTGCCAAGTTGCAACAAATGTATGGAAATGCCTCATGGGGTTTTCATTGCAAGAGGCATTCAAAGGTAGTTTGCTACCACCTGCCTCTGCAGTTCAAAAGGTGGATGTCTTTTGAAGTTCGCCATCTAAGTACTAACTAGGGTTGACCCTGCTTAGCTTCTGAAATCTGACAAGAGCAAACTAGCCTGAGCCGTCCAGTACAGGGCATGGCCCATTAGTGGGGTGCATCAGACACAAGTCCAGATGTCTCCATTGGCCACTTCTGTTCCAGGATCTCCAGTAGCAGAACTGGGGAAATCTTGGAATGTCCCTGCATGCTCAGAGCACTGAATACCTGGGTGAGTTAACTCGCTGACAGCGTCATAAATCTAGGCCTAAAGCCGGCTTGTTATTTCTGCTGTTAAATTAACTCTGCATTTCTCCAGACAACCCAAAACCAAAGTCATCCATTTCAATTTTGTTTGCAGACATTCTGAATAAACCCACTTTTCCCTTCGTACCACTGTTAGGTCTGCCAAGTTAACAAAGGAAAGTTTAATTAAAAATGGTTTGCAAAGGACGCTTAAAAAACAAGTATGGAAATATTGCAACTGAGGCCCTTTATTTTTTTTAAATAATAGCTGTGTTCCCACCTTTATTTTTAAGGTCTAAAATTAGCCTACAGTTTCTTTCCTGCAGGGAACGAATCAAGAACCTTTTAGAATGACCATTGTGTTCATATCCTCTAATAAATTGTGAGGTTGATTAATGTTTTAATGTAAGTGAAGCACACGTGGCTGTTATGTTTTGTATGTAGAGAAAGAGAGGATTCCCTTTGAACTAGAGACAGCGTCTTGCGATAGTTTTGGTTTATTTTTTTTAAATCAGCACTACACAAAGTCTTTAAGAAGAAGAAGAGTTGGTTCTTATATGCCGCTTTTGCCTACCCGAAGGAGGCCAAGCGCAGCAGGGGCCTCTTTCTTTTCTTGAACTAGGGACAATGTCTTGACATAGTTTTGGTTTATTTTTTTAAAAATCAGCACTACCCAAAGTCTTTAAGCAGAGGCTTAAGAATTTGCTGCCTCTGCTTAAAGACTTTGTGGCCGGGAGGGGGTGGGATTCTAGACAGCAGAGGAGTGGGGGAATAAATCCAAGAGGCAAATCTCTGCTGAGAGAAGTTAGGGCTTTTGGAGCGCAGTCACTTTAAGACAAGCCTTGCAACCGGGAACCAGGAATTCTTTGAACTGTCATTCTGGCCAATCAGGGAAGACTGCTTTACTCCGTGGCACAGAGAAGGAAGTTAATTCACAAAAAGCAGAAATCTGCACACTTACTGATGGCGAGTTTTCAAATATCAAGGCTTATATCTGCTTCTGGATATCGCGGGGATAAGTAGGGTCACTCCGGATCATTAATATGTCCACCCGTAGGACACATTCACACGCAAGAAAGTGGTTTCCACAGAGTTCTGTAGGGGGAGGTTATATGAAGGAGACTGCATGTAGGTCCTTGCTAAGCACACCCATCCCACTGTTTTGCATGAAGCAGCCACAATCACTTTTCTCAAACGGAAAGCGGCTCGAATGACTCACTTCGCTTCTTAGACCCTTGCAGAGATAGCATTTCATTCGCTTCCAGCACTTTCTGAAATCAAAAAGGATCTTTCTATTTAAAATATATATAATGTTTTTTTGCTTGCCTGTTTGATTTCCCCTAACATATACTTATCAGGGAAATAAGATGATGAAATGGTTCCACGAACAGTAAACACAGCATTTTGTCGATTGCTTGCGGTAAACAAAGTAATTTTTTCCCTTGCTCATTCGTTTGGGTGGGGAAGAGGGGGGGGAGGGTGATCTCTCCCCCCACCAGTCTGACCAAAATCTAGATTACTCTTTGTGTTGTCCAGCCATCCCAGGGAGAAATTCTTTTTTTTTTCTGTATTTATGTGCATCGATGTGGTCAGATCTTTGATCCGATGTGTTTCATGAACTCCCAAGATGCGAAACACATGTTCCAACTGCAAGAAGATATGGGAAAAATCTAAGCCAGTGCTTAACCTGTCTCAGGCAGCCGGCACGAGTCTATAAATTATTTCTAGATCATGGAAATTCAATGCCTCAACAAGCTTTTTCATATTCCAAACATAGGGCCTCAGCTCTGAGCATGTAGAGCAAGTAATTGGATTCATGCGCATAATGATGGCTTGCTAAGATATAATGCCAGGTATTCTGCGGCTCAAAACAGGAACTTCACGGTTTTGGAATTATTCTAAGAGCTTTGTAGGACTTTTTGTGCTGAGGCCTAAGAAACGGTTCCAAGCAGAGAAGGAACTAGCCATAAGAACACGAGTTTCTTGGAGTGGTGGGCAGTATGAAGCCTACCAGCGATGCCAGTTTCCAGGTGGGGCCTGGGGATCCCCCAAAATGACAGCTCATTTTCGGACTACAGAGATCAGTTCCCCTGGGGAAAGCAATTATTTGTAGGATATATATGACAGCTGTACCCTATCCACCCAAGGCTCTATCCCCAAATCTCTAGGAATTCCCGGGCCTGCATCCAGCAACCCTATCCCCCCATCCCCCGCTAGTGGCCAAAGGGGGACTTTGCAACCAGAAGTCCCCCGATTGGTCTGGGGTGCTTTTTTGCAGATATATTTTCAATTAAAAAAAAAAAGATGTGAAAAGGATACAGAAATGAAAAAGAGGTTGCATATCATAAATACGTATATCAAATATCACAGTCTATGAAGCAAAAAGCATTTCTCCCTAACTTCCAGCCCTCCATAATTTTCAAAATACTATCTAGAAAATACAAACGCAATTGCTTAACGCTATTAAAAATTGCACCCCCTTCCGTTTCTCACCTCCTCGTACTCTTGCTTTCTCCTCCCACTTTCTCCCTCTTCCTAGCACTCTGCACAGCTGATTAAAATGGCGGAGGAAAAGGACTCGCTATACCTGCGAGTGTCTCCCCACCTGTCAATCATGGCAGCCAGCCAATCACCTTTCTCCCAATTTTAAAGGAAGTAGAGCTGGGTGTCATCCGCATATTGGTGACATCCCAGCCTATAGCCCCGGACCAGCTGGGCTAGAGGGCGCATATAGATGTTGAAAAATGTGGGGGAGAGTATCGCCCCCTGCGGAACCCCACATGGGAGCTCGCAGGGGTCCGATAACTCATCCCCCACTGCAACCCTCTGCGTCCGGTCCTGGAGAAAGGAGACCAGCCATTGTAGCACAGTCCTTCTTATTCTGGTTCCGGCGAGGCAGTGTGCCAATATCTCGTGGTCAATCCCATCAAATGTGGCTGACAGATCTAAGAGCACAAGTATGGAGGAACCACCTCGGTCCAGCTGATGCCGGATATCATCCGTCAGGGCGACCAGCGCAGTCTCTGCCCTGTGGCCAGGTCGGAAGCCAGACAGGTATGGGTCGAGGGCTGAAGTGTAGCTATTAACTATATGTAATATATCAGAGTGCTGTAAGGAAATCTGTAATCATAATAAGGAGGTAGATATTTATTTATTTATTTATTTTCTCAGATTTTAATACCCCCTCCCATATGGCCCAGGGCGATTTACATGGAACGTTGTGGGATACATAGAATATAGCGATAAAATACAAGTATTCATTTGGTATTCCCCAACTTAATATTCCGGGAGAAGTTCCTGACAGTCAGAGCAGTTTCTCAGTAGAGCAGGCTTCCCCGGGAGGTGGTGGGTTCTCCATCTTTGGAAATTTTTACACAGAGGCTGGAGAGCCATCTGATTCTACTAGCTGAAAAGCCCATTGCATTCAGGAATGCAGTGGTCGCTCGCGGGCAGCAACAGGGAGAGCGGGCGAAGTAGGGAGGCGCATACCGGAGGCTTCGCTGGACACATCCAGATTGGCCCACTGCCTGTGCTGTCAGACCCGGACAGCAGACTTGAGACCTGGACAGCACCGCCCACATGGCCATTTCAACTTTATTTAAGAGTCAGTGGTAAACATGATTCTAAATTCTGTCTAAACATCCAGAAGAAGTTCTCAGTGGAACAGGCTTCCTTGGGAGGTGGTGGGTTCTCCGTCTTTGGAGGTTTTTTAAACAGAGGCTGGAGAGCCATCTGACGGAGAGGCTGATTCTTTGAAGGCTCAAGGGGGTGGCAGGTGACAGTGGATGAGAGACAGGGTTGTGAGTGTCTGCATAGTGCAGAGGGTTGGACTAGATGGCCCAGGAGGTCCCTTCCAACTCTATGATTCTAAATTCCGTCTCAACATCCAGAAGAAGTTCCTGACAGTCAGAGCGGTTCCTCAGTGGAACAGGCTTCCTCGGGAGGTGGTGGGTTCTCCATCTTTGGAGATTTTTAAACAGAGGCTAGATAGCCATCTGATGGAGAGGCTGATTCTGTGAAGGATCAAGGGGGTGGCAGGTGACAGTAGATGAGCGATAGGGCTGTGAGCGTCCTGCATAGTGCAGGGGGTTGGACTAGATCACCCAGGAGGTCCCTTCCAACTAATTCAAAGAGCTGCCAGAAGCTAGAACTGACTTAATGGCATATGACACGCACGCATACAGCTCCCTCCCCCCGGCTTCTTTCAAGGTGCCTGTTAATGTGACAGTAAGGTGATTTTAGTAATATGTAATGTAATTTTGAATTTAACTCTCTGGGCTCAGGATAAGATAGTTGCCAGCACAGCTTTTAACTTGCAGGAATGTTTGGATGGGGCCAGCAACAAATGGTAAAGTGAAAGCCGTTTTATTTCTCCTGTGTTTTTGTGAACTACAACTGAATTTGAGGGGACTGTTTTAGCAAAGAATTTTCATACGGCTGTATTAGGATGTTGTGACACAGGTTACTACTTTAACAGAATTAACTTTTGCTTTATATTCCCACTGTCATGATGGTCACTTCATAGTCCGAGGAAGAGTGCTTGCACTCAAAAGCTCACGCCTTGAATAAATCTTTGCTGGTCTTAAAGGTGCTGCTGGACTCTGATTTTGTTGTGCTACTTCAGACCAACACGGTGACCCATTTGAATCTGTCTTGAATCTGCCTTTGTTTAAGCAGAAATGTGTCCATTAAAGGTAAATTGATTATTCATCTCAAAAGCCTTCCGTGGGTTGACAGCCCTGGCTTCCCGGGTACTTTAGCCTTTTTGTGGATACACAAGTTTGTTTGTTAGTTTTTAAAATTGTCTAAATGAAGAAATTACCCGAGTGGCTTCATCTAATTAATTCATGTTCAGCATTCCTTGGCTGCCCTTGGGATTCTGGACATCCCGCCGGAGTTCCAGATAACCCCAAAAAACCGTATTCTGCAGCAGTCAGCAGCATTAAGCAAACCTTTTCCTTCTGGTGGAGATGTTTAATTTGACACAGTTTCCCCCCGGTCAGCCAAGATTGGCTGGTGGGGTCCAAACAGGACCTTGATGGAGCGTCTCAAGAACTCGGAAACATCTTGTTCTGTTTTTTAGGAAGGGAGGGACAACAAGGGACGAGTCACAGGCTGGCCAGCTGTGGCCTCTTTTCCTCCGTGGCATTTCGCTAATAATTGAAATCCTCTGCAGCCACATCTGGAGTACACTGACAAGACCTGTGTGGCATGTGCTGCTCTTTATGAGTAAATTCTCGCTCCGAACAATCCGGGATAGAGAAACTCGGTTTCCTGATTCCATCTGCTTGACAGTAGCTTCCCCCCTTAGCACCCGGAAGACTTTAAGGTTGACTTGTCAATAAAACCCTTGGCCTTTTCTCTTTCCCGTGGGGATTGCATGACAGTTGAGAGCCAGCTTCTAATCTGGTGAGCTGGGTTTAATTCTCACTCCTCCCCCACGTGCAGCCAGCTGGGTGACCTTGGGCTGGCCACAGCACAGATAAAACTCTTCTGACCGACCAGGAATATCACGGCTCTTTCAGGCCCCCCCCCCTCCCTCACAGGGTGTCTGTTGTGGGGAGAGGAAAGGGAAGGCGGCTGTAAGCCGCTTTGAGACTCCTCAGGTAGAGAAAAGCGGCATATAAGAACCAACTCTTCTTCTTCTTCAGTAATATCAGGACTGCTCAGCCTCACCTCCCTCACAAGGTGTCTGTTGTGGGGACAGGAAGGGAAGGTGATTGAAAGCCACTTTGGGACTCTTTTGGTCAGTGAAAAGCGGGGTATAAAAACCAGCCCTTCTCCTGTTTTAGTTTAGTAAAAAGCCACGCGTAGTAACTCATAAAACTGATCAGTGTAGCCGAAGGGAGAACTTGTTCTTTCTCTTGCCCTAGAATTTGGGCACCGTCTCCATTGTGGCCAACTCTACCATGAAGCCAACAGACACCGTGGCCTCAGGTGACAGATTTGGAGAGGTGGTTTTGGCAGCTGCTGCCACTGCTTCTGATTTTGGATAAATTTTGGGGGAAAGCAACCTATAGAAGATGATGACTATTACCAGATTCAAGGAAATACCCGCAAAGATGTGCAAGGATTCTTGGGCCAGCAACGGATAAAAGCATCATGCCGGATGCAGACAGTGGAAGCTGTGGGAATATTCTCTCCTGGTACAGCTGGGGACAAGGAAGACATATACAAGTTTAATAACGCTCCCTTGCTCATATTCACATTAGAATTCATAAAAAGGGAACCAGCTCCATATCACCAGGAAAGGTCAAGTGACACATGCAGATGAAATTCCACTGAATTGTTGTGACCCAACAAACTGGAAATTGTCTCATTGGACTGCTGACGTCAAGGGCCATCATAAAATCTGCATGGATTCTGGAAAAATCCAAGCGAATTATTAAAAGAATGAAACAAAATCCAGTTGCCCAAGCAGAAGTAGCAACTGTGAAGATGTTTGTTTTAATAATAATGCTTTTGAAAAGCAGTAAGATTTTTTTTCTTCTTCTTGGCGGAAAACTCTCCAAAGAGCAAATATACAAAGCTTTTCTGTTTATTTGGCTAGAAACTTTCCATTTTAAACCTGTCAACTCTGGTGACCACCAAGTTTAATAAAGAAGTGCAGCATTGCCTGAACACCCCCACCCACCCTTCTTTTGGCTGATTGCATGGTCTTGCAATTTGGCATTTAATGAAAATGTGGTGCTACAAATTCTTCTCTTAACAGCGGGAAATAATGCAGTTTCCTAAACATACACCCAGTTTGAGCTCAATATTGTTCTGGCAGCTACCAGCTTAAGTGGAAGAGACGACCATGGACTGGGCAATTTTAAGTTTCTCTGTTTGACATCTTGTAGTGTGTGAGGAGCCAAAGTTGCTCTGAAGTGCGTCTCCCAGATTGCATAGACTCGGTCACATTAGGATTCTCTGCCAGTTCTTTCTCAACTAATGCCCTTGATTCTCAACAGCAGTGCCCTGGGCTCTTGGCCGTTTCAAGAAAACACGGCTGCATCATTATGACTCACACACTGGACAAGCATCCCGTCCCGTAAAGACAAGCATTCATCCACTCAACTTCTTTGGACCGATCCTAGGTAGTGCATGGCATCTATAGGAGGTACAGTTCCTGGTTCTCTTTAAATAGTAGACTCCTATACAGAATGAGGAGGCCCATGCTGTAAGCCGCAGCCTCATTTCAGATGCAGCACGTAACCCTGGTTGGTCGTGTCAACTTTGGAAACCCAAGATTTGGCATGCAAACCATTCAAATCCTGCTTTCTCTCCGCAAATGTTGGTTGTCTTCACTCTTGCCCTGCCCCCTTCATAAAGACTTGGCTAGAATCCAGCCTGTAGTGTCGTAAAAGGAATACTAGAAAACACGGTTTCATGGAGGACCGGCGGCTTCTAGGCATGGGGACTGAAGGGAACTTCCACATTCATAGAATCATAGGTCATTTCCGCACATCTGTGAAAACAGCGTTACGTCAGCTGAATGGCATTACACTAAATATAATTGCTCCTCTCGGCTTCTCACCTTTTCCCTGTCTTGTTCTTCTCTGTTGCCTTTTCACCCTCCACGTGCCCGCTTGAAATGGCGGAAGAGAGCAACTTGCTTTACATGTGACTCTCTTCCGCCTGTCAATCAAGCCAGGTAGTCAATCCCCTTTCTCCGCCCCGAGCTTTCTTGTCGAGAGGGGCGGGGTATAAACTTAATAATAAAATAAATAAATAAATAAAATAAAAGGCCCACGATGCTGGCTAATTTTTTAAAATTAAATTCTTCTCCATTGAAACGCCTATGCATCTAATCATAGATGCATAGTACTTTTTATTTTATCCCCTTATGGAATCACGACTCTTGATTCTTAAAAAAAAAAAAAAATTCTCGTTCCTGATTTTTTTTGGGGGGGGGAACTTTAGAGAGGCATGCTTTGTACGACAGTTTTCAGGAAAAATAGTTTTTGGCTTTGCTTGCCCCCCAAATATATTCCCACACACTGTTCACTCCCCTCATCTCAAGCTGACATATCTACACTTTGAGAAATCATAACTAACTTCCCCCCCGAATAAATAACTTTATGATAAAATTCAGGAGCTCCCTCCCCCACACACCAACCTGTTAAAGCAAACATTGTTCCTTCTTCCTTCGGAGGTGGTGGGCTCTCCATCTTTGGAGATTTTTAAACAGAGGCTAGATAGCCATCTGACGGAGAGGCTGATTCTGTCAAGGCTTAAGGGGGTGCAGGTGACAGTGGGTGAGCGAGAGGGTTGGGAGTGTCATGCATAGTGCAGGGGGTTGGACTAGATGACCAAGGAGGTCCCTTCCGATTCTATGATTCCGACTTCTGAAAATTCCATTTATTAGTGGTATAGACAGGAAATCTATTTTTAAAAAACTTGAGCTCGGAGAGAGAGAGATTGCTCTCCCTTCAAGAAAGGAAAGGAGGCAGATGGTATCCCATCTCATGCCTTGATGACATTAAAAATCTAGTTGCTAATTGCCAACAGACGTATCTTCCTTCCCATCCACTAATTTCGCCTGCATTGCTTTTGTTGTTATTGTTGGTTTGTTAAAAATCATACACAGAAAGTAAATTCACTGTGAGCATTGATCATGTACCACCAGTAAACTACTCACATTGAGCCCAGACTGAGAGGTTTCTATACTTTGCTTTATTCTACCTTGAATCTCAAAGGGATTTGCAATCGCCTTCCTCTCCCCGCAAGAGGCGCCCTGTGATGCAGGTGGGCCTGAGAGAGCCCTGACATCACAGCAGTATCAGGCCCAAGGTCACCCAGCTAGCTAGCTGCATGTAGACAAACAGGGAATCAAACCCATCTCACCAGATTAGAAGACTGCTGCTCTTAACCATTACACCATGCTGGCTCGGCCCAATATAAACTTAACCCCCTCAGTGAGGTTTTTAAGGAAGCAGCTTTTAAAATAGCCTAATTTATATTTCTATATTGTTTCAGCTATGCAAATTATATTATTTGTATGTTTTATTCTGTTGTTACCCGTCCTGAGCCAAGTGGGAAGGGCGGGCAATAAAAATATAGTATTATTATTATTTTCTACTTACTATAACATATGGAAATTCGTAAGAGCCAAAATTACCTCCAGAGCCACCCCAGCCAAACGTCTCCCTAATTTTTCTCCTGCTGATAGACCTGATGCCCCTGCTGAAAGAACTACATCTCAAAATAGATCAAGATGGGCAGCCGTGTTAATTTGTCTGGAGCAGCTGCAAAGAGCTGAAGTCCAGGAATTCCTTGAAGACTAACAGAGTCTGTGGCAGCATAAGAGCTTTCCTGGGTCACTGTTCACGGCTTCAGATACAGAGCTGTGACTCAAGAAAGCTCTTTCCCTGTTGCCATAATTTGACTAGTCTTTCAGGTGCTACAGACAGACTCGAACAGCTACCTGTCTTGATCGCTCTACTGAAGAAGTTAATGGTCACCCGCAAAAGGTCCTCCCCTCCCACAAATGATGTTAGTCTTTAAAGCTCTCCTTTCAACTATGTTTTAAAACAATTAGGGGGAACAATTAGGAACGTTGCTTGATGTGTCCTTTGCATCTGAGGTTACTGGCCTGGAATCATTAAAGTATTCTCAGCTGATCTGAAAGGTCACCCAAGGGCATTGAGCTGGGTGAAGTGTCTTATGGAATCCTAGAGTGGGAAGGATCCCTAGAGGCCATCTAGTCCCACTCCCTGCTCAATGCAGGATCAGGCTCAAACATCCAGGATAAGCATGTGTCCAGCAGCTGTTTAAAGGCTAGTAGTATTAGGGTCATACACCTGCACCATGTCTAGTTGTGAGTGTCCTTCACAGTGCAGGGAGTTGGATTAGATGACCCCCGGGGATCCCTTCCAGCTCTGTAATTCTATGATTCTATGTTTATAACTGAATGTGTCTGGTACAATCACAAAGTAATCTAGGTTTGTTGGGGGGGGTTATGGGGGGGTGGAAACTGAAAAATAGGGGGCAGGCTTCCATGGACCCCTGATATGATCCAGCCCACTAATGAACAAGTTTCAGGGGCCTAGGATTTTTAAGATGGGGGGGTGAAGAAAGCATTCTCTGCTACTTCTGGACAGCAGGTTTGGATTTTGAAACAACTGGGAATACTTTTTGGTTTCTATTTTTCCCCCCTTTCTCCTGGTGGGCGTATGGCTAATGGAGCGAAATTCCAACCAGATGGGAGTGCGGACCCACGACTAATGTGGAAAATAATTACGCCACTGGATTTATTATAACTATATAACTATCAAGAAGAGGGGAGCATTTGAAGACAGATCAGCTGCAAAATCAGGAGCGGCAGAGCATTTCAGGTGGGAAGCCGACCTACCAGGAGGAGAGGGAGCAACTGTTTAAGGGAAACAACCCACTAAGAGAAAGGCAGAGAGGTTGAACTCCTGAATTTCCACGAAAGGCCCTTTCCTCCTGGAGACTCAGAACTTTCCCATTCTGGTAATGATTGCCAGGCCTCCAAAAGTGCAAAGAGGGCACCTGAGCAAACCACAGGTGCTGGTCACTGTTCTGACCACTCCTCCACACAAAAAAGGAATCCTTCCAGGTAGAAAAGTAGCTGATCATGGATGAAGTGCCAGAGTGGGTGAGTTCGGAGTGCTCCTGAAATTACAGCTGCTCTCCGGGACCTATTCTGCACATGGAGAATAATGCACTTTCAATGTACTTTTGCAGGTGGATTTTCCTGGGCAGAACAGGAAAATCTACTTCTAAGGTTCATTGAAGGTGCATTAAACCCCAAGACAGAAGCCGCCTGAATCTCAGCTGTCCTCTCTCTTGTGCTTCCCGGTCTCCTTACCTCTTGGAGACATTTGCCTTCACAGACTGGCAATTGCAAATGGGAACAGGGCTCACTTCTCCTGGAGAAGAAAGCAGCTTGGGAGGGTGGACCCTACCTAGCCTTTCCCGACTTGGCTTTCATGAAACCCTGGGATTCCTTGGCAGCCCCAGAAGGGTTTTCTAAATGCACCAGTGTTAATTAATTTGTAATGTATTGTTACATTTGTTAAATGTTTATCTGGTGATATGACCATATAGAGTCATGTTGAACTCCCTCCCCCCCTCCATGGCCAATGATAGGCCTGGAGGGGATGGGAAGGGGTTAAGAAGAAGAAGAAGAAGAAGAAGAAGAAGAAGAAGAAGAAGAAGAAGAAGAAGAAGAAGAGTTGGTTCTTATATGCCGCTTTTCTCTACCTGCATAGTGCAGAGGGTTGGACTAGATGACCCAGGAGCTCCCTTCCAACTCTGTTATTCTATGATTCTATGAACCCTTGCTCAATGCAGGATCAGCCTACAAATGCACCTGTCTATCTTCTGCTGCATCTTCACCCGTGCGGAGAGGGGAGTGTTGCCCTCCAATGATACTTGATTCACATTTTCCATCACATGCAATCTGAACTCCGGAGTCTCTCCCTTTCATTGCGGTGGAGCTCCTGTAGCTCTTTTGTTTCCCAAATTAATAGGATAAAGATGCCGCCTTTTCCTTGTAGCATCCCTACTGTCGTTGCCTTGCTCAGAGAACAGAACCCCTTTGCCAATTTTGCATATTTCTTCTCCCCCCTCCACTGTAATGTCACTGTTTCTTATTAAAGAGGACCCTGGGTAGTTTAATCTCTGTGAACATCACATTCCACTAGCAGCTAATAGGTTCCAGTAGGAAAAAAAAATACTGTCCAGAATCAAACTGGCAGAGAGAGCGAGAGCATGAAAATCAGAGGCTGGGAAAGATGGTTTGGGGCCACTGAGGCAAGTCTGAACATCATAAGCACCTTTGGAGCAATACGGTTCACAGGCTGAATCCTGCAGTAGCAGCCATGAAATTGCTGTTAGAGTCTGTTTATAGAAAAGGGAGATGCAGAAGGAGGAGGAGAAGATTGCGTGGGCATTTCCGCACATTGTTAAAAATAGTGTTACGCCAGCTAAGTGGCGTAACGCTACATCTAAGCCAGCCTCCTGGCCCCTCCTCACCTTTTTTGCTGTCTCGTCCTTTTCTGCCGCCATTTTGCGCTTCTCCCCCTCCACAAGTGCTGCTGAATCTGGGGGAAAAGAGCAATGCGCTTTACATGCGACTCTCTTCCGCCTGCCAATCAAGCCAGGCAGCCAATCCCCTTTCTCCATGATTTAAACGGCTCACTATGCCCGCTAAGTTTTTTTTTTTTTTTTTGTCAATAGTTCTCCATTGAAACACCTATGCATCTAATCATAGAAAGGGAAGGAAATTAGAAGCTGCTTTGAGACTCCTTTGGGTAGAGAAAAGTGGCATATAAGAACCAACTCTTCTTTTTCTTCAGTAATCTCAGGGCTTTCTCAGCATCACCTCCCTCACAGGGTGCCTGCTGTAGGGAGAGGAAAGGGAAGGTGATTGTAAGCCGCTTTGAGACTCCTTTGGGTAGAGAAAAGCGGCATATAAGAACCAACTCTTCTTCTTCTTCTTCAGTAATCTCAGGGCTCTCTCAGCCTCACCCACCTCACAGGGTGTCTGTTGTGGGGCGAGGAAAGGGAAGGTGATTGGAAGCCACTTTGATACTCCTTCGGGTAGAGAAAAGCTGAATATAAGAACCAACTCTTCTTCTTGGCAAGGGTCTAGAGAGAAGTAGGGGCAAAAGAAATCTCCTGCGAGGAGGTCTCATGAATCTGATAATCCAAAATAATATGCTAGGTTGAATCAGGGAAATAGTGGCCCTGTACCCCTCTTGAGATCCCTCCCCAGGGTCCATCTTCAAATCTCTAAGGCAGAAGGGACCAAACTGGTTCTCCAGATGTCCACGGACTGGCACAGTTCTGGCAGGGGCTCATGGGAATTGTAGTCCATGGACATCTGGAGAGCCACAGTTTGGTTACTGCTGCTCTAGGAGTTTCTGAACCTGGATTTGGCACCCCTGCACCCCCAACCAGTGATGAGGGAGATCTTCCCCACACACACACACACACACACACTGTGCTGATCTTTGCTCTCAGCTAATCAAGATCTGTCACTGGGCAAAGTCGCAGCCCCTAGTCGTCTTTCAGAACCACTCTTCACCAAAACTACGAAACCCATCTTGCACTGCCATTTTGTGCAAACTTTCACCAGGAAAGGCCAAGGCTACCCAGTTTCCTTCAGAACTGCCAAACGTTTATGGAAATAGAGAACAAAAACATCACAGCGGTATTTCATGCCAGTTTTGTTTTAAAGAAGAACAAAACAACAGAAGTCATTTCAACACTGTCCTAATTAGGACACTAAGTACTCGTTGAAAAGAGAATATCTGCAGATTTTCCAGACCTTGCAGCTGTGCATTTCTTCCGCTGCCTTTTAACACTGGATCTGTTCTAATGTCCATTTCTTCCCGTGAAGCACTCTGGGAACTGTAGTTTTCCCAGGCGGCTAAGAATGTCCACCCTGGGCACCAAAGGAAAGCTGTCCACATTCACACTTCCTTCACTGGGCCTGGAGCTATGGTGGTGCCACACCTTGCTAGAAGGGCAGGCAGAGAGACAAAAACAGCCTTGGAAAAGGGTTCTGCCCCTCATGACCCTGCCCCGTGGGGCTGCCAACTTCCCGACGGGGCCTGGAAATCTCCTTTCGGGCTACAGATCCGCAGGTGGTAGCGGAAGACCTTGTGGAACTACAGCTGATCTACAGGTGGCAGTCAAGGAACGGCTCTGTATTTGCAAGGAGGGTCACACCGAGACCACAGAACACATCTTATATGAGTGCAAATTATATAATCATATATTCGCACAGGTGCATTAGTACCAAAACTCATCGAATGCCCTGCAACCTGAGAAAACATCGCCTGCAACTGTTATTATCAGATTCAGACAGTCTTCTAACTAACAAAGTAGCTAAATTTGCTCGGCTAGCTTCTAAAATGAGGGAGAACTTGGGTTATTAATGTACTAATTAATGTGCAGAGGAGAGGACACGCAGTAATGGGTTTAAACTTCAAGTACAACGATATAGGCTAGATGTCAGGAAAAAAATGTTCACAATCAGAGTAGTTCAGCAGTGGAATAGGCTGCCTAAGGAGGTGGTGAGCTCCCCCTCACTGGCAGTCTTCAAGCAAAGGCTGGATGCACTCTTTTCTTAGATGCTTTAGGATGCTTAGGGCTGATCCTGCGTTGAGCAGGGGGTTGGACTAGATGGCCTGTATGGCCCCTTCCAACTCTATGATTCTATGATTCTACTAGCTTCAAAGCCTGTTCGTAAGAACAGGCTTTGAAAGCCCCCTCTCCCTGCAGCCAGCAAGCATACCCGGCGCCCCAGCAAGGAGGCGGGTGTGCTCGGTAGGCCACGGGGAAGACATCCCTGGCACCTTCCTGCCCAAGGAGAGCACTGTTTACCCAGGCGTGTGGCCTCCTCAATGGAGGCCCCACATGGTGTCCGGGTGGCACAGCCCGCTCCTGGAGGCGGGCACTCCAGGGGCCGGCCCAATCCGGATGCGCCCAACTTTGCTGGCCCGTACACCACCCGGGCAGAGTGGCTGTGGACCCATGGCTGCCTACATGGCCCTTTTAACTTTATTTATAAGAGCCAATGGTTAAGATAGGTTTCTAAGTATACTGAAAGGTATGTAGAGTGTTCATAACTATTTATGCTATTTAGGCTAGTAGTATTTATTGAGTCCTTCTTAACCTTGTATTTAGTCTATATATCTGAATTGGTTTACGGCTATTATGCTTTTTTTTCTTTTTGTATTTTATTGGTCTATGACCATGAAATAAAGAATTAATTAATTAATTAATTAATTAACTGCGTCTAGGGGGAGATGTTAATATTATAATTTCTTAATAAGGCTTTAAGCATGCGCTCTAAGCAGCTCACCTTTTGCTCTGTGGTTAAGCTGCTATCTTGCCTAACAAAGTTAGCTAGTTATCTGCAATTGTTTAGTTCCCCTTAATGCCCAGGATTTCTAAGCCTTGTGACTTTGCCTTCTGAGCACATTCATTTGCAGCTTATTGCCAAAGTTTATGGGGAAAAGTTCAAATTTTGATCCTTCTCTATGGCCTCTCGCTCTGAAAGCCAATGGCAGCATCTGCATCTGCGCAGATTATAATTTCATCCTGAACAAGACTCTTCCATAACATGCCTATCCAGTTCAAGCCATCAGCCACCTGCTTGCATCCCTTTCTGGTGGTGAGGTCATTTGCCGAGGCCTACCAGCAGCTTTCTGCTAATGCGGCCAGACTGATGCATAAACCATTGTAATGCATCAAGGGGCCTTCCTTGTTAGCATGGCTTTGGGCATTTTCCAGAATTGAATGGATCTCCTGTGTGGCCTCCCAGGGGTGGTTCCTTACATTGATGACATTCTCATCTGTGGCAGCTCTGAAGAAGAGCTAGCTGCACGACTTCACTCAATGCTCTCCCGGTTCCAGTCCACCGGACTCCATGTCAAGAAAGATAAATTAATTTTTTAAAAATTAGAACATTTGGTTAATATAACAGAGTTTTGCCCAGTCTTAGAAGCATAATTCTAAGAGCAGTAAATAAGTCTCACAAGAAGTACATGGCCAAAAAAATCAGCTTACATTTATTCAAATAGATCCAGTTGTATTTGAAAGGAAGAAAAAGAAGCCTAATCGGAAGAGTATTTATTTTCCCTCTCAGAAAAGGCCACCTTCTCTAACATCTTGTGGGTGGACATATAAGTGTATTCTCTATAGGAGAGTCCCACAGGGACATGTGTCCCTATGGAAGGCCAGGTGCAGCAAAGGAGAGGACACAGTGCGAGAGAGAGGAGGGAATCAGAAGGCATCTCCCAGGTTGAGACAAAGAGGCATCTTATTCAAGGAGATAACTATATAATGTATTGCCCCCCCCACAATGTCCAAGCATGCTGTTGTTTGCTCCAACATTTCCTGCATTTTCCTCACAATTTCCGCAGTGTCTCACTCCATCAGCATGTAGACTCCAAAACTGCTCAACCATCACCTCAGTGCTTTCTGTGGTCCTCGTGTTCCAGAATAAACGTTGCAAAGTGTAGACAAAGCCTGCAGTTGAACAGGGGGCTGGACAAGACAGAATCCTAGAATCATAGATTTGGAAGGTACCTCCTGGGTCATCTAGTCCAACCTCCTGCACTGTGCAGGACACTCACAACCCTCTCGCTCATCCACTGCAACCTGCCACCCCTTTGGACCTTTACAGAATCAGCCTCTTTGTCAGATGGCTATCCAGCCTCTGTTTGAAAATCCCTAAAGATGGAGAACCCACCACCTCCTGAGGAAGCCTGTTCCACTGAGAAGCCGCTCTAGCTGTTGGGAACTTCTTCCGGTTGTTTAGACGGAATTTCTTTTGAATTAATTTCATCCCATTGGTTCTGGTCCGTCCCTCCGGGTAAAGAGAGAACAACTCTGCTCCATCCTCTACATGGCAGCCTTTTAAATACTTGAAGGTAGCTATCAGATCCCCTCTCAGTCGTCTCCTCTCCAGGCTAAACAGCTCAAGCTCCCCCAACCGTTCCTCCTACGTATTGATGGCCTGAATAGCCCCTTCCGACTCTGTGAGTCTAGGATTCTGTGATTCTAGGATTCAGTAGAAGAGCATCTGCTTGGCACTCAGAAGGTCCCAAGTTCAACCTCTCCAGTTAATAGGCTCCAGTAATGGTAGAGTCCCAGATACCCTGGAGAGTAGCTGCCGTACCTTGGCAGACCAAGGGTCGGATTCAGTAGAAGGCAGCATGAGGTGTGGACTGGGCTACCTCATCTCACCCAATGGGTTCCAAAAGAGAGAGAGCTTCGTCCTCCCAAACACCCATAGTTGCCAGTATCCGCCAGGTGTTCCTGGCATTCAGCTGGGAACTTCTATAACCACTGAGGTCCCTCTGCACCTGCTGCTGTTTATTTTGTGTCGGATTTACAAGGTGTTAACAGGACCAGCATCTGTTACTGCCCAGATGCAAAATCTCAAGGTGCTGTGAAAGAAATCGCACAAATTGAAACCAAATTTCCAACAAGGAAACAGATCTTTGCCAAGCATTGACTAGGGGCAGTTGGTACGTAAAAACATCAGAAGAGTCCTGCTGCATTAGGCCAGTGGTCCATCTAGTGCAGCATCCTGTTACACACTGTGGCCGTCCAGGTCTTCTGGAGGTTCAACCACAGAGCATAGAGGCCAAGGCATACATAAGAACATAAGAAGAGCCCTGCTGGATCATGACCAGAGGTTCTTCTAGTCCAGCATCCAGTTTCACAGAGTGGCCAAGCAGTTCCTCTGGAGGGCCAACAATAGGGCAGACAGGTCAAGTTCTAATGAGAACATCAGAAGAGCCCTGTTGGATTAGACGAGTGAGGGTCCATCTAGTTCAACCTCCTGTCTCACACAGTGGCCATTCAGATCCTCTGGAGTAGGGGTAGTCAACCTGTGGTCCTCCAGAAGTCCATGGACTACAATTCCCATGAGCCCCTGGGGCTCATGGGAATTGTAGTCCACGGACATCTGGAGAACCACAAGTTGACTACCCCTACTCTGGAAGTCCAACAACAGGACTTAGAGGCTGAGACCTTCCCCTGATGTTGCCTCCTGGCTCAGATATTCAGAACACTACTACTACTACTACTACTACTACTACTACTACTACTATTTAAGTTGTTACCCACCACTCCCAAGCAGGATCGTGTCGGGTTACAGATGACCAGTTAAAACTCCCATTAAAAACCCATTAAAATGGACAATAAATACCGATACAAAAACCGACAAACCAGCAACATGGCAGAACCCCCCCCCCATTCCCAATTCCTGCTACTACCTCCAGAGGGAGGAGACAATTAATGCTTCTGAATGTAGAGGTTCCCCCTAAGTTACCACGGCTAGTAGCCATTGATTGACTTCAGCTCCATGAAGCTAATCTCCTTTTAAAGTGCCTTTTATTCCTGTGGCCATCACTATATCCTCAGGCAGCACATTCAACATTATAACCACTTTCTATGTAAAGTTGTGTGTCAAGGGAGCAGATCTCCTAAGTTTCTTGTTCTGCTAAATTTGGAAGAGATCATTTTTTTGGGGGGGGGGGTCCCCCCAAATAAGGCCATTTCAAAAGAGACCCAGGGTTCTATGGAAACCTACCACCTCCCACTCTTTCATAATGTTTTTCACACTATCCTTCCTTAGCTCTGCTCTTGCTTTGGCACCATTTTTTTAAAAGTGACCTTTTCTCCCTTAGGATAGTGGTTAAGAGTGGTGGGTTCTAATCTGGAGAGCTGGGTTTCATTCTCCACTGCTCCACATGCAAGCAGCTGAGTGACCTTGAGCTAGTCATAGTCATGTTAGAACTGTTCCTACAGAGCAGTTCTGTCAGGGCTCTCTCAGCCCCATGTACCTCACAGAGTCTCTGTTGTGGGGAGAGGAAAGGTGGACAATTGTAAGCCGCTTGGAGACTCCTTTGGGTAGTGAAAAGCTGGGCTTAAAAATATAAAAATATATAAAATATATATAAAATATATAAAAATATAAAAAATAACTGTTCTATAATACTGAGTTACCAGGTAGCCAATCAGCTTCTATAATCCTAGCCAGTAAGGGATCACACAGCAAATGTGATAATACTGAGTTACCAAGTAGCCAATCAGCTTCTATAATCCTAGCCAATCAGGGATCACACATCAAATGTGATAATACAGTTACTAGGTAGCCAATCAGCTTCTATAATCCTAGCCAGTCAGGGATGACACATTAAATGTGATAATACTGAGTTACCAGGCAGCCAATCAGCTTTTGGCACTTATCAAGATTCATCTGCCTCCTCCAGTTACTTACCAGTTAGCCTGACCTTGTCAGATCTCAGAAACTAGACTGGGTCAGTCATGGTTAAGACCACCAGGGAAGCCTGTAGAGAGGTGTGCAGGTTGCTTTCTTTTAGGGTTGCCAGCTCTGGGTTGGGAAATGAACTGGAGATGCTCTGGCTGCAGAGTGGGTTAGGGAGGAAGGGGCTACAGCAGAGAATAATGCCAGAGATTCCTCTTCCAAAGCATCCATTTTTCTCCAGGTGAACTGATCTTGGTCACCTGGAGATCAGTGGTGACAGCAGGGTATCTCCAGCCACCCTCTGGAGGTTGGCAGCCCTACTTTCCATCAAAGTCCGTTCCCCTGATTTGAGGCATGAAAGACAAGTTTGCAACCAAGTAAATTTGGCTTCTGTTTCTCTAAGGGGGGGGGAGACACAGGTGGCGCCTGGGGTTAAAATGTTCAGTCACCTTTTCAGCTTGGCTATTTGGACGGAGTTCAAGTTTTCTTGTCCCAATTTGGCAGTCCAAGACAAAGGAGTGTCAGGATACTGCTGGAAACAAGATATTTATACCTCCTTGGGTTTTCCTTTCCACCCCCAAGTCAAATATGTTCCAAATAAACGGAGGCCCTTTCATCTGGATATTTGTGTAATGAATCTAATTTGGCCCTTGAAAAGCCAGATGGAAAAGATATTATCCCCTTGATGGTATAGGGACAACATTGCATGGGTCTGGAGACACGGAGAAGGGGGAAAGAGCGGCTAAACCCCCAAAAGAGACACACACATCCTCAAAAAATATATGCTGGGATGCACATCCAAGTAAATTAATCAGCAGCAGGTTCACATCTGAGAACAGCTGTTGACACCGTGTGCAAATTGACTGACGGGATCATTTTGCCAATCGATGATGTGACACTTTGTGACTGGACTGCCCCCCCCCCCTTCAGCAGCATGACAGAGGTTTACAAAATTATGCATGGGGTAGAGAAGAAAGAAGTCCTTTCCCCCCTCGCTCACAATACAAGAACTCATGGCTGATGGCCCCTGGGTTTTGGTCACTGTGTGACACACAGTGTTGGACCAGGCCATCTAGTCCCACCCCCTGCTCAGTGCAGGATAGGCTTCAAGCATCCAGGAGAAGGATCTGTCCAGCTGCTGCTTGAAGATAGCAAAACAAAATCAGAGTCCAGAGGCACCAACAAAAATTTATTCATGAGCTTTCGAGTGCAAGCACTCTTCCTCAGACTACGAACTACCATCATGACAGTGGGAATATAAAGCAATAGTTAATTATGTTAAATTAATAAACTGTGTCACAACATCCAAATATTTGTTGTTGTTATGTGTGAAGTCGTGTCCGACCCATCGCGACCCCATGGACAATGATCCTCCAGGCCTTCCTGTCCTCTACCATTCCCCGGAGTCCATTTAAGTTTGCACCGACTGCTTCAGTGACTCCATCCAGCCACCTCATTCTCTGTCGTCCCCTTCTTCTTTTGCCCTCGATCGCTCCCAGCATTAGGCTCTTCTCCAGGGAGTCCTTCCTTCTCATGAGGTGGCCAAAGTATTTGAGTTTCATCTTCAGGATCTGGCCTTCTAAGGAGCAGTCAGGGCTGATCTCCTCTAGGACTGACTGGTTTGTTCGCCTTGCAGTCCAAGGGACTCGTAAGAGTCTTCTCCAGCACCAGAGTTCAAAAGCCTCAATTCTTTGACGCTCGGCCTTCTTTATGGTCCAACTTTCGCAGCCATACATTGAAACTGGGAATGCCATAGCCTTGACTAGACGCACTTTTGTTGGCAGGGTGATGTCTCTGCTTTTTAGGATGCTGTCTAGATTTGCCATAGCTTTCCTCCCCAGGAGCAAGCGTCTTTTAATTTCTTTGCTGCAGTCCCCATCTGCAGTGATCTTGGAGCCCAGGAAAATAAAATCTGTCACTATCTCCATTTCTTCCCCATTTATTTGCCAGGAATTGAGAGGGCCGGATGCCATGATCTTTGTTTTCTTGATGTTGAGTTTCAAGCCAAATAGCCATATGATAATTCTTTGCCAAAACATCCAGTCAGTCCCTTCCAATTCAGTTGAGTTCACAAAAAAATAGGAGAAATAAAACTATGTCAGTGGCCAATGGCTCCCATCCCACCATTTGCTGCTGGCCCCATCTGTCTCCATCCAAGCGTGAAACATTCCTGCAAGTTAAAAGCTGTGCTGGCAACTATCTCATCCCGAGACCAGGGAGTTAAACTCAAAATTCCATTACATATCACTAACCTCACCTTACCGTCACATTGTCCCAAATAAAATAAATTGTGAGGAATGTGGATACACGAGTTAAACAAGGTTAGCATGCATAGTGAGATAAAAAACCTATGTCCTTGTTGAGTCCAGGGTATGTCATAGCTGAATATAGCAAGTTAGGGAGAGCTCATCCCTTCCTTAGGCAGCCCATCCTACTGCTGGACTACTTGAGCGATGAACTTTTCCCCCCTCACATCTAGCCGATATTGTTGTACCCATAGTTCAAACCCATTCCTGGGGGTCCTATTCTCTGCAGCCAACTGGAACTGCTCCAGGTTCTCCTCCAACCATTCTAGGTCCACCCTGCAAAGCAACCATTTTCTGCAGGGGTACTGATCTCCGCCAGCTCACTCCATCAGCATGTAGACTCCAAAACTGCTGAACCATCACCTCAGTGCTTTCTGTGGTCCTCGTGTTCCAACATAAACGTTGCAAAGTGTAGACAAAGCCTGCGGTTGAACAGGGGGCTGGACAAGACAGAATCCTAGAATCATAGATTTGGAAGGTACCTCCTGGGTCATCTAGTCCAACCCCCCGGACAGTGCAGGACACTCACAACCCTCTCGCTCATCTACTGTCACCTGCCACCCCTTTGGACCTTCACAGAATCAGCCTCTCTGTCAGATGGCTATCCATTGCCAGCTGGAGATCCATTGTAATTTTGGGAGCAACCCCACCCACGTCTGGCCAAAAGATTCAGGACTGTGATAAATTCTGAAGTAGGAATGACCCAATAATTCTGAAGGTACTGGACAGGCAGTGATGGGAATGTGATGGTCAAAACAGGGTCTGGCTTTGATGTACCCCGACAAAAGGGCGCTTAATGCGTCCAAGATGTGCCGATTCTCTCTGTGGGGCAGGGCTCCACTTTGCACAGTGGTTTCCATCCACCCCAGGAGAGTAATTTTCAAAGATGACCACCAGCAAGTTGTTTACGGGACAGGCGGTTGCAGACATGCTGGCCGGTGGCCTTTGTTTACCAAACGGCTCTCTTTTTCTCTCATGTCAGCAAGAGAAAATTACCATGCATTGATGTCTGTGCTTTTGAGCAGGCCATGAGTGGGCAGCGCACAAAGGGAGCTGTTGAGGGATGCCAGGAGCCGCCTCACAGGAGAATGGCCAGAGTTAGAATCATAGAGCTGGAAGGGTCATCTAGTCCAGGAAATTCACAACTACCTGCCCACCCACATTGAACCTAATTCCATGCCCATATGATGCGCCCCCCCCCCAAAAAAAACCCAGAATCCTTGGCCAGTCCCATCAGTGGCGATCAGAATTTCTCTGGGCATGCAAGAAAGGGCCACAAGGGCCAAGCACTGAAAAAATCCCTTCTTCCCACCCACTCACAATTTGCCTAAGTTCACAGACTCAGCCTCTCTGTCAGATGGCTCTCCAGCCTCTGTTTAAAAATCCCCAAAGATGGAGAACCCACCACCTCCCGAGGAAGCCTGTTCCACTGAGAAACCGCTCTGACTGTCAGGAACTTCTTCCGGAGGTTGAGACGGAATTTCTTTTGCATTAATTTCATCCTGTTGGTTCTGGTCCGTCCCTCCGGGGCAAGAGAGAACAACTCTGCTCAATCCTCTACATGGCAGCCTTTTAAAATCTTGAAGATGGCTATCAGGTCCCCTCTCAGTTGTCTCCTCTCCAGGCTAAACAGACGAAGCTCCCCCAACCTTTCCTCAGATGTCTTGGCCTGAAAATGCAACCCTTCAAGATATGAAGTTGGAAAAAAGCTATTCGCTTTCCCCAGAGTTCTCCTGTAATTAGACCTAATCTCCAGACTACAGAGATCAGATCCCCTTGAGAAAATGGGGGCCTTGGAAGGTAAAAATGTAGTTTTTGACCTGCTGAGCTCCTTCCCCAAACTCCATTCCTCAAGCTCCAGGTCTTTCCTCCGCATGGGAGAGGGCAAAGGGCAGGCAGAGAATTCAGGTTGTAGAGCAGTCTCCTCTCAGGGGAGGGGCTAGTGTTTTGGGACTCCTGCAGCTGCAGCAGGAGGGATGAGACACAGAAGTCCGAAACGCTGGTTGAATTCTCTTCCACCCAGGGAGATATTCTTAGGATCTAAACCACTGACTTCAATCTCGTAGTCATGGTGGTGGGTCAGGTAGTCATCAGCAATCTTTCTGGAAAAGATTGTGAATGGCACTCTTGAGAGGTGGTGGGCTATGACAGTCTTCAAGCAGCAGCTGGACAAATAGAATCATAGAGTTGGAAGGGGCCATGCAGGCCATCTAGTCCAACCCCCTGCTCAACGCAGGATCAGCCCAGAGCATCCTAAAGCATCCGAAAAGTGTGTATCCAACCTTTGCTTGAAGACGGCCAGTGAGGGGGAGCTCCCCACCTCCTTAGGCAGCCCATTCCACTGCTGAACTAGACTCCTAGAATCCTCGAGTGGGAAGGGGCCACACAGGCCATCTAGTCCCACCCCCTGCTCAACGCAGGATCAGCCCAGAGCATCCTAAAGCATCCGAAAAGTGTGTATCCAACCTTTGCTTGAAGACGGCCAGTGAGGGGGCGCTCACCACCTCCTTATTGCTCAGGGCAGGTAACAGCACATACAAAAAATAAGTTAATCATAGAATCATAGAGTTGGAAGGGGCCATTCAGGCCATCTAGTCCAACCCCCTGCTCAACGCAGGATCAGCCCAAAGCATCCTAAAGCATCCAAGAAAAGTGTGTATCCAGCCTTTGCTTGAAGACTTCCAGTGAGGGGGAGCTCACCACCTCCTTAGGCAGCCTATTCCACTGCTGAACTACTCGGACTGTGAATTTTTTTTTCCTGATATCTAGCCTATATCGTTGTACTTGAAGTTTAAACCCATTACTGCGTGTCCTTTCCTCTGCAGCCAGCAGAAACAGCATCCTGCCCTCCTCCAAGTGACAACCTTTCAAATACTTAAAGAGGGCTATCATGTCCCCTCTCAATCCTTATCTTGGATGCTTGAGGCTGATCCTGCCCTGAGCAGGGGGTGGGACTAGATGGCCTCATGGCCCCTTCCCACTCTAGGATTCTATGGGTCTAGTTCAGCAGTGGAAGGGGCTGCCTAAGGAGGTGGGGAACTCCCCCTCACTGGCCGTCTTCAAGCAGCGGCTGGACAGATCCTTCTCCTGGATGCTTGAGGCTGACCCTGCACTGAGCAGGGGGCTGGACTAGATGGCCTGTATGGCCCCTTCCCACTCTAGGATTCTCTATGTCCTTAAAATATCAACAGTTAGCAGAAATCCTGGGTATCAGTTCTGCTCAACTCAGTTTGTTTTCTCGTGCCAAGCCCGCCATGCAGAACAGAGGCCATGCTCTGGGTCATTCAGAGGCCCATGCTAGAAGGAGTTAAAATTCTGTGTCTCCCCCACCCCCAGCACAGCTGGATTCTCTAACACAGAGACATTATGCAAATGGGGAGACTCTGCATCCTATCTGTTCCTTTGCATAATCTCTTCCAGTGTTGCAGGTCATGGACGAGTGAGGAAGCAGTTGGAAATCTTATTAAGCTGACATGTTTTCAAACATCTCTTCACATTCATGACTCGCTCAATTCGGGCTCAGATTCTCTGGGAAATGAATCCTGTACCATCACTGTACATATTCAGCCCTCTGGCATGTACACTGTGAGAGTCTTGCGCAGGGGACCCCTTCATGGTGCCAACCAATGTCATTTCTGGCGCCCTCCAGGTGGTGTTAGAAAGTCTGCAGGGTCAGGCAGAGCCAGCGTGGGGCCGTGGCTAAGAGTGGCAGCTTCTAATCTGGCGAGTCAGGTTTGATTCCCCGCTCCTCCTCCACATGCAGGCCAACTTGATGTGGGGAGGGCGGTGGGGGGGGGCAGAATTGAGCTTGCAGGAGCCAAAGCTGCCTCTGTCAGGTATCCAAGCGAAATCGTGTCCTCCCAAAAGCTTGTTGCTGTTTTAGGTGCGAAGTCATGTCCGACCCATCGCGACCCCATGGACAAAGATCCTCCAGGCCTTCCTGTCCTCTACCATTCCCCGGAGTCCATTTAAGTTTGCACCGACTGCTTCAGTGACTCCATCCAGCCGCCTCATTCTCTGTCGTCCCCTTCTTCTTTTGCCCTCGATCGCTCCCAGCATTAGGCTCTTCTCCAGGGAGTCCTTCCTTCTTATGAGGTGGCCAAAGTATTTGAGCTTCATCTTCAGGATCTGGCCTTCTAAGGAGCAGTCTGGGCTGATCTCCTCTAGGACTGAGGAGCTCATACCTCCAGCAAAAAAACCTGATTGGTCTCTAAAGTGAAATTGGTCTCAAATCTAGCTCTCCTGCTCCGATTAACACATCTGCTGGCTAAAGTCGGGATATATCTCTCCATGTTAATGACTGGAGTTCTTTTCCAAGCTTCCAGCCAACAACAGATAAAAACCACCCCATCATGTTCTGAAGCAGTCTCCTTTGGCTAGCTGGATGCAGAGGAAACGAAGGATACTATAAATTTCTCCACAGTTGAATTCAACAATCTAATTCACTTGGTTCAAGAGCCAGTTTCAAGATGAGCCTGTTCCTTTATTTGTTCATTTTGACGGCAAATGACTGACAGATCAACCTTTCTTGACTTTTTTACCATTGAAAAACCCCGGAAGCATTCTTCAAGCTTCAAGAAACCCCAGAAGACGTGGAATCAGGCAGAAGATGGTTGGGAAGCAGAGCCGTGGACACGCCCACCTGGGGCCCCTCCACTTCCCACCCCTTCCAGGCCCCTCATTGGCCATTTGGGGAGGAGGGGGATCAGGATAATCTGATCATATATGCAGGCCCTGCAGGAGCTTTCAGCAATTCACAGGGCCTGTAAAACGGAGCTCTTCCACCAGGTCTATGGTTGAGGCCAGGACAAGGAGAAGATCTGTGGGCCCCCCAAAGGAGGAGGGAAGGGATTCCACTATATTCTCCCTGGTCCCTAGTGGGGATAGGTGTGGGGGTTGGACTGCCGTCGTGCTCTTGCTGGGTTTGTATTTTATTGGCTGTTCTGGGTTTTTTAGAGGATTTGTATTTTACTTATTTTATCTTGTAGCCCGCTGCAAGCTGGCTTTGCCAAGAGAGGCAGGCAATAAATTCTAATTCTGATAATAATTATAGTAGTTGTATCACCTGATAAATATTTAACAAGTTTTAAGCATAAATAAAAAACCAATTAGCCCCCACCCACGCCGGGATAAGAGTGTGAGAGACAGGAGACCCAGGTTCGAATCATCCTGCCACGAGAGCTCGTTCAGTGACCTTGAGGCCATCTCCCACTGGCAGCCTGGCCTCAGCATTAGTTATCTTTGGTTGCTTCATTCGATGCACCCCCCCCCCCGTTCCTCATTCCTTCTAGTTCCCATTTCCCTCTTCCTTTTTTGAAGGGGGTTTGCCGCACAATTTTTCCAACCCTGACCTTTGCCTGCGTAATTCATTTTTGAGCACGACGAACAAACGCTGGATGACCAAGCGAACCAAGGCAAAGCAAAACTGGCCTTGCATGGCATGCGGCGCCCGACTCTTTTCCAGTGGGGAGAACTGTTTGTTCTCAAAGTTTTAAGTCAAGCCAGCTACACATTTGCATATCCAGAATCCCTTCTGGAAGCACGGAAACCCCCACACCGGTTTTTGCTCCCTCCAGGATCCGGAATGGGTGAGCAGTCAGAGACACAAGCGAACCAGTCCAAACTTTCGGCTAATGGAAGGGGCGGGGTGATTCCCAACCATCTATGCAGGCTTCAGATATCTGATTTTCCTCTTGTGCTGTTTCTGAGGCCCTCCTGGAGGAGCATTTTTGGGAGGTCAGTCAGTTGCTGTGGGATGGGAAGCAGGGGAGGGGGAGGCAAGGCATGAACATTCACATGGACATATGACACATGAAGCTGCGTCATCATGAAATCAGACGGTTGTGGCTTTCCAGAGGTCTTTTTGTGAGCCAATACTCACTTCTTCAGATACAACTAGAAGGCGTCCATCTCTCCTAAATCAAGGAAAGTTGTATGATTTCAGATGCTGAATGACAAGAGTAAGAGACTGACAATAGCTGGTGACCGACAAAGGCATGATTGGATTTGGTGTTCTGTGCCAGGGGTAGCTGGGAGATAGGCGTTGAGAAATCAACATCAGTAATGAGACAGGAAACCTAAGTCTTTATTCAGTCCAGGATGACGCTTTGACTTAAGCGTCATTGTCAGTTGCACTGCAGCTGTCCTTCTTTCTAATCTGCTTTTGAAATCCCTTTGTAAGAGAACTGCTGCTGAGATGGATTGACAATATAAAGTAAGCCAGAGCCCTCCGGTTGGAGAAAAGGAATGAGCAACTGCAGAAATACCTGCTCTGTAGGGTTCCTGCTTTCTTTCTGGAGGACCTCCTGCAGTTGCTTTTCCCTGGAAAAAAATCAGGATTTTCTCCTTGGGCAGCTCAACCTCTCTCTCTCCCCCCCCCCCTCTCTTTCTTTGCTTTCTCTCCTCTTGTTCGCTGTCGTCTTTTAAAGGTTGTAAACCTATAACGCAAAGGAAATTAAAAAACCCCAAAGAGCTATTTTCAAAATAATTTCCCAATCAAAACATATTCTCTCCACAAATCTAATTTGTAAGAAATAAAGAACAAAGCGCGACAATAAAGGGTTTTTCGGCAGGACCTAATAGCTTACATGTGGCCGGGGCGCTCTGCCGGGTCCCCACCCACTTTAACAAGCCGGCTACTTGAAGAAGAGGGTAGTGCAGAGCTGGGGGGAGCCCCCTCGAAACCACTGACTTTCTCCCCTCTGTGCTACAGGCTGCTTTTACTCCCCACAGAGCAGCCAACTCCTGGAGATTCGTGGGCAGTGCCTGCATAAGGTGGAATTTGGGGAGGCAGTTCACCTGGAACCTATAGGATACCATAAAATTTGCACTGTGAAGCTGCCATTTTATCGCGAGGAACTTACACCTCTGTAGTTGGGAGATGTCCCATTGTCCAAAACCAGGACCAAAATGGAGCCACGGAGCTGTTTTGAGCAAAAAAGTAGGGCATAAATAAATCAAATAAATAAAGCAGTTGGATCAATCAGTGTATAAGTGTATTTTTTCCCCTTGTTGAGTGATCAGGGGATGGTGCTGGAGTCTTTTTGTGTAGGGCTGAATTTCTGTATGTATGTTTTGTCATTTGCTGGAAACGTTCTTTCAGTGATATAGAACCTTTTTTTCAAAGGGAGGCAAAAGACGAGGGCTTTTCTTCATTTGCATTTTCCTTGTTTGTAAGTTTTTGTTACTGGCGGGGGGGGGGGTGTAGGTTTTGCCCATATTTGGGTTCTTCTGGTGGCCTATTTGATACTACATTGGTTTACGTCCAACATATCTCCCTGCAGATATGCTGGACTTTAGGTCCCAGCGTGGGGTCTAAATGCAGTGACCCAAAAGTGGATCACTTCTAGTTGTTCCTCAGAATCAACCCAACGGCCAGTGGGGACTCTCCAGGGGTGTAAATGACCTGGATTTCTGGATTCTCCTGTAAGACATTCAGTTTGTTTTGCAAGGAAAGCTGTGAAGTGGCATACTCCCACAATGTTTTCAATTGAGGCTCTTTCAGGCTTTGTACTTCTCATAGGGACATGTTTGGGTTGGCTGTGGCTCAGTGGAAGATGATTCAGTCCCCGGCATCTCCAGTTTAGAAGGACCACGCAATAGATGCTAGGAAAGAGCTCTTGATGAGACCCTGAAGAGCGGCTGCCAGTTAGAGCGGACAATACTGACTTTGAAGGAGCAAAAGGCATCAGGCATCTCCATAAGAGTTTTATGTTTTAAGAATGAAGAGAATTTAATACCCACTTTTCACTACCCCCAAGGAGTCTCAAAGCACCTTACAGACATCCTTGTGAGGGAGGTGGGGCTGAGACAGCTCTAGAAGAACTGCCCCATGAGAACGGCCCTAAGAGAATTGGGACAGGCCCAAGGTCAGCCAGCTGGCTGCATGTGGAGGAGGAGCGGGGAATCAAATCCAGTTCTCCAGATTAGAGGCCGCTGCCCTTAACCACAACTCCACATGGGCTCTCCATGACAAGGAGAAATTCGGCAGACAAAGTACATCTGGGAACAGAAATGGAGGAGGAGGAGGTTTTTATTCCCCCGCTTTTCACTGCCCAAAGAAGTCTCAAAGCGGCTTCCAATCGCCTTCCCTTCCTCTCCCCACAACAGACACCCTGTGAAGTAGGAGGGGCTGAGAGAGCTCTGACAGGACTGCTCCGTAAGAACTGTGATGAGCCCAAGGTCACCCAGCTGGCTGCATGTGGAGGAGGAACAGGGAATCAAATCCAGCTTGCCAATGGCGTGTCAGTCTTAACCACGCCATCACGCTGGCAGTGAAGGACAGTACTCGGCCTGTTTGAGGAGGGCAGCCATGCTGGTCTGAAGTAGAACAGCTCGCTTCAAATCTAATCATAGCTTAGAGACCAAAAAGATGCCAGTTCTCCCAGTTCTACAGGTCCAATCCCCTCCCAATTAGCCAGGGTGGCTAAATGTAGCCTCCATGTTCAGGGGCAGTATGGGGAAGCATCAGCCCTCTGCCCAGCTCTTTGACTGTCTCTGGCTTGCCAGTACGGGAAACCAGACGCTGGCCAAGAGGGACCGATCCAGCAGGACGGTTCTTCCATCCCCCATAATAATCCCTTCCAGCTCCTCTGTTATGTATCCAGCAAGAGGCTTGTGGCCGTATCTTAATTAGCGAGCTGGAAAAATACGCTGATCATTACCTACCTCAAATTGCATGGGGGGGGGGGTGAACTCCCAAACAGTTTCAAATACCGGTTACCGTGCAATTACGCCGGCAGATAAATACCCCTTTGATAAAGGCCAGGAATATCGGTGCCCCCAAATCCTGTTTTAAGTTAATGTGGGGAATAAGAATCCTACACTGTGATTTCATCTCCTTGGTGCCTCTTCTCTTCCATGGGGATCGCAGGGGGTTGGGCTCTTAGAGAGTTTCGTTGTTCCAGGAAGAAGGCAATGAGTTGTGTTTCCCCAAACCCATGAGGAGGAAGTTGAATGCCGTTACTTTTGCGCCATTCTTTACTCCACTGATTTCTTTCTGGCCCTGGCCTGGATGGTCCAAGCTAGTCTGACCTCGTCAGATCTTGAAAGCTAAGTCTGGCATGCAGGGTTCGATTCTGCGCTCCCCCACATGCAGCCAGCTGGGTGACCTTGGGCTCGCCACAGCGCTGATAAAGCTGTTCTGACCAAGCAGTGATATCAGGGCTCTCTCAGCCTCACCCACCCCACAGGGTGTCTGTTGTGGGGAGAGGAATGGGAAGGCGACTGTAAGCCACTTTAAGCCTCCTTCGGGTAGAGAAAGTGGGATATAAGAACCAACTCTTCTTCTTCTTCAGTAATATCAGGGCTCTCTCAGCCTCACCCACCCCACAGGGTGTCTGTTGTGGGGAGAGGAAAGGGAAGGCGACTGTAAGCCACTTTGAGCCTCCTTCGGGTAGAGAAAAGTGGCATATAAGAACCAACTCTTCTTCTTCTCAGGGCTCTCTCAGCCTCACCCACCCCACAGGGTGTCTGTTGTGGGGAGAGGAATGGGAAGGCGACTGTAGGCTGCTTTGAGCCTCCTTTGAGTAGGGAAAAGCGGCATATAAGAACCAACTCTTCTAAGTAGGCTTGGCCAGTTAAAGGGTCCAGGTAGGAAGTGATATATAAAACCTCTCTCTGCCGGAGACCCTGGAGAACTGTGGTTCAGTGGAAGAGCTTCTGGTTGGCAAACAGAAGGTCCCAGGTTCAATCCTTGACACCTCCTGTTAAAGCAGTGGTTCTGAACCTTCCTAATCCAGTTCCTCATGTTGCGGTGACCCCCAACCATAAAATTAGGCAAGCGTTCTTTCACAGAAATTAAACCGAAACTGACCAATGACGTGAAGATCCATTGTTCATGATGGTATATAAACTGGTTTTCCGGGGGCACTGCTGGAGCGGCGGAAGGCCGAGTTCAGGTGCCTGCAGGAGCGGCAACAAGGGTGGCGCCCACCACCACCGCGACCTCTGTGAAAGGGTCGTTCAACCCCCAAAGGGGTCCTGACCCCCAGGTTGAGAACCACTCAGTTAAAGGGTCTCCCAGAGACCCTGGAGAGCCGCTGCCAGCCTATGTAGACAATACTGACCATGCTGGGACCAAGGGTTGGATTCAGCAGAAGGCATCTTCACGTACATGGGACAGCATGACCTGAGCATGAAGTCAGAGCTCTGGTGGTCGGTGGTGTCTTTTACAAGAGACTCCTCTATGTCCACTCCATAAACCCTCCTTTTATGATGTTCATGCACCACAAAAACAGCATGTGGTTGTCAAATTGTTTCGCTCTGCCTTCAATTCTTTACAACAAAGGCTAGTAATTACGCCGTAATTTCGTATGCAGCATCATTGCCCAAGAGGCATATTTGGAACCAAGAGGAGAGCTTGCTGGCTCAGAAAAGACACAAACAGAAGGCACCCGGCCATGGATGTTATTTCCTTATTAAACCATTCGTATCCCGTCTGTCCTGGTAGTACCAGGCGGCGTAACCAGAGAGTGGCAGCACTTAAAATGGGTTTAAAATGTGGGATTTGCTGCCAGAGGATGGCCACAGGAATAGAGAGCTTTAAAAAGGGGTGGTAGATAGATTCATAGAAGATATGTCTATCAATGACTACTAGCCATGGTGGCTGAGGGGAACCTCCATATTCAGAGAATCCTAGAGCCAGGAGGCAACATCAGGGGAAGGCCTCAGTCTCTATGCCTGATTGTTGTTCCTCCAGAGCTACTGGTTGGCCACTCTGTGAGAGAGGATTTTGGATGAGATGGACCTTCACTGGTCTGATCCAGCAGGGCTCTTCTTAAGTTCTGAAGATCTCAGCCTCTATGTCCTGTAGCTGGCCCTCCAGGGGAACTGGTTGGCCACTGTGTGAGACAGGATGCTGGACGAGATGGACCTTCACTGATCTGATCCAGCAGGGTTCCTCTTAGGTTCTTCTCAAGACCTCAGCAACATGACATCATGAGACAAATCTGTGCTGACTTCCACAGATTAACAAATCGTTCTCCAGATGACTGCAGATCGCCCCCTTTAAAATCTGCTCCATTCTCTTCCCTGAAACTGAGGTCAGACTCACTGGCCTGTCATTTCCTGGGTCATCTCCCCTCCCTTTTTAGGGTAGCATTTGCTCTCCTCCAGTTTCCTGGCACCTCTCCAGTCCTCCAAGAGGCCCTAGCCATGATGGACAAGGGTTCTGCAAGCTCTCCAGAGAGTTCTTGGAGCACTCTCAGGTGCACACCATCTGGCCCAGGGGATTTGAGCTCACCCCGGGCAGCCAGGTGCCTCTCGACAACCTCACTGCCCATATCAACCTGCCACTCAGACACGATACCTTGCCTGCTACCATCCCTAGATGTGTCCATATTCTTCTGGGAAAACAGAGGCAAAATAGATACTGGGCCTTTCTGCTTTCTCTCTGTCCTCTGTCAGAGTCTCTCCATCTTCACCCAACAGCGGGTTTATTGCCTCGTTTACCTTACGTTTGCTCCTCACATACCTGAAAAAGCTTTTCTTGTTCTAGCGGACTTCCCTAGCCAGGCCCAACTTTGGCCGCTCTGAGGGATGACCTTCGAATGCCATGGACAGCCAAAGTTGCCAACAAGATAGTTTTAGAGAGGAGCAAACCAACGATGTCATTAGAAGGGATTACGGCTAAATCTCACTTACTTTGGACACATCACGCGATCAGACTCATTAGAAAAATCATTAGTGCTCGGCATGGTCAGTGGCAAAAGGAAACGTGGTCGCCAAAGGATCCGCTCGCTCAGCACGATCAAAGCCGACACAGGGATGACCATGAACCAACTGAAAGAAGCAGGCAGAGACAGGGACGCACGGCAAAGACTTTCCTATAAAATCGCCGAGGGTTGGACACAACTGAACGGATGACATCATCACCCTTCTTTAGAGGTCTGTCCTTCCCTCCATTTCTTGAACATTTCCTTTTTCTTCCTTGTCTCCTCCTGAAGTTCTCTGTTCATCCAAATAGGCTTCTTGGATCCCCACCATGTTTCCATCTTGCTGGATTAGTCCTGGCTTGAGCACGCAATAGCTCTTGCTTAAGGAGAGCCCACCCATCACTTGCTCCTTTCTCTGCCAGCATTCTAGTCCACGGGATGACTCTCATCATATCGCTGAGTTTATTAAAGTCTGCCCTATGAAAGATCGTCGCCAAGTGAAACCTGAATTTGCTGCAAGTAGGGGGATGTCCTCTTCATGCAAAAACCCGTGGCAAGACGAGGGAAGCCAAAAGGGGTTAAGATGAGCAATGTTCTTTTGGGGATCCTCCCAACCCAACGTCTGAGGGATCCAGCTGTGCCAGATGTTTTGTTCTAATTCTTCTCAAGGCTTCAGAGGCTAGTTGGGTTCTTCTGGGCTGCAGTCAAGGGGTGCAAGCCAACGAAAACATGCTATTTCCCACACCATGCCACCCCGTTGCTACTCTCATTTCCACCTCCGACACCTCCAAAGATGGCCACAGGAGACGTGAAACCTGAATGTCACCCTTTCTAATGGGGAGGGTTCAAATCAATAAACGACGGCACCTTTATGGCTTAACAAGATGGGAAATTGCTTCAAAAGAAAAGAAACCATTTGAGAAACCATTGAATAGTTCTAAATATAACAATATTTATCATCAACCCCAGAACTTCAAAACTAGATCTAGAACAAAATCACAGTGGCTATGAGCATAGCAACATTAATGGAACAAAATCTTCAGTGTCCTTCCAAAAGGGCACCCAGAACAAAATAATCCTAAGAAGAAAGTCAAAACTTTAACGAATAGAAGTGCAGGGCTGCTGCTTCTCATCTGCCGCTTCAGGAGTTGACTTGCTGCTGCTGCTGCTGCTCAGGAGCTCACTCCCTGGCTTGGGCTAGCAAAAGAATTAGCAGTTTCCCTCAGTCAAGCTCTGGGCCTTCTCTGAGCCACTTTGGTGTAGGGGTTAGGACTTCTAATCTGGCATGCCGGGTTCGATTCTGCACTCCCCCACATGCAACCAGCTGGGTGGCCTTGGGCTAGCACTGATAAAGCAGTTTCGTTTTTCCAGGAAGAAGGCAATGAGTTGTGTTCCCCCAAAACCCATGAGGAGGAAGTTGAATGCCGTTACTTTTATGCCATTCTTTACTCCACTGATTTCTTTCTTGCCCTGACCTGGATGGTCCAAGCTAGCCTGACCTCGTCAGATCTTGAAAGCGAAGTCTGGCATGCAGGGTTCGATTCTGCGCTCCAGACCTTGGGCTCGCCACAGCGCTGATAAAGCAGTTCTGACTGAGCAGGAATCTCAGGGCTCTCTCAGCCTCACCCACCTCACAGGGTGTCTGTTGTGTGGAGAGGAAAGGGAAGGTGACTGTAAGCCGCTTTGAGCCTCCTTCGGGTAGAGAAAAGTGTCATATAAGAACCAACTCTTCTTCTTCTCCTCTCCTGCAGCAGGGCCAGACTGAGTTTTGCAACTAATTTGTGAGCAACTGACCTTACTGCTCATGCTCAGTAACCTTTGGGTCCCTCGGCCGAATCCTAAAACGATGGAAATTATTAAAACAAAAATGACATGGGTTATGTGAAGATGATATCAGGATGGACTGCCAGTCAACTCATGGCGATCCCATAGCCAAGACGTTCAGAGGTGGTTTGCTGTGGCCCACCTCTGCATAGCAACCCTGGTTTTCCTTAGCAGCCTCCCATCCAAGTGCAAGTCCAAGCAAGCCCTGCTTAGCATCCATGATCCTTGGGCAGAAGAACAGAGGTGGTTTGCCGTCACTTGCCTCTGCATTGCAGACCAGGATTTCCTTGGAGGTCTCCCATACAAATATTCACCAGAACCAACCCTGCTTAGCTATTGAGATCTGACAAGACCAGGCGAGCCTGCACCATCCAGGGCAGAGCAAACTGTGTTGTAGTAGTGGAAAGCACCATCAAGTCTCAGCTCATTTATGGTGACCCCATAGGGTTCTCAAGGCAGGAGGCAAACACAGATGATTATTGATTTAATTAAAATATTCGTTAGCTGCCTGTCTTCCTTAAGGAGTGCAAGGCAGCTTACAATAGAAATAAAACACGCAAACACAGACTTGATAAAATATATATAGATAACACCAAACTGTAAAACTACCAATTTAGGGCCGCTTTAATCAACAGCAGTCCGAAATAAAACCAACTGCCTCCTAAAGACCAAAAGTGAGTGGGCCAGGCATACCTCCATGGGCCAGTTGTTATAGAATTGTAGGGCTGCCACCAAAAAGGGCCCCTCTCATGCACCCACCCACCCACCCACAAGCTTGGAACAGTCTCATTTCTTTGCCTTGATTACTTTGCAGAATCAGCTAAATCAGCTAAAGTAGCAGCTTAGAGATGGAACAAGATTTTCAGGATATGAGCTATCGGGCTAGTTGGCAGAGTTTTGCCCAGTCATTGAAGAGTGACCCTGAGTGCAGTGAATAAATCTCCCAAGAAGTACATTGCAAAAAAAAGGTAAACTTTATTTATGTTTATTCAAGCAGATCCTGTTCACATTCATGTTGAAGTCAAAAAGAGAGAGAGAGGTCTAATCTAAAGAGTCATTTCCCTGTCACAGATGGCCGGCTTGTCCAGCTATCACATGGATGGGAATATGAGGACATTGTGTCTATAGGAGAGACATGTTTACCTCCATGGAAGGCCATGTGGAGAAAGGGAGATGACAAAGTAGAGAGGAGGGGTCAGAGGACAGCTCTCAGGTTAAGACAAAGAGAGGCATGTCCATTCACGGACATAACACCTAGACACACATTGTAACATCTATACACGAAATATCTACCTGCAGAGACCTACCGAGACATGTCTCCATGGGAGGCCATATAAAAAGGGGAAGAAAACAAAGGAAGGGGAGATGACAAAGAGAGAGAGGAGGGGGTCAGAGGGCAGCTCCCAGGATAGGACAAAGAGAGGCATCCCATTCAAGGACATAACACCTGGACACACATTGTAACATCCATATGCAAAATATCTACGTGCAGAGACATGTCTCCATGGAAGGCCATGTAAGGAGGGAGAGAGGACAAAGAAGAGGGAGATGGCAGCTCTCAAGCTAGGACAAAGAGAGACATCCCATTCAAGGAGACAACACCTGTACATACTTAGAATGATGTATCACCCCTTATTGTCCAGTCATGCTGAGTCGCTTACTTCAGTAGTTACATTTATTCCACACACACCCACGCCCCCCACTGGGTCCTTCCTCCAAATTACTTTTCAATCTGGAATGCAGGCTGGGCTCCCAGAGCAGAAGGACGTCACAGGAGTGCAAGAATCGCTCTCACACGTCACCCTTTTTTCGTCCGCCCTCAAGAGGGCAGTGGCTGCGATTGGCGTTTCCGAAACAGGCAGCTGCTTTTCATTGCGAATGCCCCACCGGCTGACCAGAGAAATCTGTTTTCGCTCTTCTCCTTGTGCGTGCCAGAAATTACTCTGGGGCCTGGACACCAGGAGCTGTGAGCCAGGGGGGAAACTATGAAGGACAGGCAGACCTGTGGTTTGGGGGGTGGAACAGCCTGTGGCTTCTGATGCACGACTCGGTTTGATTCACTCTGCGGAGCTCAGCAGGAGCACATGCTAGGGTTGCCAGGCCAAGACTGGGAAACTCCTGGAGATGCAGAGTGGAGCCTGGGGAAGACAGGGACTCAGTGGGGGAATCCGTTCTAGAGCATGCTCTCTCCACCAGAGTTTCGTGAAACCCTGGGGTCATATATTTATTTAATTGGTTAAACATTTATTGGGTGATTTGACCCTATATGGTCATGTTGACCTGCCCCCTCCCCCCAAATGGCCAATGATGGGCCTTGAGGGGGTGGGAAGGGGAGGGGCCCTGGGTGGGTGTGTCCACAGCTCTGCTTCCCGACCATATTCCGCATTATCACACAACTTCTGGGGATTCTCGAAGTCTGAAGAATAGGTCAGAGGTTTCTTACCAGCGAAGCAATTGAGATAGATTGACATAGAGTTTGCTCTCAAGCCTGTAGCCAAAAACATATTGTTGGAGGGGCAAATTTAGCATCATAGAATCACAGAGTTGGGAGGGACCTCCTAGGTCATCTAGTCCAACCCCCAGCACAATGCAGAACACTCACCACCCTCTCGCTCATCCACTGTAACCTGTCACTCCTTTGAACCTTCCCAGAATCAGCCTCTCTGTCAGATGACTCTCCAGCCTCTTTTTAAAAACTTTGAAAGATGGAGAACCGCCACCTCCTGAGGAAGCCTGTTCCAATGAAATTTATTAAGGGGGAGTTTAGTATGATGTGTCTGTACTGAACTGTTCCGTACCTGAAATTTAGCAGTTGTCTGCAGTTCCATTCCCTCCTTACTGGTTAGAGGTCTCTGTCTGTTGAACATCTGGCTGGGTTAAGCTCTCATCCAGCTGAAGCTGGGAGCTTCTAGCAAAGCTTTTACTCCAGGGAGTCCTTCTGAACAGGACCTGGGCTCACAACACCTCCTCATGGCCCTGCAGCTGGCCATTGATAGGGTTGTGAGTGTCCTGCACAGTGCAGGGGGTTGGACTAGATGACCCAGGAGGTCCTTTCCAACTCTCTTATTCTGTGATTCTATGAAAACAAAGCTTAGATTCCAAAGTTGTTGCAGGAGCTCCTCATTCCTCTGCTCAGCCTCCAGCTGCATCTCCCTGCATTGTCAGCACACCTGGCTCACCTGAACCAATTAAGCAATTGTGCTGGAAGAGAGCTGTAATCTAAAAGGCGCCACAGCGTGTTAGCAAGACAGTTGCTGGCTGCAGAAGATGGTGAGTCTTCACAGAGTGAGGACAGAGAAGTTGCTAACAGCCTATATTGAGGCTTGAAGGGCTGGGCTGTTGACACAACCTGTGACTGTTACTTCTGCTGATGCCCTTGGACTGCCTGAAGGAATCTTTGAGTCACTGGAGTGAGTTAAGGCATTCATTGCATTCTGTCTGTCCCTTGGCATTTTGTTTTTGAAATACTGACTCGCTTTACCTTTCTGGCAGCTTGTCTGTGCTTCCTTCCAGCAGAGAGCTAAAACCTGAGGCCAGCACAGGAAGCAGCTGGCTCCCCTCCCTTGCCCAAAGGAAATGGGGGGTGGGAAAAGACTGAGGATGGAGCAACTTACCAGTAGCAGGGTCTTCCAGAGAGGCCAGTGCCTCTTCCACCTAGCAAACAGCAGGAAGAGGAAGAAAAGGACAGATAAGCCCCACGATTGGCCCTCATGGAAATGGGATCTCTCTCTGTATTGGTGGCACACCCACAGGGAGTCAGTTACCTGCATGCAATTTGAACTGATTAGCCCTGATTGGCAAAGTGCAATTTGAATTGATTGGCCCTCATTGGCAGGTGTGCAATTTGAACTGATTGGCCCTCATTGTAAAAGTGCTTTCTCCCTATTGGCGGAACACCCCCAGGGAGGGCTAATCAGATAGGGAGTCAGTTGTCTGCATACAATTTGAACTGATTGGCCCTCATTGGCAAAGTGCAATTTGAACTAATTAGCCCTCATTGGCAAAGTGCTGTTTGAACTGATTGGCCCACATTGGCAACCTGCTCTCTCCATATAGGTGGCAAACCTCTAGGGAGGAAGACAGCTGTCTGTGTACAATTTGAACTGATTGGCCCTCGTTGGCTGAGTACTCTCCCTATTGGCAACACAGCCCCAGGGAGGGCCAATCAGGTAGGGAGTGAGTTGGCTGTAGGCAATTTCAGCTTCATAACATCTAGCAACAGTGATATATAATCCGTTTTTTCTTTTGAATCACTCTTACATTTCTATCTCTTTTTCTTTTTAAAAAAGAAAAGATTAGAGTGGGACTATTTTGCTGACTCTGTTGATTTTCCCACAAGTAAGATCTGGGAAAACGCACGGCCAGCCATGCTTGTGAGGACATAAGCTAAGCCAGCATCATGACCTTTGGCAAGGGCCATTTTTAAAAAGACACAGGAATGTTGTTGGATTTGGGGATGAAGAATTCCTCTTGTGGATTTGCCGGCCCTGGTCGTAAAAATGCCTTCCGCGTTGGCGTGGCTGTTTGTGACATTTTCGATTCTGCAGAACAGAACGGGTTGAAGCTTTAGGACTGTACTACTCTGAAGCTGTTTTCACTACTGTGGATGCCTCCAAGTTTCTTTGAAATTATGTCCTTTGGTTTCGCACATCCACCCAAGAGTACACAACCTCCTGGCACCCTCAGCTTTCAACATTCTTCCATGTCCCTGGCGAGCAACACAAACCCAACTGGGAAACCAAGATGGGGGCCATGCATCAGCCCGGTTATGTGCTTGGGTTGCCAGCCTCCAGGTAGGGTCTGGAGACCACCTGGGATCACAACTGATCTCCAGGCAACAGAGGTCAATTTCCCTGAAGACTAGGACTGCTGTGGAAGACGGACTCCTTGCAGGTGGGGCCCCAGGGCAGTTCCCCTGCAGAGAATGGCTGCCCTAGAGGGTGGCCTCTGTGGTCTTGTGCCCCACTGAAGCCCCTGTCCTCCCCAGGCTCCACCCTCAAATTGCCAGGACTCTCCCAGCCGGGATCCATCTCTTAAACTTCAGCAAATCATGCCTCCAAAAGTTCAAAATAGTCATTTAGAAAGCATCGTCTAGACAATAATAAGTATTAATCATGCAATATTATAAATGTGTGTCTTATCATGCAACGAGTACAACACCAGAAAATAGTTCAGGCAACAGTCCAACAAGTTAGTTCAGGGCTGGCGTGAAACCCTAGAGCAGGGGTGGTCAAACTGCGGCCCTCCAGATGTCCATGGACTACAATTCCCATGAGCCCCCTGCCAGCGAATGCTGGCAGGGGGCTCCTGGGAATTGTAGTCCATGGACATCTGGAGGGCCGCAGTTTGACTACCCCTGCCCTAGAGTTTCTTGTGGGCTTTGGAAGGGCTTCCCTGATGGATGGGAGTTCATTAATTTTTAATATATTTTAAAAATCTGTTAAACATTTATTGGGTGATATGACCATATATGGTCATGAACCATTCTTCCCCACTCCCAAAATGGCCAATGAGGGGCCTGCAGGGGGTGGGAAGGGGAGGGGCCTTGGGTGGGCGTGTCCACAGCTCTGCTTCCCAGCCATATTCTGCACGATGGTGCCACTTCTGGGGTTTCTCAAAGCCTGAACGTTTCAGGGGTTTCTCACCAGTAAAAAAAAACAAAAGCTGAGAATCGCTGGGTGAGTTCCAGCTGAAATCCATGCAGATACATGTCCTTTGAGCCATCCCCAAAAATTTTGGAAAATGCAACAAACACACACAGGTGGTACCCAGTAAACGGGAAACTCCCCTCAAAAATGGGCTCTGTAATCCTGGTTCTTAAATCTGAATAAATAAGGCCTCCGAAAGTGCCCAGTAATCTCTTTATAAAGCATCATTAAGACAATCAGAAGTAATAACCCCACAATGTTATAAAGTTGTGCAGAAGAAGCATAATACAGAACTAGATTAAGCAGCCGGCCCTCTTGATTCTCTTCCCCTCTGGTGTTTTTTTTTCCTTCTTCTAATTGCCTCTGCCTCCTTTGGGATGCCTGGAGACTCCCCCCTGTTCTCTGGGCGGCCGGCAATTAATGCAAAAAGGCTTCTCTTCAGGCCGTCATCATAAACGCCCTTCCTCAGCTCATTAGCGACTCCGCTCTGGCAGCCGGCTGTGTGCCTCATTGATCATTACCTCCCAGGATGCTGCTCAAACCACAGGGACGAGAGCCGCTCTGATGTGGCCGGCAGCTTCCCACACAAAGCGGCCGCAGCCCCTGACTCAGAGGAGGCTCCCACAGTGGTCCCGGCCCCTTTGGGGAGAGCGTGCCCAGTGTTCCCCACTCTGTCCCCAGTTGCACCCATGCTGTCCCTTGGGGGTGGGAGATTCCCGGGGATTTGAGGGCTGGGGGTGGGTGGAGGCAGCGTGGCACAATGGTGTTACTCCCAGTCTCTATGGTAAACCACAGAGTCCTCCCCCTGAAGCCGCCATTTGGGGGTGCCACCTCTGGATTGTGACGTTCCTGGATATTTGAGGGGTGGGGAGGGGAGAGAGCTCAGGGGGGCATTACACTCTGCAGGTGGTCATTTACTGGTTGTTCCCGGCCCCAAAGAAACACATCTGGCCTCAACCAGGGCCAGGGCCTTTTCGGTCTTGGCCCCGATTTGGTGGAATGAGCTTCCGGGTGAGTTCCGGGCCCTGCGGGACCTTCCAACGGAGCTCTTCTGCCAGGTCTACGGTTGAGGCTGCAGCAGTGGGGGAAGATTGATGGGACTTCCCTGGTGTCAAGCTGCATTCGCTGGCAGGGGGCTCCTGGGAATTGAAGTCCATGGACATCTGGAGGGCCGCAGTTTGACTACCCCTGCTCTAGAGGTAGAGGTTGGGGATAGGGAGAGGTTTCCCATCCCACACATTAACCAGCCAGTTCCTCTGGAGGTCCAATAAGGCTGAGCCCTTCATAAGCCAAACACTGGAAAAGCCCAGAACTGGGAAAGATGGAGGATCGGGGATGCTCCAATACAATCTGTTGCTTCCAAGGCCAATGGATCTTTCCTTACATTTGGCCCAATAACGAGCATCATTCCTGGCGCATCTGTTTGCGTGCTGTGCAAGGCCTGGTTTCCCACCCAAACTCTCAGGATGGGGGGCCCGTGGGGGGGGGCTTTGATGTTTCTCTGCAGACAGGCCCCTGACAGAGAAAACACAAATGCCATTGTGAAGGAGAAAGTGCTAGAAAATGCTGAGAACAAAAGAGCACATGTTGACTTCATGAATCTTTAAGCTCCGGGTGGATGGTGGACTAATGCGCACTCACAAAAACTGCCTCATGCTTGATATGCTGAAGGCACAAGCCCTCATTGCATGTTGACCTGCCCCCCTCCTAAAATGGCTGACTATGGGCCTGGAAGGGGGGGGGACCCCTCTAAATCTCCAGGAATTTCCCAAGACAGAGTTGGCAACCATATATTCCCAGTGATGTATTCCAGAGTTGAATTTCTCAGAGGAAGTAACCTTCAAATAATATAAAGCTCAGCTCACTCCAGGTTATCAGGAGAGAATCAAGAAGCAGAGGGACCAGGAAGGGTTGACAACCGCCTGGAGGAGGGGGGAGAAAAAACACAAATTACTGTCCCTTAAAATAGCCTCAATGGAATGTTATTTAACGCCATAGTATGGCAAAGTTTCAGCTATCCATTTGCACCTATGGGTTTGGTGTTACTGAGGACAGAACATTTTCCTCCAGGTGTGTTGGCAACCCTATGGAAAAAGCATGGGAGGGGCCGGACAACTGAGAACCACTCCCCCATGGATCCCCAGAAATAAAACAGGAGAGACTGATCTCTCCTCTGCTGTGTGTGTGTATTGATATTTTGTGAACTGCCACAAGACGACTTGTTGTGAATGGCAGTATATAAATTGTAAAATAGATAGATATAAATTGGCTCATTTGGAGAATTCTTGCTCCTTTGAGTACACTTCTTCCATGCTTGCTTCCAGAACAGACAGAATAAATTACTAACAGGGCAGTTAGACAGTTGGTGCTCTCTCTCTCTCTCTCTCTCTCTCTCTCTCTCTCTTTCCTTCCTTCCAAAGATATTTTCTCTTCTGAATAAAAATCATGTTATTCTTTAAGCAGTCTAGTGCTGGACTACTTTGCTTATTTGAACTCTGCCAGCTGAGTTCATGCACCCGAGGTAGGGGGCTCTAAAACTCTTAAAGGGCCAGTCATTCTTTCCTGGCCTCCTGTTTATGTCAGAGAGAAGACAAGCAAGCAGCATTCGCAGAATGTTTAGAAGGGCCAGGGCGCCCCCTAGTGGGAGTACCAAGATCACCCCAAAATGTATATTTGCAAGCATTTATGGGAATTTTGATAGAAAATTAAAAGACACAAAGCCAATTGTGCCTGATTGCAAGTAGATGTTCATTATTTAGAATGAAAATGCAGAATCCCTGCAGTCTACATGATGCGGCAGGACTTGAAAGGCATTAGGTGGCATACTTCAAATCAAGATGCCTATGAGCTGATAGAAAACCTCCCAGAAGGTTTGAGCCGGTCAGGACATTATATATCAGGGGTAGTCAAGCTGCGGCACTCCAGATGTCCATGGACTACAATTCCCAGAAGCCCCTGCCAGCATTTGCTGGCAGGGGCTCCTGGGAATTGTAGTCCATGGACATCTGGAGGGCCGCAATTTGACTACCCCTGTTATATATGAAACAGTTGAAAGAATTAGAAGAACTTTATATTTGAAATAATACCACTGAAGGAGAAAGACATTGAAAATGGGAAATAGAATTACATAGCTGCAGAGGAGAGGACACGCAGTAATGGGTTTAAACTTCAAGTACAACGATATAGGCTAGATATCAGGAAAAAGTTTTTCACAGTCAGAGTCGTTCAGCAGTGGAATAGGCTGCCTCAGGAGGTGGTGAGCTCCCCCTCACTGACAGTCTTCAAGCAAAGGTTGGATACACACTTTTCTTGGATGCTTTAGGATGCTTTGGGCTGATCCTGCGTTGAGCAGGGGGTTGGACTTGATGGCCTGTATGGCCCCTTCCAATTCTATCATTCTATGATTCTATAATTTTCATCCGGAATCCATTTTGGTGGCTATTGTTTGGTTCATACTTTATATTATTTGAAAAAAAATCAACATTTCCCTGTAAGGGGATCTCAAGTCGTGAATATTTAAAACAAAATGTAAATATAAATAAGGAGAATTTAGAGCAACTCATTGGCCAGAGTATTTTCGAACTTTCACCTGGCAGCCATGTTTTGGGTCCACGCGTGGGTAAGCATCAGATTCATCCTTTCAACCACAGCCAAAATGTCTCTTTTATATTTTTTTTACACTGTACTTGTGGTAGTGTGCGTGCATATGAAAGCTCATACCATGAATAAAACTTGGTGGGTCTTAAAGGTGCCCCTGCACAGTGACCCACCTGAATCTACTTTCCACTGAGTGATTCAAATATGGAATTTTCTGCCTGAAGATGTGGTGATGGCCACAAGAATACATAGCTTTAAAGGGGGATTAGATAGATTCGCGGAGGATAAGCCTGGCTACTATCCCTGGGGTCTGAGGGGAACCTCCACATTCAGAGGCATTAATCCTCAGAATCCTAAAGCCAGGAGGCAACATGCAGAGGAAGGTCTTGGCTTCTATACCCTGTTGTTGGTGTCCAGAGGAACTGGTTGGCCACAGGGTGAGGCAGGAGGCTGGACTCGATGGACCATTGATCTGATCCAACAGGGCTCTTCTGATGTTCTTATCAGGGGAAGATCTCGGCCTCTCTGCCCTGTTGCAGGTCCTCCAGAAGAACTGGTTGGCCCCTGGATGAGGCAGGAGGCTGGACTGAATGGACCCCTGGTCTCATCCAGCAGGGCTCTTCTGATGTTCTTACGAGTTCTGGCAATACCTTTACACATAGAACATGGAACCCTGAAGAGTTGCTGCCGGGCAACGGAATATGCTTGTGCAGAGGAGGCCGGGCCGATCGTCCCAACATCTGCCCTCTTCCCTTTTCCTGTTGCCTTCCCCCCCCTTGACCATGTGAAGAGGGTGCCAGCAGCCATGGAGCATTCCCGGAGGGGTCACGGTGAGTAGCCTTCTTGGAGGGAGGAAGCGGGGTCAGGAGAATGGAACAGGAGAGGCCTATGTGAGGCCATCTCATTTGAGCCTTCCTCTTAGGTTCGTTCTTAAAGCATGCCGTATTGTAAAGCAACTCCATTTTTAAAAATTGTTTTTCCATTCCGGAGTGTGATCCACAAGAGGCCTTGTCCTCTTACCCCATGTCCAAGTTTACTTAGCTTTTGGGATGTCTAGATAAACAACCTCCACTGGGTCACCCTTGAGTTTAACTTTGCAAAAGGAGCGTAGCACCAAGCTCCTTAAAGTAGTAGGATAGTTTTGTTAAGAAGAGAAACAACTATGCATAGAAAGAGGAGGGACAAGAGTCCCAACTAACTCTCTAACTGCTGTCTGCAGTCCTCCGGTCTGTTCAATCTGGAGGTGAGCAGGGAGGAAATGTACTTGGGGAGAAGGAGGTCTCTAATTGAGCCAATCAGGGCCCAGGAAAAGATTCTTTGACCAAGAACAAGAAGGTTCCCCCCCCCCCCCCCGTAGGGTAGTCTTCCTATGTGTTGTTGAATGAAATGATTAAAACAAACTATTTCCCAGTTTCACAACTGGGAACGTGGCTGCCATTAATTACTATTTATTTATTATTTACATTTATACCCCGCTGCTCCCAGTAAACTGGCTCGTGGCGGCGAACAATTCCTCTCCTAAAACCCGGTTAAAAATACCCCATAAAAACAATCATTTAAAAACCCTAAAGAAACATTACAATTTAACCATAACCAGTAAGATGGGCATGCACTACAGAAAAAGCCTTTAGCCCACGACTGGCACCAACAGATTCTAGCGTGGCTCACTTTTAGCGCTCTAGATTTAAACTTGGGCCGGGTTCCCAACTGGGCCTAATACCAACCGAGCCCAGGAAGTCCTTTCTGTGACTCCTCCACAAGCCCCCTCCTTTGAGCGCAGGGACCCCCTCTGAAGTGAAATGCGGCCGTGTGGGTCCTTGGGGTCAGCTCCCCAGTTACATAAATGCTAAAATAATGGCTCAACTCAGTCCGGGTTCCCCTGGGCCCCGGCGCTGGTTTGAAGCAGCAGACCAAAGTTTGCCTTCAATAGCACCTTCAAGACCCTCCTAGTTGACTGTGGGGGATAAGCTTGGCCTGCACACCTCTCCAGAGATTCAAGTGGGTCGCCGTGTTGCTCTGAAGCAGCACAACAAAGCAAAATCAAGAGTCCAGGGGCACCTTTAAGACCGACCCAGATTTATTCAAGGCGGGAGCTTTCGAGTGCATGCACTCTGTGCATGCACTCGAAAGCTCCCGCCTTGAATAAATCTGGGTCGGTCTTAAAGGTGCCCCTGGACTCTTGATTTTAGTTCTCCAGCGAGATGCAGCTGGTAGGGCAAAGTCCTGGCCCCGGGACCCCTTAAAGACCAACCCAGCTCAGTGCCGGCCAACCCAGCTCAGTGCCGGGTGGGCCGCCGTGCTTTGGCGCAGGAATCCGGGGGCACCTTGCATTTGTGGGGAGGGGGCAGGGTGCGCCCCTGCAAAAGGACCCCGCGACTGGGACTGCGCTGCTGAGCGAGGCGCGCCGGCGCTGGAGGCGGCGCAATAGGCGCGGCGGCGCTTTCGCTTTCGGGTCCGAAGGCGCCAGTTCCGCTTCGGGGAAAGGGGCGGCGCCAGCGTGCTCCGCTTTGCAGGGCCGCTTCGCAGTTCGCCCCGCTTTGGCCAGCCGGGCTTGGCCTTGGGGGTCTTTCTTTCCGCCTCTGCGCCCAGCTCGGAACGCCAGGGCCCGGTCGCGTCGGCCGCGGCGCCCGGAGGAAAGCGCTTCCCGGGGCTGGGCTGGGCTGGGCTGGGCTGAGCCGGTCGGCCGCCGCCCCCTTCCTGCCTGCCTGCCTGCCTCCCGCCCGGCCTTCCTTCCTTCCTTCCTTCCTTCGTTGGTTCCTCCCTCCCCGCTGCAGGCATGGCCGGCCTGGAGCTGCTCTTCCACTCGGTGGCGGCCGACCTCGCCTGCCCGCAGGACGCGCTCGTCTGCTTCCTCCACTGGAGCCTCGTCGCCCACCGCTACCGCTGCCTCGGCGCCGGACCGCACGTAAGGCCAACGCGGGACCAAGAGCCCGGCGGGGGCGGCACAGGGGCCGGCATCGCGTTGCACGCCCCTGCAGGGACGACCACCCGGCAGAGGGGCCAGGCCTCCCCCTGGCAAGGGGCCACCCTCCCGGCTCACACAGTTCCCCAGGAGGGCCACAAACAGGGTATAGAAGCTGAGGCTCTCATAAGGACCTCCGGAGAGCCCTGCTGGGTCAGGCTGGGGAGGGTCCCTCCAGTCCAGCCTCCCGTTTCCCCCAGGGGCCAGCCAGTTCCTCTGCAGGGCCAGCCACAGGGCAGAGAGGCCAAGGCCTTCCCCTGAGAAGACCCTCAGAAGAGCCCTGCTGGGTGAGGCCAGGGAGGGTCCCTCCAGTCCAGCCTCCCGTCTCACCCAGGGGCCAGCCAGTTCCTCTGCAGGGCCAGCCACAGGGCAGAGAGGCCGAGGCCTTCATAGGAACATTAGAAGAGCCCTTCTGGGTCAGGCCAGGGATCCATCTAGTCCAGCCTCCTGTCTCACACAGGGGCCAGCAAGTTCCTCTGGAGAGCCAACAATAACAATAATTTTATTGTTACAGTCTTAGACCAGCCATCAGGAGAAAGCAACAGGGCATAGAGACAGAGGCCTTCATAAGGACATCAGAAGATCCATGCTGGATCAGACCAATGTTCTTATAGGCCAGACTGGGGGCAGAAACTGGGGACAGACTTTTCTGAAGTCGGCATCTTGCCCTTTTGGCTTCTGCAGTTCTAAAATGCAAATAGTTTGCTCTTGCCCAAAGGAAGAGGGCAGGATGCTGTTTCTGTTGTCTGCAGAGGAGAGGACACGCAGTAATGGGTTTAAACTGCAAGTACAACGATATAGGCTAGATATCAGGAAAAGGTTTTTCACAGTCAGAGTAGTTCAGCAGTGGAATAGGCTGCCTAAGGAGGTGGTGAGCTCCCCCTCACTGGCAGTCTTCAAGCAAAGGTTGGATACACACTTTTCTTGGATGCTTTAGGATGCTTAGGGCTAATCCTGCATTGAGCAGGGGGTTGGACTAGATGGCCTGTATGGTCCCTTCCAACTCTATGATTGTATGACTCTGGGAATTGTAGTTTACTCTGCGGAAGGCCCAGGCTCAACCATTCTTGCAGAAGCTAGGCAGAGTTAGCCTTGGTTACTTGGAAGGTAATCCAGAGTTGCTATGCAGACGCAGGCAGTGCCAAAGCAGTTCTGTTCTTCTCCCCTGACCTGGATGGCCCAGGCTTGGCCAATCTTGTCTAGAGTTTGGAAGACAAGTTGGGTCGATCCTGGTTAGTTCTCGGACGGGAGAGTTCCAAGGAAGTCCTGGGGTGCTAGGCAGAAACAAGCAACCCGGTACTTCCTTGGCAACCCCACCCGTTTGTCGTTTTCCTTGAAAACACAACAGCAGGGGTGGCCAAACTGTGGCTCTCCAGAGGTCCATGGACTACAATTCCCATAAGCCCCAGTTAAAGGTAAAGGTATCCCCTGTGCAAGCACCGAGTCATGTCTGACCCTTGGGGTGACGCCCTCCAGCGTTTTCATGGCTGACTCAATACGGGGTGGTTTGCCAGTGCCTTCCCCAGTCATTACCGTTTACCCCCCAGCAAGCTGGGTACTCATTTTACCGACCTCAGAAGGATGGAAGGCTGAGTCAACCTTGAGCCGGCTGCTGGGATTGAACTCCCAACCTCATGGGCAGACAGATTCAGACAGCATATCGCTGCCTTACCACTCTGCGCCACAAGAGGCTCTAAGCCCCAGTTAGCTTATGGAAATTGTTGTCCATGGACCTCTGGAGAGCCACAGTTTGGCCACTCATGCCCTGCTGGGTCAAGTGACTTGATGCCACTTTCCATCACCAGCAGAGAGTCCCTAGCAAAGGAGCAGCTTGGTATTTTGGACCAGGGCTTGTTCTGGGAGGTCATCTCTAGGGAACACACCTGAGGCAGAAGGAGGAACGGGGAGGGGCAGAAGGAATAGGTGGGGCTTGCCAGCCAGAGACAGAAGCGCCCTTCAGAACTGCATGGAGAGATTCCCGCCCCTCTTCGGAGCCCTCCCTATAAGCTTCAGTTCCCACGTTCTGAAGGGGAAACCAGTGCCTCTACAGCAGCCTCTCCAAGCTTGCAGCATAGATGTGTCCCCAGTCTCAATCCATGCCGCTTTCCCCCCCCCCTCTCTCCCTCCTGGGTCATCACAACACAGCCGAGCCCTGATGAGAAGAAGTCGGAATTGCTCCCGGCCGGGTGGAACGCGGACAAAGAGCTCTACACCCTGCGCTACGCGTCCAAGGACGACACCCACCAGCTGCTGCTGAAGGGCATCATGATGGACGGCAGTATGATTCTCAATGTCCTGGTGAGGAGACGGGAGGCTTGATTTTCGTTTGGTTCAGTGTTGGGCCCCTCCAGCACCCTCGCCTGGATGGCCCGGGGGAACCGGATCTGCTCAGGTCTCGGGAGCCAAGCAGGGTCAGCCCTGGCTAGGACTTGGATGGGAGACCCCAAGGCAGTCCAGGGTTGCTACGCAGAGGCAGGCAAGGGCCAAGCCACCTCTGAACATCCCTTGTTGAGGAAAAACCCACCAGGGGGCACCCTAAGTCAGCTGTGACTTGAGAGCTCTTCCCACACCACCACCATGCAACACCCACTAGGGGGCAGCGCCGTGCAAGAGGCTTCACAAAAGCCGCTGGGGCAAATTATAAAGGACTGCAGTCTATACAACTGTGCGTAAGTTGCATCCTGCAGTGTGAACTCAAGTAAACTAGATCGGTTTGCCTCCCCTTTAACCCCCCCCCCCTCCCATGAGGTGTTATCTGTATGAGCTGGGGGAGGGAGGGCTGGTGGCCGCTGTCTTGGACTGGTTGGGTTTTAAATATATGCGGTTTATGGTTTTATGGCGGGTTTTTATGTGGTTTTATAATTTGTTAACCACCACAAGCCATTTCACAGGAGTGGCAGGACAGGAGTTGAGATATAAATGAAGAAAATTAATAAATAATCTGTTCCGCTTAATATTGTTCTGGTAAGGCCTAGGAGGAGGAGCTGGCTTAAGCACCTTAACCCCTACTCAGGGCGGCTCTCCCACCCCTGAATGCCTCCTCCTCCTCCAACCGGCTTGCCTGTCTGTCCAGAGGCCAGCCAATCGCCTTCCGTCCCCCACCCTTGACCACCCCCTCCTCCTTCCACTTCCCTCCGAGGCTCGGTGGCTGCAGTTCCCTGCTGAGTGACAGCTGCTCCTGCCGGTGAGTTCCCTAACAGCCACCTGCAGCCTTTCCCGGTCCTGGGGGGAGGGGGAGGCTGTCTGCAGAGTTCTTCCACTCCACCCCCATAATCTAGCGCCCCTTGTATTCCTGAATGCAACGGGCTTGACTCCTAGTAAATAATAATTTATTATTATTGTTATTGTTATTGTTATTGTTATTATTAGATTTATTTCCCGCCTCTCCAGACAGGCTCCAACCAAACAACAGCAGCAAACAAATCCGACAAAAAGCCTTGAACAATTCCACAGGGCCTGTAAGACAGAGCTGTTCTGCCGGGCAGGGCCGGTGGTTGAGCCCTAGACTAGAGTAAGAGAAGTAGTCTAGCTTGGCTCCCTCCCTCAGCCCATCGGGTTAATGCCCACCTGAGAAAGAAATCCTCCTCTTTTACAGTAAAGCTGTATCATCCGGAACAGCAGATTTTATAATTTTAGAAGAACTAAGATTTAAATTTAATTATGTATGTACTGTAAGTTTTTTGCAGGATTTTAAAATGTCTGCGCTTCGGCATGTCGTGACCCACCCTGAGCTTTTGGGAGAAGGGGAGGATAGAAATGCGATATTGCATTCAGTCCTTGAATGCGTCATTGGAGCAGAACCTTCGGCAAGCTCAGCCACTTGCCTGGACGTGCCTCCTCCACTGCAGCGGAGGGGGTCAGGAAGGCCCTGCTTTTCGGGCATTCTGCAAACTATGCAAAACTGAACGGTTTGAGAGGGCTGGCCCTGTAGGAAACGACTCGCAAAGCTTCTTGGACAAATGATTAGGGATCGGGGCCTGTCCTGTGTTGTGTCGCTTGCTGTCGGTTGGATCCCGCTGTGTCGTTTCGGCACCGTTTTAACGTGTCAGCACTTGTGGTTGACTTCAGTTCTGTTTTATTTTAGACTTCTGGTGGGTTCCAGAACCCTAATCCGATTGTTTTGCTTATTGAGCGCCCCGCCCTGCCCGTTCTCAGCCTTTTTACCATTCAGAACCTCCTGAAACATTCTTCTGGCAGGCCACACCTTCCTGCCATGCCCCTGGAGGTCACCCATCACCACCCAGACACCCCCCCACCGGATGTGACATCACCAGGCCACCCCCACAGCACAGGAAGTGACAGCAGAGGAATATTTTCAGGTGATCTGTGAACAGAACCATCCCTGCACTTTGAAGTTTGCTCTTCTTCACCAAAGGGAGCCAGTAGAAACAGGGCCTGGGCAGACCTATGCCACTCTGTTGCCCCCCCCCCCCCACACCAGAAACAGGGCCTGAGCAGGTTTGGGATGTGACAGCCGGTAAATTGTGCCAAGTAACTGATGGCCAGCTGCAGGAGGAGAGTAATACATGTGCCCTCCTAGTTCTCAATAATAACCGAGCTGCAGCGTTCTGTAGCAGCTGGAGCCTCGGTGCTGCCTTCAAGGTCAGACCCATGCAGATTGTGTTACCGTAGTCTAGTCTCAGTGTTACCATGGTTTGGACCCAGGTGGCTGAATGCCTTGGGAGTGACTCAGATCAGACCCGCCAAGGAGAAGTCCCCTAATCCTGTGCAGGATAGCCCACCATGCCTGTGCATGACTGCTAAAGCTGCGTCAGAGAGTGGTTAGAAGACTGATGCTGCAAGGCCACGAAGCCATCGGCCTTAATCCTTGTCCCCCGACGCAGCGGCCTCTCTGAATCTCACCTGGCCCCGGACTCTGCAGCCTCTCTCCTGTTCCTCCTCCAGGATCCCAAGACACAGAAAGTAGCCGACCTGACCGTGAAGGTGACCGACTACGTCAATCCAGAGCACCTGGCGGCTTTTGACAAGTAACTGTTTTTCCTCCTCTACATGGTTTGCTCTCCACAAGGGAGAGTGTGAAAATGTTTATTTTATCGCCATTCTGCCCCACTTTTCTCCTTCCATGGGGCTCTGTGTGGAACAGTCTCCTGTTCCCTCGGTGGCCAGATTGGCGGTGCTTCAGCTGGGGGGCTGAGTCGTATGTCCTCCTGCCAGGGTCTGGCACTCTGGGAGAAAGAGGCCGTGGCTCCGTGGTCGCCCATCTGCTAACTCGCAGAAGATCCCCGGTTCAATCCCCGGCATCTAGAGTTTGAAAGATCAGGCAGCAGGGGTAGTCAAAAGGCCTGGAGACCTGCTGTCCATCAGGGTTGCTGTGAGTGACCTGGATCGACCCAGGGGGATTCTGTCCAAAGAAACAAAGACATTCAGCCTGGGCAGGACTCGGGTCAGACAGGTGGCCTCTGGTGCAGAACAGCTCAGGAAATTGTTGGGGAGGGCTGCGGCTGAGAGGCAGAGCTTCTGCTTGGCACGCAGAAGGTCCCCAGTTCAATCCCCACCGTCTCCCGCTAAAATAATCTGCAAGGAAATGATGTGAAAGACCTCTTGGGGCAATTTGAGTCCCCACTAGGGAGAACAAAATAAAAATAAAACCCCTCTTTTCTGGTCCTTTCGAAGACAAAGAAGAGCCGGATTTTTATACCCCACTTTTCTCTACCCGAAAGAGGCTTCCAATCGGCTTCCCTTCCTCTCCCCACGACACCCTGTGAGGTGGGTGAGGGCTGAGAGAGCTCTGAGAGAACTGGGACTGGCCCAAAGTCACCCAGCTGGCTGCCTGTGGTGGAGGAGGAGCGGGGAACCCAACCTGATTCTCCAGAACCCAACCTGGTTCTCCTGGTTCTCACCACTACTCTTTTAACGATGGCACCATGCTGTCAAAGTGGGGCTAGGGCCTCCACCTGAGTGTTCCGACAGAGACCCTAACTCAGGGGTAGTCAACCTGGGGTCCTCCAGATGTCCATGGACTACAATTCCCACGAGCCCCTGCCAGCGTTTGCTGGCACGGGCTCATGGGAATTGTAGTCCATGGGCATCTGGAGGACCCCAGGTTGACTACCCCTGCCCTAACCCATCCCTCCGCAGGGTGTACAAGAACACAGAAGAGCTGCAGTCGCAGGTTGTCCACCACATCATCTCTCCATTTGACACGGTCAAAGAGCAGGTTGGCGCCAGGGAGGCGCCCAGACGGGAGAAGAACCCATCCCCGCCCAACCCGCCTGACCACGACCCACTGTGGATCCCGCCTCGGCAGCCCCAAGGCAGCCACCAACCCCACTGGTGAGTCATTTTATCCGATGCAGCAGGCGGGGAGCTCAGGGCTGGCTGGGATTCTGGGCCTCTTGGGGGCCGCCGTGGAACACGGTCCTGGCACTGCACTGACTGATCCACCCCCCATCCCCTTCCTTTCAGGCCAGACCCCCGGGGGCCCTTTGCAGTCGGTGGGGAAGATCTGGACCCCTTTGGGTAAGTCAAACTCTTCTTGGGACTCTTTCTCAAAGCTGAATGAACCCTTACAACAAGTGGTTGGGAGAAGCCTTTCTGACCCAAACCTTGAGAGGTTGGATTGCAGGGGGAAAAGGTCTGAGAGATTTCTGTAATCCCTTCATAACCTATCTTTCTCTGCCGTGGAATCATAAAATTATAGAATCCCAGAGTGGGAAGGGGCCATGCAGGCCATCTAGTCCCACCCCCTGCTCAGGGCAGGATCAGCCTCAAGCATCCAGGAGAAGGATCTGTCCAGCCGCTGCTTGAAGACGGCCAGTGAGGGGGAGCTCCCCACCTCCTCAGGCAGCCCCTTCCACGGCTGAACTAGACTCCTGGAATCCTAGAGTGGGAAGGAGAAATGAAGGCCATCTAGTCCCACCCCCTGCTCAGGGCAGGATCAGCCTCAAGCACCCAGGAGAAGGATCTGTCCAGCCCCTGCTTGAAGACGGCCAGTGAGGGGGGGGCTCCCCACCTCCTTAGGCAGCCCCTTCCACTGCTGAACTAGACTCCTAGAATCCTAGAGTGGGAAGGGGCCATGCAGGCCATCTAGTCCCACCCCCTGCTCAGTGCAGGATCAGCCTCAAGCACCCAGGAGAAGGATCTGTCCAGCCGCTGCTTGAAGACCGCCAGTGAGGGGGAGCTCCCCACCTCCTTAGGCAGCCCCTTCCCCTGCTGAACTAGACTCCTAGAATCCTAGAGTGGGAAGGGGCCATGCAGGCCATCTAGTCCCACCCCCTGCTCAGTGCAGGATCAGCCTCAAGCACCCAGGAGAAGGATCTGTCCAGCCGCTGCTTGAAGACAGCCAGTGAGGGGGAGCTCCCCACCTCCTTAGGCAGCCCCTTCCCCTGCTGAACTGGACTCCTAGAATCCTAGAGTGGGAAGGGGTCATGCAGGCCATCCAGTCCCACCCCCTGCTCAGTGCAGGATCAGCCTCCAGCATCCAGGAGAAGGATCTGTCCAGCCACTGCTTGAAGACGGCCAGTGAGGGGGAGATCCCCACCTCCTTAGGCAGCCCCTTCCACGGCTGAACTAGACTCCTAGAATCCTAGAGGGAGAAGGGGCCATAGAGGCCATCCAGTCCCACCCCCTGCTCAGTGCAGGATCAGCCTCCAGCATCCAGGAGAAGGATCTGTCCAGCCACTGCTTGAAGACGGCCAGTGAGGGGAAGATCCCCACATCCTTAGGCAGCCCCTTCCACGGCTGAACTAGACTCCTAGAATCCTAGAGGGGGAAGGGGCCATAGAGGCCATCCAGTCCCACCCCCTGCTCAGTGCAGGATCAGCCTCCAGCATCCAGGAGAAAGATCTGTCCAGCCACTGCTTGAAGACGGCCAGTGAGGGGGAGATCCCCACCTCCTTAGGCAGCCCCTTCCACGGCTGAACTAGACTCCTAGAATCCTAGAGGGGGAAGGGGCCATAGAGGCCATCCAGTCCCACCCCCTGCTCAGTGCAGGATCAGCCTCCAGCATCCAGGAGAAGGATCTGTCCAGCCACTGCTTGAAGACCCCCAGTGAGGGGGAGCTCCCCACCTCCTTAGGCAGCCCCTTCTACTGCTGAACTAGACTCCTAGAATCCTAGAGTGGGAAGGGGCCAGGCAGGCCATCTAGTCCCACCCCCTGCTCAGTGCAGGATCAGCCTCCAGCATCCAGGAGAAGGATCTGTCCAGCCACTGCTTGAAGACCCCCAGTGAGGGGGAGCTCCCCACCTCCTTAGGCAGCCCCTTCTACTGCTGAACTAGACTCCTAGAATCCTAGAGTGGGAAGGGGCCAGGCAGGCCATCTAGTCCCACCCCCTGCTCAGTGCAGGATCAGCCTCAAGTATCCAGGAGAAGGATCTGTCCAGCCACTGCTTGAAGACCCCCAGTGAGGGGGAGCTCCCCACCTCCTTAGGCAGCCCCTTCCACGGCTGAACTAGACTCCTAGAATCCTAGAGGGGGAAGGGGCCATAGAGGCCATCCAGTCCCACCCCCTGCTCAGTGCAGGATCAGCCTCCAGCATCCAGGAGAAGGATCTGTCCAGCCACTGCTTGAAGACAGCCAGTGAGGGGGAGATCCCCACCTCCTTAGGCAGCCCCTTCCACGGCTGAACTAGACTCCTAGAATCCTAGAGGGGGAAGGGGCCATAGAGGCCATCCAGTCCCACCCCCTGCTCAGTGCAGGATCAGCCTCCAGCATCCAGGAGAAGGATCTGTCCAGCCACTGCTTGAAGACGGCCAGTGAGGGGGAGATCCCCACCTCCTTAGGCAGCCCCTTCTACTGCTGAACTAGACTCCTAGAATCCTAGAGGGGGAAGGGGCCATAGAGGCCATCCAGTCCCACCCCCTGCTCAGTGCAGGATCAGCCTCCAGCATCCAGGAGAAGGATCTGTCCAGCCACTGCTTGAAGACCCCCAGTGAGGGGGAGCTCCCCACCTCCTTAGGCAGCCCCTTCCACTGCTGAACTAGACTCCTAGAATCCTAGAGGGGGAAGGGGCCATAGAGGCCATCCAGTCCCACCCCCTGCTCAGTGCAGGATCAGCCTCCAGCATCCAGGAGAAGGATCTGTCCAGCCACTGCTTGAAGACCCCCAGTGAGGGGGAGCTCCCCACCTCCTTAGGCAGCCCATCCCATGGCTGCACTACTTGGACTGTGGAAACCTTAGAGACCCTAATCAGGTTATGTCCCCCTCTCTATTTTATCTTCACAGCAGCCTTGTGAGGCAGGTTAAGCTCAGAATATGTGGCTGGTTTAAGTCACCCAGCAAGTATCTGTGGCCGGGCAGGGATTCAAACTTGACTCGTGTCCGTAATTTGAAAATATTTTAATCCCCTCATTCTCGCCCTTTTCTCAAGGAGAAGAAGCAGCTTTCTCCCATGGCTTTAAAATTTCTGGATTTTTTAAAAAATGCTGCTTTGCCCCAGAAGAGCGAAGTTCAAGGTCAGGGGCACCTTGAAGACCAAAAAGATTTTGGGTTTGAAGCTTTCAAGAGTGAAAGCTCCCTTTGTCTGATATGGTGTCTTATACTCTGTCCTTGCTGGCTGAAGGATGTACTCCCACTGTCCCTTCCTTATTGGTGAATGGTTGCGATTGGAGGGGGGGTGCAGAAATTTTGCATTTTTAAATAATCATAACAAATTACTTTTCTGCTGAGTTACAAAGCTACCAAGACATAAGCGGTGATAACCAAGCCCAGGTGAGCCCCCAGCTCTAGAATTCTGACCTACTTGGTTTAAAAAGTGGCTTAAGAACATCAGAAGGGCCCTGCTGGGTGAGACCAATGGCCCATCCCTCCTTAGTCAGGTCTTATTTTATGGCTTGGAGAGGCTTCCTCTCCCCCTGTGAGAACTCTCCCTTATCTATTAGTGTCCTTGGTCTGTCTGGTGTCAGCTGGGAATTTACTGCCAGGGTCAACAGGCAGGGCAGACCGGATGGTTCCAGTTATTCGCCTGTTTCGTTTTTTCCTATGTGAACCCCTCTACCCGCCTAAACTGCCCCCCTATATATTCCCCTACAGAGGCTCCCTGTGGTTGTCTCTGTCAATATTATCCTGCACCTACCATAGCTCTGTCTTGATCCGTCACATGGACTCTTTTCAATAAAGCCTGACTTCTTAGCCCCACATGTGTTTGGGTCAGCTTTGTAAGAGGGGGTCTCTGTGGGTCGAGTGGACCAGCCCACGGTTCGCGACAACCGTGTCCAGCTCTGCAATGTCCTTTTGATGATACAGTGACTGGAACTGTGTGCAAGTTTCCAAATGGGGTATCGCCATAAATCCATTCAGGGCATTACAATGTCAGCTGTTTCATTTTCTGTCCTTTTCCTAAGACTCCCTAACACAGTGTGTGCCTTTTTCTCCGCTGTAGCAGTCTGGGTTTGCATTTTCACAGAACTCTCCACTACGACCCCAAGATCTTTTTCCTTGTCTCTTCCTCAGGGGCCGAAGAGGAGGGATGATCGCTGACCCGCTCCGATCAGGATTTCGAAACCCTATTGTCGACCCTTCCTCCGGACTCCCCCACAGACTTCCTCCTGGAGCGGTCCCGCCTGGGGCCAGATTTGATCCGTTTGGGCCCCCTGGGACTGGCCGTGTCGGGTGAGTACAGAGAAGTTGGGTCTGCAAGTAGGGTTCTCTTTGGGGATGGAGCCAAGGGCAAAAATGTTGGCGCCTGAATTAGAAAATTAGAAAGCCTAATCCCTCTCTTTACAATAATTAAAAACGCATTTTTACACTCCAGGTTGTAGCTCACTTTTGTGTTTGTATCAGTCGTCCAGTGAACCAGGCTTTAGAGACTCCAGACAATCCCCTCCCTCCCCATGTCCTTTTCAAGGCAAGACGGGAGGAAGGATGGTTTCCCGTTATCTGCCTCTGCATAATGACCCTGGCTTAGAATCATAGAGTTGGAAGGGACCTCCCGGGTCATCTAGTCCAACCTCCTGCACTATGCAGGCCACTCACAACCCTCTCGCTCACCCACTGTCACCTGCCACCCCCTTGAACCTTCACAGGATCAGCCTCTCTGTCAGATGGCTCTCCAGCCTCTGTTTTAAAACTTCCAAAGATGGAGAACCCATCACCTCCCAAGGAAGCCTGTTCCACTGAGAGACCGCTCTGACTGTCAGGAACTTTTTCCGGAGGTTTAGATGGAATTTCCTTTGAATTAATTTCTTCCCATTGGTTCTGGTCTGTCCCTCTGGGGCAAGAGAGAACAACTCTGCTCCATCCTCTACATGGCAGCCTTTTAAATACTCGAAGATGGCTCTCAGATCCCCTCTCAGTCGTCTCCTCTCCAGGCTAAACAGACCAAGCTCCCCCAACCTTTCCTCCTACGTCTCTGGACCGGAGCACTCGCTGGAAATCTCCCCCAACAGAACCCACTTAGGCCCAGCCATGGGGCCCACCGGAGGTTCCCAACTCCTGAGCCAGTCAGCTGGATTCACGAAGCCCCTGGGAGCAATCCTCAGCCGTTCTCTTTTTCCCTTTCAGGCCGAACCCCGACCACCTCCCGCCTCCAGACTACGATGACATGTTTATGTGAGGATGGCGGTCGCTCGTCCCCCTCCCCCCCAGCCAACCCTTGGGCTCCTGGCTGCCGTTCTCCTTCCGGGCTCTCCGAAAACCAGCTTCCGTTTCTCAGCTGATCGACCAGAAGAGAACGCTTCTGTGCATAAAGATATCTCCCCTCCTCTCCCCTTGCAAGATATTATTTTGAATCCCCCTGAGCCGTTGGGGTCTGCAGATGCCTTTGGGACTAACGGGAGCTGGGCTGTAAGAATAGCGGCTGGGCTCTGGGGCAGGGCACGAGAGCGGAATCCTTTCTGGCATTTTCTGGCATTTCCCGCAATGGCTGGAGGTTTGTCTGCAAGGGATGGGGGCGAGCAGACCGATGGCATGCTCTGGCTCAGGTCCCTCCGCTCAGCCAAGCCTGGGGCCTGCTAGTGGCTTCCAGAGGCTGCTATTCGGGAGGAGGAAGGCTCCAAGTCCCTATTGAGCCTGTCTTTCTGGCTGCCGCCAAAGCGTCAGTGGCTGAAGTTTTCATGGCCGGCTACTGGGCTTTCCTGCCTTTCTCTAGAGTTTGAGCTTTTGATGGCCTTGGAGGTAGCTGCAAAACAGACCGCTAGATGGAGCAGGCAGAATCGTGGTCACCTCAGGGGGGTCCTGAGTTGGACGGGAGAACGACCTTCCGTCCTTCGGCTGTTTGCGTTGATTCCGTAGAACTGCTTCGGAAATTGCCAGCCTGAGTGCTGGACGCCTCCTTCCTGGTCCGAGCAGACAGTTTCTCTTGCCAGGGAGGGTTCCCACCTTTCTTGCTGCCTCACCCTTGTGCATTGTTAACAACATCCCTGACGTGCAGAAATCTAGCAGAGGAAGCTCTTCATGTAGGAAACCCTTTTGTTGCTAGGTTTCTGGGTGTGGGGGCTGCCATGATAGAAATGGGCACGTGGCAAAGAGACAGATCTTGTTGCCTTGAGTGGCACCCTGCCCTCCTGCTGCCACCCCCCCCTTGATTTCCAAGGGCCCTCGCCTGGTATTTGGCTAGGAGGGCGTGTTAAATTCCACCTAGTTGTTGGACAACCACACTGAATGTTATCCAGCTCTTCCTGGTTCCTCTAGGCCAGGTGTGGACAAACTGTGGCTATCCAGGTGTCCATGAACTACAATTATATAAGCTGCCAGGGGATCATGGGAAATGTAGTCTGGACATCTGGAGAGCCACAGTTGGGCCATCGCCGCTCTGTGCTTCGAAAGGCTTCCCTAAGGATGCTGGGGAGCTGCAAAAACCTGCCTTCTCCCCCACTTCCATCCAGACAGCTGGCAGGGGGGGGGCTACAGAGGGGGCCATCCTCTGGAATTGTGCCCCTTGTTCTAAGAGCACACCACCCCCCTCTACGGGAGTGTGCAAATTCGCCTTTTGGCATCATGCGCTGGGCTTAGCCGCCATTACCACTTTCCCCACACACGGAACAGAGGTTCTGCAACTGGCGTGCTCCCGGCCTCGCAGAATTTCCACTTTTTTATGTTGGGCTAGTTGAACCATCTTGCCACGGGGTAGGCTTATGTCAGGGGGGCGGGCAGGCCCGTTTAGAATTCCTCTCCCCTGCCAGGCTAGTTGCCCGCTCGGGACGACAAAAATGTTTGTGTTGCAGGAATTGCTTTTGACTCGTCCCCCGGAAGGTGTGGCTGTTCCGTTGAATGCCATGGCTTGTGTCTAGGCCCAGCCTCAAAGCACCCGGGGGAAACCTGGGGAACCGGTCGCAGACTGAAGCGGCGCTGGGAGTGTCTTCACACATTTCATTCGCAAGGCCAGTGAGAGGGAACGGCCCGAGCAGTGTTTTCGGGAGGAATAGTGAGACTGCAAAGGGGTGTGTCTGTCTGTCTGTCCCCGGCACCAACCTTTGGGAGCACCACCGATCTGAGGGGGTCCCCAGTGCCCAGTTTGCAAACCCTGGAGGTGGGGAAAGTGAACCCTCAAATATGCAAGGGTGCGACTGGCATTCCTCCTTCAGGCTGGAATGTAATCGCTGGGAGGAAGGCGCCTGCTCAGTTTTGTAAAGCCATGGACACGTAAGGCTAGTTAATTCATTAAAAGTTTCTTTTTGGAAACAACAAACAAACCCCTGGCCTCTTTTCCTGTCAGATTGGTTTTCCTCCGATGTTCGGACCAGTCCTCCGAGCTCCCCCCTCCCTCCCCATTTTGCAGGGGAGGAGCACCTTTCAGACCCGCCAAGTTTGATTCAAGTTGACGGAGGGGCTGCCTAGAGTTGCATTCAGATCTTGGAAGACAGGCAAAAACCGAAAAAGGGGCTGGTACCATACAAACCCAACCGGTAACAGTTAGGACCTTCAAAGGTTGAATGTCTGTATTGTTAAAATTATATTACGTTTATTGCGCCAAATTAAAACAAAACTCTTGGAATTAAAAACAGATATCCAGCCCATAGGTTATTGCAAACCACTGATCCTGCACAGTGCAGGGGGTTGGACTAGATGACCCAGGAGGCCCCTTCCAACTCTAGGATTCTATGCTTCTCATTTCTTCAAGTACAACGATATAGGCTAGATATCAGGGGAAAAAAATTTCCCAGTCAGAGTAGTTCAGCAGTGGAATAGGCTGCCTAAGGAGGTGGTGAGCTCCCCCTCACTGGCAGTCTTCAAGCAAAGGTTGGATGCACACTTTTCTTGGATGCTTTAGGATGCTTAGGGCTGATCCTGCGTTGAGCAGGGGGTTGGACTAGATGGCCTGCATGGCCCCTTCCCACTCTGGGATTCTAGGAGTCTAGTTCAGCAGTGGAATGGGCTGCCTAAGGAGGTGGTGAGCTCCCCCTCACTGGCAGTCTTCAAGCAAAGGTTGGATACGCACTTTTCTTGGATGCTTTAGGATGCTCTGGGCTGATCCTGCCTTGAGCAGGGGGCTGGACTAGATGGCCTGTGTGGCCCCTTCCAACTCTATGATTCTATGATTCATTATTTTATTTCACCTTGGGCAGTATCCTGGACATTGGTGAGGGAGAAATACACTGCCAAGTTGCATCCAATTTATGACATCCCTGTAGGGCAGAGGTAGTCAAACTCCAGATGTCCATGATGTCCATCCAGCGAATGCTGGCAGGGGCTCATGGGAAATTTAGCCCATGGACATCTGGAGGGCCGCAGTTTGACTACCCCTGCTGTAGGGTTTCCAAGGCATGTGAGATGAACAGAGGTGGCCGGCCCAGTGCCCTCCTCTGAGTACCAATCCGGGACTTCCTCAATGGTTTCCCAGCCAGCTGCTATCCAGAGGTGACCCTGCTTAGCTTTCAAGATGGGATGAGATCAGACGAACCTGGACCATCCCGGTCAGGAGAGAGAGACAGACGGAGGTGGTTTTCCCTGGCCTGCCTCTGCACAGGAACCCAATACTTCCCTGGTGGTCTCCCATCCAAGATCCAACCAAGGCCGATCATCCGGAGCCACTGAAATCTGGTGCAATCAGGCAAATCTAGGCTATCCGGGTCAGGACTGGTTTGTGGAAGAGAAGCCGTCCCCCGTCCCCCCCCCCCCCAGTAAATAAATCCATGATAAAAAGGCAACATCCAGGAATTTGTTCCTCCTGTTTTAGCTCCTGAAAAAGAGTCGACCTCGCGTCTGCACTGTCTTCAGGGCTGCCTCAAGGGCGATCACAACAAGAAAGAGGTCAAGAGTTGCAATGGCCAGGCAGTCCCATTAAGCCATTGGCTCTCAACCTTTCTAACGCTGCGGCCCCTTTTGGGTCACCGAGGCCAGCAGCATGACGGCGCAGCAGCCTCGGCAACCGCTGGGGAAAGGGTCAATCGACCCCCTGGTTGAGAACCGCTGCGCTCAAGCCTCACTCTCTTGGAGTCAGACGAAGCGGAGTGCGTCTCAGGCGCCGGCCGCCCAGGCCCTCTGCAGAGCTAATCGCTTTAACAAGCCGCGCACCTTGCAAAGGCATTTCATTTTATTGGAAGTGAAAGCAATTGATGTTCACTTTGCAGGTTGGTGTGTGCCTTTCCTGCCTGCCTCTCTCAGGTTTCCCGATGGAGAGCTGCCAATCGGATGTGCTAAGAGGTGGGCTGTCTTCTCGAGCCTCTCTGGTTATTCCTGAAATGAATGAAGGTTGCAGGATTGGGTCACGCCAACGAGATTCAAATCATGACAGGCCGACCACGTGAGAGGACAGCCGGCAGGGGTGTTTCGATGCCAGTCTGCCCTAATCGTAGAGGCTGAACAAGGTTGGCAACTGCGGATGGGGAGATTCCTGGAGGGCTGATCTGCTAAGGTCTGAAGGGCAGTTTGTTAAACCGGGAAAGTTGGCGTGGATTTGTCTCCAGCAGGTCCTGCCAGGTTTCCTCCTTTGACCAAGTGACGGGCTTAGAAATCGTGGAAACTCCAGGGATGTTGTTAACCTGGATTCCAGTGAGGCTTTCGGCAAGGTTCCCCTGATGGTTCCTCACTTCAAGAAGGACGTAGATAAAATTGAAAGGGTACAGAGGAGAGCGACGAGGATGATCTGGGGCCAAGGGACCAAGCCCTATGAAGATAGGTTGAGGGACTTGGGAATGTTCAGCCTGGAGAAAAGGAGGTTGAGAGGGGACATGATAGCCCTCTTTAAGTATTTGAAAGGTTGTCACTTGGAGGAGGGCAGGATGCTGTTTCTGCTGGCTGCAGAGGAGAGGACACGCAGTAATGGGTTTAAACTTCAAGTACAACGATATAGGCTAGATATCAGGAAAAACATTTTCACTGTCAGAGTAGTTCAGCAGTGGAATAGGCTGCCTAAGGAGGTGGTGAGCTCCCCCTCACTGGCTTCAAGCAAAGGTTGGATACACACTTTTCTTGGATGCTTTAGAATGCTCTGGGCTGATCCTGCGTTGAGCAGGGGGTTGGACTACATGGCCTCTGTGGCCCCTTCCAACTCTATGATTCTATGTTCTGATGGGTGAACTGGAGGACTGTAGATGGGACTTTCAAAGGGTCAAGTGGATGGGGAGCTGGCGAGAAAACCGCCCCCAAAGAGTGGGTGTCAAGGGTACTTCATCAGATTGGATGGCCGTGAGCAGTGGGGTGTCCCGGGGCTCAGAACTGGGTCTGGCACTTTTCAACATTTTAATCAATGATCCAGATGAGGGGTAATGGAGATCTACATTAAATTTGTGGATGATGCCGAATTGGCAGGAGTAGCGAACACCCCAGAACAGGGGTAGTCAACCTGTGGTCCTCCAGATGTCTATGGACTACAATTCCCATGAGTCCCTGCCAGCATTTGCTGGCAGGGGCTCATGGGAATGGTAGTCCATGAACATCTGGAGGACCACAGGTTGACTACCCCTGGTCTAAAGCATCCGTTCCTCCAGGGGAACTGACCTTTCTAGTCTGGAGATGAGCTGTAAGTCTGGGGGATCCCCAGGTCCCACCTCAAAGCTGGTCTTGTTCCAGGTTTGGGGGAGTCCCAGGCAGACAGTGCTCACAGGGGTCCCCTCTCCTCCTCTGACCCCCCCCCAGGGCCATATTCCTGCCTTCCTTTCAACTCCTCCCCATCCCCATTGGCCACCTTTCCTTGGTGTTGTGGAGTGTGGGATGGGGATGGAAGACCCCCATTCTGCCCCCAGGAGCACTGCTGTTACTTGTCACCAGCCCCTCCTTCTCGGGCAGCTGCTCCCCCCCCCCCCCGAGGCAGGGGAAAGGATCTAACCCTAATCTTGCCAGCTGAGGGTAAAGGAATACCTGAAGATTTTGGGGATGGAACCTGGAATGGGGGGGGGGAGAAGAGATGCTTATTATACCACTTCACTACCCGAAAGAGTCTCAAAGTGGCTTCCATTCGCCTTCCCTTTCCTCTCCCCACAACAGACACCCTGTGAGGGAGGGGAGGCTGAGAGAGCCCTGAGATTACTGAAGAAGAAGAAGAATTGGTTCTTATATGCCGCTTTTCTCTACCTGAAGGAGTCTCCAAGCGGCTTCCATTCGCCTTCCCTTTCCTCTCCCCACAACAGACACCCTGTGAGGGAGGGGAGGCTGAGAGAGCCCTGAGATTACTGAAGAAGAAGTTGGTTCTTCTATGCCGCTTTTCTCTACCTGAAGAAGTCTCAAAGTGGCTCACAGTCGCCTTCCCTTTCCTCTCCCAACAGCAGACCCCCTGTGAGGGAGGTGGGGCTGAGAGAGTTCTAGGAGAACAGCACTCAGGACTATGAGTAGCCCAAGGTCACCCAGCTGGCTGCATGTGGAGGAGCGGGAACTCCAACCCTGCTCGCCAGATTAGAAGCTGCTGCTCTTAACCATGACACCCTGTGGGAGAAACCTCAGCAGGGTAGAATGCCACGGGAGCCATGCTCCAGAGCAGCCCCCACTCCTCTTCCACATTGCAGCAAACTGGGTGACCTTGAGCCAGTCCCAGTTCTTTCAGAGCTCTCTCAGCCCCACCTAACTCACAGGGAAGGGAAGGCGATTGGAAGCCTCTGGGTAGTAAAAAGGGGGGTATAAAAACCGACTCTTCTTCTAAGTAACTGATCTCAAAGAATTATAGAATTTACAGCATCATGGCAGTAGAGATCCCTGGAGAGTTTTTTGGAGGTGGGGTCTGAAGTGGGCAGGATTTGGGGACAGGAGGGATTTCAGTGGTATATAATGCCCACCCTCCAAAACAGCCGTTTTATCCCGGGGAACTCATCTTGTCTGTCTGGAGATTGGTAGTAACAGTGGGGGATATCCAGTTGCCCCCCTAACAGCCTGGTCCTCCCTCTGCTGCTCTGGTTTTCAGTTTGTGGAGAATTTTTAATGTGGGCTCCAACAGTGATCCTTCAACGTCTTCAAGGGCAGTAGTGCTTATTCCAGCAAGTGGAGACCAGGCCCTGGAAGAACTGAACTCTGGCTCATGAAAGCTTCCGCAGGGGTAAAATTTCATCCGACTGCAAGGGGCCGCCAGGCTCCCGTTTCACTTTTGAGAGATCCTTGACACGGTGCCCGTGGGTGCTGCGGCACCCACTAACTCCTTTCCTGGTGCTTGCTAAATGTTTTTAGGATGCGGGTGGAACCAGGTGAGGGCTTTGCCTGGCATAAGCTGGTGGAGATTTGATTGGCTGCGCAGATTTTGGCTTTGCCAGCAGTTGCCCCCACAACACAAGGACCTTGGCTGTGGGACTGTGGGAAGCTTCAGGAGCCATCTTGCGGCTGGCTCCGCCTCCTACAGCAGCCATTTTGTGACTCCACCTGCCATGCTACCACAGAATTCCAACGGTGTCCACAGACTCAAAATGCCCAGGGATCACTGGATTAACCTACCCACCCGTCTGGAATCAGCGAATCTTACAGCATGCTCAGAAACATGGATTCTGCCTACCTGTAATAAGAATCCATACTCCTGGCCTCAAATTATATGGGCCATTCCGCATGACTTAAATGTAGCAGAAGTCTTACCTTTGGTAAACGCTACTAATTCAACATTCCGCATGACGTCGTACACAATCTGCAACACTCCTGCAACACTCCCGCAAAAATCACTTCGTTGTAGCGCTTTTTGGGAAATCGGGGAAAGTGGATTCCCCCTAAAAAAACCGCTACACTTCTGAGCACAAGCTGCAACACATCAGCAAAAGACATGTGCGTTCTCAATGTAGCGGTAGAAAGAATGTCCCTCCCCCACTCTCGCCACCTAACTTCCGGAGAAGCGATCACCATTTTTTCCCCTTAGACCGGGGAAAGCAACGAACGAGCAAGGCTTCTCCGACTAAAGTCCCTCCACAGAAGTGCTTAAGAGTGAAACAAAGCTCCCTACTGCAAGTGTCTTTAAAGCTCCCAAACACAATACAGCCCCTGCTCGATACTGCCCATAATTTTGGCCACAAATTGCACCCATGGGCGGGGGGTTACTTGAGGAGCCTGTAAACAATTAAGCGCCAGCTCCTGCGCCAGCAAAAAAGGTCTTTCTGAGACAATGAATGAACACATATTCGTTGCTACTGGTGTTTTCGGCTTTTTAAAAAACAGTTCTTAAAGGGAAAGGAGCTTTTCGGGAGCATGAACACAACAGTTCATTGGCTGTTCTGTTTGATTGACAGGCGGGAAGAAGCGTGGAAAAATATCGCTTCCTTTGTTGTGATTCCAGCGAGACCGGAAACCTGTGGGGAATGAATACAAAGCTACTGGGACTTCAATATTCCACTAGAATTAAAGGTATGCGGAATGACAAAATTCCACAATTAAATATAGCATTTCTGCATACTGCAAACATTCAGCAAAATTGATCCTTGTGCGGAAAGCCCCTATGTGTTTAGATGCTGCAACGGATGTGAAAGACATCTAGCCAGGAGGTTTGAGGTAATAAGAAACCGCTGGGTTGGAGATGTATCCGTGTATTTAATTGTGGATGAGCCAGGGCTTCGACCGTAACAAGAACATTCTCGGACATTTTTCCAGGTATTAGTACAACCAAGGAGACCGTGTTATCATAAGTTACAGGTGTTGTCCTTATTGGGTATATATTTTCAGTTTTACACTGCTCAAAGGAGACCTCTTGCATTTCAAGGTCTCCAACCCGACTGTTCACAATGTATACCCCTATAGCCACATAGAGAACCTCTGGTTTTGATTCTTAAAATTCATCTCAGAGGGACAGGGAGAGGAACTCACTGTACGGTCCTGGAAGGAATTGAATATCCCTTGACTATGAAAAGAATCAGTGAGAAAGTGAAATGGGAAGACCTAGCCTACCCCAGTGGCAGGAAATCACATTTTAAAAAAATCTCCCGGGATTTTAAAAATGAAAACAGCCATGGCAAGCAGAAATCTAGCACAGATAAAATTGGGCTGGTACCTAGAGGTGCTAGTTTTCCACTTGCGGGGACTTTCTCCTTTTCTTTTTTTGATACAGAGGAGCACTCGAAAATTGTATCTCCCACTCTGAAATGAAACGGTTCACACTTCTGCCTCTTTTTGCTGCCATTTTGATGAACCACTGGGCTAACGCTGAATGACCTTTCGTGGCGTTTCCCGGTTATTTTTAAAACACCTCTCCCCCCACCCCCAACGACAGCACCCCCACCCCCCAAGAAAAAACCTCCATTATATCAAGATTTCGCGACCGATAACTCTGACACGAGCAAATGCACAAGCAGAGCCCTCCCTCCCCGTGACTAATGCACGCAGTTTGTTTCCCAGGCAGCGGCCACCCAAACGGGGCCTGTGCATTTGCCTTTCCCAGCATCCCTCCCTTGCAGAGGTCACCTCTGCCGTGGTTTCTGAATTATTTCCAGTTTTATACTTCCTGCTGACACACTTCCCTCTCCGCCGGCTGCACGCTGGCCTTCATTAATGTTTCATGCACTGGGTCCCAGAGGTAATTTTATCGTCTAATTGCAGCATATAAATTTGACATCGAAGGCAGGTAGCTCAAGAAGAACAAGGCGCTGACCGGCCAGAGAAACCCGGGAGCTGTAGAGAGTCTGAAATTACTGGTTCCTTTTGGGGGCTTTTACTTCGTGGGGGGAATAAACATTCCAAAGGGGGCTTTCTCGTTTCAGTGAACCCGTGAGTGTCCTATGCATGGTGGGCGGGTGGGTGGATCGGGATCTGCTGGTGTGTGTGGTGGGTCTGAGTCCATCTCTCGATTCTTCCATCCCGGCTTTGCTCCCAGGATGTGTTTTGTTTTGTTTTTAAAGGCAGATATTGTGAAGAAGGCAAAGGGAGCTCGAGTCTCAGAAAACGCATCCAAGCGGAACCAGGTTTAAACACCTGCTGGCCTTTCTGCAGGGAGGGGCATCCGCCAAGATTCATCATTCAGTGTCTGGGACTATTGCTACGGAAAAACACAGTGACTTCGCTCCAAAGCACAGGCCTTTCCCCGCCTGGGACCGGCCTCTTGACAGGATCGCTGCCGTCTCACTTTGGCTCAGTTTGATCGACCCAGGCGATTTGGTTGTCCAGCCGTGAACTAGTAGCGTTGAGGAGACGGGGGTTATCCTGCCACTGCAGCCGGCAGAGGAAATGTTCAAAGGGCTGAGAAGTTTTCTTGGAAATCCAGCCTGCAGACTTCGGAGAGCACCAGTGAAGCGGAAAGGAATTCCCTCTGGACGCTGGCCAAGACGGCAAATCTGAATTCAGGCCCTGAGGTTGTTCTTCAAACAGCACCCTAGCGTGTCTTCCTTGGCAAGAGGTGAAATCCCAGTTTGTCGGTGGGTTTGCTTCCTGATCTGCTCCGAGGGACACAGTTACCACTAAATATATTACGTCGAACTTGTTTAAAATGAACCCCCAAACCATTCTGTAGGCTCAGGGCTTTCCGTTCGATGGACACAGGGAGAACCGTATCTGGTATGTCCCAAGATACCTCGAAACATCAGCAAGTCTGGCTGACGGGTGCCACTTCTGTCACTTGAACGACCTCGTTCTCCACCAACGTTTGTCCCCCTTCTCCGTTCAGCTGCCTCATCCTCAGGTTTATAGATCCGTAGGTCTTCCTGGGAGCCCTGGAGGGCGGGAAAGTCCTCCTGCGATACAGCTCCCCTTTGTAGATGGAGATCATCAGGAGGATAGAGAGCAGCATGCCCCCCAAGGTCAAGAAGCCCAAGCCTGCAATGATGCACTTGTCCAACTCGGAGCCCAGGTAGGCATAGTACGCCTCCAGCCTCTCCATCTCCCTGGCAGAAACCGCGTCCGGGTCGACCCTCGGCTCCCGGGGGATGCTGTAGGCCACGATCACGAGCAAAATCCCGCCCACTAAGAAGACCAAAGCGGAAATGAAGCCATAGTCCACAGAATTCCCGCTAGCATCTGACGAAGGGCCCTCCTCTGACCGGGGAGACAGGTCTCCTCTGGGAGGAACTGGGGGTTCCTTGGGACCACCGGGGGCCTTCGGGAAGGAGGTTTCTTCCTCCTCCTCCTCCTCCTCCCCCTCGTAGGAGATGTTCTCAATGCCCGAACTGGGAGCTGTCCAAGGTGCCCCTTGTGGGGCTCTCTGGCTGGGTCCCGATCCATTCCCCAAGACGGTCAGTTCCAGGGGATGTGAGGACGCCATTGCGGCTCAGGCCCCTGGGTCATTCCTGTTAGCACTTGGTCTGCTGGGGACAAATCAAAGAGGCACAGAATCAATGAGGCCTGTATAAGATAACAAGAGCCCTGCAGGATCAGACTAGTGAGGGTCCATCTAGTCTAGCATCCTGCCTTACTCAGAAGCCAACCAGTTCCTCTGGTGGTCCAACACCAGGGCACGGAGTCCAAGGCCTTCCTAAGAACAGCAGAAGAGCCCTGCTGGATTGACCAGTGAGGTCCCTCTAGTCTAGCATCCTGTCTCACACAGGGGCCAACCAGTTCTCCTGGAAGGCCAACAACAGCGCATAGAAGCTGAGGCCTCCCTAAGAACATCAGAAGAGCCCTGCTGGGTCAGACCAGGGGTCCAGCCAGTCCAGCTGTCTCAAACAGGGGTCAGCCAGTTCCTCTGGAGGGCCAACAACAGGGCAGAGAGGCCGAGGCCTTCCTAAGAACATAAGCCCTGCTGGGTCAGACCAGGGTGGGTCCATCCAGTCCAGCCTCCTGTCTCACACAGGGGCCAGCCAGTTCCTATGGAGGGCCAGCAACAGGGCAGAGTGGCTGAGGCCTTCCTAAGAACCTTAGAAGAGACCTGATGGATCAAGCCAGTAAGGGTCCATCTATTCCAGCATCCTATCTCTCCCAGAGGCCAACCAGTTCCTCTGGTAGGCCAACAACAGAATACAGAGGCCAAGGCCTTCATAAGAACATCAGAAGAGCCCTGCTGGGTCAGACCAGGGGTCCATCCAGTCCAGCCTCCTGTCTCACACTGGGGCCAGCCAGTTCCTCTGGAGGGCCAACAACAGGGCAGAGAGGCCGAGGCCTTCCTAAGGACATCAGGTGAGCCCTGCTGGGTCAGACCAGGGGTCCATCCAGTCCAGCCTCCTGTCTCACACTGGGGCCAGCCAGTTCCTCTGGAGGGCCAACAACAGGGCAGAGAGGCCGAGGCCTTCCTAAGGACATCAGAAGAGCCCTGCTGGGTCAGACCAGGGGTCCATCCAGTCCAGCCTCCTGTCTCACACAGGGACCAGCCAGTTCCCCTGGAGGGCCAGCAACAGGGCAGAGAGGCCGAGGCCTTCCTAAGGACATCAGAAGACCCCTGCTGGGTCAGACCAGGGTCCATCCAGTCCAGCCTCCTGTCTCACACTGGGGCCAGCCAGTTCCTCTGGAGAGCCAACAACAGGGCACAGAGGCCGAGGCCTTCCTAAGGACATCAGAAGAGCCCTGCTGGGTCAGACCAGGGGTCCATCCAGTCCAGCCTCCTGTCTCACACTGGGGCCAGCCAGTTCCTCTGGAGGGCCAACAACAGGGCACAGAGGCTGAGGCCTTCCTAAGGACATCAGAAGAGCCCTGCTGGGTCAGACCAGGGGTCCATCCAGTCCAGCCTCCTCTCTCACACAGGGGCCAGCCAGTTCCTCTGGAGGGCCAGCAACAGGGCAGAGAGGCCGAGGCCTTCCTAAGGACATCAGGAGAGCCCTGCTGGGTCAGACCAGGGGTCCATCCAGTCCAGCCTCCTGTCTCACACTGGGGCCAGCCAGTTCCTCTGGAGGGCCAACAACAGGGCAGAGAGGCCGAGGCCTTCCTAAGGACATCAGAAGAGCCCTGCTGGGTCAGACCAGGGGTCCATCCAGTCCAGCCTCCTGTCTCACACTGGGGCCAGCCAGTTCCTCTGGAGGGCCAACAACAGGGCACAGAGGCCGAGGCCTTCCTAAGGACATCAGGAGAGCCCTGCTGGGTCAGACCAGGGGTCCATCCAGTCCAGCCTCCTCTCTCACACAGGGGCCAGCCAGTTCCTCTGGAGGGCCAGCAACAGGGCAGAGAGGCCGAGGCCTTCCTAAGGACATCAGGAGAGCCCTGCTGGGTCAGACCAGGGGTCCATCCAGTCCAGCCTCCTGTCTCACACTGGGGCCAGCCAGTTCCTCTGGAAGATCAACAACAGGGTGTAGAGATTGGTGCCTTGCTCTGATGTTGCTTCCTAGCTCTGGGATTTGCTATTATTGTTATATTTCTTAACTGCCTCTCCCCCATTAGGGTTCCAGGTGGTTTACAACCTGTTAAAATGCCTAGACACTTTATTAATTAAATATACATTTAAAATTTTATATCACTCAGGTACCCCTCTCCACTTGGCAAGTGAAAGTGATTGTAAACTGCTTGAAGACATCTTTGGATGGTAAAAAGCAGGGTGTCTGTCTGTCTGTCTGTCTGTCTGTCTGTCTGTCTGTCTGTCTGTCTATCTATCTATCTATCTATCTATCTATCTCTATAGGTAAAGGTATCCCCTGTGCAAGCACCGGGTCATGTCTGACCCTTGGGTGATGCCCTCTAGCGTTTTCATGGCAGACTCAATACGGGGTGGTTTGCCAGTGCCTTCCCCAGTCATTACCATTAACCCCCCAGCAAGCTGGATACTCATTTTACCGACCCCGGAAGGATGGAAGGCTGAGTCAACCTTGAGCCGGCTGCTGGGATCTGCCTCATGGGCAGAGCTTCAGACTGCATGTCTGCTGCCTTACCACTCTGTGCCACAAGAGGCTCTTTTATCTATATCTATATATCTATATCATAGATATAGATATAGATAAAAGAGCCTCTCTATCTATATATCTCTATCTCTATCTCTATATCTAAGCAGATGGATGGGCGGGCGGGCTGACAGACAAACAGACAGACAGAAGGCATTTCATGAATATTGTTCTTGTTTAGGGAAGGAACTCGGAACTACCAAGACAGAAACCTCCCACAACCTGTCTGAATTATTGTATTCTACTAAGCTCATTTTGTTTCTTTCCCCAATCCACAAGCGAGCAGAACCTCCACCCGGCCCCAAGTCCCTGGGGGTGGGGAAGGGGTTAAAATGAAATGTTTTGAAGGCAGCAGCTGCAAGAAGCCCTCTGGGAAGCCCAGCTGCAACCGAAAGGTCACCAGAAAGAGAGAGGCAGGAGGAAGCTACCCTTCTGTGCACACCAGTAGAAATCACGCCTGTCTAAGGAGGTTGTGTGCAAAGAGCTGAACTGGGCGGGGGGGGGGTATGGCAGAGTTCACTTGTGGGTGCTACAAGGAAAGGCAGGGGCAGCTGCGCTGGCCCACCCTGTTAGGCGGGTCTCTTGATCAAACATGGCAGGACTCAAGTCACGGCCAACTTCTGGCGCCCTAAGTAAGGCTTTGAAAGCAAGAGACATTCAAAGGTGGTTTAGTCCTTGCCTTCCTCTGAAGAACCACCTTGGTGGTCTCCCCTCCAAGAACTCACCAGGCCCAACCCTGCTTAGCTTCCAACATCTGATGAGATCAGGCTCGCCCAGGCCATGCTGGTCAGGGCAGATGAACAGAGGTGGCTCTCTGTAGCCTGCCTATGCACAGCACAACAAAAATCAGAGTCCAGGGGCCCCTTGAAGACCAACAAAGATTTATTCCAGGCGGGAGCTTTCCAGTGCTTGCTTCAGGCAGGCCAACACAGCTAACTCCTTGCCTCTGCACAGCAGCCCTGGACTTCTTGGCTTTCCCCCCTCCCAGGACTAGCCGGGCCCAGCCCTGCTTAGCATCCCGGATCTGATGAACTGGGCAGGGCTGGGGCATCCATGTCTCTGGACACCATTCCCCAGGGCTGGGCTTCCCAGTAAAGAGGCATTCAGTGTTGGCCCCTTGGAAGCAACAGACTTAGGTCCTGTCAGATTGTGCCCAAATGCAGGGTCGTCGTCCCTGGGTGCGGAGATGCCTGAAGATTTGGGGATGGGTCCTAGGAGAGGGTAGAGTTTGAGGGAATTATATCAGGGATTGGGGGCTATTTGAGGCCACCCACGGAAGGCGCCATTTCCTCCAGGGGAAGCAACCTCTGTCGTTCCGGGAGACCCTCGGGTCCCACCTGGAGGCTGGCATCCCACATCCGATGCGTGCCAGGCTGGATTCCGTTCCCCTCTCACACACCTTTTCCTCCTGGAGTAGGCGCTACTACAGGCGCTGTTGCTCTACGCAGAGAAATCTCGGGGGTTCCCTTCTCTCTAGCAACCCGCTGGGGGCACCCGATGCGCAGAGAGCCCCGGAGACGGAGGACGGAGGAGGGGAGGGAGGAGCGGAATGGCAGCAGAATCCTTCCAAAGGTGGGCCAGGGGAAGGTCGGGCTGTCTTTGGCTCTCCACCCGATTGATGCCACAGAAAAGGGGGGGCAAGGTCCCTGGGCCTTCCCCCCACCCTTTCAGCGGCCGCATAACTCTCCAGCAACCTGCCTTCCCGCACAACGCAACGCGGGGCTGGTGGCATCGCGGGGGCGCGCGCGCGCCCACACCTGCACGAACCCCGGTCCCTGCGCGTTTGCAAGGAGGGCTCTGCAGCCGCCTGCCTCTCCCCCCCCCATCCCTTCCCCCAATTTCCTCCTGTCCTCCTCCCACGACTACGGCTTGGCAGGGCGAGACCCTCCCGCACAGCACAGCCCCCTCCTGTTGCTGCTGCCCTCCCGGCCCTGCAGGGCGCCGCTGGGGGTCCGTGAGTACCTGCGCTGGCCCGTCCCTCCTGCCTGGACGCCTCGGGGCGCATGCTGCCTGGGGGGGTCGCAGCCACCTGGTCCCCCTAGCCTGGGCTCCCCGCCGCCAGCCACCATGGATGCTCCGCGGTGGGCTCCTCCTCCTCCTCCTCCTCCCGCGATGGTCTCGGCTTGGGCGGCCTGGGAAGGAAGGAGGGAAGGAAGGAGGGGGGGGGGCGCTGGCGGCGCTTTCTAAAGGGCAGAGACAAAGGTAGAGCGCTCCGCAGCGCCCCTGGCGGTTGCCTGGAGGATGGCGGGCCGGGCGATCCCGGGCGGCCGGGAGCTGTCCGTTCAGCACCACGGCGCGGCCGGCGAGTCCTGCCCAGGGCTGGAGGAGGGGGGGATCCAGAAGAAAAGCCCGACCTGGGAGGAGGTCAGGATCGCCCCTGGATCTCTGGATCCCTTCCTCCACAACGGCCAGAGCTTTCTTCTCGGCCCCTGGGCGATCCTTCTTTCTGCCCCTTATCCCAGGCCGGGGCAAACGCTCCATGGCGCACCTGCTGCTCCCCCACCCCACCCTATGGCGTGCCCCCAAAGGCGACTGGCAGGGAGGGAGGGAGGGGGCGGACCGGCTTCCCCTCGCCGCCTCCCGCCAGCAGTGCCCCGAGGAGGCGAGGCGGGGGCGGTGGGCTGCTTACCTCTCTCTCCCTTGGCCGCGCGGCTCTCCGGCTGCAAGCGAAGGCGGGGTCGCCTCCCCTCCGCGCAGGAGGCAGCCGCTGGCGCAGCATCCCCCCTGCCCAGGTCGGGGAAGCAGTTGAGCCGGCGAGGTGATTGGGAAGGGGCCACAGAAGGCGCACAGCCCTACCTGGCAGTGCAGGGGGGAGGGGGGAGGCGGGGGCTTCGGCCACCGGGAGGAAGGCAGGGAGGGGACCCACAGAGGCAAGCCAGGTCTGGGGCTGCAGAATTGCCAGCTATCGGGGGGGGGGCACAGGGGGAGCTTGCAAGGAAAGCCTCAGAGCGGAGAAGGAAAGTGGCCTCTTTCTCCACCCAGAATTCTCAAAGTGTGGAACTAGCCTACCTGAGACCCCGGCTCTCTCGAAAGAAGAAGGATCCAGATGACTGGCCCTGTTAGACTGACTGTAGCAGTGGGGAAGGGCAAGACTCACAGAATCACGGAGTTGGGTCATCTAGTCCAACCCCCTGCACAATGCAGGAACTCACGCCTACCTGCCTACCCACAGTGACCCCAGTTTCATGCCCCCGTGACCTCCCCCCCCACACACACACACCAAAAATCTCTAGAATCCAGCCTGGCCTGGAGGGAATTCACCTCCCATCCCACAGTGGTGATCAGCAATTCCCTGGGTGTGCCAGGAAGGGCCACAAGAGACAAACCCAGGCACATCCCTTCCTGCCCACCCTTACAGGATCACCTGAAAGATTAACAACATTTGGGGCAGGCTAAGAGCCCCCATGAGTCACAGCTCAATAAGTGAACAGTAGAAAACTGCAAGAGGCCAGGAGCACCTCCAGGACTAACAAAAATTGCAGCAGGGGTGTGAGCTTTTGTGAGTCCCTGCTCACCTCTATTGGACTCTGGCTCTTTTCAAAAGAAGAAGACACATTTTACTGACCTCGGAGTAGCAAACCTGAAAATGCAGGGGAAATGCCCATTGACGTGGATTGTTTTGTTTTATTTGTTTGGTTATCGAGAGTCCTCCTTTCTGGCTGAGACTCAAGGTCAGTTACAGGGTGTCTGTCAAGGGGAATCAACCGGGATGGGACACCCAGTGGGACGGGACATCCAAGAGGGAGTGGACCGCCAGAATCCAAAAACCAGCGGAAACCTCAGAGCTGAAATATGTTATGCGGGGTAGAAACCACCTAGCCTAGATGAGATCAATCATCAGAAAGGCCAAAGCTGAGAGTGAGCTAAGATTGGCCAGGGGAGCCCATTGTAACAAGAAAAGATTTTTCAGTTATGTGAGGAGCAAACGTAAAGTAAAGGAGGCGATAGGCCCACTGTTGGGTGCGGATGGACAAACTCTAACGAAAGATGCAGAGAAAGCAGAAAGGCTTAGTGCCTATTTTACATCTGTTTTTTCCCACAGGTCAAAGTGTTTAGGCACATCTAGAGATGGCCGTAGCCAAAGGATAGTGTCTGGGTGGCAGGTTAACATGGATATAGAGGTTGTCGAGAGGCATTTAGCTGCACTGGATGAGTTCAAATCCCCTGGTCCGGATGAAATGTACTCAGGGGTACTCAAAGAACTTTCCAGAGAACTTGCACAGCCCTTGTCCATCATCTTCGGAACCTCTTTAAGGACTGGAGATGTCCCGGAGGACTGGAAAAGAGCAAACGTTATTCCGATCTTCAAAAAAGGGAGGAAGGATGACCCGGGAAACTACAGACCAGTGAGTCTGACCTCTGTTGTGGGGAAGATAATGGAGCAGATATTAAAGGGAGCGATCTGCAAATATCTGGAGGACAATTTGGTGATCCAAGGAAGTCAGCATGGATTTGTCTCCAACAGGTCCTGCCAGACCAACCTAGTTTCCTTTTTTGACCAAGTAACAGGTTTGCTGGATCGGGGAAATTCGGTTGATGTCATTTACTTGGATTTTAGTAAAACTTTTGACAAGGTTCCCCATGATGTTCTGATGGATAAGTTGAAGGACTGCAATCTGGATTTTCAGATCGTTAGGTGGATAGGGAATTGGTTAGAGAACCGCACTCAAAGAGTTGTTGTCAATGGTGTTTCATCAGACTGGAGAGAGGTGAGTAGCGGGGTACCTCAGGGCTCGGTGCTCGGCCCGGTACTTTTTAACATATTTATTAATGATCTAGATGAGGGGGTGGAGGGACTACTCATCAAGTTTGCAGATGACACCAAATTGGGAGGACTGGCAAATACTCCGGAAGATAGAGACAGAGTTCAACGAGATCTGAACACAATGGAAAAATGGGCAAATGAGAACAAGATGCAATTTAATAAAGATAAGTATAAAGTTCTGCATCTGGGTCAGAAAAATGAAAAGCATGCCTACTGGATGGGGGATACGCTTCTAGGTAGCACTGTGTGTGAACGAGACCTTGGGGTACTTGTGGATTGTAAACTAAACATGAGCAGGCAGTGTGATGCAGCAGTAAAAAAGGCAAATGCCATTTTGGGCTGTATCAACAGAGGCATCACATCAAAATCACAAGATGTCATAGTCCCATTGTATACTGCACTGGTCAGACCACACCTGGAGTACTGTGTGCAGTTCTGGAGGCCTCACTTCAAGAAGGACGTAGATAAAATTGAAAGGGTACAGAGGAGAGCAACGAGGATGATCTGGGGCCAAGGGACCAAGCCCTATGAAGATAGGTTGAGGGACTTGGGAATGTTCAGCCTGGAGAAAAGGAGGTTGAGAGGGGACATGATAGCCCTCTTTAAGTATTTGAAAGGTTGTCACTTGGAGGAGGGCAGGATGCTGTTTCTGTTGGCTGCAGAGGAGAGGACACGCAGTAATGGGTTTAAACTTCAAGTACAACGATATAGGCTAGATATCAGGAAAAGGTTTTTCACAGTCAGAGTAGTTCAGCAGTGGAATAGGCTGCCTAAGGAGGTGGTGAGCTCGCCCTCACTGGAAGTCTTCAAGCAAAGGTTGGATAAACACTTTTCTTGGATGCTTTAGGATACTTTGGGCTGATCCTGTGTTGAGCAGGGGGTTGGACTAGATGGCCTCTATGGCCCCTTCCAACTCTATGATTCTATGATTCTATGAGACTGGCAGAGACAGGTAGCAATCGGGTCAGAGGGAGACAAGAAACGCCCACCCCTTAGCAATGCAACTTTCCACCAATTTCATTAGCGTGCAGTCCAATTTGCCCATGCAAAAAAGCACTTGTGCATAATTGGGTTTTTGCATCCTGAGAGTTAAACAAGGGGTTAAAGACAAAACCCAGCAGAGCCCTGGGAATTGTTTTGAACCTCGCTAGCAAAATTGGATGGTGCAACACCAACAGGTTTCAGGATTCCCCCACCCACCCATTCCAGCTAAGTTTTTCTGAAAATCGTCTACCGATACAGAACGCTCTGGCCAGGAAGTTTGTTTTAGGAACATCAGAAGAGCCCTGCTGGATCAGACCAGGGGTCCATCTACTCCTGCATTCCCTTTCACCCAGTGGCCAACCAGTTCCTCTGGAGGGCCAACCACAGGGCAGGGAGGCCAAGGCCTTCCTAAGGACACCAGAAGAGCCCTGCTGGATCAGACCATTGAGGGTCCATCAAGTCCAGCCTCCTGTAGCAAACCAGATATTCTGGAGGGCCAACCACAGGGCAGGGAGGCCTTCACAAGATCAGTAGAGCCCTGCTGGGTCAGACCAGAGGGCCACCTAGTCTAGTCGCAACATTTTCTTTTGTTCATCCTGACAATGTCCCTTTGTCCGTCCTGAACCTCCTGCCCACCAACTTCATTGGACACCCTTGACTTGTAGTATTTGGGGAGGGAGAAAAATGTCCCTTCATCAACTCTGTCCTCTCCAGGCCTAGTTTCACCAACCCCTCTCATGTTCTCCCTGAGTCATCTCTGCGTATTCTAGACGGAGGCACATCATGGATCCATGCAATATCCATGCAATATTAGTTGTTTTATCTTCAACCCCTTTCTTAATTATCCCTGACACAGAATGGCCCTTTTCCCTGTTGCAGCTTGCCGACTTGACATTTTCATTGAGCTCTCCACTATGACCCTAAGATCTTTTTCCCTCTCTGTCTCTGGGAGAAAAGGAAGGAGCAAAGAGAAGAAGAACCAATAGTACAATAGTGAAACAAACCCCAGTAGCATGTTAATAACCCTTATGAACTAATGAAAGAGAATTGGTTTTTATAACACACTTTTCTCTACCAGAGGGATTCTCAAAGGGGCTTCCAATCGCCTTCCCTTCCTCTCCCCACAACAGACACCCTGTGAGGTGGGTGAGGCTGGGTGAGCCCTGATATTACTGAAGAAGAAGAAGAAGAGTTGGTTCTTAGATGCCGCTTTTCTCTACCCAAAGGAGGCTCAAAGGGGCTTCCAATCACCTTCCCTTTCCTCTCCCCACAACAAACACCCTGCGAGGTGGGGCTGAGAGAGCTCTGCACTGTGAGAACAGTACTGTCGGGGCTGTGATGAGCCCAAGATCACCCAGCTGGCTGCGTGTAGAGGAGCAGGGAATCAAACTTGGCTCACTAGATGAGAAGCCACCACAATTAACCATGATACCATGCTGGCATTTGAAGAAGAGGAGGAGGAGGAAGAGGAAGAGGAAGAGGAGGAGGTTGAGGTTCTTATATGCCGCTTTGATCTACCTAAAGGAGTCTCAAAGCAGCTTACCAGTTTGTGAAAGCAAAACCATCATCCTTGACTTGCATGTTTGTTTGTTTTTCATCAAGACTGATAGCAGAGATGTTCTGTATTCTTGGAGTTGGGGGGGCACATTGGGAGGGTTTCTGGAGTTTTGGCCCCACTAGGGGACCTCCTAATGGCACCTAGGCTTGGACCACCATTGGACACAGAGTGTTGGGCTGGAGAGGCCATTGGCCTGATCCAACATGGCTTCTCTTATGACTGGGCAGTGATGCTGTGTGTTCTTGGTGTTGGGGGGTCACATTGGGAGGGCTTCTGGAGTTCTGGCCCTGCTGGTGGACCTCCTGATAGCCTCTGAGTTTTGGCCACTGTGTGACGCAGAGTGTTGGACTGGGTGGGCCACTAACCTGATCCAGTGTGTCTTCTCATGTTCTTATCCATGGTTTGGTTATCCTCTTATAACACTAAGGCCTTCATAAAATGAGTCAGGAGGAGCCTTCAAGGAGAAGATTGAACTCTTGTATCATGTACAAGACATGTAGTGCAGGGGGTTGGACTAGATGACCCAGGAGGTCCCTTCCAACTCTATGATTCTATGTAAAAGTCTCATCATGATTTAAATCCAATTTTTGCCGGGAAAAGAGATGCAAACCAGGAAACGGGACTCTCTTTCCCTCCCCGTCTGCCAAGAGATTTCCATGTTCTTGCTTATTCCAGCATCTTTCGTTCAAGGGCACACCACACTTGCTGCACCTCCTGACAAAACGAGAGCTGGGGTTTGAAAAGGCACACGAGGCAGCCAATGGAAAGGCATCACACGGCACATATGACAACCACACATTGCGACGTCGCCTAGGCAACCCATCTCCGGGGATCACGCTGGGCCCGTCGGAGCAGAGATTGTACCCTGAGCAGCGGTGGGCATGTGCATTTTAGTTATGATATTGAAAATGTACGGCACACTTTGGGAGAACAGGGCAGAGCACAAGGCAGGCCCTATGCAGCCTGGAAAGGTGTGTTCTCAAGACAGCATCTTAGCCTGCTGCCAATGGAGATGGAATTTAAAGGAAGGTGAGAAAGGATGTTGAAAGATGGGAGACACACTTCTGGGTAGCAGCGTGTGTGAATGAGATCTTGGGGCATTTGAGCTAAATATGAGCAGATGGTGTGATGCAGCAGAAAAGAAGGCAAATGCAGTCTTGGGCTGTAGCAAGAGGCATCACGTCAAAATCCAAGTTCCTCTGGAGGGCCAACCACAAGGCAGAGAGGCCGAGGCCTTCCTAAGAACATCAAAAGAGCCCTGCTGGGTCAGACCAGGGAGGTTCCAACTAGTCCAGCCTCCTCCCTCACACAGGGGCCAGCCAGTTCCTCTGGAGGGCGGCAACAGGGCAGAGAGGCCGAGGCCTTCCTAAGGACACCAGAAGAGCCCTGCTGGGTCAGACCAGGGGTCCATCCAGTCCAGCCTCCTGTCTCACACAGGGGCCAACCAGTTCCTCTGGAGGGCCAGCAACAGGGCAGGGAGGCCGAGGCCTTCCTAAGGACATCAGAAGAGCCCTGCTGGGTCAGACCAGGGGTCCCTCCAGTCCAGCCTCCTCCCTCACATAGGGGCCAGCCAGTTCCTCTGGAGGGCCAACAACAGGGCAGAGAGGCTGAGGCCTTCCTAAGGACATCAGAAGAGCCCTGCTGGGTCAGACCAGGGGTCCCTCCAGTCCAGCCTCCTCCCTCACATAGGGGCCAGCCAGTTCCTCTGGAGGGCCAGCAACAGGGCAGAGAGGCCGAGGCCTTCCTAAGGACATCAGGAGAGCCCTGCTGGGTCAGACCAGGGGTCCATCTAGTCCAGCCTCCTGCCTCACACAGGGGCCAGCCAGTTCCTCTGGAGGGCGGCAACAGGGCAGAGAGGCCTTCCTAAGGACATCAGGAGAGCCCTGCTGGATCACACGTGAGGGTCCACCTAGTACAGCCTCTTGTCTCTCATAGGAGCCAACCAGTTCTTCTGCAGGGCCAACCACAGGCCGAGGCTTTCCCCTGATGTTGTCTCCTGGCTCTCAGATTGAGAGGAGAAGAAGAAGAGTTAGTTCTTATATGCCGCTTTTCTCTACCTGAAGGAGTCTCAAAGCGGCTTCCATTCGCCTTCCCTTTCCTCTCTCCACAACAGACACCCTGTGAGGTAGGGGAGGCTGAGAGAGTCCTGACAGAACTGCTCGGTCAGAAGTTTTATCAGTGCCGTAGCGAGCCCAAGGTCACCAGCTGGACCGCAATAACTGGCACCTGTTTCATTTAATTGGGGGGTCATGTTGACATGAAGACTGGCCTGGAACAAGCTGCGGAACGTCAAGGCCTCCGAGCAGATGCAGGTGCTGCAGGACAGGACGGCCCCCTCCCCATGTGCAGTGCAGCCCCTGAAATGTCCTGTATTGCCTTGCAATCCATGCAGCTCCCCGGGCAGCGTGACTCCTCCCTCCCCCTCCCCCACATGGAAGTAGTCCTGTGCCGTACATGGGGAAGCTCCACCCCCAAATTTCCCGGAATCCCCTTTCCGGGAGTTGGCAACCTTCCCCTCCCTAGAGTGGCCCTCCCTCTGTCTCTGGCTGACCCAGGCGAGGCGGCTTGGCGCAACAGCTCTCCGCGGGGCATCGCGGGGCAGGCTCTGCTGCTCGTCTTCGGTCGCGAGGGGCGCGGGGGGCGCTGGGGGGCGGGGGGGGGGCAAGCAGCCCCCCCTCCTTCCCTCCCGCAGCCGCGGATCTCCGAGTCACCAGTTGCTTCTGGCTGCCTGCGGAGCCGCGCAATGGAAGCTGCGTAGCGACCGCATCCGCCGCGGAGCCCTTCGGGGGGAGGCGAGGCCGGGCGGGCGGGATGGAAGCCGCGCTGGCCTGGCTGCGGAGGGAGCTGGTAAGACAAAGACCCCCCCCTCCCCTCCCCTCCCCTCCCCAACCCCTCGCGCGGGGGGCGGCCGCGGCCCGACTGAGCTCGCGCGGGCCGCGTGGCAGGCAGAAGTTCAACCGGAGAGGCTCTTCTGGGGAGGAGGGGGAAACGCGACCGGTTGCTGGAGTTCTGCCTGGCCGGAGATCCCCGCAAATGCGGGGATCTGTCTCTCCAGCGGGGGGGGCGGTGAGCTGTCTGTCTGCCCCCCCTCTTCTCCCTGCGCATCTTTCTCATGCCGCACCTTGCCTGGTTGGACTCTTCATACAATTTATTTCTCTCCCGCCTGGCTCGCCCGGCGTGGGGACCCGAAGCGGCGTACCGCGTTTGCCTTGCCTCTGTTTTCGCCTCACAACGACCCTGCGAGGTAGGCGCGGCCGGCAGCCTGCGCCCGTCCCAAGGTCACCCGGTCGAGCGGAGATTCGATCTCATGATGTGCCCCCGGCAGAAATTCTCATATGGGTCGGTGGGTTAGTCTGTAGCCCTAAAAAGGAGCCGGAGCCCAGGAGCACCTGGAGGCCTAGCCGAATTTGGGGGCCGGGGAGGGGCTTTCATGAGCCCCTCCCCACTTCTGTGAAGGAAGTTCGAGGTGGGCAGGCCCTGCTCCTCCCCGGCCCCCAAATTCGGTTAGTCTTACTGGTGCTCCTGGACTCTGGCTGTTTTCTGGCTAAGAGTTATAAAGTGGCTTCAAGGTCACTTACATTTCTCAAAGGTCACGATGACAACTGGGAAAATGCAGGAATTCGATCCCAAACAGGGGCAGTTGATGGAATGGGCACAGTGGGGTGGGCCAGCTCCTTGGAGGATTACCTAAGTCAGGGGTAGTCAAACTGCGGCCCTCCAGATGTCCATGGACTACAATTCCCATGAGCCCCTGCCAGCATTGCTGGCAGGGGCTTCTGGGAATTGTAGTCCATGGACATCTGAAGGGCCGCAGTTTAACTATCCCTGAAAGTCATTTGCCCCATCCACCCCCCTCATGCCACACACACACAACAAATAACCCAAATAAATAAATAATATGGCATGCATTTGGAGAGCCAGCATGGTACTGGTCAAGACAAGAGTCAGGTTCGAATCTCCACTCGTGGCATGGCAGCTTGCTGGGTGATCCTGGGCTAGTCACACCTTTGGGCCTAGCCTACCTTAGAGGGTTGTTGTGATTGTTAAAAGGAGAGAAAAAGAACAACGCACACTGCTTGAGGTCCCCATGGTGTGGAAAGGAGGGGTATAAATGAAGCAAAGAAATTGTCTGAAAAGCTGCCATTTCAAGGAGGTTAGGGGGCTGTTCCTGTAAGCAGCAGAGGAGAGGGCAATCAAAATTGGGTTTAAATTAACAGCAGGTGGGCGGTAGAGGAATTACCGGAAAATGGACTACTGTAAAAAGAGTTGCCCAGTGGTGGAATGGGGGCCTCCTAGGGAGGCGGTGAGCACCCCTTCACTGGCAGTCTTCAAGGAGCAGCTGGACGGAACAATTGCCAGGAGTGCTTTGTGCTGCCCCTCGTTGGGTGGGGGGCTGGAATAGAAGGCCTCTGTGGCCCCTTCCACCTCTGGGATTCTGTGCTTCTAAAACAAACCCTCATGGGATAGGATGAGGCTCAAGTAGGCCCAGGTCTGGAGGATGGGGGGGAAGATGCCTGTTTTGAACGTGACAAGGAGGGGAAACTAGAAAGAAATCCGAACAAGAGGGAGGGAGGGAGGGGGCAGCTGCACTGTGGCCATTATCCCCCCCCCCCCCATCTTAGAAGGTCTCTTTCTGCAGCCAAGTGGAATTGCTCCCTCCTGCCCAGCCAGCCAGTTTCCTCCTTAGTATTCATAGACCGGCTCACACCAGGCCTGTCGCTGCACCTCAAGGTGACTCAGAGGTCAGCCTGGATGACTGAACGGAAAGGGGCAGATTATTATGTATTGATCGTATGGTGGGTGCAGAGGGTAGCCGGGAGATCTGACAGCTGTCGGGCAGCCAGGCAATGGAGGTTGGGAGGGGTTTGTGAATGCCTGTCATGACCTCTCGGGTACCTTGGAGGCCTCTCACCCAAATACTAACCAAGGCTGACCCTGCTTAGCTTCCGAGGTCTGGCACACCTGGGGGAAGAATTTGGGCAGTTTGCAGGTAGAGTAGAACATGGAAGCACGGAGATGTTTCCTTTCAGGTGGGAGTGGCAGCAACCTTAGAATTTAACCAATTGGGATTTTTGAATTTGTATTTGGTTCCAGGTTGTATTTTAGTATTTAAAGGTTCATAAAGTCCTGAAATACAATCTAGAACCAAATAGAAATTAAAAATTCCAATCCGTTACATTCTTATGTTGCTCATAAGAAAATCCTCATCTGGGATTGGGGCAGACATGCTCTGACATCCTTTGAAGCCCATCCCTGAAAATGAAATGCTACTTTGCTTGTAAAGGTAAAGGTAAGGGTATCCCCTGTGCAAGCACCGAGTCATGTCTGACCCTTGGGGTGACGCCCTCCAGCGTTTTCATGGCAGACTCAATACGGGGTGGTTTGCCAGTGCCTTCCCCAGTCATTACCGTTTACCCCCCAGCAAGCAAGCTGGGTACTCATTTTACCGACCTCGGAAGGATGGAAGGCCGAGTCAACCTTGAGCCGGCTGCTGGGATTGAACTCCCAGCCTCACAGGCAGAGCTTTCAGACAACATTTCTGCCACAAGAGGCTCTCTTTGCTTGTAGAGTTATTAAAAAGTGGAATTTGCAGCCAGAGGATGTAGTGATGGCCACAGGACTAGATGGCTTTAAAAGAACTACTAATCCTGGTATAAATGTACACTAAGAGTAGTTAGACAGTGAAACTGGCTGTCTGGGGAGATGGTAAGCTCCCCACTCCCTGGAGGGATCTTCAAGCAACCATTTGTCCGGTTGATCCCACATTGGACAGGGGGTTGGGCTAGATGACCTCTATGGAACCTTCAGGCTCTACAGTTATATGATTCTAAGCGGTCATTGCTTCTTTGGGAAAGGGGGTGGCCTCTGCTGCATTAAGGGAAGTGGCTGGGAGACGTCTTCCTTTAAAGCCCCCGCCCAGAACCCAAACCGTGGCCCTTTGGTGGCAGACCACAGTGCTGCCTTGCCTGCCCCGAGATCGAATTCCGCAGTGTTAGCGGACCATCCACCGAAACTGGTTCCAGGTTTGGCCACGTTCTCTTTTTGCTTCCTTCCAGCTGGAAATGCAGCGCCAAGACCAGCAGCTCCTGGAGAGGCTGTTGAAGCTGAATACCGCCTTGCGGGAGCTGAAAGTGGAGTGCGCCGATTGGGAAGGATCCGACCCAAGTCGCGACGGTTTCGCCGCCAGAACCCGCTCCAGTTCGGAAGACATGGGGGCTCCCCTCCTATTCAGAAGGGCCTTGAAATGTGGGGCGAGCAGGAGAAATTCTCTCCCCTAACATATTTTGGGCATCTGTGGGGAATTCGACTGTCAGTTCCCATCACTTGAGCTGGATTCCAAGAACTTTGTGTATGACGCTGTGCAGGGAAAGTCTTCGGGAGATCTCCGGAGCCCTGCTTGTTTTCCCTGAAGCAACTGCAGGGCTCAGCGAGCCCCTTGGAGTGGTTCTTTGTATTTCTTCGCCTGGTTTATTCAACGCAGGGGTAGTCAAACTGTGGCCCTCCAGATGTCCATGGACTACAATTCCCAGGAGCCCTTGCCAGCATTCGCTGGCGAATGCTGGCAAGGGCTCCTGGGAATTGTAGTCCATGGACATCTGGAGGGCCGCAGTTTGACTACCCCTGATTTAACACATTTGCAGGTGGTTTTTCCAACCAAATTAGGGTCCCCAAGGTGTGCATTTTGTTGTTGTTAAATGCGAAGTTGTGTCTGCCCCATTGTGACCCCACGGACAATGATCCTCCAGACCTTCCTGTCCTCTCCCATTCCCCGGAGTCCATTTAAGTTTGCACCTACTGCTTCAGTAACTCCATCCAGCCACCTCATTCTCTGTCGTCCCCTTCTTCTTTTGCCCTCGATCGCTCCCAGCATTAGGCTCTTCTCCAGGGAGTCCTTCCTTCTCATGAGGTGGCCAAAGTATTTGAGTTTCATCTTCAGGATCTGGCCTTCTAAGGAGCAGGCAGAGCAGGCAGGGCTGATCTCCTCTAGGACTGATCGGTTTGTTCGCCTTGCAGTCCAAGGGACTCGCAAGAGTCGTCTCCAGCAAGTCTGTCATTTCTCATGTCCTGCCACAGAGTTGGACTCCAGGGGCATCTTGAAGACCCACAAAATTTAATTCTGGGAATATACTTTTGTGTGCAGGCATACTTCTGAAGCAACAGAAAGTCTAGGTACCTTGAAGACCCACAAAGATTGTTACCATTGCGGTGTACTCGTTAAAAGCGGCAGTTTCTAATCTGGAAAGCTGGTTTTAATTCCCTGCTCCTCCACATGCAGCCAGCTTGGGCTGGTCACAATCCTGTTAGAGCTGTTCTCACAGAGCAGTTCTGGCAGAGCTCTCCCAGCCCCACCTGCCTCACAGGGCAGGGTGTCTGTTGTGGGGAGAGGTAGGGAAGGTGAATGTAAGCTACTCTGAGACTCCTTCGGGGTATAAAAAACAAATTTTTGTTCTTCTAATACTGGATATAAGATTTTGTATGCATGCACGCTGTTTCATTTAGATCCAGGTGAGCAGCCATGTTGGTCTGAAGCACTGAACAAAGTTTGAGTCCAGAGGTACCTTTCAGACCAACAAAGTTTAATTTTGAGGGTAAGCTTTCATGTGCATGAAGCCTCACAGCTATGTATAACTGGGCAAGAAAGCAGCTCCGAGCAGAGGAGAAAAGTCTGAGCTACACAGCAGACCACCAGATCTCAGCAATTTCTTTCTCGCTCCCATCGGTTGGCAATATAGGCTTCAAATGCAAAGCACAGGATGAACATTCAACAAGGGTGCCTCTAAGATTGGGATTAGATTACTGCACCACTTTCCTGTGGAGCGGCCCTTGGAGACTGTGTGGAAGCTACGGTTGGCACAGAATGCTGCAGCCAGAATCGGGCTTAATCACTTCACTTTCGTTTTCTCTCTACTGGCTGCTTCCAGGCCAACTGAGGTATTTAAAACATAGAGCCAATATACTCAAAAGGACTGCCTTCTCCCACATGAGTCTCCCTGTCCAGAAGAGGAAGAAGAGTTGGTTCTTAGATGCCGCTTTTCTCTACCCGAAGAAGTCTCAAAGCGGCTTACAATCGCCTTCCCTTTCCTCTCCCCAAAACAGACACCCTGTGAGGTGGGTGAGGCTGAGAAAGCCCTGATATGACTGCTCGGTCAGAACAGCTCAATCAGGACAGTGACTAGCTCAAGGCCACCCAGCTGGCTGCATGTGGGGGGAGCTGGGAATCATACCCGGCTCACCAGATCAAAAGCCCAGTCATCTCTGAAGGCCTTTGGAGTGCCCATATCACCTGAGGCTAGACAGGGTACGACCCAAGAAAGCACCTTCTCATTTGTGGTCCCCAGGTCTTATGAGCCCTCCTCCTTGTTTGTGCATTTTTAAAGTCTTTTGTCTATTTTGTGTGAAATGCAATGTTTTAAATACTTGCCTATATTTCTATTTTAAATGCATTTTTTAGATCCAAATGCTTTACTGTCTTGAGCGTTGGCCGCATCAACATTTTTTAAATGAATAAAATTGGATCCCGCCACCTCAACAGATGTGGTGTCACCTGATACTATGCAGATTTGCTCAGGAGTAAGTCTGCTGTGCTTCATAGGGCCAGCAAGAGTCAGGTCCCGGACCTCTGCCCCCTAAGTCTGGTCCTGCTAATGCTGTGTATTTTGACGGATGCCCTTGTCTGTGCCAAGTCTACCCCCGAGAAGCCTAGAGAAGTCTAGAGGGATGAGAGTTGCCATCTCTGGGTCAGGAAATACTTGGAGACTTTTGGGCTAGAGACAGGTATGAGCGGGACCTGTTACCTGAGTGGCTGCTTCAAACAAATACTCACTACGACCCGCCTCATCCTCCCACCACTATGTAAATCGTGATCATTGCGACAAACTAGGACTATTTCTACCCTCCCCACCCAAAAAGGGAGGACATTTTAATCCGTTTTTTAAAAAACAGCCCAAAAGAGGATGGACACCAAATAAAGATAACATCTCCTCATTTGGTGTGATCCAGCAAGGCTCTTTTGATGTTCTTTATATCTCCCCAAACCATATCTTCCTCAGACTGTACCACCAAATCTACAAATGGGCAATTGGGAGAAGAAGAGCCCTGTTGGGTAAGGCCAGGGAGGGTCCCTCCAGTCCAGCCTCCCGTCTCACCCAGGGGCCAGCCAGTTCCTCTACAGGGCCAGCCACAGGGCAGAGAGGCCGAGGCCTTCCCCTGAGAAGACCCTCAGAAGAGCCCTGCTGGGTCAGGCCAGGGAGGGTCCCTCCAGTCCAGCCTCCCGTCTCACCCAGGGGCCAGCCAGTTCCTCTTCAGGACCAGCCACAGGGCAGAGAGGCCGAGGCCTTCCCCTGAGAAGACCCTCAGAAGAGCCCTGCTGGGTCAGGCCAGGGAGGGTCCCTCCAGTCCAGCCTCCCGTCTCACCCCGGGGCCAGCCAGTTCCTCTGCAGGGCCAGCCACAGGGCAGAGAGGCCGAGGCCTTCCCCTGAGAAGACCCTCAGAAGAGCCCTGCTGGGTCAGGCCAGGGAGGGTCCCTCCAGTCCAGCCTCCCGTCTCACCCAGGGGCCAGCCAGTTCCTCTGGGGGTCCAACAACAGGGCAGAGAGGCGAAGGCATTTGTCAGTAGAGATATACAAGCTCTGCAGTGTGCATGATTCAGAAGGGTGTGAAGAGTGTCCTGGAGGGGGCATCAGAGATGTGTATTTAGCATATTTAGAACTTATAGATCTTTTACATTAACCACCTCCTGTGTCCTGATAAGTCTCACTTGGAGACTTCCTGCACCTTCAAGCACACTTCCTCTCCGCTTGCCTCCAGAACTGAGCAGTATGAATCAATGCAGAAAAGACTATTTGGTCTCCTTCCTCCTCTATTGTTTCACTTCTTAAACAAATAAAATAGTATTATTATTTAAGCACCCTGGTGTGTCACTCCTCTTGCAGATTTAAACTCTGCCAACAGGGTGATGGGTCTAGAGAGATCATTCAGTGTGTGAAATAAAGAGAAGAAAAAAACGAAAATGGCAGTTCCCTCAGCATAGCTACCTACTGGGCAGGCTTACCAAAGGCAACCACTGGATATGGGAGGAGTGCATGAAAAGCCACCAGCTACAAACCAGATTTTGGCATGGGATTAAAGACACACACAATGCCCAGGAGATGGCAACCCTGTACAATAAAAGGTTTGGGACTCTTAACAGCGAGAAGGCGAAAGGTGCTCTGATCAAAGGTTTGACAGATAGCGACATTTTGGGAGTCATACAAAAGCAGTCTGGTCAGAATTAGTACAGCTGCAAGTTAATTCCATGTTGGATCAGTCCAGTGGCCCATCCGATCCAATCCACTCTGTGTCACACAGTGGCCAAAGCCCAGGGGCCATCAGGAGGTCCACCAGCATGGCCAGAACTCCAGAAACCCTCCCACTGTCCATCTGTCCCCCAAGCACCCTTGGTGAAAGGCCTATGTTCAGTTTTGGGCACCCCAGTTGAAGAGAGATGTAGACAAACTGGAGCGTGTCCAGAGGAGGGCAACAAAGAGGGTGAGGGGTTTGGAGACCAAGACGTATGAGGAAAGGTTGGGGGAGCTTGGTCTGTTTAGCCTGGAGAGGAGGCGACTGAGAGGGGATCTGATAGCCATCTGACAGAAATGCTAATTCTGTGAATTAAGTGGGTGTGCATAAGGGCATCATCTGGGCATGGAATTGGGGTCACTGTGGGTGGGCAGATAGGGTGGGCAGATAATTTCCTGCATCTGCAGGGGGTTGGACTAGATGTCCCTGGAGGTCCCTTCCAACTCCATGATTCTAGAAGCATAAGATTCCTTGCTGCTTCCAGAAAAGGGCAGGTGTTAAATGGAAAATAGCTAAAATGAGATAAATAGTCTATGCCTTGCAGTTTGTGCTTCTAGAGCAGGCGTAGTCAACCTGTGGTCCTCCAGATGTCCATGGACTACTATTCCCATGAGCCCCTGCCAGCAAATGCTGGCAGGGGCTCATGGGAATTGTAGTCCATGGGCATCTGGAGGACCACAGGTTGTCTACCCCTGCTCTAGGGCAACTTTCCAGCACTTGGAGATTGGCAACTAAGGCATCTGTGGCCAAGCTGAGGCACTCCAGATGTCCATGGACTACAATTCGCATGAGCCACAGGGGCTCATGGGAATTGTAGTCCATGACATTTGGCCACCCCTGAACTAAAGGCACCATCCCCTTCCAGGTAGCCCCTCCAAACTTAACTTGCAGCTGTTTTCTGCTGCTTTGTCTAAGGCAGCGGTAGTCAAACTGTGGCCCTCCAGATGTCCATGGACTACAATTCCCATGAGCCCCTGCCAGCAAACGCTCATGGGAATTGTAGTCCATGGACATCTGGAGGACCACAGTTTGACTACCCCTGGTTTAATATTATGAGTCTGTGTGTGTCTGGCTATTTGCGTTCTATTGCTGATTTTTTTTACTACTTAGATTTTTTAAACCATTATTAAATATTTTTATCCTGTTGGAGGGGCAATAATGTTTGTGATCACTTTAAGACCCATTCTTATCCGCCCTGTGATTATAATATTATTGTTAAATATCTGTAATAATAAAAAACTAATATTACTATTATCAAGAATAATCATCATCATCATCATCATCATCATCATCATCTGGTTCCCTAATATTTACCAGCAACGGCAACAAACCAGCAATTCCCCCCCTCCCCCGCGACTTGGATTTATCCCACCCCTATCTCTAATAATGGACTTTCCCGTTTCGTTTCTTTTCCCTTTCAATGCGTCTTTGCGCGTGCGCTCTCCGGCCAGGAGACCGCATGCGCAGTTCTTCCCCGTTGCTCGTGGACAGATTGGGCGCGTGCGCTCGGATTCGCGCGCTCTTCAGTTTAAACGGTCTTTGGCCACGCCTCGTTTTCTGTTCACTCGCGTAATACCCAGGAAAGGGGTCGCCTGCTTCGCAGCGCGCATGTGCAGCTGTCCGGGTTTTCGTCACGGAGGCGAGAAAGAACCCTGAGTGGAGGGCGGGGGGCGTCGAGAGCGCGTGCGCGGGGGTTCCTTTTGGCGGGAAGCTGGGCGTGCCCAAACTGAAATATGGCGAATCCGTTACGCTGTTAACTTATTTAGGACTTTCCACCACACAAACCATCTCAATCGCTACTAATTCGAGAGAAGCACCGGGGTCGGTCCCTGTCATAGTCGTTCTCTCACACAATTCTCCCTCATGGGGCCTTTTGGTCCTAAGGGCTGAGGCATGGAGCCTCCATGTCCACAGGCAGTCTACCTCAGAATCGTAGATACTGAGCTGTTGCCCTGTGTGCCTCTGAACATGGAGGTTCCCCTTTAGTGCCTCTGAACATGGAGGTTCCCCTCTGCCACTAGGGCTAGTAGCCTTTTATAGGGCTATCCTTCTAATCCCCCTTTAAAGCTGTTTACTTCTATGTCCATTCTCTGGCAGCAACTTTCACGTTTTAATCAACCTCTGTGTAAAGTACTATTTCCTTTTTGTCCCTACTGCCCATCAGTTTCATTTGATGCCCTTGAGTCCTAGTCTTTGGGGAGAGGGAGAAACGGGTTTCTTTGTCAGCTCTCTCCACCCCATGCAAACTTCAGAGAAGGGTGTAACATTTTTACTCTTCTGTACAGCCCATTGGTGACTTTCTTCTGAGTAAAAATGCAGAGAATCATAACCTCCAGCTGGTAGCAGGAAATAGGGCTTTTGTTCCAGAAGGTTGAAGGCAATTTGAAATTATACATGCAGCATTTACGCTATCATAGAGTTGGAAGGGTCATGGGGTAGTCAACCTGTGGTCCTCCAGATGTCCATGGACTACAATTCCCATTTGCTGGCAGGGGCCCATGGGAATTGTAGTCCATGGACATCTGGAGGACCACAGGTTGACTACCCCTGAATTCTAGACCATCTAGTCCAACCCCCTGCTCAACGCAGGATCAGACTAAAGCACTCAGTATAAATATCTGATCATTTTTTAAAAAATGATGGCTAAGATTCTTGTATGATTTTTTTGCTCCTCTTGTTTAGTGCAGATTGGAGTGGAAGTGTAATTCTTCTTGACCAAACCCACCTTAAAGTATCCTTCTCCTGAGTTGCACAGGAGGAATTGTCCATTCCAGGATCTTCAACAAACTAAAAATAACTTTACAGGTAATCCTAACATTCCTTTTGGGGGCAAATATGGACTATACTTTTTAAAATTGTTTGCCAATCCAGACTCCTCATGCTATTTTTCAGGCTTTCTCAATTCCTCAGCCTTATCCTACATATTCTTTTTCATAATGAAATGAGGCTTATTTACAAAAAACATTGCTAGGTTTATTATCAGGCGTTATGTTCTTTGCAGTCAATATTTCCAGTGTCTGCAGGGTTGAGCATCCTGATGGACACAATGGAGGAAGTAGGGGCATCATATCAACATGTGGTGGTTTCTGATTTCTTTTTGCCTCTCCTATGAAATATTTCTTCTGGTCCCAGGGTGTTGAAAAAGTGTTCCCTCTCATTTCAGGGAATGCTTGTTTCTTGGACATTATCTGTTCCATTTATTTATTTATTTATTTATTTATTTATTTATTTATTTATTTATTTATTTATTCATTCATTCATTTATTCATTCATTCATTCATTCATTTATTTACCGCCCTCCCCGAGGGCTCAGGGCGGTTTACCGAAAACAGGGAGGATACAATTAACAGGGCATAAACCACCCTCCCCTCTGTCCCCCCTCTACAACTAGGTATGATTATTAAGTTTGCCAACCTCCAAGTGGTAACAGGAGATCTCCTGGGATGCCAGCTGATCTCCAAGCATCAGAGATCAATTAACCTGAAAACAATGACCATTTTGGAAGGTGAATTCTATAGCATTATTCCCTTCCAATGTTCTTCTCTCCCCAAGCTGTGCATCCCCAATCCCATAGGTATCAACACATAGCAGACAGTCCTAATTGGTATGCACACTGTTAATTTTATACTCCGCAGGTGTTTTCTTTTTCTCAAGAGAAATATAGTAACAATGAACTCTCATTGTTTCACACAATGGTATATATTTCAAACCATAGTATAGTTGTTTTGTTTCTTATGGTATACATAATATCATCCAAGATTTAGTATGTAAGTTACTAGATGAGCCTATTCTTATGCAAAGTTATTTAGAGTGTGTACACAATAAATGTAATTTGTTTTAACCGCTTTAAAACCATACAACGCTTTGAAATCTAACCAAAGCTTCATCCGGCTCCTACAGATCCTTTATTGCAAATCATGACGTATTTTTAAGTGAATTGCTTTGAAAATCATGCAAAAATGACACATACAATGTTTGAAATTATGCCTTATTTTGTATTAATTGTTTTTTTAAAAAACTCTAGCTCGCCTAATTGAAGAACACAATACCGGCAAAATGTTCTATGCACAGCTGCTTATGAACAAGCGTGGGCCTCTGTCCAAAATATGGTTGGCTGCTCATTGGGACAGGAAAGTTACCAAAGCTCATATATTTGAATGCAATTTAGAGATGACTGTGGAAAAGTTACTTTCACCCAAAGTATGAATGTAATATAAATTTATCTTGAAATACAGTGATAGAACTACTTCAAATTTCTTTCTTTCTTTCTTTCTTTCTTTCTTTCTTTCTTTCTTTCTTTCTTTCTTTCTTTCTTTCTTTCTTTCTTTCTTTCTTTCTTTCTTTCTAACCCACCACTTCCAGCAAATGCTGGCTCGTGGCGGCTTACAACATTTTAGAAGTACAAATTACAGTATAAAACAATCTTAAAACTACAAACCATTATTAATAATAATTAAAACATTAATAATAGATTAACAGCCTTGAAACCAACAATTCACAACCAGACGGATGTACTTTGGTGGTAATGAAAGACATTAGATGTGAATTCTGGTTTCCAGTTTTGAGATTTCAAGGAGGCTGTTGAAAGATGATCCAAGACGCTATCCTGGCCTCAACCAAACATCTGATGGAAGAGCTCCATCTTACAACCCCAACCATAAAATTATGCAAGTGTTCTTTCTCAGAAATTAATCCAAAACTGACTAATGGCATGAAGATCCATGGTTCATGATTGTATAGAAATTCCCCCCCCCCCGTGGTTTCTCAGTTCACTTCTGCCTCTTGTCCCACCATGCCGATCTCACTCTTTTCCGCTGCTCCAGACAGACGAACGCTCTATCTCAAGTTACCCCACAAGGCTGTTGTGTAGATTGCGCCCCGCGCCCCCCCCGCCAAGCTGCTTGCCCTGCCGCGACCCCTGTGAAAGGGTCATTAGACTCTCAAAGGGGTCCCGATCCCCAGGTTGAGAACCAATGACGTAGTCCAATGTATCTGTCCCATATAGATAACAAGGGCTTTATTCAGTGCTGTCAGCCTCACCCTGCTTTTTAACAGTCTTCTTGGGGATGATGAGACATAATTTTTATATCTCTCCTAAGTCAGTCCAAAAGGGTGCCCAAAAATTGGGCTGTAAGGGTGCATGTTGGACTATAAGATCGGGTCCTCCCCCACCCTTGTGACATCTGGATCTCCCAAAGAAGTCCCGACCCCCAGGTTGGGAACCACTGGTCTGAATGAAGGCCAAGTGCAGCAGCTGTTGTGTGGCTCTGCCCACCTCACTGTGTCAGAATTGCAAAGACACCCTCGGGCTCAAGAAGGTTGGGGATCACGCTTTGCGGAATATTTATTTATTGAATATGGGTATACAAGTGATTGTTTTGTTTTAGAAATTGCCTGCAGAGGCCATTACTGTTAGCATGGTGTCATTTTCCATAAATATGAATACAACATTAAAACAATATTTTTTTTTACAATTTCCCCAAGTTTAAAATCGCCCTGCGCATCTCAGGACACCTGTTACTGGGAGTGGTGCGAATCTATCATAGGAAAGCCAAGTATTTGTTGTCAGATTGCACTGAAGCGCTGCTCAAAATGCAGTCAGCCTTTCGTCCAGGTACAATTTACATATATTCATTTTGGGGGGGTTTCCTGTTGCTGTAGGCCACTAAAATCCCACCACATTAGATCAACTTAATGAATGTCAAATGGAACTGTGGATACAGATTCATGTTTTTTCTTGTGACTGTTGAAGCTGGCGTGATGTAACACAACCCAGATTCACGGGAGGCGTGGTATCAGTGGGTCAGTTTCACAGATAGGGAAATGTAAGGTAGTGAGGGCTTACATCCTGTTTAGCTCCTCCTTTTCTCTCAAACAGCTTTCGTAAGTACCTTCAAGACCAATAAAGATTTATTCAAGGTGTGAGCTTTCATGTGCATTCATGCATATGAAAGCTCACGCCTTGAATAAATAATTGTTGTTGTTGTTGTTGCCTGTCATTCCCAGTGGATCATGGCAGGTTACATTAGTCTGAATAAAACCCATTTAAAAACCCCATTAAAACCCTAGAAATAAAACCATCACAATCCAAATGAACAATGTAAAAGAGAAGAACGACAGAAAAAATATAAAGAATCTATCCCTTCTCCCAGTAATTCAAATGGGAGGTGGGGGCAGATGAAACAAAGCCGCCATACACACACTATCCTGGAGGGGGGCCAACAGATCTTTCTCGTTGTGCCCGCCTCAACCATAGACCTGGGGGAAGAGCTCTGTTTGGCAGGCCCTGCAGAAAACCGAAAGCCCCCGCAGGGTCCGCAGCTCCTTTGGGAGCTCATTCCAACAGGTAGGGGTCAGGACCAAAAGGGCCCTGTTGGTCTTTAAAATACTTATGGAACCAGTTTTAAGGGTGCTATTGGACTCAAATTCTGTTGTGCTACTTCAGACCAACACGGCTACTCACTTGAACCCTGCGTCCATAAGTGATCATTCTATGTCGCGGTGGTAGAGGCTTGCCAATCTCCTGGTGGGATACAACAGCGAAGACCAATCAGCCACAAATGATGAAAGCTGACGGGATGGCTACAAATAAATCAAGTTTTCTTTAATTCAAAATGCACGCCAGAACAAGTTCCAGTATAACACTCGTTTTCCAAAGGGAAAAATCTCTCTTGGTGGCTTAATTTTCTTAATTGTCAAAAGTATCTCGAGCAGTAGTTTTCCAATTAGTCAAAAAGGTTTCCAGCTATTGCATATCAACAAGATCTATGGTTCCAAACAATTTTTGGCAGGGGATCTATGTGGTATAAGCCTACCAAAGTAACATTCAGCCTGGAGAAAAGGAGGCTGAGAGGGGACATGATAGCCCTCTTTAAGTATTTGAAAGGTTGTCACTTGGAGGAGGGCAGGATGCTGTTTCTGTTGGCTGCAGAGGAGAGGACACGCAGTAATGGGTTTAAACTACAAGTACAGCGATATAGGCTAGATATCAGGAAAAGGTTTTTCACAGTCAGAGTAGTTCAGCAGTGGAATAGGCTGCCTAAGGAGGTGGTGAGCTCCCCCTCACTGGCAGCCTTCAAGCAAAGGTTGGATACACACTTTTCTTTGATGCTTTTGGCTGATTCTGTGTTGAGCAGGGGGTTGGACTACATGGCCTGTATTGCCCCTTCCAACTCTATGATTCTACCTTTCTTTTCCCTTTCAACCTCTTGGTGGGGCCTGAAGGGAACTTTATGGTATTGCACCCTGCTGAGGTTCCCCCTCTGACAGGTTCCTGTCCACCCTCAAATCTCCAGGAATTTCCGAAACCATAGCTGGCACACCTACTGAGGTCAAACCGTGTGGCCTCCTCTATCACTTTGGCTTGTATTATGCGGTTCTTCCCCTCTCAGAGCCGTCTCTTTCAACAACCATTCCATCCAGCCAACATCTAGATACTTTTCTAAATTAATTGAGATTTTATATTACAGTTTTCACGGTTTCCTCATTCTTGTTCCTCTTTTTTCCTTTGATGTTCTGAGCAGTTGTTTGGAATTGTAAACCAACTTCCTTGCAATAACAAGGAGAAAGGTGATGTAGCATGATATCACATTAAGAGGGAGCACAAAGCACTTTATATGTTGATGACACCATGTAAATTTCCATGGTCATCAAAAAAAAATTTCACTACTTCATTTACAAAATGCAAAATTAATGACTGCATGTAAAAAATAGCATTATAATAATGTGGCATGTGACCCCAAAGCAGCATGCAATGCCCAGAATCCTGAAAATGACATTTCATCTTAAAGTAATATACATGTTTCTAGCACTCATGGTTGAAAAGCAATTTGGATTTGGAATTTTTAAAATCCTATGGTGTTGGAAACAAGCAAGCAAATACTGTTATGAACTGCTTTTACCCTTTCCAGTTCATGAACTGGTTATCATGATACTTTTGGGAATCTATATTTTAGATCAGTGAGTAAGATTAATGCAATATACCCTTGGAGCACATTTGAGCACTTGCCATGGTCATGCAATAACACATCGCTTAATCCATAGGCTGTAATCTAAAACAAATTTTAAATTGTTCGAAAGTTCTGAAAAAGCGATAGCTAACAAATTGGAAGCCATTAACAGCAATACAATGATGGTGTAGTTAGGTAGACTGAGGCGACATTTCAGTACATAGCTGGTCAATTGACAGCTTAATGCATTGAAAGCACCGTTTGCCAACAAAAGGACAGAAATTATTGACATTTAACACATTAACTCCCAGTCTAGTGATTTCATGTGGACTTGACCTCCAGCATCCCCAGGGCTTCTCCCTTGGCTCTAACAACAGCAATAGTTACTTAACATTCATCTTGGAGAGGAAATGTTGGTGTTGTTTTACATTAATTAATAATAATAGCTGTGTGTAAAATGTATTTATTTGTAAACTTTGATGGATGTTCAACAAAACAAAATCAGAATCCAGTGGCCCCTTTAAGACCAACAAAGATTTATTCAAGGCATAAGCTTTCGAGTGCAAGCACTCTTATATTCCCACTGTCATGATGGTCAGTTCATAGTCTGAGGAAGGGTGCTTGCACTCGAAAGCTCACGCCTTGAATAAATCTTTGTTGGTCTTAAAGGTGCCACTGGACTCTGATTTTGTTTTGTTGTGCTGCTTCAGACCAACACAGCTACTCACTTGAATCTATTTTGATGGATGTTGTTTGTGCTGGTATTAGATTTTAAAACATTTTGCCATGAGATGCTGATGAGTGCACTTATATTCTGCAGAATAACTAGATCACTGGGACGGGCCACAACTAATCCTGTGTTTCCGATTTCCTTTTAGGACTTGTTGATCTCCCAAAAGGGAGCTCTGAGGCAAAGTATGACATGATAACACTGCCTGAAGAATTTAATGAGTTTGACACACAGCTCCCGGAGGTGAAGTAAGTCTTTTCCAGCTCCCGGAGGTGAAGTAAGGCAGGTTTTCAGTATATTTGGTGTAGTGGTTAGGAGTGCGGACTTCTAATCTGGCATGCCAGGTCCGATTCTGCGCTCCCCCACATGCAACCAGCTGGGTGACCTTGGGCTTGCCAGCTCTGATAAAGCTGTTCTGACTGAGCAGTAATATCAGGGCTCTCTCAGCCTCGCCTCCCTCACAGGGTGTCTGTTGTGGGGAGAGGAAAGGGAAGGCGATTGTAAGCCGCTTTGAGACTCCTTCGGGTAGGGAAAAGCGGCATATAAGAACCAACTCTTCTTCTTCTTCTAATATTGGCCCATTATGTATGCACATTTTACTGCTGATTTTCAGAGCAGTAAGTCTTTAATCTGGATTCTGTGCCCACCTTACTCACAATTCTTTTTCCTCTGGTGTATTTATTCAGCAGCTACAATTTTTAAAAATGCACTTTTCTAAATTGGGAGAGGACATCAGTTATAAGTGTGTGTGTATGGGGGGGAATGTTGTCCAAAGTATTAAAAATATTATGCAGGTAATGTATTGCAGGTGCACAGTAGCCATGAGACCAGAACCACAAAAACCCAGCTGAAGTCAGTTAGAACCTTAAAAGGTTGAATGTCTGTATGCCATCATTAGTTAACTACAAAATTATATGACCTTTATTGTGCACAAATTAAAAGTTAAAAAAAAATTAAAAACATACATGCACAGCCCATAGGTTATTGCAAGAACAATGTTATATACACTATAAATATCAACTGTAGATCTAACACAGTTGTTGCACAGTAGCAGTGAGCAAGGACCTTCTATTTAAATCCTTGCGGCTCAGGTTATGCACCTGCATGTTAGCATTGATTTGTGGAAGGAAAAGGAATAGAAAGGAACACAGAAAAAGCAGGGAAACCCGATGTTGAAAGTGACCAGACTTTTTATTGAAACTGATAAGCTGCTGGGAAGCAAAACTGCAGGACTTTTCTAAATTAATATCCTGTATCCTTCTCTTCTATACAAGTGCTCTTGCCACTTGAAAAGGAACCAAAATGTTTGCAGCAACCATAAAACACTAATGTTATAAAACCCCATATCAATGAATTCGCAAGGGAACAAGCTTTAGGAAGAATTTGAATGTGCTAGTACACTTTTTCCAGTGTAGAACTGTCAATGTGTTGCAGAGAGTCGCCTTATTTCTCCTCAGTGCCATCGATGTTGCTCAGCATTTTACACTGAACCAGAGCCGAGCTGAAGAAATCACTTTGTTAGAAGATTATAGACTGTTCCCTGGTGACAGTTTTGGTGAGATGGCCTTTTTTGCCTTCATAAGTAAAATGATGGATGGTGTTTCAGATCCTAAGGGTTTTACAATGAAGAATTTCTAGTATCTTTTTAAAAGTTGCTCTTTCAACATGCCTATGTCAGGATGGTTGTGTACAGGAATACAATGAAGAGAACTGTATGCCCAGTTATTTCCCAGTCCTCCTGATCTTCCAGTGGCTCTGGTTGCCATGGAAAACACTTTCATTAGAATGAAGGCAATCAGGGACACGCCCTGCCTTAGAATGGCACCATGCACTTTCTGAAAAGTTCGGCAGGTACCAGAGGAAGTACTGGCCATGGCCCTCTTGGACACCATGTTTGGGAGCCCTCTTTTGTACGTTAAATTTTTTTCCTACATGTAAACCATGTGCAGGAGAAACGACCTGTTTGATCATGATCACATATGACAATCTACACAAGGTGTGGCTCTTTCCTGTGTTTTAGTTTCCGCACAAAGGAGCTACAAAGCAAAATAACGAATGACTTTCATCAGAACTCAAGAGATGCCTGCATTTGTATTTATGTCTATCCTGCATTTGTCCTCCATTGGGAGTCAAAGTAACTTAGAATGTTGTTCTCTCCTCCCCCATTTTCTCACATCAACAGCCCTATGAGGTAGGCCAGACTGAGAGTCTGTGATGGTCGCCCAGGAAGCTTCCATGATAGAACTAAGGATCTGAACCTTTGTCAGCCATCCACTAAATTGCAAGAAACATCGCTCACTGCTATACATTACATGCGTGTACACTAACAAGGGCTTCTTAATAATCCTTCAAGTGTATTTTTACAGGTGAGGATACTGAACTACCCAGGCATCATAGCTTTCTTAGTGACAGTTTACAAGCTAGTTTCTGCAGTCTCGTGGCTGATCACAATTCTTTGAATCTCACCGGAGACAAAACTGCATTGGATGAAGGTGCATATTCCTTAATGTGTGATGGCTTTGGAGACGAAGGGTTTGCAGGTGACATGATTGGTAAGTGTTGATCTTCTTGGATGCTTTAGGATGCTTAGGGCTGATCCTGCGTTGAGCAGGGGGTTGGACTAGATGGCCTGTGTGGCCCCTTCCAACTCTATGATTCTATGATTCTATCTTGTTCATTGGTAGGGCTTCCAAAACTTTGTTGATAGTAAAAGAGAGGAGGAAAATCTGAGCCTGTGCATTAACAAAATGTGTTGTGCAACTCTTTGCAAACCATTTTTGCTTGCATCCCTGTTTTTTTTTAATCCTCTGTGCTTTTTGTTTACTTTTTTTCCAAATCCATACATACTGAATTCATAAAACTGGCTGAGGCACTGGGGTGCCTTAATTTTAAAAAGAAATCAAAATAATTTTATCTCCACCAAAGCCTTCTCTTAATTGGTTGCACAGTAAGTGTTCCAAATTTTACAGGACTGAGACTGCTACAGAATGTCTTCTAAATAATTAATCAGAATGGCATTTTCTGAGCATGGTATGAGGTGTGCTTTGTAAAAGGCATACATCTACCCTCTTAACCACTGTCAAAATGATTTACTTGCTTGGTTTTCATTTTAAAGATATATTGTTGTTGTCTTTATTAATGCCATTTGCATACCTGGAAGCTGGACTGAAGACCTGTAATTTTCTATTGCTTTCCTACTGTGACTTATCTCCCTGTCAGCCAAAAACAACATCCTTTGAAATCCCTGGGATGCCTGATAACTGCTTTTCAAGTTGAACTGCTTAAATCACAGGATCTTGCCTCGATATGTGGAATATATATAAACTTTTTTGGTATGTGAGTGACTCATTCGAAAAGGGACTCCAGTCTTTTTGAGCCTGCAGGCACCTTTGGAAATGTGTCACTGTGGTGTGCACAGCCACAAAATTGGTTATTACCTGAAGAAGATCTATCGCCTGAATTTATGATGGGGTAACTAGCAGTTTAGGAAACAGTAAGCTATGTCAGAGGGGCAATGAGCGAAATAGTCCATCAGTGTATTCAAAGAGAATATCTGGTCAGAAATCTTAGGCAGAGGCAGTTCTTAAAAACTTGGGAGGACTGAAGAGTCGGCGGCGCGGCGTTCAGGAGACGGGCCAAGTAGCCAATAGGGAGGCGCACTTCGCGCGCCTCCCAATTGGCCACTTGGCCGTGGAGTGCCACTCGGAGGAGCGAATCAGGAGCCGCTTGGCGGCTCCTGATTCGCTCCTCTGGGTTTTTATCCCGGACAGGGCCCACCCTTACCCTTTTATTTAATCCGCTCCACAGGAGCAGTTTAAAGATATACTGACCTCCCCTGTGGCTCAGGATGGTTTATAGAAATCAGAGAACAATACAGATAATTCAGTAGTTATAAACAATAACAATACAATGATAACAGAGAACAATATAATGGAGCAGTAGGACAATGGTGAGACCATTAATTCAACAACAGCATACTGATGGCCCTGTGAGCTAGACGAATCAGCGGTGGTTTTCATAGGACATGGCCATATATGGTCATATCACCTGATAAATGTTTAACGCATTTTTAAAAATGTATTAAAAATTAATTAATTCCCACCCATTTGGGAAACCTTTCAGGTGCCCTCAAGAAACCCCAGGGTTTCATGAAACCCTGGTTGAGAAAGAATGTGTTCCTCTTTGCACAGCTAAGGGCATACCTGGGACGTTTCATGGTACCACAAAACGTCTGCTGCAGGAGGTGGAGCCAGCTTATCGTCAGTCACCCAGTGAGATCCTTGTGCTGTTATGGCAGCTGCTGCCAAAGCAACATTTAAAAAAAAATCTGCACAACCAATCAGAAGTCTTGCAGGCCTGCCTAATTTCTGAAAGCTCATACCAGACTCCAGGAAAGGTACTGGTGGTACACAAAGGCATCACACTGCGGACCCCTGTATTAGATTATTCTGATGCATTTTAGTTATAACTTGAGGCTTAATGCTGTAGCAAGGCTAGATCATTTTGGTCGAAGCTTCACCTAGAATATACATAAAGTACTTAAAAGGGGGGGGGTTACAAACACATACAACTGTGATGCAACTGGTCCTTTTGTTTTTTTAAGACGATGTGCTAGGAGCTGAGAAGAATATGTCCATTATAGACACGGAGGAAGATGTTCTTTTATCCCAAGAGCCTCCTACTGAAGATCTAGTAGGTGAGTTTGCTTTGCATCTTCTGAATCTGTTTCAGGAAGCTCTTTCCACTAGAATGGCGGGTTGCACACAAATTAGATTGGTTTGGATCCTCTCTTGTGCCGCTTTTCCCTACCCGAAGGAGGCTCAAAGCAGCTTACAGTCGCCTTCCCATTCCTCTCCCCACAACAGACACCCTGTGGGGTGGGTGAGGCTGAGAGAGCGCTGATATCACTGCCCAGTCAGAACAGTTTTATCAGTGCCGTGGCGAGCCCAAGGTCACCCAGCTGGTTGCATGTGGGGGAGTGCAGAATTGAACCCGGCATGCCAGATTAGAAACCCGCACTCCTAACCACTACACCAAACTGGCTCTCTCTTCTAGCCAGGTTTTCACCTTTAAATACACTTTTAAAAGCTACCAGAGATATTGTATTCGTATTTTAGGCTAAATTGAACATACCTTGTGCATGAAAATGTCCTTCCTGACTGCTTCATCTTTTAAATTCTACTTCTTGAATATAATTTAACCCTTCTGCTGCATATCCACTCATCGTTGCATTTTTAATCATTTTTTTTTAACCCGAGATGTAGTTTGGCGGGTTGACTTTTCAGATGAAATGTTAAATCAAAACTCCTGAAGTACACACTAGGATATAAAAAGACTTTGATGACCATACACAATCTTCTTACAAGTCAGCATTTCCCAAAAAGATCCGTTTTTTAGTATTTTTGTTTAATGACATTCATTTTCATCCATTAAATTTTCTCCCGCTCTTCCTCCAGGAGCTTAGGACAGTGTACATGGTTTCTCTCCACCCCATCCCACCATACTGGTTTCATTCTCACCTCGGTCTCGTGAGACTTGATAGGCTGAGACTAGTGGCTGGTCCAAGTTAATTTTATGAAGATTTTAACCTGATGCTTTCCCAAGTCCTAGCCCAGCACTTTACATCGCACTGAATCTAACGATAGTACTCTTATTAAACTGTTTTACAGACCACCGCAGATCTAAGCAGGAAGCGAAAAGCTGCCAAATTAACGAGACTGTATTATTGTCCAGTGAAGAACAAGGATTTATACTTGAACCAATTGATGACACAGGTTAGATTGGTCAGATATCTCTCTTGAATTGAAATATATGTCTCCTGGCAAAGAAGAGCATTTTATTGAATGGTGAAATGTTGGAACAAATTGTCGAGTCCATTCCAAATTAAGTGATTACCCTATGGAAGCTTAAGTGACTGGATGACTGTACACAGAGTGGTAAAACATTTCACTGTCAAGTCTGATAAGTTAGACTGCCTCTGAGGGGTAGCTGATTCTGACAGCATAGTATGAATCATAGAATCATAGAGTTGGAAGGGGCCATAGAGGCCATCTAGTCCAACCCCCTGCTCAACGCAGGATCAGCCCAGAGCATCCTAAAGCATCCAAGAAAAGTGTGTCTCCAACCTTTGCTTGAAGACTTCCAGTGAGGGGGAGCTCACCACCTCCTTAGGCAGCCTATTCCACTGCTGAACTTTTTTTCCTGATATCTAGCCTATATTGTTGTACTTGAAGTTTAAACCCGTTACTGCGTGTCCTCTCCCCTGCAGCCAACAGAAACAGAATGATCTATTGGTGCTCTGTGATATCGTATAAAACTGAGTATTAAAATTAACAATCACTGATGAAGGTGCAGGAAAACGGGCTGAATACCTGGGATACTGTTTTGATTGTTGATCATATTTAAGAAATGGAAAATATGAAAACAGAACTCTTGGGACCTTTGTTGATTAAAATTGTGAAATCTTAACAAAGACGAAACCAATGAATTAATACTTCAGAAAATTTATTTAGCCTACAAATCTTCTTTTGCTTTGGGTGCATCGCTTTATATCCGGCATTAAACCGGGAGATATGCCAGACATAAATTGATGTCAGATCAGATTGACCACTAGAGGTTACCAAAGCATGCCTGGAGCAGAAAAATATCCATATCCACAGGAACACACAAGGGAGCAAACTGAGAAGGCAGAAAAGCCCATTGTGTGTCCTGAGGATTCCTCGGGCTGGCTAGTAATGTGATCTTTGCAACTGTTCCCAATACGTAGTTCTCAAAAGAAAGCAAAGAAGCAAGAGGAAGCTACTTGTTGATCCTGTGAAGCAGCTGAGCAAATTGACTATGCAAAAGCAGCTCGAGAACTACAAGGACACTCTGACCACGTTGGATATTGCGCCTCCCACAAGGAGGCTGATGATCTTGCAGGAGTTGGGTAGTGTGGATAAGCTGATGAGCAGAGCAACGCAGCCGTTGATTCATGAGGATCTGCAAATGGTAACCTTTGGTGACTCTGCATGTTGACTGAATATGTTGCCCAGCTAAGGTTGCCACCTCTGGAGAATTGTGGGTGGAGCAGGGCAGGGCAGGATTTGGGGAGTGACCTCAGCAGAGTAAAATGCCGTAGCGTTCTGTATCAAAACCAGATATTTTCTCCAGGGGGACTGAGCTCTGTAGCCCGGAGATCAATTGTAATTCTGGGAGAACTTCAGGCCCTACCTGCAGGTTGGCAACCTGAAGAAGCCTCAGGTAGTGTGCTCAGTACCTGGATATCCAATCTGCAGTCTTACATTTTACAGTCTGTTTGGGGGTTGTGGTCCCAGAACAAGACAATCAAAGTCCCTGTTTAAGTTCAAGACACTGTTGTAGCAGCATGATGAAAACAAGATAATGATCAGAGCCTGTGGCAAGAGCCAGAGAACATTAATCCTGGCTTCCTAGTTTGTTTTGTATATTTGTACATTTCAAAACAGTACATACTTTTTCAGCTGTCTTTCCTGCTGTCATTCTCCAAACACACTGCCTGCTTTGTGAGGCAAGTCCCCATTGATTGTGTCTAATGTCACCTTCAGTTTGGGTTGTTTGGGGTTGCCAGCTCCAGGTTGAGAGATTCCTGGAAACTGGAAAGTAGAGCTGAAGGAAGTGTGGGATTTGGGGAAGGGAAAGAGCATAGCGGAGATGTGGCTCCATAGACACCACCCTCCAAAGCTCCCCCCCCAGGGGAACCGATCTCTGTAGTCTGGAGATCAATTGTAATTCCAGGAGAGCTCTAAAGTCTGGCAACTCCAGACACTTACCTGAAGGGGAAAAACTGTACTTTTAATGGAGGCTTAATGGGAAATTATTTACCGGGTGATAGATTTGAGTCCGAAGCACCTTAGACTAACAAGATCTTCAGGGTATAAGCCTTTCTCAACCAGAGTTTCATGATACCCTGGGGTTTCTTGACAACCCTGAAAGGGTTTCCCAAATGGGTGACAGTTAATTTTTAATATATTTTTTAAGTTGTTAAATTTAGTGGATAATGTGACTGTATCTGGTCATGTCGATCCACCCACCCCTCCCAAAAAGGCCAACGATAGGCCAGCTGGAGAGAGTGGGATGGGGAGAGGCCTGGGTGGGCATTTATATAGCTATGCTTCTCAACCATATTTTGCATGATTGTGCCACTTCCGGGGTTTCTTGAAGCCTGAAGAATGTTTCAGGGGTTTCTCAACGGTAAAAAAGTTGAGAAAGGCTGCCTTAGAGAGTAAAAGCTTTCTTTATCAGTAGAAAAGAGCAAGAGTCGAGGAACACCTTAAAGACTAAGAAAATTATGGCAGGGTAGGAGCTTTTATGAGATTCTGTTCACTTGTAACAGAGCAGTGACTCACAAATCTCCTCCTCTGCCACAAACTTTAAGTGGCTGCTGGACTCTTGATCTTCTCTATTGCTATGGACAGACTAACATGGCTCCCCATCCTGATCTTTCTTCATCAGACAGAAGGATCTTTGACTCTTGAAAGCTTATACCCTGAAAGTCTTGTTGTTCTCGTAGGTGCTTATCTATCTCTTCTACTGCAGACCAACAGGGTACCCTCTGAAAATAACAGGTGACGTTATTTCCCTCCATGCCATGAAAGGCTTTACCTGTTGTTTCCACTTTGAAAGGATACAGGACATTTGTTCTCTGTTGTCAACATTGAGCAGGTTGCTTCCGAGAGTTCTAAGTGAGCCTCTTCTAACATATATATTTACTGTCTCCTGAGAATCTCCATCAAAAAGATCACACAGCCAATGGCTGTGCAGGCTAGGCATCCTTTGTTCAAGTTTGGGGTAAGAAGTAGAGTTTGGCGGTGAGAAATATATTGGGGGGGGGGGAATCCCTTAAATGTGCCGTTCCCCCCCTCCATGATGCACTTTTATTTTCTTGCAACTGCTGGTGCTTTAGAACCAATTTTTCAAGCTTTTTCCATTTCAGAGTGATCCAAGCAAATCAGATTTGACTGCAGAATGATGTCTTTTAGGACAAGTGAAGCCAGTTTAGACTGAGGGCAGTACATCTTGCACTAGTCCCATGACTGTTCCTAAACAATAGATGACACCATGAACTGTTAGTGTCATCGAGGGCAAGTGAAGACTGTTCAGGCCAATGTTAGAGGGTTTTGCAGTTATCTCCAGAAACTGCTAAACCAGAATGCCTTTTTATACTAATTGAGCAACATGCAAAGTTGCCTGTGAGTCATGCTATTAGTTTATCTGGCTTAGTACAGCCTGTTCTGATTGGCAGAGCTGTACGTCCAACAGAAGTCTTTTTCAGTCCTGTTAGCAGAGATCCTGTTAATATGAGATGCTATGTCGAGAACATTCTGCAGGCAAAGAATCCACTCTGCCATCTGTGCAAAAATCTCTCCTTCACTTGACTCAGCCTTAGTTTTACTTTTTGTACACATATGGGCTTGGATTCTACTCTTGGTCAGAGATTTTTCCTGTTTCCCTCTTCTCCCAGTAATGAAAGAGGGTCACATGGGTCTCGTGAATGAAGAGAGATCCTTACTATATTGCCTTGCCGCAAAATCCCTACAACAGTCTTCTCCTCCATGTTTGTAGCTATTTACTCCCATGAAGCAGTTAGGAAGGAAGGAAGGAAGGGAGGAAGGAAGGAAGGGAGGAAGGAAGGAAGAAGAAGAAGAAGAGTTGGTTCTTATATGCCGCTTTTCCCTACCCAAAGGAGGCTCAAAGCGGCTTACAAACGCCTTCCCATTCCTCTCCCCACAACAGACACCCTGTGGGGTGGGTGAGGCTGAGAGAGCGCTGATATCACTGCCCGGTCAGAACAGTTTTATCAGTGCCGTGGCGAGCCCAAGGTCACCCAGCTGGTTGCATGTGGGGGAGTGCAGAATCGAACCCGGCATGCCAGATTAGAAGTCCGCACTCCTAACCACTACACCAAACTGGCTCTCTGGAAGGAAGGGAGGGAGGGAGGAAAGGAGGGAGGGAGGGAGGGAGGGAGAGAGGGAGGGAGGGAGGGAGGGAGGGAGGGAAGGAAGGAAGGAAGGAAGGAAGGAGGTTAAGGAGGGGGTAAAGAAGGCAGACAAACAGAGAGAAAGAGAAAAGAAAGGGAAAATTACTGGAAGAAAATAGACAGCAAGACAAGGAAAGGAAGGGAGGAAGAAGGGAGAAAGGAAGGGAGACCCTCCCCATCCCACTCATTTTGGGAGGACATGCAGTGGGAAGTGGAGAGCCTGGAGTGGCGGAGCCTGGTCCTTTGTGTGGGGTGCTACGGGTAACTGGCTGGCTGGGAAGCAGAGACAGGCCACTGTGGACATCTGGGGCTGGGAAGCATCCCTGGTGCTGTGGCAGCAGCACTCCTCCGCTCGGTGGGAGGGGGAAAGGGAGACCTGTGGTGACCCTGGCTCTGCGATTGACTAGTCTGTGTTTTAACAGCTGTTTGCCAAAAGTCTTAGAGATGGAAGGAAAATGTTGCAGCAAGAGCTTGGAGCACGAGACAAAAACAAGCGACAAGGTCTCCAAGGTGAGAATTTAGAATTTCTCCAGTTCCACTCTTCATCCTTTCAGTGATTCTGAAGAGCCTCCTCATAGAACTGAAGTATGGGGCAACGCAACCTCTTAAAGCTTTCTGTGTTGGGACAGAACACTTTCTCTGTGGATAATCATCACACTTGTTAAAAAAAAATCACATGATGGAAAATGTAAGCAGTAGTGAAGCTTGAACACTGAGGAAGGGGGGAGAACCACTAATGTTCTGCTTAAGATGGCTACCTGGGAGTAAATACAGCTTGAAGAATCTATCCTATTTTTTTAAAAAACACACCCAGTACAAAACTGACAAATAAGGAGAGATCAATCACACTGCACAAAAAAGTGGGAAATTTCCGATTTTTCTCATAGGTGTGCAGAATAAATGCGCTGCAATCCCTAAGAGAAAAATCAGATGAAATAAAAAGGTGTGGTGTGCGTGCACAGTAATCGAAGTAAAGCCCTACCAACTTGACTTCTGTGCAAATCAGAAGTAAGCCATGATGGTAAGCCAAGGTGTTTGTTCCTCCACAGTGCCTCTGTATGATAGAAACAATAAGGCACCATGTTTTGATGCAATTTTTGATGTGCCAAAATGTGCTTATAAATGTTTTCAAGATAGGACTAAATGGGGAGCTTCTCACCTCCTAAAAAACCTTGCATAACCAGGGTGTAGTCTGCACGGGGCTTTTTGCCCAGTCCCAGTTCAAATGACTCCAGTCTACACTGAATTCGATTTGCATTTTGATTTTGGGAACTTTAAATAATCCCTCTGCAACAAGCATGATTGATTCGTGGTGACCCTACCTTTCCCCCCCAATATCCTAGAGTGGATATAAGCCTCACTATTTCAAAAACTGAATTAACTTGTGCCTCCAAAGATGCCTTCCCTGATTGGCCAGGGCGTCAGTCTTCCTGGTTCCCGGTTTCAAGGCTTCCCTTAAAGGGACTGCGCTCCAGAAGCCCTAACTTCACTCAGCAGAGATTTGCCTCTTGGTTTTCCCCCCCTCCTTTGCTGTCTCCAATCCTCCCCCCCCCCCCCTCGTTCAAGAAAAGAAAGAGGCTCCTGCTGCACTTGGCTTCCACTCCCGAGCTTCCACTATCGAGTGCAGAACACTTTCTGTTTCAATTGGGGGCAGAGGTAGAGGAAGATCTGAGTTCAAATCGATCTAAATTCAGCAGGATCCATAACAGAATAAACAAAGTAAGTGTAGAATCAGCTCAGGTTGGACAAGCAGGTTGTAAGTGGAATTTGGACCCGTGTTGGAGAATTCCAAAGCACACCATGGCAAAAACAACTGAAAAAGTAACAGTGGTTCAAGCTGCTTCTACACAGAGACAATTCTTTGTACAGCTTTTATTGATAACTAACTTCAAAGCCTGTTCCTAAGAACGGGCCTTGAAAGGGTCCCCTCTCCTGGCCCCTGGCCAGGCAGTTTAAGGTGTCCTTGGGCAGCAGCTCACAGCCAGATCAAGTGGGGCGGGGGGGGGGGGGGCTGGGCAGCTCATTAGCAGGGCCAGTCAGCAGACCGGGAGGCCCTCATCAGCAGGCCCAGCCTAGCAGGCCAAGAGGCCCTCCACCACGATCCTTTGCCCAGGGCCCTCTCCCCTTACCTGCTGCTGGCTCCAGGCACTGAAGCATTTGAGAGCAAAGAGGCTGGAGTACGGGGATGGAGGGCGGGAGCTGGAGGGGCATGGGCCAATCAGGGCAAAGCTGGCTGCACCCTGATTGGCCCTATTCCAACTTGGGCAGCCGAACACGTCCCACCCCCTAGGCTGTTTCATAAATATATAGAGGAACAACAATGGATAAGGATGTGGATTGTATACTTTTCTCCTTACGATGCCACAATGAAAAGGGCTAGAAAAAACAGAAAAAACAACACAGTATAGTGTTATGATAGATCACTATAACGCTTACACCAATTTACTGTTCCCAATTTTTAATTGAAAACCCTGCTGTATATGGAAGGAGAATTGAAGGCAAGGAAAAGGGGCTTGCAAAAACTGCTCACCTTCCTATCCATCAGGCATCCAAAGGTACTTCATCTGTAGTCTTTCCAAAAAGGCTACATCAAACCAGATTTGGGATAGTTCACAGCACAACTAGAGAAAGGGAAAACACAGAAGCAGCAAGACAGATAAAAGATGTCTTAATAGGCAGGCAGAGGAAAACAGCTGTGAGGAAAACACAGAATCAGTCACAGATATGAATGGACTCCATCATTAGCAAGTGGAGACAATTAATCTCTCTGGGAAAGGGAAGGAAGTTCTTGCAACGTTGCTTTATTATTAATTGCCAATTGTAGAAAGCCGAAGTAACATGCAGGAGACCATTTGCCGTTCTGCACTGCAGTTTACGATCCTGGATGGCGACAACAGGACTGACACTAAAACCTCTGAGACCATGGTAGGAATTTCCTGTTCAAATTGCTGTACTTAGAAATAAATCATCTAAGGGTGTTTTCCATAATTTCTTTCCATGCAAGGGTTGAAACTGTGGCTCAAAAGCGAGCTGAAGTCCCCTACCATCCCCTACCATTTCCCTCACCTGAGATGGCCCAAAGGAGCCACTGTTTGCCCCGTTTATTTTATTATATTTATATGCCTCCATCCTCCCCCAGCAGGTTACATTCTTCTCCTTTCCTCCATTTTAATCTCACACCAGTTAGGCTCAAAGGGTGTGCCTGGCCCAAGATGAATTTCCATGGCAGAGCAGGCATTCGAACCTGGGTCTCCCAGATCCTAGTCCAGTACCCCAGCCGCTACACCATACCGGACACCACTCTGTTACACCATCACTAATGGGGAAACATACATGTAGCCCAAATAACTGCTATCTGTAGTGCAGATCCAAATTAGTTTTGCATCTCTTGGTGCTAGAATTTCTCCGACTTTATGCTTTTACTCTGCACTTAGAGCATTTTGTCAGTGAGTATATTTCTGGTTTCTGCCAGATACTATTTGGGTATTTACCACATACTACAGGAGTGGCGCAAGAGCCTCTTGTGGCGCAGAGTGGTAAGGCAGCCATCTGAAAGCTCTGCCCATGAGGCTGGGAGTTCAATCCCAGCAGCCGGCTCAAGGTTGACTCAGCCTTCCATCCTTCCAAGGTCGGTAAAATGAGTACCCAGCTTGCTTGCTGGGGGGTAAACGGTCATGACTGGGGAAGGCACTGGCAAACCACCCCGTATTGAGTCTGCCATGAAAACGCTGGAGGGCGTCACCCCAAGGGTCAGTCATGACTCGGTGCTTGCACAGGGGATACCTTTACCTTACAGGAGTGGTATTCTCTGCTGTTGGTTGCAATCTTATTCCCCTTCTTTGCTCCCATCCTGTTGCACTTCCTTCGCACTTTTATCTTCATCAGCCTCATCTCAATGCTCTTTTTAAGCATACCCTTTTTGGATTAGAAATTCCTCAAGATGCATCAGGTAGGCAGAGATACTGACCAGTGAAGGGGCTGATGGGTTCTTTCCCATCTATAATAATATGAAATCTTAAGAAACACACCTGGGAGGCATCTTAAAATGCTATCCTCTGTTTGAGGATGCGAGTGTGGTACAGATAGTGCAGAGACACCCTGTGTCGCATGACCTTTGAATGAAATAATTTTTCTGAGCCTAGAAATCTTTTAATTCTTCCTTTGCTCCAAAATATAGATCCTATGGAAACATTGCTTCTTTTATTAAAAGATAATAGCAGACCTATCTCTCATCTAGCTGCGAGATTTTATGCATCTGCGATAGATTTTCACAGCCATTCAGATGGGGTCTAGCTTCTATATTATGGTAATCTGATTAAAACTAATAAATTAAGAAGCAGTATGAGGTGGAGAGGGAGAAAGAAATGCCTCTGTGGGGGAAGAAGGGTATATATTTCAGATAATTTTAATAATAAAAATATGGATATTAGATTTCTGGCGAGGAATCCAGTTATTAAGCTTTTCCCTTGTCTTCATCTCCCATGGAAGAGATGGACTTGCCTCCAAAGCCTTGGAGTCACAAAATGCAACACAAATAGCTGAGCCTTAATTATTCTCTGCAATTAACAATGGGTTTAAAACAACATTATGAGAACTGAATTTTGTTTGTCTTGTATCAGGAAGCTGTTGACATGCTGTCTGCTTTGTCAGATGGTTCTTTAATTGATTCCTCAGGAAGACAAGAGGCAGAGAGGCCACACACTAAGGTGGAAAATGTAAGTCAAGTCACTTATTTATTTATTCATTCATTTAATTTATATACTACCCCTCACTGTGATGTCTTGGCGCGCTATACATGGAACAGTAGAAATTCTCAATTCTATAAAGCCTCTTCCAAATCTATGAATTTGTGATTGCTCGTCTATAATTCCTTGGAACAATTTGCTGTCCAAATTTTAGCCAATGACTACAAAACATTTAATTGTGGGCATTTAAGATAGTTAAAATGGTTGGGCTTAGAATGCATTTAACTCTGGCTTGTACCTACAAATCATCTATCTAGTACATCTTGCTTGTGTGGCATGTGAATCAAAAGGGAATAGCTGGTCAAGCATGGGACTATGCTTAGCCATTCTGTGAAATAAGGAACAAACTGGAATTTGTGATGCTATGATAGTACTGCAATAGTACTTAGCATTTGTAAGTTTGTGAAGTTTGCAAGTAGTTCAAACATTTTGAAAGATTTTTAGTGAAAATTCTGTTCTGCATAGGAAAGGCAAAGGCTTGTCTTTGTGCAAATGTTTATGTTTGTGTGTGGCTCATTGCTAGTTAACAGGTGTGTCTATTTCATTTGCAGGAACTTCAGGACAGCAGTCTCGACTATGAAGAAAATAGCCAGAATAAGAGAACTTTAGAGCTATTAAACGCTTTCCGGGTAAGACATCTTTTTAATATCTTTAACTGCTCCTGCGGAGCGGATAAAATAAAGCAATAAGGGCTAAAGGGGAGGAGATAGGGCGGGCTCTGTCCGGGATAAAAACTCGGAGGGCCCAATCAGGAGCCGGGAAGTGTCACTCGAGGGCCAAGCAGCCGCGAAGTGTCTTCCTCCTTTTCTTTCTGTCTTTCTCTCTGTCTCTCTTTCTCCCTTTCTTCCTTCCTTCGCCCCATCCCTCCACCTACCCACCATGCTAGCGCCCGCTGTATTTTGGCCACAGCGGCCAAATGCAGGATGCACTCGAAAGCTCAAGCCTTGAATAAATCTTTGTTGGTCTTAAAGGTGCTACTGGACTCTTTTTTTGTTGTGCTACTTCAGACCAACATGGCTACCCACTTAAAGGAATATGTGTAAAATCAAAGCTTAACATCCAAGCACTTTTAAAAACTTTAAAATAACTCATATTAATGTATTTTTGACATACACATCCTGTTTATTATTCCATCTCTGTCACACCACAGTGGTTCTCTGTCCTTTAGGGCAGTGGTCCCCAACCTTTTTGTCACCGGGGACCACTCAACGCTTGACAATTTTACTGAGGCCCGTGGGGGGGGGTAGTTTACTCCTCTACTCTCAACCACTGCCCTAACGCTCTCTGATTGTAGGGTAATGTTTAAACATCCATTCAAAATAAGATACAGACACGCCACAACAATGAACATAAGGAACATTTCATTTTCATGGAAATTTTAACTCATGACAATGACAAATCAATGGGAACCCTGAACTTGTTTCTCTGCAACAAGATAGTCCCATCTGGGAGTGATGGGAGACAAGGACACCCAAAGTGTGTTGTAAAGGGCCGGGGGGGGGGGATGAAGTAAAGGGCCGGGGGGTGGGGGAGAAGGTGTCCTTCGCGGCCCAGCTCCAATTAGTCGAAGGACCACATGTGGTCCGCAGCCCACAGGTTGGGGATTGCTACTTTAGGGGGCATCGTTCTGTTTGTGATTTTAGCATTAAGCAGGCAGAGTTTTGTTGTTGGTGTTCCACAAGAGCTTAGTAGGTTTTATCTCCTGTATCCATATGTGCAAGAGCTTGCAGAAGCACTTACCTGTCTTGGAGAAATAATGCCTGTGCTGTGGGCAACACAACCTGTACACATGCAGTGCCCAAATGGAACTACTGTTAGCTCATTAACACAATGCATGTGATCCCAGCCACTGTTTCCAGAAGCCCAGTTAGCAGCTCTCTTGCAGCAGGCTAGTGAAAGGATTGTGTGCCCCACCCTTTCCCCTGCATCCTGGCAATACAGAGAAAGAACAAACTGACCAATTTCTGCCGAAGGGAGACGCAGCCCAGCCTCTGTTTCCTGTGAAAACTGCTTGTGCAAAGCTCCAGGTTTTGTGGGTGGGGTTTGAAAACAGGTTTATTCATGAGGAATACTGAATAGCAGCAGGCTGGGATCAATTGCACAGAGTGACAAATAGTTTCATCTTCGTAGGAAGTGGTCAATATATGAGCATGAATGGGAAAAAGGAATCCGTGGAACCTTACCTGGATGGCTCGATCTCATCAGGTCCCAAATCTAAACAGGGTTGTCCCGGGTTAGTACATGGATGGAAGACCACTGGGGAAGTCAAGGGTTGCTACACAGAGAAGAAGGAAGGGTTGGTTTTTATACCCTGTTTTTCACTACTCTCAGGAGTCTCAAAGTGGCTTACAATCACCTCCCACTCCCCAAAACAGACACCTGTGTGGTAGGTGGGGCTGAAAGAGCTCTGACAGGGTTGCTCTGTGAGACCAGCTCTATCAGTACTGTCACCCAGCTAGCTGCACGAGGAGGAGTGGAGAATCCAACCCAGCACCCCACACTAGAAGCCGCTGCTCCTACCCCAGAGGCAGGCAATGACAGAACACCTCTGAACATCTGGACACCCACGAACATCACTAATGGCAAACCGCCTCTGAACCATCTTAGAACATGCGCTCTGACCATGGCCAAGGCTAACCTGATCTCAACAGATCACAGAAGCTTAGTGGGGTCAGCTTTGGTTAGTTCTTGGATGAGAGACCACCAGGTTTATTCTCTTCTTCAAGAGCAGAATTAACTTTCATCTCACTGACTGTCTGTTTCCCCCCATTATGTACAGCTCATCCACCAGAGAGGAGCAAAGTCTTTCAGTTTTCTGACCCTCTGCATGAAGAAGAACCGTGAAGAAGTAGCCACCATGTTCTACAGCTTGCTTGTCCTCAAGAAGCAATTGGCTGTCGAGGTGGCTCAGGTTGCTTCCTATGCTGACATTACTGTGAGTGCGGGACCAAAGTTCCATGCAGTATGAAGTGAGGGTGGTCTCTCCTTTTAGAACAATCTGCTGGTCAGAATGAGAGCAGAATTCTGCTTTTTTAAAATTAAAAAACTCTCAACGGAGGACTGTTTTACCACATCCGCACCCCTGTCAAACTGTAAAAAATTTTTGTCACGTTTATCTGTTTCCTCTCTGTTCTCATGGACAATACAGACTGAGTTTGGCTGGGTCCTGTGCCTCGCATAGTTTTTGTCAGGTATGGAGAGGTAAATTATTAGCCCTCAGGGCACCCTTTCATAGCTAGAAAAGGAATCCTTTGCACTTGTGGTTTTTCTGGGTTACAGTCCTTGCATTTACGAAGCTTTTAAATTGGAAGTGCCAGTGTTGCGTAGAGTGTGCAGTACTATTTTTCTAAGGGCATGGCCACATGGCACGTTTCAGAGCTTGTTTGTGCTTGCACGGTGCATCAGACGGTGCACAAACCACACAGCCTGGGGTTTCAGTCCATGTTGGCCTCCTTGTCTGTCTTTATAATAGATACGAGCAGCAGCCAGAGCTGTTTTGCATCTTTCCATGTCACTGTTTCATCATTTGAACCTAAAAGATAGTTAGCGTCCATACAGGCACTGATGAGGCTGTAGACAGATGATGCTTTTAAGTAGGCTGAAATCAGTAGGGTAGAGACATGCATTGATGTTATCCAGCAATTGACACTGGTCAAACAAATTTTGCTGCAAAATCCCTTTTGAATAGAGCACACCAAATGCACCTCCAACAATGCTAGGCCTATTATGCCATTTGGGGGAGGGGAGATTATCATCTATCTCCAGCCTAAAACTATTATACAAATAATTTGTATCAATAGTTTAAATTATGTGTTGTTCTATTTAAAGTGTATCACTAAATGCATATTTGGCTGTTTTTACATCTTTCTAAGATGTCCAGTTTTGCTTTGACCATTAAACAAATGTTGAGACTTGAGAAATTGTTGCAGAATGCAGTACAATGTGCATAGGGAGATTTTGGGGGACATGTTGGTTTGTGTAGGGGACAAATACGGATAGAACAGCTGTTCAGCAAGCAGAAGGTCCCAAGTTCAAACCCTGGTAACTCCAGTTAAATTATCTGGGAGTAGATGATGCGAAAGACTTCTGCCTGAGACTCTGGAGAGCAGCCACCAGTCAGAGGAGGCACTATGGACCATGATGGGCCGAGGGCCTTGTTGGTCTCTAAGGTCCTACGGGATTTCAGTATAGTTCAGTGGTTCCAAAACTTTTTTGAGCTGTCACACCCTTGGCTCCCAGACTACACCCCTAATCCCCTCCTCCCATATGAACCCACACCTCTTTCCTGGCGTTAGGTCTACTTCAAATTCAAAAGACACTATATTGCCCACACTTCTTTTTTGGTTGTTGTGCTGTGGCCATATTTTAGTCTGGGGAAAAATATATATGTGTTTCTAAAAATCATTTGTTAAAGGAGGGAGGGAGAGAGAGGGAGAGAGGGAGAGAGGGGGGGGCAAGCAATGGAAAATCCCCTGGCCTGGAGCAAGGAAAAGGCTTTTCTAGGCTCCCAAAGATGGAGACTTTTGAGGAAGGGATGCTGCCAACCCTGGGTTAAGAAATCCCTGGAGATTTGGGGTGGAGCCTGGGAAGGACAGAGTCTGAAGAGGGAAAGGCGCTCAGCAGGAATATGGTCCCCTCCAGCCCACTTTCTGAAGCTGACTTTTTCTTCAGGAAGCTAAGCAGGGTTGGCCCTGGTCAGCACAGGGATGGAAAGCCACCAAGGAAGCCCAGGGTCACAAGCCACCTTGGAACATCTCTTGCTAGGAAAACACAGCCTCAGCAGGAGGAGTCAGACTGATGACCCCCTACTGCCCCCAAATTTCTCACCGCCCCCCTGGATCCTTCCCACTTGCCCTCACTTTGGGACTCCCTAGTCTCGCTGTTCACATGAAGACCAACACAGCCACTGTCTGAACCCATCTTCATGGCTAACCATGTTGCCTGATTGCAAGAAGATTTCTAATGGCTCATTAAGGGAGAGGGAATATATCTTTCTATTATTATCTTTCTCTTAACAGGTAATGATTGTGTAAAGAATCTGTATCCTAGCTAGAGACATGAGCAAATTGAGGAAATACACTTCTTTCTTACCCTAAGGAGGTGGTGAGCTCCCCCTCACTGGCAGTCTTCAAGCAAAGGCTGGATGCACACTTTTCTTGGATGCTTTAGGATGCTTAGGGCTGACCCTGCATTGAGCAGGGGGTTGGACTAGATGGCCTGTATGGTCCCTTCCAACTCTATGATTCTATGATTGTATGATTCTTTTCTTTAACAGGTAATAATTTTGCAAGGTATTTGTATATGAGCTACAGAAATGTGCAAATAGGACGCATGGCTAGTTGTGGGGAATGTGACTTAGGTGCAGATACCAGAAAGAGCTTGACGCATAGTTGCTGGTGGAAAGTCCCTCGGTATTTGAAATCTGGTTAGTGCCGGCCTTAATGGAGTTATTTATTCCTTTCACCAGTCGCAATATTTGAATACGCTTTTTTTTTAAACCACTGAGGAGTCAGAGTTGAAAAGCCACTCAAGGAAATCAGAAAAATCAAGAGGAAGACAGCACAGGAGGAGATGCAGGTAGAAATATCACCCGGTGATGGATTTGACAGGGAGGAAGAAAACCGAGTGTCTACTAAGCAGGAGATGGAGAACAGCAGGAAGCTAGAAAGGAGAAGGAGGAAGAGTCCTTGAACTTGAAAACAGCTGGAGGAATGGAGAAATGCCAGGAAGAAATGCTGCTGGATGACCTGGTGAAAACTGCAGCAATTCCATGCACAAAGGAGGCCGCTGGTAATGGGCTCAGATCACACCTGCATTTCCTTGAGCACAAAGGAGAAGATGATTTTTCCCTTCTTACCGGAGAACTCTCATTCCCCCAGAAGCTATTCCTGGAGTCCCCAATGCCCAGGAGCAGCATTTCAGGGTTTTGGGGGGGGTGCTATGGGAGCAACTGGCAAAAACTGACCCCACCTCCACATGCACACTCACACACATTGTGCACACAAAGATGCACACAGGACTCTTTTGCAGCGTAAATGTGTAATGAGTATTGGTTCTGGGGTTGCCAGCTTCCAGGTGATAGCTGGAGATATCCAAGCGTTTCAACTTCTCCCCAGGAAAGCCAAACTGAGGCTTTCCAGGTGTCCATGGACTGTTGGCAAGGGCTCATGGCAATTGTAGTCCATGGGCATCTGAAGAGCCATCACTTGGCCAACCCTGCTCTATGGTGGTATACCCCATTGAAGTCCTTCTCCTTGACAAGCCCTCCCCTCCTCAGGCTAAAGCCCCAAAATCTCTAGGCTATTTCCTAAGTACTGGCAAGCCTGAACTCTCCCCTTTGAAGAAGAAGAAGAGTTGGTTCTTATATGCCGCTTTTCTCTCCCCAAAGGGGGAGTGCGGAATGAAATCCGGCTCACCAGATTAGAAGTCTGCACTCCTAACCCCTACACCAAGCTGACTGGTATCTTTGAAGCCTCTGATGGGAGTGTAGAACATAAAAGGGGAAGCTAATGAATATTTGTATTGAACAGAGACCACCGGGAGCCCCTATTTCACAAAAGCATAAGTCACATTCATATTTTTTTAGTCTTTGGCATAACTCCAGCAGACTGCGTTGTTCTTGTTATGCTGCCATTAACCTTCTGGGAATAAATAGAAAAAACGGAAGACATGAAAGGCATACTGGTTATTGTCAGAAGACAGTGGTGGTGAGTGACTCTTGCATTTGCAATTCCATTTGGGATGTCCTTGGGGCAGAGACTTCTGTGTTTCTTCTGCAGGAAGGTGTGTATATGAATGGCCCGATAGAGCAAAATAAGAATGCCACTAATGCAGCTATAGAAAACCAGGTTTGGTCCGTGTTTGATTCCCCTGCCCGGGGTGCCACTTCTCCTCGGAGAACTCCAGATTACAGAACACACTTCCCTTACGTCAGCAGTCCAGCCTCCAGCTAGTTTGATGATGTCAGTTTTAAAAGTGGAATTGTTATAACAACAATAGTTGTTTTCATATTTTTGTAGGTATTGTAATGACTTCCTGGTTTCTGGCTGCCCACCAAGAAACATTTCCTCAATGCAGATTTGGCACTTGATTTATCTAACACTTTGTTTGTGAAAATATTTTCCCAAAGATATCTCCCGTTTCCTGTTTAGGATCACGTAAACTAAAGTTATAGGAGTCGTTAGCAGCCGGGGGAAAGGCCAGACAAATCTCATAAACTCCAAGAACTGCAGCAGGAAGTAGAAAGACCTCAGATGTTTGAATAGACAGATTGTTGTGTGGCTGCTTCCTTCCATTAGGAAGTATAAAAATAACATTTAATTGACCTTCTGCCTATTATATCTGGCATTATAGGCATCACGATCTATTTTTTTTACAGCACATTCCTGCCACCAGCTGCTGAAGCCTGTACTCAGGAATCTTTTGTTAAGCTGCAGTAAACACCGGTTAAGTCCTATAAAAACCATTTAACAGGAAACCAGAGTCCAGTAGCAACTTAAAGACCAACAAAGATTTACTCAAGGTGTGAACTTTCGAGTGCTTGCACGCCCTGAATAAATCTTTGTTGGTCTTAAAAGTGCTCCTGGACTCTGATTTTATTGTGCTGCTTCAGACCAACACGGCTACCCATTTGAATCTACCCTTAAAGGAAGAAAGGGATAGGTTCTCTAGAGAGACAAATACCTATATGAAAATCACTTAACCGGGAAATACCCTTAGAAGGACGAAAGGGTTGGAATCTCTAAAGAGACTGAAGGCTAAATAAGAGAAAATAATCAGCTAATTAGCTTAAACTGATTAGCTGGTGCATCATTAATCATTTATGTAGCATTTGCTTATGCAAATTGTGAGCTGTTTTTAGACCGAATTCGTCAGGGGAAGATTTTTTTTTTGTTTGGTCATCAGCATCTAGTTCAATTGTAAGGGCTATGTGAAGAATAACGTTACATCAAAATTGTAATAATAATGCTATCGGTGGCCAGTGAGGGGGAGAAAGCTATTTATCGGACAAACAATAGAAGTGCCCACGTGCTACATTCGACTCTCCTGGCACACTGCCCTTCTGACCTCGGGGTCAATATATTTAAATAGAGCTGTTCTGGAGACTAATGAGGTCCAGCCGGTGCCTCAAGAAGAATCCCACGGCCGTGCCCTTCTGGGATGGTGCCCAGATGTGGGTAGAGATTGAATCATTTTTCACACACAATGCTTTCTAGACACGAAGCCCTGCTGCCATCAGCATTCTGTGCTGGGGAGAGAATCAAGGGGGAAAGGAAATCCCGCCTCCCTTCTTTCATTAATTGGGTAATTAAAGTTCCCCCATCCCCATATCAAACTGGAAAGCAAAACCTTCTTGAGGAGCTGTCATTGCAGGAAGAAGTGTGACAATCTCTCTGTAGCGCCTAGTTTTCTGTGTGCAGGGAGATTTTGTTTGCTTTACTTTTGAAAATTTTCAAACGTGACCTCTACCTCAAGGGGTCCCCACCTTTTTGAGCTGGTGGGCACCTTTGGAATTCTGGCATAGTATGGTGGGCATACAAATAAATAAATAAATAAATAGCCTCAAAATAGCTGCCACAGATTACATTCAGATGTAGCAGTTGCTGCCAAAGCAAGGTTTTAAAAATCTGCGCAGCCAGTCAAATCTCCAAGGGATAACAGCCCCACCCAATTCCACCCATTTTCTAAAAACGGTGGGTACCAGGAAAGGTGTCCGTAGGTGCCATGTAGACCCCTGCTCTACCTCTGCTAGCTGGACTTGCTTTTTCTGTGCTTGTCTCTGGGCCTTTTGGGGAGTTGTTGAATGAGAACTCATCAACAAACTAACAAAACTTGAGATGCAGGGGGTGTTCCCCATATGGAAAATACATGTGACAATTGGCTAGATTAGGTGGGGCTCCCTGGTGCATATTTAATCTGGAGAACCAGGTTTGATTCTCCCCATGAAGCCAGCCAAGTGACCTTGGACCAGTCCCAGTGACCTTGGACCAGTCCCACCTGCCTCATAGGGAGTCTGTTGTGGCGAGAGGAAGGGAAGCCACTTTGAGGCTCCTTCAGGAGGGGTATAAAAACCCTCTTCTTCTTTAAGGATGTGTGAGTGCTGTGTATGCTTGTTTTTGCTAACTCTGAAATGACATCCGGGTAGCTGTACCCAGCATGGTTACTGTATCCTGTAGGGTTGCCAGCCTCTAGGTGGGGCCTGGAGTTCTCGCCTTCTCCATTGGTCCAGAAAGCTCCCTCTCTTCTGGTGTGCCACAAATCCTAAAAAACCTGAACTATTCCAGAGGGCTTTTTCTGCACCACCAGCAGGATTGCACGGTGCAAAATGATTCACAAAGTTGCTTGGATAAGCAGCTTTCATTAGATTAAGGGCCATGGGCTACAGGACTGTGTATGGCTTGTGAAAACAAGGATCCCTCCTATGGGATTCTGCATCTTTCAGTGCATCACGTGAATACTTGGTTTTTGTTTTCGTTCTGTTTTCAGACTTCTGGTTTTTTCTGCAACCCGAAACCTATTGCATTGTTGAATGAATGTTTCGTCCGTCGATTGTATTGGCTTGTCCTGTGTCACCCAACTGGAGTCTAAGTGAGAAAGGCAGCTATAAATAACAGCATAACTTTAAATAAATAATTGAACTAGATAATTTCCCCTGGAGAATGGCAGCTTCGCAGGGCAAATTCTATAGGCAGTGATGTGCTTGTGGTTCTGTTAACAATTCTGCTGAGGACCGGGCTTGAGGTCCGAGGCAGGATTGAAGCCGGCCAAGTAACTGACTGATGCGCTGCTAGATGCCGGTTTCAGGATCCAGTCAGTCTAAACAGAAACTGAGCAAGAGTGTGTGCACTGGCTGGAAGATCCATAGTTTGGAAGTGGACATAAACTGGAGTTCTTGAAGGTTTTCACAGTTCACTTTTGCCTCTTAAACCACCATGCTGAGATCCTGATAAGGAGCTAATTGAACTCCACGGTCCTGGCCCCCTGGAAGCCATGGATTGAACAGGCAGGGGCTGTGGCTCAGGGGAAGAGAACCTGCAGGGCATGCAGAAGTTTCGAGATCCCCCACCTCCTCAGGCAGCCCCTTCCACTGTTGAATTAGACTCCTAGAATCCTAGAGTGGGAAGGGGCCATGCAGGCCATCTAGTCCACCCCCTGCTCAAGGCAGGATCAGCCTCAAGCATCCAGGAGAAGGATCTGTCCAGCCGCTGCTTGAAGACAGCCAGTGAGGGGGAGCTCCCCACCTCCTTAGGCAGCCTATTCCCCTGCTGAATTGGGCTGATATCTACCCGATATTGTTCTGCAGGTAGTTTAAGCACGGAGTCCTGTCCTGTGCTGCCAAGCGGGCCCTTTCCCCGCCCTCCTTTGACCGCACTTGGATTCCGCACCGGGGTGTCCAACGCCAAGGGCGCCCTGACAGTGCTTGATCCTGCGTGCTCAGTTGCGGGCGGCCAGCTCCTCTTGCGCTGCCGAGATCTTGCCGGGCCTGGAGCGCCTTCCTGCCGGCCTCCCTCCGTCTCCGTCGGGGCGCGCCGGGCTGGGCGGGGAGGCGCGGCCAAGGGCGGCCCCACCAGAGGCAGCCAAGCCCTGCCGGTGGCACGCTCGGCCGGTCCCCGCCTGCCTGCGGCACGGGCCTGTTAGCGCCGGCGTCCCTTTGCGAAAGCAGCGCAGCGCCGGCCGCAGACTGCGCAGCTGCCCGGGCCGCTCGGGCGCCGCCTCCGCCCGGAGAGCTCCGCGCAGCTGCCTCCCCCAGCGGTGCCGGCGCCGAGAGCAGCAGCAGCAGCAGCAGCAGCAGCAGCATGGCCGGCGGCGGAGCAGGTGATCCCGCCCGGGTGTGCGGGCCGCCGGGGGCGCGGGGGCTCTAGGTGGGCGCGGAGCATCCTTCCTCTGCCGGCCCGCCGCCCAGCTTGACTCCTCTTTCCCTCCTCTTCTGGCGACAGGTTGCTAACGGGGCGGCTACCGCAGTGGGGCTGCGCCCTCGCCTCCCCGCCCCTCCCGGCCCCAGGGGAGGCCTGCTGCTTGGCACCTGCCTCATCCTCCAGCCCCACCGGCGCTCTCCCAGGTGAGTCCCGCACGGATGGCAGCCGGGGCATCCTTCCCCAGAGGCGGCTGCAAGAACTCAGCGTTTGGCAGACCTGGAAGCAGAAGGTGGGTGGGTGGGTGGGCCGCAGACCCTTGGCGTTGAAGGTGGGCGTTTTTCCCTCTCCGGCGTGGAAGGGGTTAAGCATGACTCGTAGGATCTCCTCTCCCCACCCCCTTCCCCCCACTGGGTTTCTTCCAAACTTGAACGTGATCCATCTCTCTGAATGCCAAGGGCAGGAGGGGAGGGGGTGCAGTGGGGGGCAATACTTCTCTGCTCTGCACCTCTCATCCTTTCCCTTCTCTGCTGAGGGGCTGGCGGGGAGAAGCGGCAGCCGGCTCATCCCCACCCCCTGTTGTCGGGGCCTTTTTTCCGGCAGGCCCCGGCATCTCCCCTGCAGCCACCCTGATGCCGTGCAAACCCATGCTGCAAAAACTGTCCCCCTGTCCGCGTTGCCCTCTTGTGAAGGGCAGGAGAACCAGACCCATGTCTAGCTCTCCTCCCCTTCGAAAGAGGGCAGCGCGGACAGGGGGACAGTTTTTGGGCTGAACCTTGGGGATGACGGCCTGCCCTTTGAGGGGGCGCTTTCCCCCTCTCCATTCAAGGTCATTGCTGTATCATCCTCCTTTATTGGAACCCCACGGCTGCTTTTGAATTATTCATTATATATTTTTAAGAAGTTATTGTTTTTTTAAGTAGCGCTTCCTGCTTGGGGAGGCATAATAGCCATGAAGATTTCCTCCCCCTCTCCGGCCTTCAGACTGCTCCATCTTGAATGCAAATGAAACCCACCTTTTTCAGCAGGGCTGTGGATGGGGCAGGGGTCATATTGCAGCAGTTTTATGTCTCGGTTCTCGGTTAGGGGTCTGTGGCCTTCTGGGGTGGGGTTTGGATGAGCCAGCTTTGCAGAAAAGTGTTTGTCCCCCCCTACACACACACACATCCTTTCTCCTGCTTGGAAATCAATTTTATTTTCCTCGCCTTAATCCCAGTGGGGTGTGTTGTTCTTCCTCTCAAGTAAGCTGGCATTTTGGCTCCTGGAGGGTTGCTTGTCTGTTTTCTGAGTCACCCGCTCTGCTGCGTCCTCCCCGAAGAGGCCAGACCGAAGGAAAGAGCCCCATAATTAATGTCAGGGCCATGCAGCGGATTCTCTTACCACGCAGTTGCCGAGAGACAGACCTTTCACCCAAACTGATGTTTTGCGATCACAATTAAAAGGGAGAATGGTGTTTGTTATTGTCACAGCTGTTGGAGGCTGCCTCTGGAATGACATGTTAAAGAGGTGGGGTAGAAATAGTTCAGTTTTGAAAATATAATGTCAGATCAAGGATGAAGATAGCAAGCCCCCTGCTGGATCAGACCAGTAGCCCATGTTGTACAGCCTCCTGTCCCACACAGGGGCCAACCGGTTCCTCTGGAGGGCCAACAACAGGGCAGAGAGGCCGAGGCCTTCCTAAGAACATCGGAAGAGCCCTGCTGGGTCAGACCAGGGGTCCATCTAGTCCAGCCTCCTGTCCCACACAGGGGCTAACCGGTTCCTCTGGAGGGCCAACAACAAGGCAGAGAGGCTGAGGCCTTCCTAAGAACATCGGAAGAGCCCTGCTGGGTCAGACCAGGGGTCCACCTAGTCCAGCCTCCTGTCCCACACAGGGGCCAGCCGGTTCCTCTGGAGGGCCAACAACAGGGCAGAGAGGCTGAGGCCTTCCTAAGAACATCGGAAGAGCCCTGCTGGGTCAGACCAGGGGTCCACCTAGTCCAGCATCCCGTCTCACACAGGGGCCAGCCGGTTCCTCTGCAGGGCCAGCAACAGGGCAGAGAGGCCGAGGCCGAGGCCTTCCTAAGAGCATCAGAAGAGCCCTGCTGGGTCAGACCAGGGGTCCACCTAGTCCAGCCTCCTGTCCCACACAGGGGCCAGCCGGTTCCTCTGCAGGGCCAGCAACAGGGCAGAGAGGCCGAGGCCTTCCTAAGAGCATCAGAAGAGCCCTGCTGGGTCAGACCAGGGGTCCATCCAGTCCAGCCTCCCGTCTCACACAGGGGCCAGCCAGTTCCTCTGCAGGGCCAGCAACAGGGCAGAGAGGCCGAGGCCTTCCTAAGAGCATCAGAAGAGCCCTGCTGGGTCAGACCAGGGAGGATCCATCCAGTCCAGCCTCCTGTCTCACACAGGGGCCAGCCAGTTCCTCTGCAGGGCCAGCAACAGGGCAGAGAGGCCGAGGCCTTCCTAAGAGCATCAGAAGAGCCCTGCTGGGTCAGACCAGGGGTCCCTCCAGTCCAGCCTCCTGTCTCACACAGGGGTCAGCCAGTTCCTCTGCAGGGCCAGCAACAGGGCAGAGAGGCCGAGGCCTTCCTAAGAGCATCAGAAGAGCCCTGCTGGGTCAGACCAGGGGTCCATCCAGTCCAGCCTTCCGTCTCACACAGGGGCCAGCCAGTTCCTCTGCAGGGCCAGCAACAGGGCAGAGAGGCCGAGGCCTTCCTAAGAGCATCAGAAGAGCCCTGCTGGGTCAGACCAGGGGTCCCTCCAGTCCAGCCTCCTGTCTCACACAGGGGTCAGCCAGTTCTTCTGGAGGGGCAGCAATAGAGCAGCGGGGCCGAGGCCTTCATAAGAACCTCAGAAGAGCCTAGTGGTCCATCTAGTCCTTCATCCTCCAATGTATGTGTTTGTATCACTGCCCAAATGAAAGAGGGAGAAGGGGACTAGGAGGTCCCACATAGAGTGAGAATCAAAATTTGCTTCCATCCCAGTGAAAAATCAGCTTGAAGTTTAGGGAACTGGTGTAGGAAGGGAAGAGGGAAGCAAGAAAGGGGAACTTTTCTACCAGTAATGTGGTATCATCATCTCTAATTGTTAATATTCTTTCCGCAGAAATTTCACTCTAGATTCATCAAAACCTCATCCAGTTTTCCTTATATGTTCTGCATATTGATTAGGCAAGAAAATATGTTCTTGTCTGATACTTTTACCAAACAGAAACCATTCTGTTTCTCTATGATGACATTATCCATTCAGTCGTGCCCGACCCCGGCAATTCTATAGGAAAGTCTTCGCAATGCATCCCTGCCTCTGACTGCTTCTTTTAGTTGGTTCATGGTCTTCCCTGTATCAGCTTTGATCGTGTCGAACCATATTAGGGGTGGCCAAACTGTGGCTCTTTGGACTGCAGGGCATGCGCTGTTGGGTGGCTCATGGGAATTAAAGTCCATGGGCATTTGGAGAGCTACAGTTTGGCAACCCCTAATATGGTAGTAGCCTTTGTTGTAAGATTTTGAGCATGGCTTTAATTGTGTTAAAAATTAATATGCTGGTCTGATAGTTGCTGCAGTCTTTGATGTCACCTTTAAAAACTGGAACATTGGGCATTTCAAGTCGGGGGCCATTTTTTTGTTTTCAGATTTGTTGGCATATAACTGTTAAGATTTTGAGAGACTCTTTTATCTGTAACTTGAAATAGCTCCATTGATATCCAGCCTACTCCTGGTGATTTAGTTCTCCAAAGTGTTTTGAATGCAGCTTCTATTTCACTTGCTAAAATAGCAGGTGAAATCCTCAAAAGATTCTTCTTGGAAGGAATCTATCATTCTTTGATCTCTTTCATATTCTTCAGTGTATTGTTTCCATCTTTCCTCTTTTGTGCTGACTGCATATTCCTTTTAGCTTTATTATTCTAAAAAAAAAAGAGGAAATTCCAGTCCAACTTGTAAATGACTCTGAAAACCTAGATATTAATGTGCTAAGAGGTTTGGAGGCAGAACCTCTGACTGAGTAATTCACTGACATGTATGCTTCAGTGTTATAGTTGTGAGATAAGCAGAAGTAACACTAGCATTGTCTAAGTTGATCAAGACAAAAAATGGTTCAATTCACTGCCAAAGGATGTGCTGATGGCCACAGGCATAGGCAGCTTTAAATGGGGATTCATGACCTATCGGTGGTTACTAGCCATGATGACTAAAGGGAACCTTTACTTTCAGAGGTAGTATATCTCTGAATGCCAGTGCCATAAGGCAGCATGATGAGGGGGTCTCAGACACATGCCTTGGTGTTGGACCTCCAGAGAAACTGGTTGGCCACTGTGTGAGGCACGAATCTAAACTAGATGGACCAGTGGTCTGATCCAGCAGGGCTCTTCTGATGTTCTTATGAAGGCCTCGGCCTCTCTGCCCTGTTGCTGGCCTTCCAGAGGAACTGGCTGGCCCCTGTGTGAGGCAGGATGCAGGACTAGATGGACCTCTGCTCTGATCTAGCAGGGCTCACCTTAGAGAAGAGTCTGTGTCTCAATGGCAGAGCCCCTGCTTGGCATGCAGAAGGTCCCAGGTTCAATCCGTGGCATCTCTTGTTAAAGGATCTGGTGTAGATGATGAGAAAGACCTCAGTCTGACCCTGGAGAGCCACTGGCAGTCTGAGTAGGCAATATGGACTTCGATGGACCTAGGCTCTGATTTGTGAGAAGACAGCTTCACATATGCTCATTTGCGCATGTTCTCATAAGCAGGACAGATTGGGGAGGGGGTTGTGCGAGGGGCAAAGTTAGGGGGGACCGAGTGGTCCGTAACAAAGAGGACAAGACCACATGGGAGGAGTTCCTTTCAGAAAGGAAGTTAAACTGGACAGAGTGGAGACATGCACAGCCGTCAGGAGCTACAAAAGGCAGGTAGGAAGTTCACATATTGGTGTGTATATGTCAGAATATGCAAGATCCACGTCGTGCATGATTCAGTAGCTTACGAACAATATCCTACAAGGGTGTTGGAGGATATGTGTAATTAGCGTATTTAGACCAGGAACTTCCTGGTATTTCACACATAATCTTCTCCTGTGTCCCGACTGGCTCGGCTGGAGACTTCCTGCTCCTTGGAGCACACTTCCTCCCTGATTACCATCAGAACAGGCAGTCAGGACTCTCTCTCTCTCTCCTCTCTTCTTTACATAGCTGTTTCTCTCCTCGATAAAGCTGTTTCTTCTTTAAGCAGCCGGTGCTCCTGACTTCCTTTGCCTATTTAAACGCTGCCGACAGTATTCAACCGTTCACGGACCTTGCGGAGTACCTGCCTGCTTTCCCCTTCCATTGCAGCCCACTAATTTCCCTCTCCCCCTCCCTCCCCAGATGTTATCCCTGGAGGTCCACAAACCTTTAGACTTCAGGGGTGGCCAATCTGTGGCTCGCCAGAGGTCTGTGAACTACAATTCCCATGAATCCCTGAAAGCATGGTGCTGGCAGGGACTCCTGGGAATTGTAGTTTGTAGACATTTGGAGAGCCACAGTCTGCCCCTCCCCCTGGCTTTAGTCACAGCGTAGACAGAGTCTAAAATGAGAGGAGAAATTTGCCTTTTCTTCTGAGAGAGAAATATTTGTTCCACATAATATATTTCTGGTAAGTCCTTGGAGGAGGAGCTGGTCTCATGGCTTAAGTGCCACTCAGTGCTTAACACCCGCTCAGGGCAGTTGTGGTTAGGAGTGCGGACTTCTAATCTGGCATGCCGGGTTCGATCCTGTGTTCCCCCACATGCAGCCAGCTGGGTGACCTTGGGCTCGCCACGGCACTGATAAAACTGTTCTGACCGAGCAGGAATCTCAGGGCTCTCTCAGCCTCACCCACCCCACAGGGGGTCTGTTGTGGGGAGAGGAAAGGGAAGGCGACTGGAAGCCGCTTTGAGCCTCCTTCGGGTAGGGAAAAGCGGCATATAAGAACCAACTCTTCTTCTTCAGTAATATCAGGGCTCTCTCAGCCTCACCCACCTCACAGGGTGTCTATTGTGGGGAGAGGAAAGGGAAGGCGAATGTAAGCCGCTTTGAGCCTCCTTCGGGTAGAGAAAAGTGGTATATAAGAACCAACTCTTCTTCTTCTTCTAGAGTATAAAAATATGGCACCAATGAAATTACCCATTTTGTTTAAACAGAGCTTTTCGTTTTCTGAATGCTAGTAAGCAACATTGTGTGACTGCTTTTGAAATCACCTTTGACCTGTCCTCCAGAAGGCACCCCTCTGCCTATTTCAGGTAGTTTATCCAGGGGTTTAAAGCAGGAAAGGGTGGCCATTATCCACTCATTTCTTTCCACTTAATGCACAATGGCACGAAATACGGGAGATGATCTCCACTACGTCTGCACAGAAGCAATATCCCTTCCGAAACCATAGGTGCCCCGGAGTCATCAGGACTGTGTGATGGCTCGGATGCAGGCCAGGGGTTTTCAAATAAGCAGCCAAACTGCGTCCGCTGGCCTCTAGCAAGACGGTGAAAGGGCAGCGGAGAAGCTGGATCCTGCAGCTGCATGGAAATCCGCATGCAAAATTCCCACCAGGCATTCAGCTTGACTGCTCATCATCTCTCTCCGTGATGTCAGCTTGCATATGAAAAGAGGAAAGAGCCCTACCTAGAAATTTGGCCCAGAATAGATCTCTACCACTCTCTGCACTGTCGGATCCAGTCAGCAATTCTCCTGCCCTCAGATAGTCCAAAGAACTGCTGACATCAGCAAACAAGGCTGGCGTTCAGCAAGCAAGGAAGTAAACAGAAAGCGGTGATCCCTGTGAGGTGGGGGAGGCTGAGAGGGGCCTGAGATTACTGATGAAGGAGAAGAAGAAGAGTTGGTTCTTAGATGGCTCTTTTTTCAGGTCAGCCTGAAGCATCACCCATTGCTCTGACGGGAGGACGCGTTACATCCTTTTCTGTGGCAGGGAAAGGAAAGGTGAGAGCCAGTTTGGTGTAGTGGTTAGGAGTGCGGACTTCTAATCTGGCATGTCGGGTTCGATTCTGCACTCCCCCACATGCAGCCAGCTGGGTGACCTTGGGCTCACCACGGCACTGATAAACCTGTTCTGATTGAGCAGTTCTGTCAGAGCTCTCTCAGCCTCACCCACGTCAGGGAGAGGAAAGGGAAGGTGACTGTAAGCCGCCTTGAGGTAGAGAAAAGTGGCATCTAAGAACCAACTCTCCTCTTCTTCTTCTTCTTCTTCTTCTTCTTCTTCTTCTTCTTCTTCTTCTTCTTCTTCTTCTTCTTCTTCTTCTTCTTCTTCTTCTTCTGTTTGGAAGGGGCTCCGGGACTCCTCCAGGTAGCAACAAGGAGGGTCCAAGAAAGCAGCTCTTCTTCTTCTGCATGTGTCTCTACCTGCCACGCTGCTTCCAGCGGAGGATCAGGGAGCAGAATCCATTAAAATATCCACACACAGAGATGCCTCTTCTTATAGTCGTCATCCCTGCTGTTCTTGTCAGGGAAGAGCTGGGCTCGGATACACCCACCGCCCCCCAGGCCTGGGAGCTGCAACCTGCCAGCCATTGCTTAATGGCCTACAGCTTCACTCTGCCAGGCACAGCCTCATTGCTGAATAGCTCATGCATCACTGAGCCAGACAGGCCTGTGTTGGGAGCATATGGTCCCAGGTTACTGGCGGCGAAGAGGAAGAAGAAGACCTGTGTTTTTTGTATCCTGCTTTTGACTACCTGAAGTAGGCTCAAAATGGCTTACAATCGCCTCCCCTTCCTCTGCCTACCACAGACATGCTGTGAGGTTGGTGGGGCTGAGAGAGCTCTCAGAGAACTGTGAGCAAGAACTCTGGGAGATCTGTCCTTAGGAAACTGTGACTGGCCCAAGGTCACCCAGCTGGCTGCCTGTGAAGGAGGAGTGGGGAATCAAAACCAGTTCTCTGGATTACGGACCGCCTCTCTTAACCACCACGCCAGGGAAGAAATTTGAAGCTTGTTTTGGTGATGCGACTCCCTCGTACTGAGGGCTGGCACCTTTCTCCAGGGCTCTTCCAAGTCTGAGGGGGGGGGGGATTGGTAGAAATTGATGATCTTATGCCTGAGTAAGGCCTCCTATCTAGATCAGGGATCCCGGACCTTTTGGAAGTCTTGACCCAGCATAGTGAGTGCATCAAGGAATAATATATGTTGTGAGCAGTGGCCTAGAAATCTAAATATAAATAAGGTTGCTAAATTTCTCTGCTCTGGTCCGGCCTCCCTTGGAGTCCTGGGTTCAGTTTTGGGCACCCCAGTTGAAGAGGGATGGAGACAAACTGGAGCGTGTCCAGAGGAGGGCAACAAAGATGGTGAGGGGTTTGGAGACCAAGACGTAGGAGGAAAGGTTGGGGGAGCTTGGTCTGTTTAGCCTGGAGAGGAGACAACTGAGAGGGGATCTGATAGCCATCTTCAAGTACTTAAAAGGCTGCCATGTAGAGGATGGAGCAGAGTTGTTCTCTCTTGCCCTGGAGGGACGGACCAGAACCAATGGGAAGAAATTAATTCAAAAGAAATTCCATCTAAACATCTGGAAGAAGTTCCTGGCAGTGAGAGTGGTTTCTCAGTGGAGGTGCAATGAAATCAGAGTCCAGTATCACCTTTAAGACCAACAAAGATTTATTCAGGGCGTGAGCTTTCGAGTGCAAGCACCCTTCATCAGACTGTGATCTTCTTGCATGACAGGGAATATATAGCAAAAATCAATTCTGTTACATCTGTGTCGCAACCAAATACAGCCAATGATAATCCTTTGGTTTATCATTTTGGTTTCTCTTTGTAAAGTACACTGAATTCTAGGGGACTGATCGGCTGTTTTGACAAAGGATTATCAGGGAATCAAAAAATTGTTTTGGCAGGAAATCAAGCGTGATAACCTCTTTGTATTCTAAGAAGCCTCTCTTACCAGCTGCTGTGCTTTGTCTGTTGCAGGCCTCCCTCACTGGTGACCCCTCCAGGCCAATGCAGCCGGCCAGCCATGTTCTAGCCTGCCAAGTGCTGGACAACCCGCCTCTCTCAGTCCCAGGCAAGTAGAACAAGCCCCCGGTGGGCCACCATGACAGGGTTAGAGGGCAGTACTTAACTGGGGGCTCCAGCCATGCAGGCATCAGATGTTAGCCGCCTTCTAACATCCATTCCTCCAGGGGAACTGAGCTTCACAGTCTGGAGAGGAGCTGGAGTTCCAGGGGATCCCCAGGCCCCACCTGGAGGCTGGCATCCCTGACCCTCAGTGGGGTCCAAGGCCACAGAGTCCCCCCTCCCAAGCAGCCCTTTTCTTCAGGGGAACTGATCTCTGCAGTCTGGAGATGAGCTGGAATTCCTGGGGATCCCCAGGTCCCACCTGGAGGCTGGCAACCTTACCTTCAAAAGTAGCCAGTATTATCTTGAAATTGTAGGTTTGAGGCAGGAGAGCTGAGACTGGGAGTTGGTATGCTTGAGGCTACCCAGAGCAGCTTCGCCGCTCTGGTGGCAGCCCATCCCACTGCTGAACTAGACTCCAAGAATCCTAGAGTGGGAAGGGGCCATGCAGGCCATCCAGTCCCACCCCCTGCTCAGTGCAGGATCAGCCTCCAGCATCCAGGAGAAGGATCTGTCCAGCCGCTGCTTGAAGACGGCCAGTGAGGGGGAGCTCCCCACCTCTTTAGGCAGCCCATCCCACTGCTGAACTAGACTCCTAGAATCCTAGAGTGGGAAGGGGCCATGCAGGCCATCTAGTCCCTCACACTGCCCAAGGTCATCCAGCTGCTTGCATGTGGGGGAGTGCAGAATCAAACCTGGCTCACCAGATTAAAAGTCCGCACTCCTAACCACTACACCAAGCTGGCTTTAGCATATACAAACCAGGAATTCCCTGGTATTTCCTATGCCCTGATTGGCTCAGTCGGAGACTTCCTGCTCCTCTGAGCACATTTCCTCTCTATTTGTTTTCAAATGAAGAACAGTTAGTCAGTTAGACTGCTAGGATTCTCTCCCCTCTCTCTTTACAAAGTTGGTTCGATCTCAATGAAGCTGTATGGTCCACTCCAACTTTATGATTCTATCCTAGTCCAACTACGTCCACATGGGTTCTTCATACTGCAGAATGGATTTTCAGGCAGTTTGGTGGACAGAGAACTGGTTAGAGAATTGCTCCCAAAGAGGAGTTGTCAATGGTGTTGCATAAGATCATTTTTAATTGTCTCCCCCCCCCCCCCCCCTTTGTCGTCGTAGCACTAAATGCTTTCTGGTCAGTTAAATTCCCGAGCAAAAAGGCAGAGAGCTGAGCTCTCATTCCTCATCAAATTATGTAATGGGCTTAAAGAAGCCAGTTCAACAGCTAATGTGGCAGAAACCTGATATTTTAATTCATCAGATTCCCATTGGGGTCTCGTTCGATCTCTCTGCTGATGCTTTTTAGGGAAGAGGTCAATTTGTAACCAGCCATGTTACTACAGGAAGAACATTTCACATTCCTAGGGGGATAAAGTTTCAGATCAACTAAGTTTTATTCGACGTGTAAATCTTCGTGTGCACTTTGAATAAAGCCCGCCTGGTCTTCAAGGTGCCATCGGACTCAAACTTGGTTCTGCTACTTCAGACCAACCTGGCTACCCATTTGAATCTATACAACGGGGGATAGTCCCTTTAAATGGATTCTCATCTGTGGAGGCCGACAGGTCTATGTGGAAACTACACAAGAAGAACGAACTGTTTCTGCTCCCCAAAAAAAGTACTGGAAATCAAGAAACCTAGACAACTAATAATGCCAGATTTTATTTCACTATTTACACCAGGGTCTAGAGATGGATTGCACACAGATGGATTGAACCCGTTTAGAC